>NC_138300.1:71860000-72460000 GCF_965601325.2 Salmo salar
TCTGTCTTTGAAGGGAATTATCTTTTGTTGTGACGGGACTACCATTAATGTGATGACTGTTATTTTATCAAATCAATTAACAGCATCCCGGAGTCGCCACTTCACTGTTGACGTTGAGACTGGTGTTGTGCGGATACTATTTAATGAAGCTGCCAGTTGAGGACTTGTGAGGCGTCTGTTTCTCAAACTAGCAACTCTCATAGAACAGACACGGTTACAATGAGCTGCCCTTGAGAGACCCATTTCACACCCTATACTGCCAACACAGTCATCCCACACTGTGGGTTCTTGCCATAACTCCTCTCCAACCCAGATAAGGCAGACAGATTGCACAGGTAAGTAATGAAAGTGAGGTTTCCATGTTAAATCTATTGTGGATTTATTCTCTGTAACTAACATGTTGACGTGTGTTTTAGAAACAAAATGGACCCATGAGGCCACCATCCTCCTAATATCCCTGGTGGGATAATTCACAGAGGAGTTCCAATCTCTAGTCATTAAGAAAAATATGAAGTGTGGAGGAAAGTAGCCATAGAAATGGCTTCAAAATGTCACTTTCACTCAGCAGGTGCCTGTCATGGGAAATACAGTGCTTTGATTAAAACGTAGTTTGGAAAAGTTTAACATATTTCAAACAGGTACATAAACATACATTGTGTCTGACGCTGTCTTTGATTCAAGAATATAAAAAACAAATTGAAGACAGGGACCGGGGCCGTCCTTTGGGAGTACTATGGACCTTTGGAGGATCTGTTGGCCTACGATCCAAGTGTGGAACCGGTGCACACACAGTTTATTGGTCCTCTGTAACTGACTTGGAAAAGTATGGCACTTACAAAGCCAGGATAATGGGTTTGATTGCCAGGACCATCCATTCGTAAAAAGGTATGCAAACATAGCTGTCAGTCGCTTTGGATAAAAGTGTCTGCTAAATGGCTCATATTATTATTAATTTACAGGTGAAAATATGTGCAATGTGGTAATTGTATAAAGCTAGCAAAGCAGTGAAATATTTAGGGAAGCATTAGTGAAGTTATTATAAAAATATAATGCTGGTATCACAGGTTGTGATGGCATAATATAATCAATGATATAATCAGTAAAATATCCCCACTCTCCTAGGATCCTCAAAAGACTGCACCACCCCAGCAAAGCCTCTTGCAGCCTGGGACAAGTCGAAAAGGCCAAGAAATAGGTATGTACCTGAGGCACTGCAATGGTTCCAGGACCATGCTCAGGAGCAGAGGACACAACTAACCTCACCTATGGAGGTTCAGAAGGCAACATTAAACATAGCCAAAGAACCTAATGACATTTTGAAATGTATTGTTTCAACATTTAAATTACAGCAATGATTTTATTTTTTGTCTACTATTTATTTTTCTATATTGAAACCTGACATTTATTAAGCAACAAATGTTTATTTTAATGTGTACATTCTGTTAAATACAAATATTTTAGCCAAAAATAAATACAATAAAGTCTAAGTAAATTGTTTTGGGCCTGTAATCTGAAAGTGCATACAAATCAACATATATATAAATCTGTCAAAAAAAATCTATAAAGCAAGATCATTCCTCTTTCTCTGTGCAGGTACATTGACCTCAGCCTCTTCATCACTGCCATCCTGAGGGACCTGAGCATCAGCCTCCTAGTCTTCAGTACCCTCATGCCTCAACAGGAGGTTGTGGAGGACACATGCCCGACCACACATTCTACCAAATGCAGAGCCAAGACCAGGAATAGTAACAGTTGCTCTCTTGTGATGTGCTTATTGGTGCAGCACATGTAAACACACATTTGTCATGTTTTCATTCATGTAGAGCTAATCTACCGAATCATGTCCTGCGCATGTGTTATGTCTCTGCCTCATATTTCTGAACAGTTGAAATAAAAACCCTATTGCGATTTGAGCGAATGTTCACAAAAAGTATAGCTATATTTTTGGGCTAATTTAGGATGTAGGCTACAACTTTGTCTGTTGTAACTGCAAGACACAGTCTACACATTGCATTGGGGCAAAATAATCTATAAGCATTTCATGAACAATACAATAATAATAAAACAACATTTGGGGTGGCAGATTCAGAAAAGACATAGGCTCTAATGTTGTTTTTAGTAGGAATTTCTTAGGTCCCCTGGGCTATTTTGTGTCTGCATTGAGCAGTTTGGTGAAGTATGATTGGGGGGAGCCAGTCTCCACACTGGGAGTTCTGCAGGGATTTAGCAAATGTCAGGCAGATCTGCTATCCAGAGACATGATTCCCAGGGTTTCGAGGGCTTCCTGGTAGCTATTAAGGCCTGCTCAGAATTATTCGACAGGCTGTCTTCTGGACACGCTCCAGCTGAGCAGACAAGGTTTGTTTGAGGCTAATTTTGACAGAAAGAGCCATTTACTTGGCTAGCTATAGCCTAATGTTAGCTAGCTGACATTGAACCTGGTTGGTTAGCTACCTGCAGATTAATGCAGGGTAGTAAAGTCATGACTTGTAATTACGGTTTATTGTTTACCTAGCTAGCTAGCTAACGTTACGTGTTTTGACCTTTATTATTCATATCTCAGAGCTATATGATTGGCTAGCTATAGCCTAATGTTAGCCAGCTAACATTGAACCTGGTTGGTTAGCTACCTGCAGATTCATGTAGGGTAGTGTCGTGACGTGACTATCATTAATCTGATTACTATTATTTATAGAATAATTACCTATTATGTTTAATTATTACTCGTTTAAATTAAACATGTTACATTTAACTCATTGGGAATTTGGGGCACCACGGGAACAGATATTTACTGAGTTACTATCTCCCGACTTAAACCCTGGACGGACATCCAGCGAAAAATCCTATCGCCATTAGCATAACGAAATTTAATATATATATTTTTTCAAATATAGGACTATGTTATATCGTTTTATAGATACACCTCTCCTGAATCGAACCACGTCGTCCGATTTCAAAAAGGCTTTACAGCAAAAGCAAAACATTAGATTATGCTAGAGGAGTATATCGTAAAAGTAGCCACATAGCCATTTTCCGACCAACCACATGCATCACAAATAACCAAAAAACAGCTAAATGCAGCACTAACCTTTGACAATCTTCATCAGATGACACCCCTAGGACATTATGTTACACAATACATGCATTCTTTTGTTCGATAAAGTTCATATTTATATATAAAAACAGCATTTTACATCGGCGCGTAACGTTGACTAACTATTTTCCCTCAAATGCATCCGGTGAAACAGCGCTACAATTTACTAAATTACTATTCGAAAACATTTTTAAAATGTAATATTGTCATTCTAAGATTTATAGATGAATATCTCTTGAAAGCACCTGTAATGCCAGATTTAAAAATAACTTTACTGGGTAATCACACTTGGCGATAAAAGGGGATGCGATGCTCAGAAAATAGGCTACCGTTACAGGTCAGCGCCATCTTGGAACAATCGCATATCAAATCTAGTCTTGTATACTATTGTCAATAATCCCTTACCTTTGATTATCTTCATCAGAAAGCACTTCTAGGGATCCCAGGTCCACAACAAATGTATTTTCATTCGAAAAAGTTAATCCTTTATGTTCCAATAGCTTGTTCTTGTTAGCGCGTTCTGAAGGCTGCACCAAAAGTTCCGTCGTGCGCGGGACTCCACTTTCAAAAAAATGATTTTTAATTTTATTTAGGTTCGTTCAAACATGTCAAACGTTGTATAACATAAATCTTTTTGTGGCGTTTTTCAACCAGAGCTCCAATAAGATTGAAGGGGGACGATTGCATTGTGTTTCAAAACTTTTCGAAAGGGGAGGGTAGCCAGAGGCGCCGGCGTCATAATGGTGATGGCCCTCTCCGTGTGACCACGTTCCACTGCGTCTCATTCATTCAGTTTTCACAGTAGAAGGCTCAAATCACTTTGTAAAGACTGGGGACATCTAGTGGAAGCAATAGGAAGTGCTCAATGAACCATTGCTCACTGTGTGATTTACAGGCAAACTGATGAAGTTGAGTCCGCAATTCAGAATTCCACTTCCTGTTACGATTGGTCTCGGGGTTTTGACTGCCATATGAGTTCTGTTATACTCACAGACACCATTCAAACAGTTTTAGAAACTTTAGGGTGTTTTCTATCCACAAGTATTAATTATATGCATATCCTAGCTTCTGAGTTTGAGTAGGAGGCCGTTTAAAATGGCCACGATTTTTTTTCAAAAATCGCTGTAGCGCCCCCTATCCTAGGGGAACGACAAGAGGTTAAACTCTAAATATTATCTAAATATCTCTTACATCGTTAACAGTCAATTATTAAGTATCACCTCATCAGTCTCATTCTGAACGTTGCATAATCCTCAGATATCTGCACGAACGCTAACCTAAGTGATGAATCAGCGATACACAAATTGTCTTATTTATTTTCTAAATAACTAAATCATCACACAGAATATGTAAAACACACACAGCATAGGTTATTGATTACATACGTAATACAATGAAAACAGGTCCTTAGTGGACTAACAAAAGCATGACCGTTTGATGATGCAATGGAAAGGGAGGGGTATGTAAGGAGAGGGAGAGACAAAGGGAGTCAACTTATCGTACATACATACAATATCCTTCCAGTATACCCGGGCCAGGTCGATTAGAAAGGCCTGCTCGCTGAAATGTTTTAGGGAGCGTTTGACAGGGATGAGTGGTGGTGGTTTGACCTCAGACCCATTACGGATGCAAGTAATGAGGCAGTGATCACTGAGATCTTGGTTGAAAACAGCAGAGGTGTATTTGGTGGGCAAGTTGGTTAGGATGATATCTATGAGGGTGCCGTGTTTACGGCTTTGGGGTTGTACCTGGTAGGTTCATTGATCATTTGTGTGTGATTGAGGGCGTCAAGCTTAGATTGTAGGATGGCCGGGGTGTTAAGCATGTCCCAGTTTATAGGTCACCTAGCAGCACGAGCTCTGAAGATAGATGGGGGCAATCATTTCACATATGGTGTCCAGAGCACAGCTGGGGGCAGAGGTTGGTCTATAGCAAGTGGCAACAGTGAGAGACTTGTTTCTGGAAAGGTGGATTTTTAAAAGTGGAAGCTCTAATTGTTTGGGCGCAGACCTGGATAGTAAGACAGAACTCTACAGGCTCTCTCTGCAGTAGATTGCAACACCGCCCCCTTTGGCAGTTCTATCTTGTTGGAAAATGTTATAGTTGGGGATGGAAATTTCAGGGGTTTTGGTGGTCTTCCTAAACCAGGATTCAGACACCGCTAGGAAATCCAGGTTGGCAGAGTGTGCTAAAGCAGTGAATAAAACAAACTTAGGGAGGAGGCTTCTAATGTTAACATGCAAGAAACCAAGGCTTTTACGGTTACAGAAGTCAACAAATGAGAGCACCTGGGGAATAGGAGTGGAGCTAGGCACTGCAGGGCCTGGATTAACCTCTACATCACCAGAGAAACAGAGGATGAGTAGGATAAGGATACGGCTAAAGGCTATAAGAACTGGTCTTCTAGTACGTCCAGAAGAGAGAGTAAAAGGAGCAGGTTTCTAGGCGCGGTAGAACAGATTCAAGGCATAATGTACAGACAAAGGTATGGTAGGATGTGAATACAGTGGAGGTAGGCCTAGGCATTGAGCGATAATGAGAGAGATATTGTCTTTAGAAACATAATTTAAACCAGGTGATGTCATCGCATGTGTGGGAGGTGGAACTAAAGGGTTGGCTAAGGTATAGTGAGCAGGGCTAGAGGCTCTACAGTGAAATAAGACAATAATCACTAACCAGAACAGCAATGGACAAGGCATATTGACATTATGGAGAGGCATGCGTAGCCGAGTGATCATAAGGGTCCAGTGAGTAGTGAGGATGGTTGGAGACACGGCGATTCAGACAGCTAGCGGGCCAGGGCTAGCAAGCTAGCAGAAGGGCCTCAGAGGGACGTCGTGAAGGGGGGAAGTCTGTTTATAGCCTCCTTGTGCGTTTACGTCGGTAGACCAGTCGTGATGGATTAGTAGGGTTCCATGTGGTAAAGGGGACCAGTCCAATTGGCAAAATAGGTATAGTGGCCCAAGAAATTGTCCGATGGACCTATTCAGCTAACAGCCGATATGCTCAAGACAGCTAGCGGGCCGCGGCTAGCAGGCTAGCAGATGGGCATTCAGGGGATGTCGTGATGGAGGGGCCAGTTGAATAACCCCCTTGGGCAGATTACGTCGGTAGTCCAGTCGTAAAGAACCGGCGAGGCTCCGCACCGGCAGTAAAATGGGTCCAGGCCAATTGTCAAAATAGGTATTGTAGCCCAGGAGTGCAGTGGGAATCTGGGGATATGGAGAGAAAATAGGTCCGGTATGCTCTGGTTAGAATCGCGTTGTGCAAACTAGCGAGAGTTTTCCGAGCTAAAGGTTAGCTGATGACCGCTAGCAGTGGTTAGCTGACTACTAGCTAGTAGCTAGTCAGCTGGCTATCTTCTGTTGGGGTTCCGATTCAGGAGTAAAGAAAATACTTTAGAAAAAAGCAGATCCACACCACATTGGGTGAAGCTGTTTGCAGGAGAGTATTTTGAAGTTGAGGTTTAGAAAAAATATAAAAATATATGCGAAGAAGAAAGATATAAAAGATATATACATGGGACACAATAAAGATGTCTGACTGCTATGCCATCTTGGAAAATATCCTAAAATGGATCAATTTAAAGTGTGGGTTTACAACTCCAATCCAGATGTGTTGGTCATTACTGTGACGCGGTTAAAACCTGTTAAGGCTGGGGGTTCCGCTAGCGGAACGTTTCGACAACATCCGGTGAAATTGCAGAGCGCAAAATAAAAAAAGAATATTAGAAATATTAAACTTTCATACAATCACAAGTGCAATACACCAAACTAAAGCTTACCTTCTTGTTAATCCAGCCACCGTGTCAAATTTCAAAAAGGCTTTACGGCGAAAGCAAACTATGCGCACCCCATCAAACAAACACATGACAATCATATTTCAACCCGCCAGGCGCGACACAAAACTCAGAAATAACGATATAATTCATGCCTTACCTTTGAAGAGCTTCTTCTGTTGGCACTCCAATATGTCCCATAAACATCACAAATGGTCCTTTTGTTCGATTAATTCCGTCGTTATATCTCAAATGTCCATTTATTTGGCGAGTTTGATTCAGAAAAACACCGGTTCCAACTCGCCCAACATGACTACAAAATATCTAATAAGTTACCTGTAAACTTTGTCCAAACATTTCAAACAACTTTCCTAATCCAACTTTAGGTATTTTAAAACGTAAATAATCAATAAAATTTAAGACGGGATAAACTGTGTTCAATAGCAGATAAAATGAAAGTGGAGCGAGCTTCAGGTCACACCCCCCAAACAAAACTGTCCACTTGGCTATACACCCAGAAAGGAAATCTAAATCCCGTTAATGGGATTTGAGCCATAAGAAGTTCTCTCCTGGCCCCTTACACTAAATCTGAATTTGTTCTGCTAGGTTACCTAAACAGGGACATGATTAAACCACCTGACCAAGTCCTAAAGCAATGGCACTCCCTAAATCTTTCTCAGATTATTACCAATCCCACAAGGTATGACTCCAAACACACAGAAAAGGCTACTCTTCTTGATGTTATCCTCACAAATAATCCTGATAGGTATCAGTCTGGTGTTTTCTGTAATGACCGTATTGATCACTGTTTTACAGCCTGTATTTGTAACGGCTGCTTAGTGATACGACCTGTCCTGATTTGTCATGGACGCTTGTTAAAAAACTTTAATGAACAAGCCTTCCTTCATGAACTGGCCTCAGTAAAATGGTATAGAATCAGCGTGATCCCTTCTGTCGAAGATGCTTGGACCTTCTTTTTTTATATTTTCAGTGGTATTGTTAAAGGCAAGACTCTCGTTAATCTAACCACACTGTCCGATTTCAAAAAGACTTTACAACGAAAGCAAAACATTAGATTATGTCAGCAGAGTACCCAGCCAGAAATAATCAGACACCCATTTTTCAAGCTAGCGTATAATGTCACATAAACCCAAACCACAGCTAAATGTAGCACTAACCTTTGATGATCTTCATCAGATGACAACCCTAGCACATTATGTTATACAATACATGCATGTTTTGTTCAATCAAGTTCATATTTATATCAAAAACCAGCTTTTTACATTAGCATGTGACTAGCATTCCCACCGAACACTGCCGGTGAATTTACTAAATTACTCACGATAAACGTTCACAAAAAGCATAACAATTATTTTAAGAATTATAGATACAGAACTCCTCTATGCACTCGATATGTCCGATTTTAAAATAGCTTTTCGGTGAAAGCACATTTTGCAATATTCTCAGTAGATAGCCCGACATCACAGGGCTAGCTATTTAGACACCCAGCAAATGTAGCACTCACCAAAGTCTGATTCTATAAGAAAAATGTTATTACCTTTGCTGTCTTTGTCAGAATGCACTCCCAGGACTTCTACTTCAATAACAAATGTTGGTTTGGTTCAAAATAATCCATAGTTTTATCCAAACAGTGGCGTTTTGTTCGTGCGTTCAAGACACTATCCGAAAGGGTAAATAAGGGTGACGAGCATGGCGCAATTCGTGACAAAAAGATTCTAAATATTCCATTACCGTACTTCGAAGCATGTCATCCGCTGTTTAAAATCTATTTTTATGCCATTTTTCTCATAAAAAAGCGATAATATTCCGACCGGGAATCTGCGTTTAGGTAAACAGACAAAAGAAAATGAAGCATTCGGTCGACTCGGGCACGCGCCTAAGCCCATAGTACTCTGATCGGCCACTTGCCAAAAGCGATAATGTGTTTCAGCCAGAGGCCGCCTCGATATCGTTCAGCTTTTTCCTGGGCTCTGAGAGCCTATGGGAGCCGTAGGAAGTGTCACGTTAGAGCAAAGATCCTCAGTCTTCAATAAAAAGAGCCAAGATGAAACACAACTTCTCAGACAGGCCACTTCCTGCATGGAATCTTCTCAGGTTTTGGCCTGCCATTTGAGTTCTGTTATGATCACAGACACCATTCAAACAGTTTTAGAAACTTTAGGTGTTTTCTATCCAAAGCCAATGATTATATGCATATTCTAGTTACTGGGCAGGAGTAGTAACCAGATTGAATCGGGTACGTTTTTTATCCAGCCGTGTCAATACTGCCCCCTAGCCCTAACAGGTTAAAATGTTGTTTTGTCAGGTTTTAAGAAACATGACAATACAACAATATATAATACAGCAATATATTTCAAAATAACATAATAGCATATTTGAACTTGTATTATGTTCCTTGTGACGTCCTGGCCAGGATAAGGGTTAATTGTTATTGTAGTTTGGTCAGGACGTGGCAGAGGGTATTTGGTTTATGTGGTTCGGGGTGTTTTTTTTTCTAAAAGGGCATTTGATTTATGTATTCCGGGGTTTTTGGGCACTGTTCCTTGTTTATGTAATTCTATGTTTAGTCTAGGTAATCTGTTTCTATGTTGAGTTAATTGGGGTGGACTTCCAATTGAAGGCAGCTGTGTGGTGTTGCCTTTGATTGGAAGTCCTATATTAGTTGGGTGTGTTTGTCTGTGTATTTGTGGGAGATTGTTTCTTGTTTAGTGTGTGTGAGCCTAACAGGACTGTCTAGTAATCGTGAGTTCGTTTTGTTATTTTTGTATGTTCATTTTTGAGTTTATTAAATGTTCAAAATGAACTATCTCAAATCTGCTGCATATTGGTCCTCTTTTTCCGACGATGATTTCGCTATATCATCTGACGACGAAGAAATCCCTGACAGTTCCTAGTCTTTGATTAATAGCCTGAGCTATGCTGCCACAAGTGATCATGTGATCATGGAATATCGTTTCTTTCTTGGAAAAAGTGACATTTTGAATTAGAGCTCACCTCTCACCTCTTGAAGAGGTGAGCTCTAATTGTTTTAGGAACTGCAGAATCTACTCTCTGATACTATATAGAATGTTGTCACTAATCAGACTATTGTCAAATTAATCTTGTCTTTAGGCTAACGCTATTATACAGTGCATTCGGAAAGTATTCAGACCCCTTGACTTTTTACACATTTTGTTGTTACAGCCTTATTCTAAAATTGATGTAATTGTTGTTTTCCTCATCAATCTGCACACAATACCACATAATGACAAGACAAAACAGGTTTTTAGAAATATTTGCACATTTATTTTAAAAAAAATAACGAAAATATTACATTTACACAAGTATTCAGAACTTTGTTGAAGCACCTTGGGCAGCGATTACAGCCTCAAGTCTTCTTAGGTATGACGCTACAAGCTTGGCACAACTGTATTTGGGGAGTTTCTCCCATTCTTCTCCGCAGATCCTCTCAAACTCGTCAGGTTGTATGGGGGAGCATCGCTGCACAGATATTTTCAGGTTTCTCCAGATT
Source organism: Salmo salar (assembly GCF_965601325.2). Classification (NCBI taxonomy): domain Eukaryota; kingdom Metazoa; phylum Chordata; class Actinopteri; order Salmoniformes; family Salmonidae; genus Salmo; species Salmo salar. The sequence goes on from NC_138300.1 coordinate 71,870,405, forward strand.
TGTTCGATCAGGTTCAAGTCCGAGCTCTGGCTGGGTTAAACGAGCATAATTCAGAGACATTGTATCGAAGCCACTCCTGCCTTGTCTTGGCTGTGTGCTTAGGGTCGTTGTCCAGTTGGAAGGTGAACCTTGCACCAGTCTGAGGTCCTGAGCGCTCTGGAGCAGGTTTTCATCTAGGATCTCTCTGTACTTGGCTCCGTTTATCTTTCCTTCGATCCTGACTAGTCTCCCAGTCTTTGCCTCTGAAAACATCCCCACAGCATGTTGTTGCCACAACCATGCTTTACCGTAGGGATGGTGTCAGGTTTCCTCCAGACGTGACACTTGGCATTCAGGCCAAAGAGTTCAATCTTGGTTTCATCAGACCAGAGAATTTTGTTAGTCTTGGTCTTGAGAGTCCTTTGTTTGCCTTTTGGTAAAGTCCAAGTGGGCTGTCGTGTGTCTTTTACTGAGAAGTGGCTTCCGTCTGGCCAATCTACCGTAAAGGCCTGATTGGTGGAGTGCTGCAGAGATGGTTGTCCTTCTGTAAGTTTCTCCCACCTCCACAGAGGAACTCTGGAGCTCTGTCAGAGTGACCCTCAGGTTATTGGTCACCACCCTGACCAAGGCCCTTCTCCCCCGATTGTTCAGTTTGGCCGAGAAACCAGCTCTAGGAAGAGTCTTAGTGGTTCCAAACTTCTTCCATTTAAGAATGATAGAGGCCACTGTGTTCTTGGGAACCTTCAATGCTGCAGACATTTTTTGGTACCCTTCCCTAGATGTGTGCCTCGACACAATCCTGTCTTGGAGCTCTACGGACAATTCCTTCGACCTCATAGCTTGTTTCTTTCTCTGACATGCACTGTCAATTGTGGGACCTTATATAGACAGGTGTGTGCCTTTCCAAATCATGTCCAATCAATTTAATTTATCACAGGTGGACTTCAATGAAGTTGTAGAAACATCTAAACGATGGTAAATGGAAACAGGATGCACCTGAGATCAATTTCGAGTCTCATAGCAAAGGGTCTGAATGCTTATGTAAATAAGACATTTCAGATTGTTTTTATACATTTGCAAACATTTAAAATACTCTCATTATGGGGTATTGTGTGTAGATTGATAGGGAAAAAAATATTTAATTAATTTTAGAATAACGCTGTAACGTAATAAAATCTGGAAAAAGTCAAGGGGTCTGAATACTTTCTGAATTCACTTTATATTAAAGACACTAATGCCGTTACTGAAGTCAGTTTGAGTATTTATCGAAAGCTGTGGACTTAGATTTGATATGATATCATTGATCTCCATCTGCAAAAGTAGAATCCCTGGATTCTCTGGCTGAACTACTCAGTTGTTGGGGGAAACATGAAATGCTGCTCATGAGCGATTTAAACTGGGACTGGTTATCGCCAAACACAGAATTTTACTAAATTGATAAATGCAGTCACAAGACCCAATCCAAAAGACATCTGTAACTAACAATTTATTTGACCTTTATTTAACCAGGTAGGCCAGTTGAGAACAAGTTCTTATTTACAACTGCGACCTGGCCAAGATAAAGCAAAGCAGTGCGAGACAAACAACAACACGTAGTTACACATGGAATAAAAAATCGACATAAATAATCGACCGTTGGTATTTTCCCTAATGATTTAAGCTATAATTGTGCAGTTGCTTGCATTAGAAACACAAAAAGTGCCCCCTAAGTTCATAATCAAACGAAATGTTAAGTTTGTCTGTGAGCAGGCATTCCTGCACAACCTTTACGAATGCAACTGGGATAGGATTGTGCTTATTCCAGATATCAAGGAGGCATTATCCTATTTTCATTCAATGTTTCCTACTATCTTCAATAAGCACGCCCTTCTCAAAAAGTACCGCGTAAGAGGTAGAGACAATCCCTGGTTTACTGAGGAATTGTCTGATTAATCCATAAACTAAATAAACAATGGGCCAAAGCCAGAAAGGGTATCTCCCAGGCTGAATGGCAGTTATTCACTAACATAAAAAATCGCACCTTGTTAATGCAAATCCAGCTTCAAATAAAAATCTACCAAAGCAAACCTCAATAACCTGACGAAATTATGGAATACTATTAAATCCATGAGTGATAACACAAACTCCTCTGGTCTTCCACTGAAATTGACCTCAAATTCAATGGACATCACGGAGAAGAATAAACTGGTTGACATGACGGACAAGAATAAACTGGTTGACATGTTTGATGAGCAGTTTGCTAAGGCTGGGCATTTGAACTCCAACCTAACATCTCAAATGAAGCTGTGAATTAAACTGCCGGCCTATGGTTCATCTATTTCATTTTACAGAGATTGAGCTTTCAATTCTATTGATATCAAGAAAGCGGCTGGCCCAGATGAATTGAACCCTTATATAAAAAAATTGGTGCAAATCATTGATGCCCCTCTCACTCATTTATTCAAAAGTTTTAGAAAACTGGTGAACTTACAGTTGAAAGACTTTCTTCATAATTACTCAGTTTTATCTAAATTGCAGTTGGGTTTTAAAGCCAAGCATAGTATTATTACTGTGGGTAACTAACTTGTAGGTGATATTCTAGATGCTCAGGACAAGAAACATCACTGTGTTTCACTTTTTATTGACTTAACGAAGGTCTTCGACAATGTTGACCATGCCCTGATGTTGTATACACTAAAAAAGGTTGGTTCAAGTGTTGAAGAATTGGACTGGTTCCAAAACTACCTTTCTGACACAACACATTGTGTAGCACAGGAGGGTATGAAATCGGAGTTTCGAATGGCTTACAAAAGGAGTTCCACAGGGCTCAGTTTTTGGTCCAATCCTTTTTACACTGTATATAAATGATATAGGGAAGACTGTTGACTCTTCAAATCTCCCTATGTATGCTGATGACATAATTACTTATTCTAGAGCATCTAATATTGAGAAGACGAAAATAAGTTGACATTGGGTTTTTATTTTAGGAACAAATCTTGTTTTTCAAAATCAATCAGAAATAACTTTTTTATTGGTGCTGGATTATGGTGATATTGTCTATATGCTGGCCTCAGCAAGTACCTTAACTCTGGATACAGGTGCTCATGGTGCTTTAAGATACAGTGGCAAGAAAACATGTGAACCCTTTGGAATTACCTGGATTTCTGCATAGATTTGTCATAAAATCTGATCTGATCTCCATCTAAGTCACAACAATAGACAAACACAGTCTGCTTAAACTAATAACACAAACAATTACACATTTTCATGTCTTTATTGAACAGACTGTAAACATTCACAGTGTAGGGTGGGAAAAGTATGTGAACCCTTGGATTTAATAACTGGTTGACCCTCCTTTTTCCAGCAATAACCTCAACTTAACATTTTCTGTAGTTGTGATTCAGACCTGCACAATGGTCAGGAGGAATTTTGGACCATTCTTCTTTACAAAACTGTATCAGTTCAGCAATATTCTTGGGATGTCTGGTGTCAACCGCTCTTTTGAGGTCATGCCACAGCATCTCAATCGGGTTGAGGTCAGGACTCTGACCGGGCAACTCCAGAAGTCGTATTTTCTTCTGATGAAGCCATTCTGTTGTTTATTTAATTCTGTGTTTTTTGTCATTGTCTTGTTGCAACACCCAACTTCTGTTGAGCTTCAATTGGCGGACAGATAGCCTTACATTCTCCTGCAAAATGTCTTGATAAACTTGGGAATACTTTTTTCCGTTGATGATCGCAAGCTGTCCAGGCCCTGAGGCAGCAAAGCAGCCCCAAACCATGATGCTCCCTCCACCATACTTTACAGTGGAGATGAGGTTTTGATGTTGGTGTTCTGTGCCATTTTTTCTCCACACAGAGTGTTGTGTGTTTCATCTGTCCACAGAATATTTTGCCGGTAGCGCTGTGGAACATCCAGGTGCTCTTTTGCGAACTTCAGATGTGCAGCAATGTTTTTTTTTGGACAGCAATAGCTTCTTCCGGGGTGTCCTCCCATGAGCACCATTCTTGTTTAGTGTTTTACGTATCGTAGACTCGTCAACCGAGATGTTAGCATGTCCCAGGGATTTATGTAAGTCTTTAGATGACATTCTAGGATTCTTCTTAACCTTATTGAGCATTTTGCACTGTGCTCTTGAAGTCATCTTTGCAGGACGGCCACTCCTAGGGAGAGTAGCAACAGTGCTGAACTTTCTCCATTTATAGACATCTTGTCTTACCGTGGACTGATGAACATCAAGGCTTTTAGAGATACTTTTGTAACCATTTCCCGCTTTATGCAAGTCAACAATTCTTAATCTTAGATCTTTTGAGATCTCTTTTCTTCAAGGCATGGTTCACATCAGGCAATGCTTTTTGTGAATAGCAAACTCAAATTGTCTGAGTGTTTTTTATAAGCAGGGCAGCTCTAACCAACATCTCCAATCCTGTCTCATTGATTGGACTCAAGGTTAGCTGACTCCTGACTCCAATTAGCTTTTGGAGAAGTCATTAGCCTAGGGGTTCATATGCTTTTTCCAACCTACACTGTGAATGTTTAAATCATGTATTCAATACAGGCAAGAAAAATACAATAACGTTTGTGTTATTAGTTTAAGCACAATGTGTTTGTCTATTGTTGTGACTTAGACAAAGATCAGATCAAATTTTATGACCAATTTATGCTAAAATCCAAGTAATTCCAAAGGGTTCACATACTTTTTCTTGCCACGGTATATCACAAATGCTAGTTCACTCAGAGGGGTTGGGTTAAATGCGGTAGACACATTTCAGTTGAATGCATTCAGTTGCACAATTGACTAGGTATCCCGTATGTCATGGTGCAATGGAACTCGCTCCACCAGGAGGCTAAAGCACTGGTACAACTTTGATAGGGCAACTCCCTTTGTAGCTCTATTCCTTACTGAACAGATCTGTCACTCAATACAGTCTTCATTCACAGTCGCTACTGTCCTTGTCTGTTCTAGAACTGAGATGGGGAAATAACATTTTTCCCATAATGCATCTTCATCCTGGAACATGCTTCAAAATATACTAATGTTAGGGGAGTTAGCCTTGCCTGTTTTTAAGACTCTGATCGACCACAATGTTTTTGATAGCTGCAGTTGTTTTTAATCTTCAAATGTATCTGTATACACTTTGTCTTTTTGTGTGTATTTGTATTTTTTTTTTATATTTTATGTACACGCTGCTATATCCCTGTTTTGCCTTCTTGCCATGTCGCCAACACAAAATGTTTTTAACCTCAATGGGTCTTACCTGGTTAACCCATAGTGTCCGTCAACAGCCTTTCTTTAAATTACTATAGCAGCCGCTAACGGCCTTGTTTTTCTAACAATAATATCTGTGTCAATATTGCAAAATGAACTTGCTAACAACCTGTCATAAACCAGAAACCAGAAACAGGATCTGCTGTCATTTGACTTTTCAACTTTACTGAAAATGACAGCGTCGAAGCAGACATTACTTTTCACTGTGAAAGAGGCTTTATCTACTTGTATGTTGGTTGGTAATACAGACTGGCACACGTCCTTGCATTTTGAAAAGCGATGATGTCAAGGTGAGTGAAATAAGTAAACAGCAGATATATGTTTGGTGTTGTTGATGTTTGATGCTGTGAAACTTGGGTAATAGCTCACAGATTAGCAAATCCTGTCATGTTATGATAACTTGGTTGGTACAGGCGAGCACATCAGCGGTGGAGTTTGAATGATTTCTCTCTGTCTCATGGAAATAGTTTCAGTGTTTAGCTGTATAACAATCTAGTTGGTTGTTTTGTCTCGTTTCTACCAATGTAAATGGACCAAGCTGCTTGCTATAGCTAGCTGGTTAACTAGTTAGTCTGTCAGGCAAGAAAAGTTGTGTAGTGGTAAATTTGGGCAGTGCTCAAGAAATGTCAACCTTAGCTGTCACTTTCACTAGCTAGCCATACACACAACCAGCTAACTAGCCACCAAAATGAAGGCTAGAATAATGTGTGTTTATCTGTTGGACGTAGGTTTTGGTTTGCCATGTTTGCTAGGTGCAGATATTCATAGGCTATACATTGCCTCGTTTTCCTATTATTTGACAGCTTAGCTGTCCTATTAGGGTAGTAGATGCCCACACAGTGGAGCTCATATTTTGAGATGGATATTTGTTAACATAGCCAGCTAACAAGTTGCTTGTTTTGCCCTGTTTCTACAAATGCAATTCATTTTGAAACTGGGGGGGGGGGGGGGCATGTAACTGTATAACACAATCTTTCCACCGGCACAGGTTTCATAAATTCACAAATATCCATTAAATATTCACTTACTTTTTGAAAATCTTCTTCTGATTTGTCATCCAAAGGGTCCCAGCTATAACACGTACAGACATGGCCAAAAGTTGAGAATGACACACATCAATTTCCACAAAGTTTGCTGCTTCAGTGTCTTTAGATATTTTTGTCAGATATTACTATGGAATACTGAAGTATAAATACACGCATTTCATAAGTGTCAAAGGCTTTTATTGGCAATTACATGAAGTTGATGCAGTCAATATTTGCAGTGTTGACCCTTCTTTTTCAAGACCTCTGCAATCCGCCCTGGCATGCTGTCAATTAACTTCTGAGCCACACCCTGACTGATGGCAGCCCATTCTTGCATAATCAATGCTTGGAGTTTGTCAGAATTTGTGGGTTTTTGTTTGTCCACCCACCTCTTGAGGATTGGCTTCCTGGCCATGGACCCAAAATATCGATGTTTAGTTCCCCGAGCCACTTAGTTATCACTTGTTGACTTATGGCACGGTGCTCCATCATGCTGGAAAAGGCATTGTTCGTCACCAAACTGTTCCTGGATGGTTGGGAGAAGTTGCTCTCGAAGGATGTGTTGGTACCATTCTTTAGTCATGGCTGTGCTCCTAGGCAAAATTGTGAGTGAGCCCACTCCCTTGGCTGAGAAGCAACCCCACACATGAATGGTCTCAGGATGCTTTACTGTTGGCATGACACAGGACTGATGGTAGCGCTCACCTTGTCTTCTCCAGACAAGCTTTTTTCCGGATGCCCCAAACAATCGGAAAGGGGATTCATCAGAGAAAATGACTTTACCCCAGTCCTCAGCAGTCCAATCCCTGTACCTTTTGCAGAATATCAGTCTGTCCCTGATGTTTTTCCTGGAGAGAAGTGGCTTCTTTGCTGCCCTTTTTGACACCAGGCCATCATCCAAAAGTATTTGTCTCACTGTGCATGCAGATGCACTTACACCTGCCTGCTGCCATTCCTGAGCAAGCTCTGTACTGGTGGTGCCCCGATCCCGCAGCTGAATCTTCTTTAGGAGATGGTCCTGGCGCTTGCTGGACTTTCTTGGGCACCCTGAAGCCTTCTTCACAACAATTGAACCGCTCTCCTTGAAGTTCTTGATGATCCGATAAATGGTTGATTTAGGTGCAATCTTACTGGCAGCAATATCCTTGCCTGTGAAGCCCTTTTTGTGCAAAGCAATGATGACAGCACGTGTTTCCTTGCAGGTAACCATGATTGACAGAGGAAGAACAATGATTCCAAGCACCACTCTCCTTTTGAAGCTTCCAGTCTGTTATTCGAACTCAATCAGCATGACAGAGTGATCTCCAGCCTTGTCCTCGTCAACACTCACACCTGTGTTAACGGGAGAATCACTGACATGATGTCAGCTGCTCCTTTTGTGGCACGGCTGAAATACAGTGGAAATGTTTTTGGGGGATTCAGTTCATTTGCATGGCAAAGAGGGACTTTGCAATTAATTGCAATTCATCTGATCACTCTTCATAACATTCTTGAGTATATGCAAATTGCCATCTTACAAACAGAGACAACAGACTGTGAAAATGTATATTTGTGTCCTTCTCAAAACTTTTGGCCACAACTGTACATTTTTAACGTCTCTGAATAGTTGTTTGCATTTTTAAATTGTTACAGAAGTAAGAGTCGTTGTCAATCAAATACTTTCTGAATATTGTCTTCTGATCACGTTTTTTTATATATGTAAATAGCATCTAAGTATAATATATTATAGTTGGTACATTTTAAGTGAGTAGTTTAGTCAAATTTACTTCAATTTAAATACGCTTGGGTTTTTTGTTGTGGTAATGTTTTTTTGATATTGAGTGTCTTGACAAAATGAGTGTTATTCCTATTGAAATGAATGTGATGTCATATTAAAGAAGAGGTTGTGCTCTTTAAAACTAAGTAAACTCGTAATTGTCATTTGTTCTTATTTTTTGAGCTATTTCAGTTTTTTTTGTGTGAGAAAATGAGCTTTATCTTGAAAATTCTCAGTCATCTACAGCAGCATTTAATCATTATATTGGGGTCTAAAGAGTTAAAGAAAGGTTAAATTAAAAGGTACATTTCATGTCTGTCACAGGTTCGAGTTAGCTACAATTCTGAACTTTATATCGCTAACATCAAGTTCTGCATCAGCATGCCCACCCAGTTCTTTTGCTATGGTGACTGCTGCGGACCACAGTCTGGAAGACTACACAATTCAAGGTGAATCCAGAGACATTGAACTTCTATACAATAAGGATGACTGAATACCTTTTATGGAAGGAAACTTACATGCAAGTCTACTGCATTCTTTTATCAAAACACTTAAAGGAAAGGTTGCAAGATATACACCGAGTGTACAAAATATTCGGAACACCTTCCTAATATTGAGTTGCGCTAGAACAGATTTCCACCGGTGTAATGTCCATTGCTCTTGTTTCTTGGCCCAATCAAGTCTCTTCTTATTATTGGTGTCCTTTAGTAGTGGTTTCCTTGCAGCAATTCGACCATGAAGGCCTGAATCATGCAGTGTCCTCTGAACAGTTGATGTTGAGATGTGTCTGCTACTTGAACTCTGTGAAGCATTTATTTGGGCTGCAATTTCTAATGAACGTATCCCCTGCAACTGAGGTAACTCTGGGTCTTCCTTTCCTGTGGTGGTCCTCATGAGAGAAAGTTTTATCAAAACGCCTGATGGTTTTTGCGACTGCACTTGAGGAAACTTTCAAAGTTCTTGAAATTTTCCAGATTGACTTATCTTCATGTCTTAAAGTAATGCTAGACTGTCGTTTCTCTTTGCTTATTTGAGCTGTTCTTGCCATAATACGGACTATCTTCTGTATACCAACCCTACCTTGTCACATCACAACTGATTGGCTCAAACGCATTAAGAAGGAAAGAAATTCTACAAATTAACTTTGGTGACTACCTCATGAAGCTGGTTGACAGAATGCCAAGAGTGTGCAAAGCTGTCATCAAGGCAAAGGGTGGCTACTTTGAAGAATCTCAAATATAAAATATTTTTTGATTTGTTTAACACTTTTTTTGGTTACTACATGATTCCATATGTGTTATTCCATAGTTTTGATGTCCTCACTATTATTCTAAAATGTAGAAAATAGTAAACACAAAATAAAAACCGTTGAATGAGTAGATGTGTCTGTCACGACTTCCACCGAAGTCGGCTCCTCTCCTTGTTCAGGCGGCGTTTGGCGGTCGACGTCATTGGCTTTCTAGCCATCGCCTCATTTTTCATTTATCCATTTGTTTTGTCTTGTTCCCTGCACACCTGGTTTTCATTCCCCAATCACACTACATGTATTTATTCCTCTGTTCCCCCTCATGTCTTTGTGTGTGATTGTTTCGTGTTACGTGTCATGTTTGATGCGCTATTTCGTGTTATATTTCACGAGGTATGTTTATTTGCTTGTACATTGCGCGTTTTGCACTTTGGCATGTTGGCTGGAGGTTTTGGACTCAGTCTGTTGGTTTCTCCTGCCTAAATAAAGTGTGCGCCTGTTCACAACTCTCTGCACCTGACTCCGCTCCCAGTACGCACACCATTGACTGTGTCCAAAGTTTTGACTGGTACTGTGCATCATATGGAGATGATTTCTGTATTTCTATATGGTGATGTCCTTTGTGTCCTCTGTACAGAAGTCCCTTATCTTTTCTTAGAGGTACCACTGGTGTTCCAGGCTGATTCTGCTATGGATATGCTGGATATGATGCTGGGTCAATAGTGCTCTCTGGACGCTGCAACACAAACTGCTCAAATCAAATTTTATTTGTCACATACGCCGAATACAACAACCTTACCATGAAATGCTTACTTACAAGCTCTTAACCAACAATGCGGTTCAAGAAGTAGAGTTAATAAAATATTTACTAAATAAACAACCAAATTTAATAAAATAAAAACTCTGTGGCATGGACAACTCCAGGCTCAGCACTGGTGAAGAGGAGGTGGTGGCAACGCTTGGTACCTGCCAGTGGCTTGTAGTTGGTTGTGAGGAAGCTCTGCCAGTCCTGTGTTGGCACAAAGGTCTCAACAGACTCTGAGCCAAGCAGCTGGGGGATCTTGACACCAGTCATTGTGCTGGATTTGGATTTGACAACCTCAGTGATGTCGACCAGGCATGAAACTGGTGTGCGATGGAACTTCTGTTTAAAAAGCTCAAAACACCAGTCCAGACCAAACTTGCTGTGGCCAATGTTGGTTTGGTCCAAAATAATCCATCGTTATATCCAAATTGCGGCGTTTTGTTCGTGCGTTCCAGACACTATCCGAATGGTAAATCAGGGTCGCGAGCATGGCGCAATTCGTGACAAAAGATTTCTAAATATTCCATTACCGTACTTCGAAGCATGTCAACCGCTGTTTAAAATCCATTTTTATGCCATTTTTCTCGTAAAAAAGCGATAATATTCCGACCGGGAATCTCCGTTTAGCTAAACAGAGGGAAGAAAACAAAGCTTTCGGTCGACGCGGGCACGAGCTTGAGTCTCACAGTACTGTAACCAGCCACTATCCAAACGCGCTACTTTGTTTCAGCCAGAGCCTGCAAAGCCACGATTCAGCATTTTGCCGCCTTCTGAGAGTCCATGTGAGCCGTAGAAAGTGTCACGTAAGAGCAGAGATCCCCTGTAATAGATAGAGATAGTCAACAACATTTTTTACATTTACATTTTAGTCATTTAGCAGACGCTCTTATCCAGAGCGACTTACAAATTGGTGCATTCACCTATAATATCCAGTGGAACAACCACTTTACAATAGTGCATCTAAATCTTTTAAGGGGGGGGTTAGAAGGATTACTTTATCCTATCCCAGGTATTCCTTGAAGAGGTGGGGTTTCAGGTGTCTCCGGAAGGTGGTGATTGACTCCGCTGTCCTGGCGTCGTGAGGGAGCTTGTTCCACCATTGGGGTGCCAGAGCAGCGAACAGTTTTGACTGGGCTGAGCGGGAACTGTGCTTCCTCAGAGGTAGGGAGGCGAGCAGGCCAGAGGTGGATGAACGGAGTGCCCTTGTTTGGGTGTAGGGCCTGATCAGAGCCTGAAGGTACGGAGGTGCCGTTCCCCTCACAGCTCCTTAGGCAAGCACCATGGTCTTGTAGCGGATGCGAGCTTCAACTGGAAGCCAGTGGAGAGAGCGGAGGAGCGGGTTGACGTGAGAGAACTTGGGAAGGTTGAACACCAGACGGGCTGGGGCGTTCTGGATGAGTTGTAGGGGTTTAATGGCACAGGCAGGGAGCCCAGCCAACAGCGAGTTGCAATAATCCAGACGGGAGATGACAAGTGCCTGGATTAGGACCTGCGCCGCTTCCTGTGTGAGGCAGGGTCGTACTCTGCGAATGTTGTAGAGCATGAACCTACAGGATCGGGTCACCGCCTTGATGTTGGTGGAGAACGACAGGGTGTTGTCCAGGGTCACGCCAAGGCTCTTAGCACTCTGGGAGGAGGACACAAGGGAGTTGTCAACCGTGATGGCGAGATCATGGAACGGGCAGTCCTTCCCCGGGAGGAAGAGCAGCTCCGTCTTGCCGAGGTTCAGCTTGAGGTGGTGATCCGTCATCCACACTGATATGTCTGCCAGACATGCAGAGATGCGATTCGCCACCTGGTTGTCAGAAGGGGGAAAGGAGAAGATTAATTGTGTGTCATCTGCATAGCAATGATATGAGAGACCATGTGAGGATATGACAGAGCCAAGTGACTTGGTGTATAGCGAGAATAGGAGTGGGCCAAGAACAGAGCCCTGGGGGACACCAGTGGTGAGAGCACGTGGTGCGGAGACAGATTCTCGCCACGCCACCTGGTAGGAGCGACCTGTCAGGTAGGACGCAATCCAAGCGTGCGCGGTGCCGGAGATGCCCAGCTCGGAGAGGGTGGAGAGGAGGATCTGATGGTTCACGGTATCAAAGGCAGCAGATAGGTCTAGAAGGATGAGAGCAGAGGAGAGAGAGTTAGCTTTAGCAGTGCGGAGAGCCTCCGTGACACAGAGAAGAGCAGTCTCAGTTGAATGCCCAGTCTTGAAACCTGACTGATTAGGATCAAGAAGGTCATTCTGAGAGAGATAGCAAGAGAGCTGGCCAAGGACGGCGCGTTCAAGAGTTTTGGAGAGAAAGGAAAGAAGGGATACTGGTCTGTAGTTGTTGACATCGGAGGGATCGAGTGTAGGTTTTTTCAGAAGGGGTGCAACTCTCGCTCTCTTGAAGACGGAAGGGACGTAGCCAGCGGTCAAGGATGCGTTGATGAGCGAGGTGAGGTAGGGGAGAAGGTCTCCGGAAATGGTCTGGAGAAGAGAGGAGGGGATAGGGTCAAGTGGGCAGGTTGTTGGGCGGCCGGCCGTCACAAGACGCGAGATTTCATCTGGAGAGAGAGGGGAGAAAGAGGTCAAAGCACAGGGTAGGGCAGTGTGAGCAGGACCAGCAGTGTCGTTTGACTTAGCAAACGAGGATCGGATGTCGTCAACCTTCTTTTCAAAATGGTTGACGAAGTCATCCGCAGAGAGGGAGGAGGGGGGGGGGAGGGGGAGGAGGATTCAGGAGGGAGGAGAAGGTAGCAAAGAGCTTCCTAGGGTTAGAGGCAGATGCTTGGAGTTTAGAGTGGTAGAAAGTGGCTTTAGCAGCAGAGACAGAAGAGGAAAATGTAGAGAGGAGGGAGTGAAAGGATGCCAGGTCCGCAGGGAGGCGAGTTTTCCTCCATTTCCGCTCGGCTGCCCGGAGCCCTGTTCTGTGAGCTCGCAGTGAGTCGTCGAGCCACGGAGCAGGAGGGGAGGACCGAGCCGGCCTGGAGGATAGGGGACAGAGGAAATCAAAGGATGCAGAGAGGGAGGAGAGGAGGGTTGAGGAGGCAGAATCAGGAGATAGGTTGGAGAAGGTTTGAGCAGGGGGAAGAGATGATAGGATGGAAGAGGAGAGAGTAGCGGGAGAGAGAGAGCGAAGGTTGGGACGGCGCAATACCATCCGAGTAGGGGGAGAGTGAGAAGTGTTGGATGAGAGCGAGAGGGAAAAGGATACAAGGTAGTGGTCGGAGACTTGGAGGGGAGTTGCAATGAGATTAGTGGATGAACAGCATCTAGTAAAGATGAGGTCAAGCGTATTGCCTGCCTTGTGAGTAGGGGGGGAAGGTGAGAGGGTGAGGTCAAAAGAGGAGAGGAGTGGAAAGAAGGAGGCAGAGAGGAATGAGTCAAAGGTAGACGTGGGGAGGTTAAAGTCACCCAGAACTGTGAGAGGTGAGCCATCCTCAGGAAAGGAACTTATCAAGGCGTCAAGCTCATTGATGAACTCTCCAAGGGAACCTGGAGGGCGATAAATGATAAGGATGTTAACCTCTATGGGACCGGCGGGACGAATTCGTCCCACCTACGTAACATCCACTGCCAGCCTGTGGCGCGATTTTCAAAATCTTCAAAATCCTATTACTTCAATTTCTCAAACATATGACTATTTTACAGCCATTTAAAGATAAGACTCTCGTTAATCTAACCACACTGTCCGATTTCAAAAAGGCTTTACAACAAAAGCAAAACATTAGATTATGTCAGCAGAGTACCAAGCCAGAAATAATCAGACACCCATTTTTCAAGCCAGCATATAATGTCACCAAAACCCAGAAGACAGCTAAATGCAGCACTCACCTTTGATGATCTTCATCAGATGACAACCCTAGGACATTATGTTATACAATACATGCATGTTTTGTTCAATCAAGTTCATATTTATATCAAAAACCAGCTTTTTACATTAGCATGTGACGTTCAGAACTAGCATACCCCCCGCAAACTTACGGGGAATTCGCTAACATTTTACTAAATTACTCACGATAAACGTTCACAAAAAGCATAACAATTATTTTAAGAATTATAGATACAGACCTCCTCTATGCACTCGATATGTCCGATTTTAAAATAGCTTTTTGGTGAAAGCACATTTTGCAATATTCTAAGTACATAGCCCAGGCATCACGGGCTCGCTATTTAGACACCCGGCAAGTTTAGCACTCACCATAATCATATTTACTATTATAAAAATGTCATTACCTTTTGTTGTCTTCGTCAGAATGCACACCCAGGACGTCTACTTCAATAACAAATGTTGGTTTGGTCCAAAATAATCCATCGTTATATCCGAATAGCGGCGTTTTGTTCGTGCGTTCCAGACACTATCCGAAATAGTAAAGAAGTGTCGCGCGCTTGGCGCAATTCCTGACAATAAAATTCAAAGTATTCCATTGCCGTACGTCGAAGCATGTCAACCGCTGTTTAAAATCAATTTTTACGTCATTTTTCTCGTAGAAAAGCGATAATATTCCGACAGGGAATCTCCTTTTCGGCAAACAGAGGAAAAAATCCCAAAGGCGGGGGCGGTCGGGGTCACGCGCATAAGCTAGTGTCTCTTGATGGGCCACTTGAGAAAGGCGATAATGTGTTTCAGCCTGGGGCTGGAATGACGACATTCTCTTTTTTCCCGGGCTATGAGAGCCTATGGAAGACGTGGGAAGTGTCACGTTAGAGCAGAGATCCTTAGTAAATGATAGAGATGGCAAAGAAGTTCCAGAAATGGTCAGACAGGCCACTTCCTGTAAAGGAATCTCTCAGGTTTTGACCTGCCATTTGAGTTCTGTTATACTCACAGACACCATTCAAACAGTTTTAGAAAATTTAGGGTGTTTTCTATCCATATGTAATAAGTATATGCATATTCTAGTTACTGAGTAGGAGTGGTAACCAGATTAAATCGGGTATGTTTTTTATCCAGCCGTGTCAATGCTGCCCCCTAGCCCTAACAGGTTAAGCTTGAAAGGGCTGGTAACTGTGACAGCATGGAATTCAAATGAGGAGATAGACAGATGGGTCAGGGGAGAAAGAGAGAATGTCCACTTGGGAGAGATGAGGATTCCAGTGCCACCACCCCGCTGGCTCGATGCTCTAGGGGTATGCGAGAACACGTAGTCAGACGAGGAGAGAGCAGTAGGAGTAGCAGTGTTATCTGTGGTGATCCATGTTTCCGTCAGCGCCAGGAAGTCTAGGGACTGGAGGGTAGCATAGGCTGAGATGAACTCAGCCTTGTTGGCCGCAGACCGGCAGTTCCAGAGGCTGCCGGAGACCTGGAACTCCACGTGGGTCGTGCGCGCTGGGACCACCAGGTTAGAGTGGCAGCGGCCACGCGGTGTGGAGCGTTTGTATGGCCTGTGCAGAGGAGAGAGAACAGGGATAGGCAGACACATAGTAGACAAGCTACAGAAGAGGCTACGCTAATGCAAGTGAGATTGGAGTGACAAGTGGACTACACGTCTCGAATGTTCAGGAAGTTAAGCTTACGTTGCAAAAATGTTATTGACTAAAATGATACAGTACTGCTGGCTGGTGGAGTAGGCTAGCTAGCAGTGGCTGCGTTGTTGACTTTGAACGTGTAGCTGGCTAGGTAACCTCGGTAGTTTCAGTACTACACCTTGTCATGATACAAAGCAACTTTGTAGCTAGCTAGCTAACATAACACTAATCAAGACGTTCCTTGTAGTGTATTTAGTTTCAACAATGCTGCTCGTCGGTAATAGTTGGCTAGGTTAGGAAAAATAGCGTCGCGGGGGACGGAAATAGCTGGCTAGCTAACCTCGATGGCTGGCTAGCTAACAATTATCAATTAACAATTATCAAGCTATGACAAAGACAACTAGGTAGCTAGCTAGGTAACACTGCACTAGTCAAATCGTTCCGTTGTAAAGTATTAGTAACTACAGCGCTGCTAGTCGGTAACGGTTGGCTAGCTGGCAGTGGGTTAATGATGACTAGGTGTGTTGAGTAAGTCTGGCGCCGCGTCGCGGCTGGCTAGCACACCTCGATAATACTCAAACTCAAACTACACAATTATCTTAGATACAGAGACAGCAAAGACAACAATGTAGCTGGCTAACTAACACTAACACCACACTAATCAAGTCGTTGCGTTGTAATGTAATAGTTTCTGCGGTGCTGCTAGTCGGTAGAAGTTGGCTAGCTAACAGTGATGACTAGCTAGCTAGCAGCTAGCAGTGTTGACTACGTTAGGAGGACGAGGATAGCTAGCCTCGATAATTACTCAGTTACTCTAAACTACACAATTATCTTTGATACAAAGACGGCTATGTAGCTAGCTAAGAAGAATTGCTCAGATCAAACAAATCAAGCCGTTGTAATGTAGCGAAGTGTAATATTACCTGTGGAGCGAAGCGTGGTGCGACTGCTCGCTCCAAACCGCACAATTTATTCTCAATTCTTATTTCTATTCAATATTTTAAAGTTCTGTCTTTCTCACTTCACATTCACACACACACACACACACACACAATCACACACTTGCTAGCTAGTCAATCTACACTGCTAAAAAAAATAAAGGGAACACTTAAACAACACAATGTAACTCCAAGTCAATCACTCTTTTGTGAAATCAAACTGTCCACTTAGGAAGCAACACTGACTATACATTTCACATGCTGTTGTGCAAATGGAATAGACAACAGGTGGAAATTATAGGCAATTAGCAAGACACCCCCAATAAAGGAGTGGTTCTGCAGGTGGGGACCACAGACCACTTCTCAGTTCCTATGCTTCCTGGCTGATGTTTTGGTGACTTTTGAATGCTGGCGGTGCTTTCACTCTAGTGGTAGCATGAGACGGAGTCTACAACCCACACAAGGAGTGTGGGTTGTGCAGCTCATCCAGGATGGCACATCAATGCGAGCTGTGGCAAGAAGGTTTGCTGTGTCTGTCAGCGTAGTGTCCAGAGCATGGAGGCGCTACCAGGAGACAGGCCAGTACATCAGGAGACGTGGGGGAGGCCGTAGGAGGGTAACAATCCAGCTGCAGGACCGCTACCTCCGCCTTTGTGCAAGGAGGAGCAGGAGGAGCACTGCCAGAGCCCTGAAAAATGACCTCCAGTAGGCCACAAATGTGCATGTGTCTGCTCAAACGGTCAGAAACAGACTCCATGAGGGTGGTATGAGGGCCCGACGTCCACAGGTGGGGGTTGTGCTTACAGCCCAACACCGTGCAGGACGTTTGGCATTTGCCAGAGAACACCAAGATTGGCAAATTCGCCACTGGCGCCCTGTGCTCTTCACAGATGAAAGCAGGTTCACACTGAGCACATGTGACAGACGTGACAGAGTCTGGAGACGCCGTGGAGAACGTTCTGCTGCCTGCAACATCCTCCAGCATGACCGGTTTGGCGGTGGGTCAGTCATGGTGTGGGGTGGCATTTCTTTGGGGGGCCGCACAGCCCTCCATGTACTCGCCAGAGGTAGCCTGACTGCCATTAGGTACCGAGATGAGATCCTCAGACCCCTTGTGAGACCATATGCTGGTGCGGTTGGCCCTGGGTTCCTCCTAATGCAAGACAATGCTAGACCTCATGTGGCTGGAGTGTGTCAGCAGTTCCTGCAAGAGGAAGGCATTGATGCTATGGACTGGCCCTCCCATTCCCCAGACCTGAATCCAATTGAGCACATCTGGGACATCATGTCTGGGACATGTCTGGGACATCATGTCTCGCTACGTTGCACTACAGACTGTTCAGGAGTTGGCGGATGCTTTAGTCCAGGTCTTGGAGGAGATCCCTCAGGAGACCATCCGCCACCTCATCAGGAGCATGCCCAGGCGTTGTAGGGAGGTCATACAGGCACGTGGAGGCCAGACACACTACTGAGCCTCATTTTGACTTGTTTTAAGGACATTACATCAAAGTTGGATCAGCCTGTAGTGTGGTTTTCACTTTAATTTTGAGTGTGACTCCAAATCCAGACCTCCATGGGTTGATAAATTGGATTTCCATTGATTATTTTTGTGTGATTTTGTTGCCAGCACATTCAACTATGTAAAGAAAAAAGTATTTAATAAGATTATTTCATTCATTCAGATCTAGGATGTGTTATTTTAGTGTTCCCTTTATTTTGTGAGCAGTGTATTTGTGCCTCATCACACACACAAAAACTGACTGACAGAGACACATGCACACATAACTCACTCACAGCCAACTAAACATAATTACTAATAGTTGAATGGCAAGCCACTTACCATTGGTGAGTTCATTCATCTGGTCACATCTCTTGACCATCACCTCAGTGGTAAAATGCAAATAGTAGGGCTTCCCTTTGTTGGACTTGCAGGTGCACCTGACCAACTGAAGTACTGTCATTTACAGATCCACCATTCACGAGTGGTCATCCTTGGTTGCCTCAAGGGGCTCGGCCTTGACTCAATTGAGCTTCTCTGTGTATGTGCCGTCTGAGAAGTTGCTAATGGAGATGCTCTCCGGCTCAGGTGTCAAAAAGTAGTCACCACTGAGTTGACACCACTGATTGTCTGAACCAGCTCTGAGTACAACATTACCATTAAGAAATCTAGCGATTTCCATAAAAAATCTCTCTGCCGGGAATCCATCGATGCAGTAGAAAGCTAAGCTAGCTAGCTTGCTAAGGTGTACTGTAGGCAGAGAAACAAGTGAGACTATGTATGATGGGTTTTTGACTGATCTGAAGAATGAGAGACACTGTAGCCTGAGGTAAACTTCTTGTTTTCCCACGGATGATATGCTACGGTAGGTTTGATTGGGCAAACAGGAAAATCATTAGATTAAATAGCCTATTAGGGTGTTTTCTATCCAAAGCCAATAATTATATGCATATTCTAGTTACTGGGCAGGAGTAGTAACCAGATTAAATCGGGTACGTTATTTATCCGGCCGTGTCAATACTGCCCCCTAGCCCTAACAGGTTAACACGTTTCAATGTTTTACTCACATTGGCCACGGAGGAGGGGAGCACCCAGGCTTTGGTAGCGGGCCGTGTCAGTGGCACTGTATTGTCCTCAAAGTGAGCAAAGAAGTTGTTTAATTTGTCTGGGAGCAAGACGTCGGTGTCCGCGACGGGGCTGGTTTTCTTTTTGTAATCCGTGATTGACTGTTGACCCTGCCACATTCGTCTATGTGGCACATTTCTCTGTCTAATTAATTCTGCTAACTTGGTAGAGTTGTTAAGGTTCTCTCTGACTACTTTCAGATAGAATTCTGATTTAAACCTCCTAACAAATCCTATACACTTGTTTCTTAGAGCTCTGACGGAGGTCCAGTCAGCAGGTGCATTTGTACAGCTAGCATTAGCCCAAGATACATTTTTCTGTCAAATTAATTCTGTTAAGTTATCTGAAAACCAGGGATTGTCCCTTCCACTGAGTACCTTTCTTCACAGGGGCATGCTTATCATGCTTGTTCATCAAAGTGCATAAAATGTATTTAAAAATGTAACAGGTTTAGCTTTAACCAGTTATGTATGTCTTACACAAGCGATTGAACAATGATCACTGACATCATTACAGAATGTCCCAGTAGATGGGTATTTGTGAGGGGTATTCATCAGAATGAGGTCCAATAGCATTGATTTGTTAGAGGCTCTGAGATTTAGTCTTGTTGGCGCATCAATTAATTGCACGAGATTCAAGGTCACACGGTTCTTTAACACTAGAACCGCTGGGCCCCAATGGACCCCCCTTCAAGCTAATAAGCAGTCATTCTGACTGCAACATTCTAACAGTGTAATTAACAGTGGTGGATAAAGTACTCAATTGTCATACTTGAGTAAAAGTAAAGATACCATATTAGAAAATGACTCAAGTAAAAGTGAAAGTCACCCAGTAAAATACTACTACAAAAAGTCTAAAAGTATTTGGTTTTAAATATACTTAAGTATCACAAGTAAATGGAATTGCTAAAATGTACTTAAGTATCAAAAGTAAAAAAACATTTCAAATTAATATATTAAGCAAACCAGACGGCACCATTTTCTTTTCCTTTTTTTATTAACGGATAGCCAGGGGCACACTCCAACACTCAGACACAATTTACAAACATAGCATTTGTTTTTAGTGAGTCCGCCAGATTTGAGGCAGTATGGTTGACCAGAGATGTTCTCTTTGTGTGTGAATTGGATCATTTTCCGATCAAAATGTAACGAGTACTTTTGGGTGTCAGGGAAAATGTGTGGGGTAAAAAGTATATTATTTTCTTTAGGAATGAAATGAAAAGTTGGCAAACACATAAATAGTAAAATCAAGTACAGTTACACCAAAAAACTACTTAAGAAGTACTTTAAAATATTTGTATCATAAGTACTTTACACCACTGGTAATTAATACATTGCATATATGCAATCACTAAAAATTATCGTTTGGTTGTGTTTATGAGTGTTTTAGGTAACATTAGAATATATATTTTTTTCATCAAACACAATAGCATTTTCACTAGTTTATGTTCTTGTAAAAAAGTTTATGTTCTTATAAAAAATAATCATAAAAACACAGAAATTCAAGTGTTCAATCAATTAATGGAAACATCAGTAGCCTAAACATCATAAAAAGCACCAAAAAAATCTAAATTTTATATGTCGGATACCATGTAGAATTTGTCTGTTTCCAGGTGTCACGGTCTCGTTTGTTTGTCACCCAAAATAGAGGTAAAACATGATCTCTTTGACGCGATCCTCTGGCATGGTCTCTCCAAAGAAA
The DNA here is from genome assembly GCF_965601325.2 of Salmo salar. Lineage (NCBI taxonomy): Eukaryota > Metazoa > Chordata > Actinopteri > Salmoniformes > Salmonidae > Salmo > Salmo salar. The sequence goes on from NC_138300.1 coordinate 71,891,179, forward strand.
GGTACATACATGTCAGACCAGAAGCTCACCGTATACAGTCCATGCTCTTTCCACCGAAATGTTCCACGAACATACAGAATTGAAATGAACGCTTCTAGCTCATCAACAGACAGATCCCAGGCAGTGTCTCCTTTCTCCCTGTGTGCCACAGTACATTCCCTGATGTCCATGTCACATAAACAATGAAAGCTGGTGAGTGCGTTACGATGTAGGGCCTGCTCTCTCAGTGATGATATTTTGGGCTGATAATTGGCCTATAGTGTTTTCGCCGTCTTTTTCTATCCAAACGGTGCATTCCCTTCCATCTCTCCTGTCTCACGGTATCATTTGGTGTTGGCGTGGGCACCTGCTCAGTGTGCACCGTTATGTATTTTTTGCACTTAGGCCTCTGGGGGTGTAGGTTCAGGCTGAGGTTCAGAATCAGAAGAATAATCATTAGAGATGTCATTATTAATTTCTTCTCCACCATTTGATTTGCTTTCAGGCAGATATTGTAGCAGCGCTAATGCAGCATGTGCATTCATTTGTCTTGGTGTTCTTGCCATTGTAAATTACGAACGCTCTCACTGTTTAGTCCAAGTAGGCCAGAGTAGACTGATAAGACTGCTTGGATTTGGTAGACTGATATAGGGTACATACAATTTTTCTTCCCCTCGCTAATCAACTTACCCATTCTCCCACTTTCTCCCCCATCATATTTTACTTAATTTATTTCACCTGTTTTAATATGTGTGAAATTAGTTTTGGTAGGTTCAGTTTCGAGGCAATTGTGGGGGTGATTATGAACTGGGCATGGCACCTTCCACTGTTGAGAGGAGCGGAACAGAAGGCGGGGCAACTGGGAAAAAACATTGAAAAAATGACATGCCCTCCAGTTCTGGTTAAGATTCTAACAATGTCAGAGTAATACATTTTTTTTAATGGAGCAGTCAGAATGACCGCTTTAGCAGTTCTGGTGTTGAAAGAATCCAATGTAAGCCAGTCGCAGTTCAGATCTCCTAAAATAAATAATTCAGAGTCATTTAGCTTTTAAAAGGCCAGCATCCCGGAGTCGCATCTTCGCTGTTGACGTTGAGACTGGTGTTTTGCGGGTACGATTTAATGAAGCTGCCAGTTGAGGACTTGTGAGGCGTCTGTTTTTCAAACTAGACACTCTTATGTACTTGTCCTCTTGCTCAGTTGTGCACCGGGGCTTCCCACTCCTCTTTCTATTCTGGTAAGTTTGCGCTGTTCTGTGAAGGGAGTAGTACACAGCGTTGTACGAGATCTTTAGTTTCTTGGCAATTTCTCGCATGGAATAGCCTTCATTTCTCAGAACAAGAATAGACTGACTAGTTTCAGAAAAAAAGGGCATTTTGAGCCTGTAATCGAACCCACAAATTCTGATACTCCAGATACTCAACTAGTCTAAGGAAGGCCAGTTTTATTGCTTCTTTAAGCAGAACAACAGTTTTCAGCTGTGCTAACATAATTGCAAAAGGGTTTTCTAGTCATTAATTAGTCTTTTAAAATGATAAACTTTGATTAGCTAACACAATATTCCATTGGAAGACAGGAGTGATGGTTGGTATTTTTACTTTAAAAAAAAAATCCTTTCTTAAAACTTCTTAAACCATTGTTGGTTAAGGGCTTGAAGTAAGCATTTCACTGTATGGTCTACACCTGTTGTATTCAGCACATGTGACAAATAACATTTGATTTGAAGAATGACTATCCAACGTTAGAAAAGATAAGAGGGTGATTTAACGAGACAGCAAACCCTGCCAGTCTCATTACTGGGTAGAGTCAACACAATCAAAATGAATGTCCTTCCGAGGCTGAATTATTTATTTCAGGTGCCGCAAATTGCATTTCCTAATATTTTCTTTAAAGAACTTCAGAGCAGGGCCTCCTGATTGGCGCAGCAGTCTAAGGTACTGCATCGCAGTGCTTGAGGCGTCACTACAGATCCGTCACTACATGAGGCGGCGTACAATTGACCCAGTGTCGTCCGGGTTAGGGGAGGGTTTGGCAGGCCGGGATATCCTTGTCCCATTGCGCTCTAGTGACTCCTTGCGGTGGGCCGAGCGCATGCATGCTGACTACGGTCGCCAGTTGTACAGTGTTTCCTCCGACACATTGGTTCAGCTGGCTTCCGAGTTAAGCGACCAGTGTGTCAAGAACAGTGTGGCTCGGCAGGGTCGTGTTTCGGAGAATGCATGGCTCTCAACCTTCGCCTCTGCCGAGTCCGTATGGGAGTTGCACTGATGGGACAAGACTGTAACTACCAATTGGGGAGAAAAAGGGATAAAATGTTACAAATAAATAATAACTTCAGAGCTTGCTTTCTATTTTCATTTGGAATGGAAAGGTTTCCAGAATCTGTGTTAATGTACTGTATCTACCATATAAGGCAAGGGGCCTTAGGCTTCCTAAAAGGAAACTATACTATTGGGCAGCTCAGCTCTGCAACTGATGTGTTGCCCCTGGACTTGAATCATGTGTTGGCCTGTGGATTGAAGAATTTGAAATGGGTGGCTGATAATCCTATGAAAATTAACTCAATAAATATATGGGGAAACAGCACAGATTTATGAAATGCAATAAGCTTATGTCCCCTTGTACACACTGCTAGGGATGACCAAGGAGGCAATGAGAAACATTGAGATTGGGTGCAAACAAATAGGGGTTTTATTCTTCAAAATAAACCTAATAGTTTTAAAATTGATGAATAGAAACTGAATTGAAATGAAAAACAGACTGTCATAAAAGCCTCAACTTAAAAAAGAATTGAGGTCAAAGGTGCAGAAACATAATTTACATAAATCATAACTCAACTGACAAGAAGGGGTTACACAGAGAATATAGGAGGAGTGGCCAGTTCCATTCTCTTCCTGAAGGGAGTTTTGCAAAGCATTCATTTGAGCCCTTTAGACCCCAATATAGTTGTAGAATACTGGTGTTGTTACTGAGAATTTTCTAGATATAGCTCATTTTCTCACACATTTCAAACAAACAGACATAGCTCAAAAACAAAGAACAAATTACAAATACAATTTAACTTAGTTTTAAAGTGCACAACCTCTTCTTTAATATGACACCACCTTCTTGTCAATAGGAATAACATTCATTTTGTCCTCCATTGTGTAGACATTCACTATCAAAAAAACTACACAACAACAAAAAAATTGAGAATTGAATTTGTAGTAAATATGACTAAATTACTCACTCAAAATGTACCAAGTATGATATATTATACTTATAAATATAAAACATATAATGCAAAATGTGACCAGAGGACAATATTCAGAAAGTATATTATATAGGTCTATGTACAGTCGGAAGTTAAAGTACGTGAAACCTTTAGAATTTCCTGGATTTCTGCATAAATTGGTCCTAAAATTGTATCTGGTCTTCATCTAAGTCACAACAATAGAGAAACACAGTCTGCTTAAACTAATAACACACAAACAATTATAATTTTTCATGTCTTTATTGAACACACCATGTAAACATTCACAGTGCAAGTTGGAAAAAATATGTGAACCCTTGGAGTTAGTAACAGGCTGACCCTCCTTTGGCAGCAATAACCTCAACCAAACGTTTTCTGTAGTTGCAGATCAGACCTGCACAACGGTCAGGAGGAATTTTGGACCACTCCTCTTTACAAAACTGTTTCAGTTCCACAATATTCGTGGTATGTCTAGTGTGACCCATTCTCTTGAGGTCATGCCACAGCATCTCAGTCAGGTTGAGGTCAGGACTGACTGGGCCACTCCAGAAGGTACATTTTCTTCTGTTCAAGCCATTCTGTTGTTGATTTACTTCTATCTTTAGGGTTGTTGTCCTGTTGCATCACCTAACTTCTCTTGAGCTTCATTTGGCGGACAGAAATGTCTTGATAAACTTGAGAATTCATTTTTCCATCAATGATAGCAAGCTGTCCAGGCCCTGGGGCATAAAAGCAGCCCCAAACCATCATGCTCCGTCCACCGTAGTTTACAGTTGGGATGAGGTTTTGATGTTGGTGTGCTGTGCCTTTTTTTCTCCACACATAGTGTTGTGTGTTCCTTCCAAACAACTCGACTTTAGTTTAATCTGTCCACAGAATATTTTGCCAGTAGCGCTGCGGAATATCCTGGTGCTCTTTTGCAAACTTTCGTTTTTTTGTACAGCAGTGGTTTCTTTCATGGTGTCCTCCCATGCACACCATTCTTGTTTAGTGTTTTACGTATCGTAGACTCATCAACAGAGATGTTAGCATTTTCCAGAGATTTCTGTAAGTCTTTAGCTGACACTCTAGGATTCTTCTTAACCTCATTGAACATTCTGCGCAGTGCTCTTGCAATCATCTTTGCAGGACGGCCACTCCTATGGAGACTAGCAACAGTGCTGAAATTTCTCTATTTATAGACAATTTGTCTTACCATGGACTGACTTTTGAAGATACTTTTGTAACCTTTTCCAGCTATATGCAAGACAACAATTCTTAATCTTAGGTCTTCTGAGACCTATTTTGTTTGAGGCAATGCTTCTTGTGAATAGCAACATTTTGTAGCACCATTTTTTGGGGCAGGGCAGCTCTAACCAAAATCTCCAATCTCGTCTCATTGATTCGACTCCAGGTTAGTTGACTCCTGACTCCAATTAGCTTTTGGAGAAGTAGTTAGCCTAGGGTTTCACATACTTTTTCCAACCTACACTGTGAATGTTTAAATGATGTATTCAATATAGACAAGAAAAATACAATAATTTGTGTGTTATTAGTTTAAGCACACTGAGTTTGTCTATTGTTGTGACTTAGATGAATATCAGATTACATTTTATGTCAAGTTTATGCAGAAATCCAAGTCATTCCAAAGTATTCACATACTTTTTCTTGCCACTGTAAGGTTTTGAAGTGTCTGTCCTGTATTTATATTTTAATACAATCATCTCGGTTGTCATGTCCTTCACGTGTTTCTAACAATTACAGACATTGGCAACTTTGTATTTGTTGTCATATTTGTTCTGAAGTTATCAGCGTTCACAGAAAGACAGATAAACATCTTGATTTTGTGTTTAGTAGAAATGTTCTGTGTATAAACTGACGCAGACGGGCAAAAAAGCTAACGACGTACTTAGCTGTTCTACGAGAGGTCTGAGGCAATCGTTAAATAGCAACCGTTGTCAAGTGCAACTTTAGTAACGATAGTTTTTGGAAACAGCTCAGAGATTTAATGATGCTCTTACGAAGGTTCTAACGATACATTTAGCCTTACGATGCTCTTGGGAAACCGAGCTCAGGTTTTTAAGTACAACACTATTTTAGCAGTGCACAACATAAATGTATGTTGATATTAAAATGTAAAATGCCATTTTAATATCATCACAGAAAAAGAGTTCCCCTGCGTTGACCAGAAAGTGGGCATTCCCTAACATCCCTCTGGAACAATACTTTAGTACCGGAATTCCGGGCGGACCTCCTTTATCAGAACACATCCAGCTTCCATGCTGCAGACATGGTGCCGGTAACTGCGGAGACACAGGTAAACAGAAGACATTAAACAGCACATTTACTGTTTTTTTGTTAATGATATTCATAAAATTATAGTTAAATTATTGAATGAAATTAAACATATAACTGTATGGAGAAGACATGGGCATTGCATTGTCTGGTGACAAGCTTCTTTAAGACCTTGGCCTTTCACTGTCATTTGAGTTGGTGGTCAGTCATTCCTCAGAAACTAATTTCAAAGCCCCAAAGAGATTAAAAAACTGCAAAGTCATCTGTCAGTCTCTGCAATCTGTGCTTGTGAGTAAAAGCTGGTAATTGTAGTCTGAGAAAAAACAACAGCGCGGCAACATCTGACTCCTGTCTGACATGGAGGGGAGATAAACATTTCATGACACATTTCCATGCTATCATCTCGCTCTGACAGGAAATGGAAGCGCAAGGAGTGGGAGTACTGTCAAATGTAGCACCCCCATATAACATTTAGCCTGACTGTGGCAACATCAGTGAAATATTAAAAGCCGAGACGTGTCAATAGTATGAACGCTCCCCAGACATTTCATCACCCCCCTGAATAGAAATCTAAATCTTTGATGATCAAAGTGGCAAACAAAACATCCAAATGATGCACTGCAACTTGAAACAGAAAAGGGTGGGTTGCGACGAGGTGTGGTGAATGAAACCACTTCACTCATGTTCCTGAGCTTCGTGGCATGATGCAACAGAGTGTGACAATGAAACATGATGATGAGATGTTGTCATGACATGTCAAGCAAAGTACAACTGCCAGCCGTTAGACCATACAGACGTGACTTAATTGACCACTGTGTGGAAGAGGCCATGGATAATCATGTTAGCTTTTGTTTCTTATATCCTATACAATAACTTTATTGCAGAAATGGAAAAATACAATCTTGATATTTTATCATCGTTTCTCTATGTTATTGAACTGACAAAGTTCCCCAATCTTTTATTTCTGGCAAGTTTGTGGTTTATCCAAGTCTGTTATAACTGTGTGTTGATAATTGAAGCCGAATTATCTTTGTACCTGGCATTAGGTTCGAGGTTGTGTTTTTCTTAGAACTTCAAGTTGACAGTTTAGTGAAGAGTTTTCAAACCCAGAGTTCCAGCTGGCTAATACTTTCGGAAATGCCTCGTGAAGCTGGCTCGAGAGAACAGACCAGGGTTTGGGAAGTCAATGGAAGAAGTGAAGTGTTCGATAAAGAAGTGTCTTTATCGAACCAATGTCTTAAGTAGCTGAACATGTAATTTCTACAACCTTGTGAAAGTTACAAACTGTCAAAAATGACTTAAATGTGCACTGTGCAGAAATCGCTCTGCCATTTCCTGGTTGAAAAATTAGAACAGTTCTCCTAATATCAGTTTATTTGACAAAACAAGAAAGTATATTGTAGAGAATCATTGTTCCATCTAAACCGTATACAAAACCGAAAATAAAAGACGCCATCTTTGTGTCAATTTGTGACTCACTGCTTACCACAGGAAACATGACAACCTATGGAGCAATGGCAGTGGAGTAACTAGCAGCATGGTTGGGACATTTCAGGGCAGAGCACTTGAGCACCTCAATGCTCAATGTTTGTGTGCTGAAGACACGTATCAGTAGCACATTTATTTCTGAAATATGATCATTTTTACATTTTAGTTGACTCCAGACCAACATCAACATGGATTGACACTGAGTATGTTTACATGCACACTAATAATTTGATATTCAACAGATTATGGCAATAGGCCAAATATGGCATTAGTCATGTAAACACACTGATTATATTAGTTAGCGTAAGGTCATAATCGAAGTAAGCATATGCTGATTAAAACAACTACATTAAAATATTAGGACATGTACCTTAGTCGGAGTTCCAGCGTTGTATTAGATCTGTGAATGTGCTAGCACCAGCAGTGCGAGCATCCATCTTTTGTGCAAGTGAAGTGATTTAGGAGAAACTGAAAGTATGAATCTTAGAAATATTGTATATGTCTGGACTCAGAAACAAATAGGCTTCCCAAAAATAATATGATCCATATGACAGAATGTTTATTTTGATTGGTGAATTTATGCATTTATCACTGCCCCATCAAGTAGCCTGATTTCAGATATGTCCATGTAAACAGGATTATTAGGGAAATAGTCATTCTTGCAAAGCATGTACAAGTGTTTGGTCAAACTATTACATTCATCTATTCAGTGCATGTACACTTACCCACTGACACATCTAGCACATTGAAGAGGTAGGGGTAAATACTGGTAGTATACTGGTAGGCATAATGTCAAGTTGTCAATGTCATGTAAAAATTGCTATGAAAATGGCAATAGATTTTAGACCATAGGTTCTGTAGCAAGTGGAATCAGTATTGTAAGTTGACCCATGCATCTCATTGAACACACATTACACTCCCCCTGAAACTCAGTTCCCCTCAACCAATTGAAATGTATGCAATGACAAATGACTAACTCAAAGGAAAAGTGACAGTCATACCAGAGACGGAAAATAAAGCAAGACATCCCACTCAGTGTTTTTTTCTGGTTCATATACAGACAATTAACTAAGCAAACCAGACCTAGCTGTTAAATGGCCTGAGTGAACTATCTTTATTTTAATTTTTTTTCGCAAGTGGTTGCTAACTAGTGTTAGCACAATGACTGGAATCAGCTAGCTGATCCAATAGACTTCCAGTCATTGTGTCAATGCTAGTTAGCAATGGCTCGCGAAACTAACTGCAACTTCCTTCAAACTGCACACAGAGACTTAACAATGTTATCCATGAGTTCAGCTAACTCTGGGTAAGTAGATGATTGCCAAAATCCCTTTAAGTGGATGTCTTGGTCTGAGAGGGTGGCACTCACATTCATTACCATGTCACATTAAATATATTTATGAATCATCTGTGTATGGTGCCTTGTCACACGTGCCATAGAGCTACAGTCATATTAGACTGTAATGTTAGAGTTGTTTGCATATACACTCCGTACATGATGAAAAATGTGCATTACCTGTCATGGAAGAGCACAAAGAAAGTCAAATTCATACATTTTCAATAGGATGTTTTCTAGTATCATCTCAGAAAGTATTTGTTTGTTGGTAGTTATAAATATTTTAACATCTGTCAAAGCTGCAGCTGTGTTGTTTTACCAGAAGTAAATGAATCAAACATTTTTTTCTGCATAATTACTTTTTTTATTTTTTATTATGATGCTTGGTAGGGTTACGTCAACCATCTAAGTCTGTTCTTCATTATAACATTAAGTAATAATATTTCAATTTAGATGGCTCTGTTCATCTACTACACATTATTTATAAGTTAACTCATTAAGACTTCGTGACAGCAAAATATCTGGTCACTATTACTAAAATGTCATGATTAGTTGCTCTGGGGAGGCACACTCAAGCTATAACAAATAAATAAATAGCTATCCCAGTGGGTTACCATTTTAATAATATTGCCTGACCTTTTCATAAAACCAAAATAATTTAAGAAAGATCAGAATGGTTCGGCTGAATGCATGGCTGTTTTATTATCATGCAAATGATGATAACCCCTGGAAAGAGAACACCGTTGAGAGATTAGAACAATTATCATGATTGTGAGAGGGCTCAAATGAGATTGGCAAGAGCGTAGCATTGAAGAGGTGACACACAAAAAAAGGACGGTGGGAAAAAAGCCCCGAAAGTGAGAGCTGTTGAGCCATCTCCATCAGGTAAGTGCTTAAACTCTCGACAATCTGATTGCAAATGAGGTCTGTGCGTTCCATCTGCTCGGCTGTGACAGCCGGTCTCCTCAGACTGAGTCTGCTCAATGTACACTTCGCACCCTCTCCCCCTGTCTGCTCTCACCGTTGTAGACTCTCATCATTGAGCAACAGCTCCCCCTTAGGGCGTCTGAGGAGAGAGGCCATAATGCCTACAGTATGACTCAGATACAGTCCTGGGCCCATATTCATACAGCAACTCAGAGTAGGAGTGCTGATCTAGGATCAGGTCTTCCCCCTCCATATAATCTTATTCATAAGGATCTAAAAGTCAAAACTACTCTGAGATGCTTTATGGATACAGGCCCAGGTCACCCAAAGGCTGATGCTGCAGTGACGTCTTACTGTCACTACATGTACAGTATGCTCTGCTAGATAATAGTATTCTATGCTACTGCCACTACATGTACAGTATGCTATGCTAGATAACTTAACATTTGACTTAACTAAAGATTTTAAGGCAGCAGGGTGAGTAATATTTTGTGTAGTTAACGAGGAGCAATTAGATACAATTACTTAGACAGTGGCTTATATGAGGTGTAGGTTATATGAAGTAAAAATAACGAAGTGATACAGTGGTTATCGATTTGCCTTTTCTACCTGATGCATGTTTTGTATTACTGTGTAATTGCTGGTGGTGTATGTTTAGTGTACTATTAGAATAGACTGTGACAGTAGACTCCCTCTAGAGCTCTGATTAATGGGTTACCCTAATGAAGTGAAGGAAATTAGGGAGAAATCATTGAAAGTTCCTTTGGCTACTCTTCAATAAGGATATCATTCGGCATGTATCATACTGTATGTGACATGCACTATTCTAAAAACTCAAGTTGCACTTGATCTGTTTTGGATAAAGTTGATTTACAGGTTTTTTAAGCCAATTTTACAATTTAAACTGGGTTCAGTTGTTTTGAGCGTCAAAGTCATAATGTATGAATGCTTTTAAAGCCTTAAAACGACAAGATGCATAGTATTAACGATGTAGATCGAACAGGAGTTGCCGAATTCAGCTATTATCGCGCCTGTTGCTCGTCACAAATGTATGAAATCAATTAATAAACTAATTTGGAACACAGATGAGATAAGATTAATTTTATTCTCCATGGGGAATACTGTGTCTTGGACACAACCTCACATTGTGTTCTAAATCTGGTCAAATAGAGATGTATTGCAGAATGTGTTGTCACGGGTGTCGTAGGGATTGGACCAAAACGCAGCTGGAATATGTATACTCATCTTCTTTTTTATCGAAGAAGGAAAACTAAAATAAACACGTATACAAAACCAATGACGAAACAGTCCTGTAAGGATACTAGGCTATACAAAGAACAACTACCCACAAATCCCATAGAAAAACACCCCTACTAAATAAGACTTTGAATTAGAGGCAACGAGGAACAGCTGCCTCCAATTGAAGGTCAAAACAATAAACTAGACATAGAAATACAAAAACTAGAAAAAGAGCATAGAAATACAAAACATTAGAACACAACCCAAAAACCCCGACAACACAAAACAAACACACCCCTGCCACGTCCTGACCAAACTACAATAACAAATAACCTCTTTTACTGGTCAGGACGTGACATGTGTGCAATAAATGAGGCAATTCAGGTTTCTAGTATATCTTCTCCATCAAATGTGACTTGTTTCAGGAAATTAGGCATATGTCGCGCGTCACTAGTTCACAGGAGAGCCATTTGAACGTAAACGTTATTTTTTTTACAAAATGCATTTTTTGAGTAGAAGTGCCTTCTGGAACATGTGAACTTTCATGTGCCTTAATAACAAACTTGTATGCCATCTGTAAATACAAATAAAATTGTTAAAACCTCTTCAGCGTCTCATCTCGTCAGCGGGATCAAAATCCAGCGAAAAATCATATCGCCATTAGCATAACAAAATGTAATAATTTGGAAAAAAAATTAAAAAAAATAATAATAATTGTTTTATAGATACACCTCTCCTGAATCGACCCACGTCATCCGATTTCAAAAAGGTTTAACAGGAAAAGCAAATCATTAGATTATGTTAGAGGAGTCCATCGTAAAAAGCAGCAACATAGCCATTTTCCGACCAAACACATGCATCACAAATAACCAAAAACAGCTAAATGCAGCACTAACCTTTTACAAACTTCATCAGATGACACACCTAGGACATCATGTTACACAATGCATGCATTCTTTTGTTCAATAAAGTTCATATTTATATATGAAAACAGCATTTTACATCGGCGTCTGACGTTGACTAACTATTTTCCCGTCAAAAGCATCCAATGAAACAGTGCTACAATTTACTGAATTACTATTCGAAAACATATTTAAAATGTAATATTGTCATTCTAAGATTTATAGATGAATATCTCTTGAAAGCACCTGTCATACCAGATATACAAATAACTTTACTGGGTAATCACACTTAGCGATAAAAGGGGATGCGATACTCAGAAAATGAGCTAGTAAATACAGCTCGGCGCCATCTTGGAACAATCGCATATCACATCTAATGTTGTATAATATTGTCAATAATCCCTTACCTTTAGTTGTCTTCATCAGAAAGCACTTCCAGGAATCCCAGGTCCACAACAGATGTATTTTCGGTCGAAAAAGTCCATCCTTTATGTTCCATTAGCTTGCTGTTGTTAGTGCGTCCGAAGGGCGTATCCAACTAATCTGCCTTGCGCGCCACAGTGGTTTCGAAATAATACTTTTTTTTCACATTGTGACGCTCCTCAGTCCGGAGCCTCCAGTGACGCTCCTCAGTCCGGAGCCTCCAGCAACGCTTTCCAGTCCGGAGCCTCCGGTGACGCTTCTCAGTCCGGAGCCTCTGGTGATGCTTCGCAGCCCAGAGTCTTCAGCGGCGGTCTGCAGCCCAGAGTCTTCAGCGGCGGTCTGCAGCCCAGAGTCTTCAGCGGCGGTCTGCAGCCCAGAGTCTTCAGCGGCGGTCTGCAGCCCAGAGTCTTCAGCGGCGGTCTGCAGCCCAGAGTCTTCAGCGGCGGTCTGCAGCCCAGAGTCTTCAGCGGCGGTCTGCAGCCCAGTGTCTTCAGCGGCGGTCTGCAGCCCAGTGTCTTCAGCGGCGGTCTGCAGCCCAGAGTCTTCAGCGGTGGCCTTCAGCCCAGAGTCTTCAGCGGTGGCCTTCAGCCCAGAGTCCTCAGCGGCAGTTGGCGGTCCTAAGCCTCCGGCGATGGTCCACGGTCTGGTTCCTCCGGCAACACAGAAGCGGGGGGATCAGCGGGCAGTGTGGGGGCTACGCCCCAAACCAGTGCCGCTACCAAGTTATAGATGCCCACCCTGACCCTCCCCTATAGGTTCAGGTTTGCGGCCGGGAGTCCGCACCTTTGGGGGGGGGGGGGTACTGTCACGCCCTGACCTGAGAGAGATGGTTTGTTTCTCTATGTTGTTAGGTCAGGGTGTGGGGTGGGCATTCTATGGTGTCTATTTCTTTGTATTGAGCCGAATATGGTTCCTAATCAGAGGCAGCTGTCTATCATTGTCTCTGATTAGGAATCATACTTAGGCAGCCTTTCCCCACCTGTAGTTGTGGGATCTTATTTTTGTACTGCTTGTTAACCTGTTGGGGCTAGGGGGCAGTATTTGCACGGCCGGATAAAAAACGTACCCGATTTAATCTGGTTACTACTGCTGCCCAGTAACTAGAATATGCATATAATTATTGGCCTTGGATAGAAAACACCCTAAAGTTTCTAAAACTGTTTGAATGGTGTCTGTGAATATAACAGAACTCATTTGGCAGGCCAAAACCTGAGAAGATTTCTTACAGGAAGTGGCCTGTCTGACACTTTCTTGCCCTCCTTGATCATCTCTAACAAATACAAGGGGATCTCTGGCATGACGTGACACTTCCTACGGCTCCCATGGGCTCTCAGAAGGCGGGAAAAAGCTGAACGATGTAATTCCATCCCCAGGCTGAAACACATTAGCGCGTTTGGCAAGTGCTCTATCAGAGGGCCATTAGACTGAGGCTCGTGCATGAGGGGATAGCATGCTTTTACTTTCACTCTCTTTGTAATAAAAAAACGATTTCCCGGTCGGAATATTATCGCTTTTTTACGAGAAAAATGGCATAAAAATTGATTTTAAACAGCGGTTGACATGCTTCGGTAATGGAATATTTAGAATTTTTTTGTCACGAAATGCGCCATGCTCGTCACCCTTATTTACCCTTTCGGATAGTGTCTTGAATGCACAAACAAAACGCCGCTATTTGGATATAACAATGGATTATTTGGGACCAAACCAACATTTGTTATTGAAGTAGAAGTCCTGGGAGTGCATTCTGATGAAGAACAGCAAAGGTAATAACATTTTTCTTATAGTAAATCTGACTTTGGTGAGTGCTAAACTTGCTGGGTGTCTAAATAGCTAGCCCTGTGATGCCGGGCTATCTACTTAGAATATTGCAAAATGTGCTTTCACCGAAAAGCTATTTTAAAATCGGACATATCGAGTGCATAGAGGAGTTCTGTATCTATAATTCTTAAAATAATTGTTATGTTTTTTGTGAACGTTTATCGTGGGTAATTTAGTAAATTCACCGGCAGTGTTCGGTCGGAATGCTAGTCACATGCTAGTCACATGCTAATGTAAAAAGCTGGTTTTTGATATAAATATGAACTTGATTGAACAAAACATGCATGTATTGTATAACATAATGTCCTAGGGTTGTCATCTGATGAAGATCATCAAAGGTTAGTGCTGCATTTAGCTGTGGTTTGGGTTTATGTGACATTATATGCTAGCTTGAAAAATGGGTGTCTGATTATTTCTGGCTGGGTACTCTGCTGACATAATCTAATGTTTTGCTTTCGTTGTAAAGCCTTTTTGAAATCGGACAGTGTGGTTAGATAATGGAGAGTCTTGTCTTTAAAATGCTGTGAAATAGTCATATGTTTGAAAAATTGAAGTTTTTGTATTTTTGAGGAATTTGTAATTCGCGCCACGCCTATCATTGGATATTGGATCAGGTGTTCCCCTAGCGGAACGTCTAGATGTAAGAGGTTAAGGCTATACGCACTACATGTTACACCCATGGACACTGAAACATGCAGATTGGCAGAGTTGTTGTTTATTTGGACATCACACATTATGGTCTTACTCTTATACAGACATCATACACACTCTCATTATATCATATCCAATATCATACACATCAACCTACTCAGATTTGTTATACAAATAATTTGTCTCAATTTTCTAACATCTGTGGCATTGGCTCACAGGCAAACAGGCAAGTGAATAAAAAAAATATTGCTAGAACCTACTTCTTGAATTCTAAATATCAGACATTTGAAAGCTCTAGTTTTAACCTTCAAAATAGCTCTGATGGCAGTAACTTTACTGGTGGTGAAATCATTTTCTGTCATGGACAAAGGAACTCAAAGGGTGTGATGTTAATTAAGAAAAATGTAGATCTGAATGTGTAAATAATCAGGAATGATTCGCAACGAAGGTGGATCCTTTTGAATATGAAAGTGTACGAAAAAGAGATTTGGCTCATTAATCTATATGGTCCAAATCAGGATAATCCACACTTCTTCGAAAAACATTTATACCAATTTATTGAACTTCCAGGCAACAAATGATCTAATCATTATGGTAGGAGACTATAACACAGTGTTAAGTACCTCAATGGACCGTAAAGGTAATCACTCTACAACTATCATCACCGTGCCCTTAAGGAAATCACAAATATTATGGACACATTAGAAATAGTGGATATTTGGAGACTAAAAAACCCCGACCGAGTGAGATATACATGGAGGAGACTTAATCAAGCTAGTCGTCTTGACAACTTTCTTGTCTATTTCTCTCTTGTATCAAAGGTTAAAAAAGTTTTAATAGGAGACAGAATGCGATCGGATCATCATCTAATTGGCATTCACATAACTCTTAGACTTTCCACGTGGACGGGGATATTGGAAATTTAATCAAAGTTTACTGGAGGACAACTTATTTTTGACTAAGACAAAATAATTTATAACTGAATTTTTCCAGTATAATATAGGTTCAGCAAATCCCCTTATTGCTTGGGATACCTTTAAATGTACCTTCAGGAGTCATTCAATTCAATATTCATCAATAACGAAAAAGCAGTTTCTGGCTAAAGAAACAAGACTAACAAGGGAAATCCATGAACTAATAGTACAGGTAGATAGCAATAAAAACAATACTACAGAGATGCAAAATAAGTTAGAGGAAAAATAAAAAGAACTTGAGGAACTTATTCATGAATGATCTAATGTAATATATTACAAAATAAAGCAAACTGGATGGAATATGGAGAAAAATTCACAAAATTCTTCCTGAATCTCCAATACAGGAACGCTAACAAAAACAATTTGCAGAAACTCATTACTGAAGACGGAGTCATCTATGATTCTCCGAATTATATTTTAAAAGAGGAAGCTAATTATTTTAGGCAGATGTTCTCTTTTCCGTCTCATCCTCTCCCACTGAATGAAGATTACGGTAAGGAATTCTTTCCAAATAATATGAAAAATGGAAAATTAACAAATGTACAGAAAGATCAGTGCGAAGGCCAAATTATAGAGGAAGAACTTTTTTAATCCTTTCAGTCTGGAAAAACCCCAGGGCTTGATAGCATACCGGTAGAGGTATATCAAGTATTTTTTGATATACTAAAAGCTCCATTGTTAGATTGTTTTAACTACTATAGAAAAGGTAGTCTGTCAGGTACTCAGCAGGAAGGTCTGATTTCTCTATTACTAAAACAAGACCCAGATGGCAAATATAAAGACCCAGTCTATCTAAAAAACTGGAGGCGCCTTACACTTCAATGTTGTGATGCAAAAATACTAGCAAAATGCATAGCACTCAGAATTAAAAGGGTTTTACCAGGTATTGCTCATCTTGATCAGACAGGTTTTTTACATGGACGGTACATTGGAGATAATATACGACAACTACTAGAAATAATAGAACATCATGAAACATATAAGAAGTCAGGAATGGTATTTATAGCGGATTTGGAAAAGGCATTTGATAAAGTATGACTGGATTTTATTTATAAATGCCTGGATGTTTTCAATTTCGGTAATTCTCTTATAAAATAGGTAAAAATAATGTATAGCAACCCCAGGTGTAAAATGGTAAATAACGGCTACTTCTCAGCGAGTTTTGAATTGTCAAGAGAACATAAACATGGGTGTTCGCTGTCACCATATCTATTCGTTATGGCCATCGAAATGCTAGCTATTAAAATCAGATCAAATAACAACATTAGAGGATTAGAAATCCAAGGCTTAAAAACAAAGGTGTCCATGTATGCCAATGACTCAAGTTTTATGTTAAGTCCGGAAAGCTAGACCCCTGCAATGTCTCATTAAAGATCTAGATAACTTTTCTGTACTCTCTGGACTAAAACCTAATTATTACATATTGGATCCTTAAAAAATACAACTTTTACATTACCCTGCAGCTTACCTATAAAATGGGCTGATGGTGAAGTAGACATATTCGGTATTCATATCACAAAATATATAAATAACCTCTCCACAATGAATTTCAATAGACTTTTAAAAATAAATCAAATCAAATTTATTTATATAGCCCTTCGTACATCAGCTGATATCTCAAAGTGCTGTACAGAAACCCAGCCTAAAACCCCAAACAGCAAGCAAAGCATGTGAAAGAAGCACGGTGGCTAGGAAAAACTCCCTAGGAAAAACTCCCTAGAAAGGCCAAAAACCTAGGAAGAAACCTAGAGAGGAACCAGGCTATGAGGGGTGGCCAGTCCTCTTCTGGCTGTGCAGGGTGGATATTATAACAGAACATGGTCAAGATGTTAAAATGTTCATAAATGACCAGCATGGTCAAATAATAATAATCATAGTAGTTGTCGAGGGTGCAACAAGCACGTCTGGTGAACAGGTCAGGGTTCCATAGCCGCAGGCAGAACAGTTGAAACTGGAGCAGCAGCACGGCCAGGTGGACTGGGGACAGCAAGGAGTCATCATACCAGGTAGTCCTGAGGCATGGTCCTAGGGCTCAGGTCCTCCGAGAGAAAGAGAGAAAGAGAGAATTAGAGAGAGCATATTTAAATTCACACAGGACACCGGATAGGACAAGAGAAATACTCCAGATGTAACAGACTGACCCTAGCCCCCCGACACATAAACTATTGCAGCATAAATACTGGAGGCTGAGACAGGAGGGATCATAAGACACTGTGGCCCCATCCGATGATACCCCCGGACAGGGCCAAACAGGCAGGATATTACCCTGCCTATTTGCCAAAGCACAGCCCCCACACCACTAGAGGGATGTCTCCAACCACCAACTTACCGTCCTAAGACAAGGCCGAGTATAGCCCACAACGATCTCCGCCATGGCACAACCCAAGGGGGGGCGCCAACCCAGACAGGAAGACCACGTCAGTGACTCAACCCACTCAAGTGACGCACCCCTCCCATGGACGGCATGGAAGAACACCAGTAAGCCAGTGACTCAGCCCCTGTAAAAGGGTTAGAGGCAGAGAATCTTTGATTTGATTTGATTTGATTTGACTTTTAAAAATAGACAAGATCCTGCAACCATGGAGAGGTAAATACCTGTCTATTTATGGAAAAAATTCCCCTGATTAACTCCTTAGTCATATCTCAGTTTACTCACTTACTTATGGCGCTGCCTACTCCTGATGATTCATTTTCAAATCATATGAGCAAAAAATATTTCACTTTATCTGGGACACTAAAACCAGACAAAATAAAACGAGCCTTTCTATATATCGAATATGAATTGGGTGGGTTGAGATTATTAAATATAAAAGCACTAAACCTCTCTCTAAAAGCTTCACTCATTCAAAAGTTTTATTTGAACCCTAAATGGTTCTCAAGTAGATTAATAAGAAAAGCTCATCCATTGTTTATAAATGTCCTTTTCGCCTTTGTGCAGATTGCAATGTCTCATTTTTGATTAATTGAAAATGATACTTTTTTCAAAGTATCTGTCTTTTTCAAACAAGCATTGCAGAGCTGGCTACAATTTCAATTTCATCCCCCTGAAAAGAGAGCAAATATTACAACAAATACACTGCTCAAAAAAATAAAGGGAACACTTAAACAACACAATGTAACTCCAAGTCAATCACACTTCTGTGAAATCAAACTGTCCACTTAGGAAGCAGCACTGATTGACAATACATTTCACATGCTGTTGTGCAAATGGAATAGACAACAGGTGGAAATTATAGGCAATTAGCAAGACACCCCCAATAAAGGAGTGGTTCTGCAGGTGGGGACCACAGACCACTTCTCAGTTCCTATGCTTCCTGGCTGATGTTTTGGTCACTTTTGAATGCTGGCAGTGCTTTCACTCTAGTGGTAGCATGAGACGGAGTCTACAACCCACACAAGTGGCTCAGGTAGTGCAGCTCATCCAGGATGGCACATCAATGCGAGCTGTGGCAAGAAGGTTTGCTGTGTCTGTCAGCGTAGTGTCCAGAGCATGGAGGCGCTACCAGGAGACAGGCCAGTACATCAGGAGACGTGGAGGAGGCCGTAGGAGGACAACAACCCAGCAGCAGGACCGCTACCTCCACCTTTGTGCAAGGAGGAGCAGGAGAAGCACTGCCAGAGCCCTGCAAAATGACCTCCAGCAGGCCACAAATGTGCATGTGTCTGCTCAAACGGTCAGAAACAGACTCCATGAGGCTGGTATGAGGGCCCGACGTCCACAGGTGGGGGTTGTGCTTACAGCCCAACACCGTGCAGGACGTTTGGCATTTGCCAGAGAACACCAAGATTGGCAAATTCGCCACTGGCGCCCTGTGCTCTTCACAGATGAAAGCAGGTTCACACTGAGCACATGTGACAGACGTGACTGAGTCTGGAGATGCCGTGGAGAACGTTCTGCTGCCTGCAACATCCTCCAGCATGACCGGTTTGGCGGTGGGTCAGTGATGGTGTGGGGTGGCATTTCTTTGGGGGGCCGCACAGCCCTCCATGTGCTCGCCAGAGGTAGCCTGACTGCCATTAGGTACCGAGATGAGATCCTCAGACCCCTTGTGAGACCATATGCTGGTGCGGTTGGCCCTGGGTTCCTCCTAATGCAAGACAATGCTAGACCTCATGTGGCTGGAGTGTGTCAGCAGTTCCTGCAAGAGGTAGGCATTGATGCTATGGACTGGCCCGCCCGTTCCCCAGACCTGAATCCAATCGAGCACATCTGGGACATCATGTCTCGCTCCATCCACCAACGCCACGTTGCACCACAGACTGTCCAGGAGTTGGCGGATGCTTTAGTCCAGGTCTGGGAGGAGATCCCTTAGGAGACCATCCGCCACCTCATCAGGAGCATGCCCAGGCGTTGTAGGGAGGTCATACAGGCACGTGGAGGCCACACACACTACTGAGCCTCATTTTGACTTGTTTTAAGGACATTACATCAAAGTTGGATCAGCCTGTAGTGTGGTTTTCCACTTTAATTTTGAGTGTGACTCCAAATCCAGACCTCGATGGGTTGATAAATTGGATTTCCATTGATTATTTTTGTGTGATTTTATTGTCAGCACATTCAACTATGTAAAGAAAAAAGTATTTAATAAGATTATTTCTTTCATTCAGATCTAGGATGTGTTGTTTAAGTGTTCCCTTTATTTTTTTGAGCAGTATATTATGGCTGAACTCAAATGTGCTGGTTGATAAAATACCTGTATTTATGGGAAAGATGTTTGAAAAGGGTATTTTGTTCTTAAATGATATTGTTAATTGTAATGGTAGAGTTATGTCCTTCATGGAGTTATCAGAATTGGACGGGAAGGTCTGCTCAATCCAAGAGTACAATTGAGTACAAAATATCCAAGAGTAATTGATTACAGCATTGTCCCAAAAATGGAGGAGGCGGGTGGCAGCGGGAGGAGGTAGGGAAATGGTCTGTCTGCCCAATATAAAGGATCAAAACTGTCAGAGGAATAAAAATAGCATAAATAGGAAAGTTTACTAGTTTCATTTGAGGACCAGGATGTTGACAACTGTGCCATACAGATTGCAAAATATTTGGGAAGAGATTTTTGATGTACCGATTCCATGGTACAGGGTGTATGAGTTGATATATAAAACAACGTTAGATTCAAGACTTTGTGCTTTTCAGCTAAAATCATTATATATAATTCTTGCCACCAACAAAATGTTGAATATTTGGGACATAAAATCATCGAAGCTCTGCAGTTTTTGTTGTGAGGATACAGAATCAATAGACCATTTATTTTGGTATTGCCTACATGTAGCCTGTTTCTGGTCTCAGGTTCAGGGATGGCTGAAAATGCATAGCACTGATCTAAAGTTGACCCTTGAAATAGTACTGTTAGGAGATCTGGAGAGACCGGGCCACTCAATTACTAATATACTAATACTCTTAGTAAAAGTATTTATCTTCAACACGCAATCTGTAGATTCTATTCGATTAGATTGATTGAAATGATACGTTAAACATCATACCATAGTTGAAAGATATGTGTTGCATAGAAACACGAAGTGCGTGGCCAGCAGAGATAGATGGGATGGACTGAGGGAAGCTGAGGGTTGGTATGTGGAATTTGAGACAAGTAGGAGTGGAGTTGCGGTGTGAGAGAGAGAATGATGGTCAAAAATGTCAAAATAAAACATAATAAAAGTGCATTTGAATGACACTAAGTGGCAGTGTTTTTACAACTAATGCCGGTTTGCCTGAGGCTGATGCCGTGCAGGTGTTTGTGCACATGCATATACACTGTCGTGTCTTTGGCTATGCCGGATTAAGTGATATGACATGCTAACCTATAAAATTCTTTCTCTAATTAATATTACCTGTTTAAGCTAATCATGTAAATGTAATTAACTAGAAAGTCGGGACACCACGGAAGAACGTTTATAGAGCCGTTATCTTCCGAATAAACTCTTAAAATACTTAGTAATACTTGACATCGATAGCAGTCAATATTAACCCTTATCTTATTTTCAGTCTCATAATGAAAGTTGTAAATTCTTGGCTATCTTCACGAACCCTGGCTAACAAGTTGAATCAGCAATACAAAATTGGGTTTAATTATTTATTTACTAAATACCTAAACTAATCACACAGAATTACAAATACACCGAATACAAATGATGTCATACGTGATGGCTGGTTACACAAAGAAAAGGGGGTTGGGCTTGAATGAAAGAGCGGGAAGATTTAGGAACAAAGAAACAGCAGCTATGCTATCGTAAATACATTATCTTATGCATTCTAAATTACCACCCATTTGGAAAAGGAAAATGCAATAAATATTTACTCTGAGCTGCGCTTCGGTAGATTGGTCGTAGATGCTGGCCGGGTTGGCCAACAGATCTTCCTGTCCTCGGAAGAATGTCTCTGGTGGTAAATTGGATACGTGGTGGTATCTTCGTCTGTTCGTTGTTAGACTGGATCCGTCGTCCGTCCTTTCCTAGCCCACGTCTACAGCGGCCGCTGCTAACTCAACGGCTAGGAAGTATCACTTCTGTAGTGAATAAGCTCAAAGTTCATACCATTCGCCACCAAAGCTCACACCGAGGTTGGCTTAGTTCTGTACTTGACATGTGTGTCCTTCTAACGTAGAGGCTGCAGACCTCACGTACTGGAACATGTGGTTATCTTTTCGTCAAAGGCTTATATAGTGGAGAGTGGGAAGGATGTGTTTCATCATTTATAACCCCTGTCTCTTCACAGGGGTGGGCCACTGATCAAGCAGGGCACTTTCCTTATGAAAACCCAATTCTCTCATTTGGAAGCTAAAATTACATTTAATCTCCTAACAAACAATTTCAATATCAAACATTTCAATTGCATAACAATTCCATGTTACTCTGATAACTAGAGGGTGTATACTTTCTCAGGTACAGTTTACGTCGTCCTGTCATCAGTCATAATGTCTCAGATGACAACCGAACTGACATCCATACTCATTACGTTCCCAAGCATATTTCCAACTGGTTTTATTACCAAAATATGGTTCCTTTTCCCCATTTGTTTGATGTTCCCAGACTCTCTATATTTAACACAGGCTATTCAAGTCCTTCAGTAGGGTCAGAAAGAGAGGGGAAGGGAGAAAGGTAATTATGGGGGGGGTCATAAACCTTACCCACAGGCCAACGTCATGACAACACACACTCTCAATCAAATAAGCACATACAAGAACACACACATACATGTAATAGTGCCAGACATGCACACAAACATATACAGTTGGCATTGCTGTTATGATTTCAGTTGTCCTTGATGTCCTTTGTTTTAAATGTATTATTTTATTAGATTTTTTTTGCATGGTTGTTTGCTGTTTTCTTCTGTCTTTTCTTTTTTTCTCTTTAGTTCATTCTCTTGGGTTGTTGGCATTGGGGCGTTCTTGGGGGTGGGGAATGGAATTAATTGTATTTTTAATTTTTTTTATCCCGGGGGGAGGGGGGGGGACTGTGGGGGGGGGTCTCGAATGGTTGAGGGACAGCTATTGGGGAACTGTGGGGGGATCTTGGAGGGTTCGGGTTTCACAAGATTGTGATCATGAAACAGGAAACTATGACATATATTTTATATCACTATCATTCACATGCACCCTCACACATAAGGATGGCTCTGTTGCGGAAAGACTGATACATGTTTGATAGTGTCTTGATGCTGTATTGTTTGTCTTTCATGTTGTAATACTTTAATGTTACCCCTTCCTTGTGTTTTTTGTAATAAATAATGTAAAAAATTAAAAACATTGTTGCCAGCAGCACAGTTGCCGTCACCAACGCTCTGGATAACATAAAAACAACCGAACCAGCTCTGCTAGGGCGAGTAAAATGGTCAGAGTGAGCTGTTCTATCATTTGTTTCTGGAAGTAGCTAGCAAGCTAACCTACGTTAGCCAGTTATCTTGGGTGCTTGACTGCTGTTGTTAGGACAGAACGCTCGGATCAACCCTACTCCTCTGTCAGAGCGTCCAGTGTGCACTCTGAACGCTCCTAGAGCGAAACACTCTGAATTTACGAAAGGACATATAGCTTAAGAGGGTGTAAACGATGCTGAATGGGTGAAGATAAAGAAGTGCTCTCCAGTCGGTGTACCAAAATATTGAAAGGCCATTTTCTCAAAAGTAAGGTTAAAAGTTGATCAACTTTCAAAGCAGAAATACTTTCACATTGTTGCTCAACAGTAGTGCATTTTCTAGCTCTAAGTTTCAACTTTAATCCAATGTAAAAAACACAATTTCAGACCGAATTGAGCCGGTCGGTCACAAAAAAGCACTGGGGAGCTTATTTTAATGTTCAGTGAAATAAAAGTATATATAGCATTGAAAAAGTGTCACGTACATTCTGATATACCAATTTGATGTACAGTCATTTTCATCTTAAAGGGAAATTGAATCAATGTTGCGTATTTAGATATTTATTTAAAGGCCAAATGCAGCTGTCTGTTAAGGCTTGGTAATTGTGGAGGAGGAATGAGGCGCAGGAACCAGCGAACACAGGGTAGTGGTGTTTTTAATATACACTCACCAAAAAAAACAAATGTTCCCACACACAGGGGAGAAAATACATGCGGCGTACAACAACGTCGACATGAACACAAGCCGTCACACAAGAAACAATCATTAATCCCGCACGAACAGGAGCGGGCCAGCTAAACTAAATAGCCCCTCTAATGGCTAATTGACCACAGGTGTCACAAAATAAAAAAAGGGAAAAGCAAAAGGGAATCGGTGGCAGCTAATAGGCCGGTGACGACGACCGCCGAGCGCCACCCGAGCAGGAGGGGGCGCCACCGTCGGTGGGAATCGTGACAGTACCCCCCTCCTGACGCGCGGCTCCCGCAGCGCGCCGACACCGGCCTCGAGGTCGACCCGGAGGGCGAGGGGCAGGGCGATCCGGACGGAGGTGGTGGAACTCCCTCAACATAGATGGGTCCAGGACGTCCGCCGCCGGCACCCAGCACCTCTCCTCCGGGCCGTACCCCTCCCAGTCCACGAGGTACTGTAGGCCCCTCGCCCGGCGTCGCGAGTCCAGAATGGCCCTTACGCTGTACGCCGGGGACCCCCCGATGTCCAGAGGGGGCGGAGGGACCTCCGGCACCTCATCTTCGTGAAGGGGACCAGCTACCACCGGCCTGAGGAGAGACACATGAAACGAGGGGTTAATACGGTAATAGGAAGGGAGTTGCAACCGATAACACACCTCGTTTATCCTCCTCAGGACTTTGAAGGGCCCCACACACTGCGGCCCCAGCTTCCGGCAGGGCACGCGGAGGGGCAGGTTCCGGGTCGAGAGCCAGACCCTGTCTCCCGGTGCGAACACGGGCGCCTCACTGCGGTGGCGGTCAGCACTCCTCTTCTGCCGCGCACTGGCCTCCTTTAGTGAGTCCTGGACGGCTCTCCAGGTCTCCTTGGAGTGCTGGACCCAGTCCTCCACCGCAGGAGCCTCGGTCTGACTCCGGTGCCATGGTGCCAGGACCGGCTGGTAACCTAACACACACTGAAAGGGTGATATGTTAGTAGAGGAGTGGCGAAGTGAGTTCTGGGCTAACTCAGCCCAGGGAATATACCTCGCCCACTCCCCTGGCCGGTCCTGGCAATACGACCTCAGGAACCTGCCCACCTCCTGGTTCAC
This sequence comes from Salmo salar, assembly GCF_965601325.2. Classification (NCBI taxonomy): domain Eukaryota; kingdom Metazoa; phylum Chordata; class Actinopteri; order Salmoniformes; family Salmonidae; genus Salmo; species Salmo salar. The sequence goes on from NC_138300.1 coordinate 71,916,048, forward strand.
CCTCTCCGCCTGCCCATTGCTCTCGGGGTGATAACCGGAGGTCAAACTGACCGAGACCCCCAGCCGCTCCATAAACGCTCTCCAGACCCTGGATGTGAACTGGGAACCTCGATCAGAGACAATGTCCTCCGGCACCCCGTAGTGCCGGAAGACGTGGGTAAATAGGGCCTCCGCAGTCTGCAGGGCCGTAGGGAGACCGGGCAATGGGAGGAGACGGCAGGACTTAGAGAACCGATCCACAACCACCAGAATCGCCGTGTTCCCCTGAGAGGGGGGAAGATCTGTCAGGAAGTCAATGGACAGGTGCGACCATGGTCGTTGTGGAACGGGGAGGGGCTGTAACTTCCCTCTTGGTAGATGCCTAGGAGCCTTACTCTGGGCACACACCGAACAGGAAGAGACATAGGCCCTCACGTCCTTAGCTAAGGTGGGCCACCAGTACTTCCCCCTTAGACTCCCCACTGTCCTCGCCTCACCAGGATGACCCGCAGTAGGTAGCGTGTGCGCCCACCGAATCAAACGATCACGAACACCGAGCGGCACATACATGCGCCCCACGGGCACCTGCGCAGGCGCAGGTTCCAACACCAATGCCCGCTCGATGTCCGCGTCCACCTCCCATACCACAGGTGCCACCAGCCTAGACGCTGGAATGATGGGAGTTGGATCGATGGGCCGGTCCTCCGTGTCATAGAGACGGGACAGCGCGTCGGCCTTAGTATTTAGGGAACCCGGTCTATAGGAGATGGTAAACCTAAACCGGGCGAAGAACATGGCCCACCTCGCCTGACGTGGATTCAGTCTCCTCGCTGCCCGGATGTACTCCAGGTTTCGGTGGTCGGTCCAGATGAGAAAGGGGTGTTTAGCCCCCTCAAGCCAGTGCCGCCACACCCTCAAAGCTTTAACCACTGCTAGCAACTCCCTGTCCCCCACATCGTAGTTACGCTCCGCCGAACTGAGCTTCTTCGAAAAGAAAGCGCAGGGGCGGAGTTTCAATGGCGCACCCGAGCGCTGTGATAGCACGGCACCCACCCCAGCCTCGGATGCGTCCACCTCCACTACGAACGCTAAAGACGGGTCCGGGTGCGCCAACAGGGGTGCGTCGGTGAACAGCGTCTTCAATTTCTTGAAGGCTCCGTCCGCCTCCGTCGACCATCGCAAACGCACCGGCCCCCCCTTCAGCAGTGAGGTAATGGGAGCCGCTACCTGGCCAAAACCCCGGATAAACCTCCGGTAGTAATTGGCAAAGCCTAAAAACCGCTGCACCTCCTTCACCGTGGTTGGAGTCGGCCAATTACGCACGGCCTTAACGCGGTCACACTCCATCACCACCCCCGTGGTGGAAATGCGATAACCCAGAAAGGAGACGGCTCGTTTGGAAAACTCACACTTCTCAGCCTTAACGTATAGGTCATGCTTCAGCAGTCTACCAAGCACCTTGCGCACCAGGGACACATGCGCGGAGCGGGTGGCGGAATATATCAGAATGTCATCGATATATACAATCACGCCCTGCCCGTGCAGGTCCCTGAGAATCTCGTCAACAAAGGATTGAAAGACGGCTGGAGCATTTTTCAACCCATACGGCATGACGAGGTACTCATAATGGCCCGATGTGGTACTAAAGGCGGTTTTCCACTCGTCTCCCTTCTTGATACGCACCAGGTTATACGCGCTCCTGAGATCCAGTTTTGTGAAGAACTGCGCTCCGTGAAATGATTCCACCGCCGTAGCGATGAGAGGTAGTGGGTAACTAAACCCCACCGTAATAGCGTTTAGACCTCGGTAATCAATGCACGGACGCAGACCTCCCTCCTTTTTCTTCACAAAAAAGAAACTCGAGGAAGCGGGTGAGATGGAGGGCCGAATGTACCCCTGTCCCAGGGATTCCATGACATATGTCTCCATAGCCGCCGTCTCCTCCTGTGACAAGGGGTACACATGACTCCTGGGAAGCGCAGCGTTAACCTGGAGATCTATCGCACAATCCCCCTGTCGATGAGGTGGTAATTTAGTCGCCCTCTTTTTACAAAAAGCGATCGCCAAATCGACGTATTCGGGGGGAATGCGCACGGTGGACACCTGGTCTGGACTCTCCACCGACGTGGCACCTATGGAAACTCCTAGGCACCTACCTGAACACTCCTCTGACCACCCCTGGAGAACCCCCTGTTTCCACGAAATACAGGGATTGTGACCAGCCAGCCAGGGGACCCCCAGCACCACCGGAAACGCAGGCGAGTCAATAAGGAAAAAACGAATGCGTTCCTTATGATTCCCCAGCGTTACCATGTCCAGTGGCACCGTAGACTCCCTGACTAGCCCTGACCCTAATGGTCGGCTATCTAGGGAGTGCACGGGGAAAGGAGAATCTATCGGCACCCGCGGAATGCCCAGCTTAATGGCAAGTCCACGGTCCATAAAATTCCCAGCTGCGCCTGAATCGACTAGCGCGCTATGCTGGGAAGAGGGAAAAAATTTAGTAAACAAAACAGGTAAAAACACATGACCAACAGGGGGTTCTGGGTGAATCTGGTGCTGACTCACCTGAGGTAACCGAGAAGTGTTCTGCCTACCATCTCGACTCCCAGACTGGCTCCTCCGGCACCGGTCGGCCGTGTGTCCTCTCCGACCACAGCTGGTGCAGGAGGAGCCACCTCCTCCGGTGCCCCTTGGCACGGCCCCCCCTACCTCCATAGGGGTAGGGGCGGGGGTGCACGGGGGTGGAACGGGCAGGACCCTCTCCGAACGCCCGCGGGCAGCCAGCAAGTTGTCCAGTCGTATGGACATATCTATCAGTTCGTCCAGGGACAGAGCTGTGTCCCGACAGGCCAGCTCCCTGCGGACGTCCGCCCGGAGACTGCAGCGGTAGTGGTCTATGAGGGCCCTGTTGTTCCACCCCGCCCCAGCAGCCAAGGTCCTGAAGTCCAGCGCGAAGTCCTGGGCACTCCTTGTCTCCTGCCTGAGGTGGAACAGCCGTTCACCCGCCGCTCTTCCTTCCGGAGGGTGGTCGAACACGGCCCGAAAGCGGCGGGTGAACTCCGGGTAGTGGTCCCTCGCCGAGTCTGGACCGTTCCAGACCGCATTAGCCCACTCCAGAGCTCTGCCCGTCAGGCAGGAAACGAGGGCACTCACGCTCTCCTCCCCCGTGGGAGCAGGTCTAACGGTGGCCAGGTACAGCTCAAGCTGGAGCAAAAACCCCTGGCACCCAGCCGCCGCCCCATCGTACTCCCTCGGGAGCGCCAGACGAAGCGCGCCAGAGCCAGACGTCATGGGAGGCGAAGATGGCTGTATCGGGGCAGGTGGAGGTGGAGAGAGGATACCACTTCTCTCCCATCTGTCCATCCTCTCCATCATCTGGTCCATTGCCGATCCGATGCAATGGAGGACTGTCGTGTGGTGGAGTACGCGTTCCTCCATCGAGGGCAGAGGAGTGGCCGCTGCTCCCGCTGATTCCATGCCTTCTATCGTGGTGCGGGATTCTGTTAAGGCTTGGTAATTGTGGAGGAGGAATGAGGCGCAGGAACCAGCGAACACAGGGTAGTGGTGTTTTTAATATACACTCACCAAAAAAAACAAATGTTCCCACACACAGGGGAGAAAATACATGCGGCGTACAACAACGTCGACATGAACACAAGCCGTCACACAAGAAACAATCATTAATCCTGCACGAACAGGAGCGGGCCAGCTAAACTAAATAGCCCCTCTAATGGCTAATTGACCACAGGTGTCACAAAATAAAAAAAGGGAAAAGCAAAAGGGAATCGGTGGCAGCTAATAGGCCGGTGACGACGACCGCCGAGCGCCACCCGAGCAGGAGGGGGCGCCACCGTCGGTGGGAATCGTGACACTGTCTTTATATCAATATAAAATCATTACAGGACCTTACTGTAATAGATTTTCAATAAATAAGGACTGTCTGCGAGTGGTCTGAGTGGGGAGGGGTAAATTGAAAACAAGCTGTTATTGTCACAGAAGTTTGGAACTCTTTGTTATTGGTCTATTAACCAATTTACCGCATGATTATGTCAACATAGCCTGGCTCCTCTCTAGGTTTCTTCCTAGGTTCCAGCCATTCTAGGGAGTTTTTCCTAGCCACCGTGCTTCTACATCTGCATTGCTTGCTGTTTGGGGTTTTAGGCTGGGTTTCTGTATAGCACTTTGTGACATCGGCTGATGTAAAAAGGGCTTTATAAATAAATGTGATTGATTGATTGAACATGGAAAGCCGACACTCACGCCCATGCCAACCTGCTGATTAAAAGGTCCTGTGTAGATTGTATTTTCAACCAGCAACTATGAGGAAATTACACCGATCCAATTGTTTAACACTTTTACAGTGTTAGTTTAATCAGCTGTTGTGCAATATGACATAAAGTTTGACTACACTGGGCCTTTAAAGCAAGGAGTGACTGCAAGGAGTGACTGCAAGGAAACCAATATCTAAACATGTAAATTGCTGAATTTCAATTATCAAATAGTTATGAATATCACATAATGCATAAAAATAACTGAATATGTCAAGCTTTATGACACATGATCTCAACTATACTCATAACACTGAAGCAGCTCTGCTTCTGCAATGGCTGTGATTCTGCGGCCAACTGTTTGGTGCCCTCAAATGTCTTCTCCTCTCGACTTCAAACATCACTGGCTGCCTGCAGCAGACAGTGCTTAGTATTCAGCCAGCAACATGACACTGATATTATTCTCGGGACGTTCTTATATGATTCCACTCTTTCCCCTTTGATGATAGATTGAAATGTTGGACTTCTTGACCCCTCATTTCAATATCCATTCATAAGCGGCCCGTGTCCCTGTGGGGGGAACAATGTATTTATACACTCAGCCCTTGAGCTGGGCAATAGGAGCCGCAAATGTGGGTTTTCTGTCAATGCGGCCCAAGCTGCAGAGTACAGTACCTGGGAGAGACACAGCCTCACGGTTACCTCTCGTATGAATAATGGGACACTAATGCGAGCCCCCTTTGCTCGCTGCTGTCACTATTAGAGGCGTCATGTGGCAAAAGGGTACTCCACATGGCATGGAGGTGAAAAAGGTGAACGCATGAGAGTGCGGAATCAGGAGGGCACGGGAGAAAATGAGGATGTCGGGGGAGGGGGTGTGCAGAGCGAGTAGGAAGGAGGCAGGAGATAGTTGCTTCTTTGCTTTTTTCCCATGTAGTTAAGACCACTACTATCTATTCATTAATGTTTCTAAAGCCCAAACCACTAAGGTGCTGTGCAGGGAGGCGAATCTAGATATCCTATGGCTAGCTTGTTTGTTTTCCCACGCTACACTCAAGTCATTGACTCACCATTGCCTCTGACTACCTAGGGCCAGTACAGTATTTGTTTACCTGTTAGAATGCCAAATGACCAGTGAGCACGTATGTGATTTGTTGACATCACTCCAGAAGTAGAATGAACAAAGAAAACTACACAGTAGCTCATGGCTGCCTTTCATTGCAAAGCTCTCTTTAAAGAAACTGGTGGGCAGGTGGAAAGACGGAGCCCTCGGTTTATCAAGTGCCTCCCATGAGTTTCCAAAAGCCTGCCCACTCCGTCGGTACAACTGTTCCACCCATAGATATTTGATGAGTCTTCGCCGAAAGCATTCCTCCAAATGTTTTTTGTACCTAGGGGAGCCAGGGAGTTTGTGGGACTCTGGAGTACCGTTGTTCCGTATTGTATGAATGTAAAAAAGATAATGATATCATGAATAGAAAGAGGTTTCAGACCCCCCTCCCTAAAATAAAAAAAGAGAGAAAAAAGGAAAGTAACCAGGGAATGCATTTTCATCTAGCGCTGAGGAGAAAAATAACGATCTGTCTTCGCCTCCTTGCTAAATGTCTTTCAAGTCTTTTTTCTGAGATCTCAAAGCTGGGAGAAGGGATTAGGAGAGTAATTATTGACTGGTTTGCTTTGAGAGAGAAGACGAGGGAGAAGAACAACAGTGCCTATTTGTCTTTGGGTTGGTTTTATTAAGTGCAAAAGTCCAGCTATTACTTTTTGACTGACCTTGGGGAGACCACTCTCTCTCTCTCTGCTCCTGTGTTTGTTTCTGCATCTGTCTTTCTCTCTCCATGTTTTCTCACTCCCTCTCTTTCTCTGCATTTGTATCTGTCTTATGTATATGTCTTTGTCTCTCTTTACATCTCTCTGCATCTCCTTCTTTCTCTGCCTCTGTATCTGTTTCTCTCTTCCACTAACCTCCCCACACTCTTTATTTATTTGCCTCTTTCTTTCATATTTCTCTCTCACTCTGACTCTTTCTGCAGCCTGAAGAGGTAGGGCACGGCTTAAAACTGCAAGGCATTACTGCAGTATCTTCCCTGGGCAGTGAAGAGCCTTATTAATGCAATACCAACCCAGGCTTCCTAATCCAAGGGGGTCTCTGTGGGGAGAATATCCTCTAAAACAAACCCCTGATGGGGCCTGTGGAGAAATCCTGCGATCAGTCAACCCTGAGCCTCTGAGCCCTTGGAGTGCTTGGGACTCTGCAAGAGTTTTACAACTGGCCTCTGCTCTATGGAGGAGGCCTGATGGTCTGGAAGCACCATCACTCAAACACAGGGACCTGAGTCACTAACTCACCGTCGGTGAATTCTCAAAGTGTAGTGTGAATTCACACGCACCCACTCATACAGATGCATTTACCATGTGTGTACGTGTACGTGTTCATATGTACTGTATAAGTGCTCCCGAGTGGCGCAGCGGTCTAAGGCACTGCATCGCAGTGCTAGAGGCGTCACTATTACCCTGGGGTTGTATCACAACCGGCTGTGATTGGTAGTCCAACAGGACGGCGCACAATTGGCCCAGTGTCGTCCGGGTTAGGGGAGGGATTGGCCGGGGATCTTTGTGTGAACAGATCTTATTTCAGGTTACGAGGAAGATACATTATAGGCTATCTGAAAGAAAACTATTCATCCTCACCCTGACAGGTATCAGACCAAAAGCAAAAATGTACATAAACAATTCCCATGCCTCATAGTGATCTGCTGTCTTATAGCTGTTAATGATGACACTAGGCAAGTCAAACACAATCAGTAGTCTAGCTGCCTTACCCACTGGGCCAGCTTAACATTAGGTTAATGAGAGCAAACAACAACACACAACTATGTGATATGTTTCTATTTCAAGGGTGATGGGGCTCGACCTTCCCCAATTTCAGACAAAAAACAATGACAAAGCCAAAAGACATGACTAATAACACAATTCACAAGTTTTTAATTTACATCTGCTTTCCTTTTGTCTTCAGAAAAATGATTAAATCTACTCTGCTCATACTAAGGCATATTAGTCAGACTTAAAGCCGTACAAGCCATGACTTCCAGCAAACTCCAATTTAGTTTTGCCTGATGTATTCTTCACAGCAATACAAACATAATCAGTCCTTCATATTACTAATACAAACAAGAGGTAGAATGTGGTGAGAGACATTTAGTTAAAAAAAAGTATATATAACTGAAATTGCAAAGGAGGCAAAAGTATGATGTAGGGTAATGGCAAAGTGAGGATGAATGAAGTGAAAGAACGGGTGCAGCAAGAAGGAGACTGAGCTCCCAGGGGTTGGGCACAGGATCAGACTGCTCCTCAGAATGGACTGTGCACCCCAGTCTGAGAAGAACAGAGGACCTGAGGCTGCCAGGGCTTGTGCTCGCTAGTGGAAACAACGATACGAACAGTGAGTGGGATTCTAACACAATCACGTTTAAACACACAAAAAAACAGTAAATTGTAGGGATGGGTTCTGGGCATCATTGGAAATTATGGAAAAGAAGATTCCCTTTTGGGGAAAAGTCAATTTCAGCAATACATTTACCCTACCATGGGCCCCTGATGGAACTAAATGGGCTATTATCATGAAACTATGAAAGCCTATGTCAGCTCTATTGAAGAACTTAACTTGTCTCCCACACCTGATTTAAAAAGAGTGGGGCAAATGCCAGCTTACCACACATTTGCCAGCAGCCCTGGCTTGTGAGCTATTGTGTTAGCTACAGCAGCTTTGCCATGTCAACAACCAGTCTCCAAAAATAATGTCTACAGACAAAAATTATGTCTCCAGTTGTTTACGTTTTACCATTGTGAAACGCACCCATTCATATCCAAACGTATTGAGATGCACCCTATGTGTGGCTTACCTTGACTTCCTCAACGTCATGGTAGCTCCCTGTGGCTCAGTTGGTAGAGCATGGTGTTTGCAACGCCAGCATGGTGTGTGCAACGCCAGGGTTGTGGGTTTGATTCCCACGGGGCCAGTGCAGTACAAAAAATAAATAAAAAATGCATGAAATGAAAATGAAATGTATGTATTCACTACTGTAAGTCGCTCTGGATAAGAGCGTCTGCTAAATGACAAAAAAATGTGATGAGGGGGATCCACAAAGTGCTTGGGCAGATCCAGGGAGGCAAAGCTAGAAATAGTTATGGAAATGGATGCATGAATACACAGTGATAAAAACCCATGGCAATGGGTCACATTATTGACCAAGCTGTTTACTACAATTTAATACATTCCTTAATTTTAAATTGTTGTTCAATTCCACCAGAAGTACACCTGAGGTATGTATATTCTGTGAAATCTCAGGTGAAATGTATAGAATATTTCAGGTACAAATGTAATGAATATAGTTATTACAATTTGCTATTCTACCTGGCAGATAATGATGTATTTTCTAGACAATACATTTATATCTAAATGTTCTGTAATGTTATATCCCTTCTCAAGCTATTTATTAGTTGAATCAGGTGTGATAGGACAGAAATATGCAACGTCTTGGGGTCCTGGAGGAACGGATTGGGAAACACGGGGCTAAGGAATAGGGTGGAGGGATGGGATGATGGGCTAAGGCTGTTGTCTCACCTGGGGCTGTTGTGAAAGACTGGGCCAGGTGTATAATATCCCTGCACGCCAACACATTCTCAGTATGACAGGATGCTGTTTTATGAACTGTCTGCTGTCATGACACTGTAGAAGGAACATGATCGAAAATTCAAGTTTTCATCACAATGTGAAACGAAGACCACAGTATTAAACTGAGTGGTGTAGTGTCCAAACTGGGTCCTTTTTAAGGAAAGGATGAGGGTTGAAGGCAACTGCTAATGGCTACCCTGGTCTTTCAATAGAAAGGTCCTTTCTATTGCATATATTTGATACTTTTATCCCATCCAGTAGTTTTTAGGTAGCCTAGTGTGTTAGAGCATTGGGGGCCAGTAATTGAAAGATTTCTGGTTTGAATACCCGTGCCGACAAGTTGAAAAATATGTTGATGTGCCTTTGAGCAAGGCACTTAACCCTAATTTGCTCCAGGGGCACCATACTACTACAACACATTACAATGCACCTATCCAGCATCTGTTTATTTGACCTGGTCCAGGAGATAACTTTTTTTTTGCCCTAGCACTACACAGCTGATTCAAAGGCCCTGTGATAGACTAGTGTTCTTGTCCAGTTGGTGTACTTGTGCCTCACACTACATGAGACAGGCTCCTGCCCTATGAGCTGTTCTGGCATGCACAAGCCAAGGCTACTTACATCATGATTTTAATCAGGCCTTAGCACGGCAAAAAAAGGTCCCCAGGAACAGGATTAAGAAACACTGATCTAAACATTCTTTACAAATTATATAGATCAGTGTTTTTACCTTCTCGGTATCTCTGCCTTCAACAGTGCTCTTAGGTCAGCTACAGGGTAAAAATAAATTTGGAGAGTATAAGAGACATGCTACATGTATAAAGGCAATATGAAGAACAATAAGTTTGACAGTGCTGACAAAGATTGGGGAAGAGCGATTCTCTTTTCTACCCTGTAGACAAGCAACAGGGACTTGAATTTGACGCACACTCATTGGAGCCAGTGGAGAGTGTGAAGGAGTTTTACACAGTCTGGTAGAGGGACACAATGGAGTTGTTAACTGTGACAGAGGTCTTGGAGCAGGCAGTCCTTTCCAGGGAGGAAGAGCAGCAGAGTTAAGTGTCTTTTCATCTGGAGGGAGAAGACAGAGACCCCATTTGGGTAACTTAGTGTAACTCAGTGTGATTGCTAACATTGTATTTTTGAAATAACCATTCGTTAGACAACTAGCTAGCTATCTAGGTGAACGAGTTGTTTATACTTTGTCTAAAAACAAGCTTTTACATTAATTAATTTAGCTATACAAGCAAGGTAAAACTGCACACCTCTGAGAACAAACCATCTCAACCAGCTGATAGCTTATTATGCTAGCTAGCTAATTCAAGGGTGAGGGAGGGTGAGACGAGCTATCCGCATGAGCGCAGCCATTTACACAGGAGTGTTCACAACTAACTAACAGGCTCGTGGCTAATGCAGCAATCGCTATGCTAACACAAACAGCTAACTCTTACCATTCCACCCAGTTGCTTTTGTGTGATATCTTTTGTGAACATCACTGACGTACATGGGCCATATACTGGCGTTACACAGTTTCTATGGAACCCCGCAATGTAGGAGTTAATTTTCGATGCAACAGCATACTAATCAGCTAAATGCTTTTTTTTTAACATAAGTTACAACTGTCCTGTATAGCCTACCTGAACCTGCATGACATGAGCCGTCCTCATGACCTCTCCCTGCTTGGATAGAACGTTGTGTGTAAAACCAGTCCATTAATGCCAAATAATGCAGTCTACCCTCAAAACACTAGCTTACCAGGGATTGTTTCATTCTATCTATAGCTACTACCGTTCCCCCCGAAAAATGCTAACCTCCCCTGTTATTGTAATGGTGAGAGGTTAGCATGTCTTGGGGTTTGATATTTATGCCGCTGTAACTTTCTCACTCATCATTATTCATGATTCATTCAGGATTATTCATAATCATGGTAGCATCCACATTAATGTAGAAGTGTTTACAAACATATTCTACTCTTATTTACAATAAAAGTGACTCCAGAATGACACAATACATTATTAACTATTAATTTCTATTTGGCACAAAATTATCTGAAACACAAAACAAACAGCAAATGCATCCACCAAATTAATAAAGTCGTAAGCTTGATGTAGTCATTGCGTGCTATGAATATGGGACCAAATACTTAATACTATGCAGAAATCCGTCCGCCATTTCCTCTTTGCTAAAATTCAAATAGTTTGCCTAATTTCAGTTTATGTTACAAAGCAAGCAGTCATCTTGTAGAGAATCATTGTACCATCTACCTCTGAAATATATTTTCCATAACCAAAAATATTTGTTTGAAGCTGGTGTACAAAACCGAAAGTAAGATGCAAAAACGAAACTTCAGAACGGGAAGCATAGAAATAGCATGCAGATCTATCGCTTCTTAGACTTGCTTTAAATGGGAATGAAAGATCTATAACTCACATTTCCATGTGAATTTGGTCGGGTCGCCCAACAAGTTCATTTGTAGGTTTAACTTTTGACTACTGTAATACAAGTGAATTTGTCCCAATACTCTTGGTCCCCTAAAATGGGGGGAATATGTACACAAAGTGCTGTCATTTCTAAAAGGTTCACCCGATATGGATGAAAATACCCTCAGATTGAAGCTGAGCATGTTTTATTCATTTAAGCTATATTAACTTCTTTGGGCTAGGGGGCAGTATTTTCACATCCGGATAAAAAACGTACCCGATTTAATCTGGTTACGACTCCTGCCCAGTAACTAGAATATGCATATAATTATTGGCTTTGGATAGAAAACACCCTAAACTTTCTAAAACTGTTTGAATGGTGTCTGTGAGTATAACAGAACTCCTATGGCAGGCAAAAACCTGAGAAGGTTTCATGCAGGAAGTGGCCTGTCTGACAAGGTGTTGTTGTTCTTGCTTCTGTGTATTGAAGAGTCAGGATCTTAGCTGTAACGTGACATTTCCTAGGGCTCCAATAGGCTCTCAGAGCCCGGGAAAAACCTGAATGATGACGAGGCAGCCTCAGGCTGAAACACATTATCGCCTTTTCCAAGTGGCCCATCAGAGGACAATGGAATTAGGCGCGTGCCCGATTCGACCCCGTGCAGTATTTTCCTTCGGCTGTTTAGCTAATTGCAGTTTCCCGGTCGGAATATTATCGCTTTTTTACGAGAATAATGGCATAAAAATTGATTTTAAACAGCGGTTGACATGCTTCGAAGTACGGTAATGGAATATTTAGAATTTTTTTGTCACGAAATGCGCCATGCGCACGACCGTTATTTACCATTTCGGATAGTGTCTGGGACGCACGAACAAAACGCCGCTGTTTGGATATAACTATGGATTATTTGGGACCAAACCAACATTTGTTATTGAAGTAGAAGTCCTGGGAGTGCATTCTGACGAAGAACAGGAAAGGTAAGACCATTTTTGTTATAGTAAATGGGATTTTGGTGAAGGCTAAACTTGCCGGGTGTCTAAATAGCTAGCCCTGTGATGCCGGGCTATCTACTCAGAATATTGCAAAATGTGCTTCATCCGAAAAGCTATTTTAAAATCGTTGTAAAGCCTTTTTGAAATCGGACAGTGTGGTTAGATTAACGAGAGTCTTGTCTTTAAATAGCTGTAAAATAGTCATATGTTTGAGAAATTGAAGTAATAGCATTTCAAAGGTTTTGAAAATCGCACCACAGGATTGAACTGGCTGTTACGAATTCGTCCCGCCGGTCCCATAGAGGTTAAACTAGGCAAGTCAGTTAAGAACAAATTCGTATTTACAATGACGGCCTACACCGGCCAAACCTGGATGACACTGGGCCAATTGTCCGCCGCCCTATGAGACTCCATAACATGGCTGGATGTAATACAGCCTGGATTTGAACCAGGGTGTCTGTAGTGATGCCTCCAGCACTGAGATGCATTGCCTTAGACCACTGCGCCACCCAGGAGCCCTATGAGAATGAGAGGCTCAATTAAAATGTTGCAGAACAAAACTGCTGTATTTGAAGCACCACTCAATTCTTCCCAGTTTCCCTGATGTTGCTACTGCAATCAAGCTGTTTTTACCATCCCTGTAACTGTCACTTCTAAGGAGAGATTGTTTTCTAAACTAGAACTAGCTAAAAAAAAACATTAGGCTCTCGGTCAACAGTCTGATATGAGCTTTTGAACACCTGAGTAAGCTCCACTCATTACATGGTCAGTGCTATCGGGAATCCTTGGGACGTCCCTACCCTAAACCTTAACCATAACCCTTACCCTAACCATTTTAAATTTCAACTTCAATGGGGTAGTGACGTCCCAAGGAACCAGGATTGCACGGACCCTCATTGCACTGGCGCAGCAGTAGCCTTGACCACGGCATTTGTTCATTGATATCCACCTACTTTCAATCAGTTACATTTTTATTTTTCAAGGCCTTGGGCACCTTTTCAGTAACATTCCTGAAAGTGACAAAAAAATATGTTTTTGAATGACTTTCTGGAGGGTGGGTGAAATGTATTACATTTACGAAAATAGACTGATGAAAGGCACATGAGACCCCAGAGCTCGTGGGCCTCCCCGCCTTACGAGTGTGTCCGGTACGCCAGTGGAACCATACTGTTAAATTCACAAATAAATCAGAGCCAATACAATTCAGGCAGTGACAGTCATACAATAGATTTTAAGAACAGATTCACTCTGCAGTGACTCACTGGGTGGTTATGCTGTAATGATGATAGTGTTTGGCCTTTGACCTGAGCTCGCAATTGCAAGGACGTTCTCATACTATCCTCTGAGATGCACTCTTTCCTATCTCTTTCCCAAGGATCATATTTTTCCGACCACTTCTCTATTACTAACTAATCTGTGAATGATAAGCAGGGACGGAAATTACTGTTTATAATTTAAGATCTTTTTTTTTGGGCCTCATTCTTGGGCTTAAATGACATGTAAAGTACTGTTTCGTAAACCATCTTGAATTAAAAGTCTCCCAAGGACAACTTTTCAGATTAGATATTTGGATGAGACGGTCAGCATTGAGCTATGCTATTCATTTTCATCACTACTTACAGGTGCATTGATATGAAAATCATTCAATACTTTCTTATGTACTGCGTAAGAGGATAAAGGAAAGTGTGACATCGGCACTCTGTAAGGGACATTTGAACCTCCCCCACCAGAGGGCAGTAATTGACAGAATTAGGATGCTTTACTCTATTCCATCACACCACCCTAGTTCCTCTCTATGAATTTAGCAATGTGCCCGTGCCTCTAGCTTGTCAAAAGTTGCTTGTCTGCTTTACTTAATCTACACTGATCTGAAACAACTGGACAAGTGAAAGCACCCTTCTCCACCATATCACATTCACCCATCATGTGATTTCAGATCAGTGCTGGGGGGGGGGGGGGTGTTCAGACTCCCCTGGGACAGATATAGACACCTTTCTGTGTTTGCAAATATTGCCACATGCGCAAATTTGGTGGCAGAACACACATGGGGGAGTTCTCATGACTGCCAGCAAAGAAAGCTACCATTTACATGTTTCTTATGAATGCATTTCACACTACTTTTGGATTATAATTGGATTTTAAGACTCGTATGATTGTCCTGTTTAATATAATGTTTGTGTAATCATCAAAAATCAACTGCATTGTACTTAATAAACACTTCAACTTCAACCAGTAAAGTGGTTCTCTGGCTAGCTTTTGTTACAGCCTATGTCAATGAGTGTTAACATTCCAAGAGTGTCAATGAATGCTAGCTTCCAAAATATGCATTTTGCAAAGATCACCACCAAATATGATCTTAGTGACTGTTCAAGCAATAATCAAAACAACATTTACAGTGTATGAAAACCCCCCAAGTTTGTTGTTTGTTTAGAAGTAATAACTATTTAAATGTAGGCTATGTTGAATGTGCACAGATGATGGCCAGCCTTTCTGTGTCCAAAATGGGCTCACATCTCTGCCTGAAGTCAGTGTGTTGTGTACTGAAAAGGGATCTATATACAGTGCCTTGCAAAGGTATTCATGCCCCTTGGAGTTGTTCCTATTTTGTTGCATTACAACCTGTAATTTAAATTGGTTTTAATTTGGGTTTCATGTGTGATGAGTGAAATATTTGGCCAGAATTCAATGAAATTGGATTGTAGCAAAAAAAGGCATAGAAAAAAAGGTACTTTGGTTCTCATCCCTGAGAGAGATTTTCAATTTTTTACCTCGATGTTCAACAGGCCAGTGTCACACCCTGATCTGTTTCACCTGTCTTTGTGCTTGTCTCCACCACCCTCCAGGTGTCACCCATCTTCCCATTATCCCCTGTGTATTTATACCTGTGTTCTCTGTTTGTCTGTTGCCAGTTTGTCTTGTTTTGTCAGGTTTACCAGTGTGCTTTCCCGTCTTCCTATTTCTCTAGTCTGTTTTCCTAGTTTTCCCCGGTTCTGACTATTCTGCCTGCGCTGACCCTTAGCCTGCCTGCCGTCCTGTACCTGCCTGACTCTGACCTAATTACAAACTTCTGCCTGCCCTGACAACCTCTGCCTGCCCCGACCGCGCGCCTGCCTGCCGTCCTGTACCTGCCTGACTCTGACCTGATCACGAACCCATGCCTGTCCTCGACCTGCCCTTTGCCTACCCCGTGTTTTCAATAAATCATCTGTGAACTGTACTATCCGCCTCCTGTGTCTGCATCTGGGTCATATCCTGAGTCATGGTAGTCCAGTTTATTGTTTAGCCTGCAAGCATTTAGAGGCACCGGGGTCATTACCTGTGTAAAGGACCATTGATTCTCGACAAGAGGGAATTCTGTCCTATAAACCATGCTTGACACACAATTTCCATCAATGACACTGTTTTTCAGGAATGATCAACTTGATAACCAGCTCAATTCTTTGTTGTTTGTGTTTAGATAGATTTGTGTTTACTCTGCCCAAACAAGGGATACATCTAGGTTATTATTAATTAACAAGGTAAATGTTACATATTTACTAGGCCAGTCTCACCGATACATTTGAGTGTCAATGTTTTTTCCCACTACTGCAAGTAAGAAAAAGATACATCACAAAAATGTAAAAAATGTATATTTTTGCTGATGTACACAGATGATTGATATCCTATATACTGGAATAAAGCTCTGTGAAATGTATTGATACAGGTTGCATATCAGATTCACAGCGTCTCTTGCTGTAGGACCCTGGGAAGGTTGATGTAGCTACACATGATGAATTGATATGAACTCTTATTGGCGGGAGTAAATGGATATTTACTTTTCGGAGAAAAGATTCCATCTTCTGAATCACCACAGGCAGCGTTAAATATATTTTTAAATGCTCAATCACTGTTTGGCTTTGTGTAAAAATATAAACACAACATGCAACAATTTCAATGATTTTACTGAGCTACAGTTCAAATAAGGAAATCAGTCAATTGAAATAAATTCATTAGGCCCTAATCTATGTACTTCACATGACTGGGCAGGGACTTTATTACAGACATAAAAACTCCTCAGTTTCACCAGCTGTCCGGGTGGCTGGTCTCAGACGATCCCGCAGGTAAGAAGCCAGATGTGGAGTTCCTGGGTTGGCGTGGTTACACGTGGTCTGTGCTTGTGAGCCCAGTTGGACGTACTGACAAATTCTCTAAAACAACTTTGGAGGCGGCTTATGGTAGAGAAATGAACATTACCTTCTCTGGCAACAGCTCTGGTGGACATTCCTGCAGTTTGCATGCCGATTGCACACTCCTTCAAAACTTGAAACATCTGTGGCATTGTCTTGTGTGACAAAACTGCACATTTCAGAGTGGCCTTTTATTGTCCCCAGCACAAGGTGCACCTGTGTTATGATCATGTTGTTTAATCAGCTTATTGATATGCCACATCTGCCAGGTGGATGGATTATCTTGGCAAATGAGAAATGCTCACTAACAGGGATGTAAACACATTTGTGCACACAATTTGAGAGAAATACACTTTAAGTGCGTATGAAACATTTCTGGGATGTTATATTTCAGCTCATGAAACATGGGACCAACAATACATGGTGCGTTTATATTTATGTTCAGTATACATGGAAACAAGTGGGTTGACTTGAGGGATATCCTACAAAGTAAGCTAGATCTACTCAGGGTTTTCTAAAGCTACCCAGCTTCAGTTTACTTCCCAATCCAGCTCAGGCTTCATCTGTACTACGACAGTGGATATTTCTCGTCTGCCTGCCTCTAATTTCTGCCGAAATCACTTACAGTATAGTTAATGTGGTCTTTGGTGTGCTTATCAGTGCACAAGCACCGTTTTCTCACTCCTATCAGTATTTTTTTAAAGTCATAGAAAATTGTTACATTGCATGAAGTTGACATTTTTTTCTGTCATTACTAAATGTGTTACGTGATATATTTGAACATTACATTTTTTCCCCCAAAATAAAATAATTAAATCAGTCAAATGAAAGGGATGATGACGCGATTTTTGCAAGAGGAAGGGAATCTGATTTCACTGGTTCTCGACTCGTGGCTCAGTCATTTCATTGAGGATAAATGGAGATAGCCGTGAGTTAGCTTGCCCCTGAGCAGGTTAGTTCTGAAGGATTTGCTGCCATAGACATTTATCTGGCTAAAACTTGAGCTGCTTTCGTATGACTGGTTATCCTGAGTTGAACTCAGAGTTGATCAAACTTACCTCGTTAATAAACTCCTCAAACCTGCTTCGTAGGATACCCCTTTGGTCTGTTCTTGTCACGCAGTGCTTGTGCTAATTTAGAGAGTAGAAACAGCAGGGGATATTATAGTGTTTCCCCCCCTAGCGCTATCTACAGCCTCCTCCCTGGGCCTTGAGTTGATTGAAACATCTTCAATTTTTTTTTTCATTGGTGTAAATATGTATATGTCGATTCCTTTCGCAGATAGCTAAAAGAAGTCCAAACATCTCTTTCAACTCCCGTACTCCAATTAAGTTGTTCCTTTGATATTGGCAAAATTAGAAAACCGGATTAATATGTTATGATGGGCTTTCATGTTTTAAGCTATGCCTTGTTGCGTTGTGCACATGTACCAAAATTGAAAAGGAGTTGAACAGTTCTAACATTTAACATGTTAACTTTTTCTGTATGGTAGAGAAGATTGTTACATCTATCAAACAGTGAACTCTAAGATTACTTTCACTTAAGAGGAAATGACTTTTGACCTCTTCAGATGTTCCTGTGTTTGTTCTCTTTATCTTACAACTTTGCATTGTCTCTTTATTACAATGAAATTTCAACCAACGCTTAGTTGTTAATCCCTTATTTTCCCTTTTCCACTTATAATACCTGAGGATTCTGATCTATCCACACAGACAATACACCCGGCAGCATGGCATTAGAGATGGAGATTCACAGGCACAAAGCTGTCAGAAGAAAGATAAACACACTGTATGTGATGAGGATTAGCATTTAGTTAGGGATTCCTGTTACCTTTCAGAAGTGAAGGATAATACAGATTACGGCTCAGAAAATGTTGGAAGGTTTTAAGTAAATACCGGGAGGACTGTGAGTGCTTCGATGTTTCACTATCAAGTGGCATCGTTTTTCATGCTGTTAAGCGGTTTGACTGACTGACGGATTCGGGGCATGGATACTTGATAGGATAACACTTCAAAACACTGTCGTGGCACAGTCATGAGAGTGACATCAGTCCGGGGTGGGGGGGAGGGGGATGTGTAACACTTTACATAACCATGTCAAAATATATTATAACAGCTGACATAACTTGTCATAACCTGTTATAATATGGTCCTAAGACTGTCATGACCCGTATATTTACACCTGTTTTGACATATAGTACAAGTGAAAAGTTTGGACACACCTCATACAAGGGTTTTTCTTTATTTTTACTATTTTCTACATTGTATTATAGAAGTGAAAACATCAAAACTATGAAATAACAGAAATTGAATCTTGAAGTAACCCAAAAATTGTGAAACAAATCAAAATATACTTTATATATGAGATTCTTCAAAGTAGCCACCCTTTACCTTGATGATAGCTTTGCACACTCTTGGCATTTTCTCAACCAGCTTCATGAGGTAGTCACCTGGTATGCATTTCAATTAACTTCTATGGGCTAGGTGGGACTAGCGTCCCACCTGCGGGACACAGCCAGTGAAATATCAGGGCGGCAAATTCAAAAACAACAAAATGTCATAATTCAACTTGCTCAAACATACAACTATTTTACACCCTTTTAAAGATACACTTCTCCTTGATGTAACCACATTGTCCGATTTCAAAAAGGCTTTACAGCGAAAGCAAAACATTCGATTATGTTAGGAGAGTACATAGACAAAAATAATCACACAGCCATTTTCCAAGCAAGGACATGTGTCAATAAAACCCAAAACACAGCTAAATGAAGCACTAACCTTTGACGATCTTCATCAGATGACACTCCTAGGACATTATGTTACACAATACATGTATGTTTTGTTCGATAAAGTTCAGATTTATATCCAAAAACAGCATTTTACATTGGCGCGTGATGTACAGAAAATGTATTCCCACCAAAACGTCCAGTGAATGTGCACATCAATTTACAAAAATACTCATCATAAACGTTGACAAAATATATAACAATTATTTAAAGAATTATAGATGGACTACTCCTGGATGCAACCGCTGTGTCAGATTTTAAAATAGATTTACAGAGAAAGCACATTGTCACATCCTGGCCAGTATAAGGATTAATTGTTATTGTAGTTTGGTCAGGACGTGGCAGAGGGTATTTGGTTTATGTGGTTCGGGGTGGTGTTTTTTCTAAAAGGGCATTTGATTTATGTATTCCGGGGTTTTTGGGAACTGTTCCTTGTTTATGTAATTCTATGTTTAGTCTAGGTAAACTGTTTCTATGTTGAGTTAACCTCTTACATCTAGACGTTCCGCTAGCGGAACACCTGCTCCAATATCCAATGATAGGCGTGGCGCGAATTACAAATTCCTCAAAAATACAAAAACTTCAATTTTTCAAACATATGACTATTTTACAGCATTTTAAAGACAAGACCAGTGTAATGTCTGCAGTCTCTGTGCGAAAAACAGAAGGAGTTTTTGTGAGTGGTCAGGCTGGGAACAGTGACACTGGAGATGCGCGTCCACGAGATGACTCAATTTTTTTCTTTCAGCCTTTGAATGAATACAACGTCGCCCGGTTGGAATATTATTGCTATTTTGCGCGAAAAACAGCATAAAAATTGATTTTAAACAGCGTTTGACATGCTTCTAAGTACGGTAATGGAATATTTAGAACATTTTTGTCACGCAATGCGCTCGCGTGTCACCCTTCGGATTGTGACCTGAACGCACGAACAAAACGGAGCTATTGCAGCTAAATGCAGCACTAACCTTTGATGATCTTCATCAGATGACAACCCTAGGACATTATGTTATACAATACATGCATGTTTTGTTCAATCAAGTTCATATTTATATCAAAAACCATCTTTTTACATTAGCATGTGACTAGCATGTGACTAGCATTCCCACCGAACACTGCCGGTGAATTTACTAAATTACTCACGATAAACGTTCACAAAAAGCATAACAATTATTTTAAGAATTATAGATACAGAACTCCTCTATGCACTCGATATGTCCGATTTTAAAATAGCTTTTCGGTGAAAGCACATTTTGCAATATTCTCAGTAGATAGCCCGGCATCACAGGGCTAGCTATTTAGACACCCAGCAAGTTTAGCACTCACCAAAGTCAGATTTACTATAAGAAAAATGTTGTTACCTTTGCTGTTCTTCGTCAGAATGCACTCCCAGGACTTCTACTTCAATAACAAATGTTGTTTGGTCCCAAATAATCCATTGTTATATCCAAATAGTGGCGTTTTGTTCGTGCGTTCAAGACACTATCCGAAAGGGTAAATAAGGGTGACGAGCATGGCGCATTTTGTGACAAAAAAATTCAAAATATTCCATTACCGTACTTTGAAGCATGTCAACCGCTGTTTAAAATAAATTTTTATGGCATTTTTCTCGAAAAAAAAGCGATAATATTCCGACCGGGAATCTGCGTTTAGGTAAAAAGAGGAAAGAAAATAAGGCATGGGGTCGACTCGTGCACGCGCCTAAGACCATTGTCCTCTGATCGGCCACTTGCCAAAAGCGTAAATGTGTTTCAGCCTGGGGCTGCCTCGATATCATTCAGCTTTTTCCCGGGCTCTGAGAGCCTATGGGAGCCGTAGGAAGTGTCACGTTACAGCAAAGATCCTCAGTCTTCAATAAAAAGAGCCAAGATGAACAACAACTTGTCAGACAGGCCACTTCCTGTAAGGAATCTTCTCAGGTTTTTGCCTGCCATATGAGATCTGTTAACTTCTTACATCTAGACGTTCCACTAGCGGAACACCTGCTCCAATATCCAATGATAGGCGTGGCGCGAATTACAAATTCCTCAAAAATCCAATATTCAATTTTTCAAACATATGACTATTTCACAGCATTTTAAAGACAAGACTCTCCTTTATCTAACCACACTGTCCGATTTCAAAAAGGCTTTACAGCGAAAGCAAAACATTAGATTATGTCAGCAGAGTACCAAGCCAGAAATAATCAGACACCCATTTTTCAAGCTAGCATATAATGTCACAAAAACACCGGAAGACAGCTAAATGCAGCACTAACCTTTGATGATCTTCATCAGATGACACACCTAGGACATTATGTCATACAATACATGCATGTTTTGTTCAATCAAGTTCATATTTATATCAACAACCAGCTTTTTACATTAGCATGTGACGTTCAGAACTAGCAAATTCCCCGCAAACTTCCGGGGAATTCGCTAACATTTTACTAAATTACTCACGATAAACGTTCACAAAAAGCATAACAATTATTTTAAGAATTATAGATACAGACCTCTATGCACTCGATATGTCCGATTTTAAAATAGCTTTTTGGTGAAAGCACATTTTGCAATATTCTAAGTACATAGCCCAGGCATCACGGGCTAGCTATTTAGACACCCGGCAAGTTTAGCACTCACCATAATCATATTTACTATTATAAAAGTTTGATTACCTTTTGTTGTCTTCGTCAGAATGTACTCCCAGGACTGCTACTTCAATAACAAATGTTGGCTTGGTCCAAAATAATCCATCGTTATATCCGAATAGCGGCGTTTTGTTCGTGCGTTCCAGACACTATCCGAAATGGTAAAGAAGGGTCGCGCGCATGGCGCAATTCGTGACAAAAAAATTCTAAATATTCCATTACCGTACTTCGAAGCATGTCAACCACTGTTTAAAATCAATTTTTATGCCATTTTTCTCGTAGAAAAGCGATAGACCACATTAACTATACTGTAAGTGATTGATTGGAGGCCATATTTAAGTGTGTTTGTTTTCACTTGTGTTTGTGGGTGGATGTTTCCTTGTATAGTCTGAGCACCTTACAGGACTGTTTTTCGTCGTTTGTTTTGTATGAGTATTCTTTTTTCCCTTCTAAATAAAAAGAAGATGAGCACCTTAACCGCTGCATATTGGTCCGATGATTTCTCCTCCTCAGACGACGAAGTTTATGACATGACAGTTATATGACCATGTTATAACAGGTTATGACAATTTTTGTAAGCTGTTATAACATATTATTACATGGATATGACCGAGTCGTAACGTGTTATGACACTGGGTGTCAAGTAAAGTGTTACAGAAGGGGTAATTCATAACATGTATTGCTCAAGGTCACAATGGCAGTAGGGGATGGCACCAGCCCTGGGTGTAGTATCGTTCAAATACATAAGATAGCTGTGCTGAATTGAACTTGCCTATTGCAGTGGAAGCAATGGAATAGTCCTGAAAGTACAAACCACACCTGCCCATCGGGCACTCCAGGCAGGCTCAAAGTTTTTTTAAGATTTCAAATACTATTTGAATCCAGGTGTGGATGGCACCTGAGCAATTGTTTTCCATTGTAATGTGGTAGTCAACATTCTAAGCTGAGACCTGAAGACTTGTATTAGCTACACAAACTAATATTTATTATTGGGGCTCCCAAGGTCTAAGGCACTGCATCTCAGTGCAAGAGGCATCACTACAGCCCCTGGTTTGATTCCAGGCTGTATCACATCTGACCGTGATTGGGAGTCCCATAGAGCTGTGCACAATAGATCACTAATCACTTTAATAATGACCACTTTAATAATGTTTACATATCTTGCATCACTCATCCCATATGTATATACTGTATGTTTATATCATCTATTGCATCTTGGCTATGCCGCTCGGTCATCGCTCATCCATATATTTCTATGTATTATTATTCCATTCCTTTACTTAGATTTGTGTGTATTAGGTAGTTGTTGTGGAATTGTTAGATTACTTGTTAGATAATACTGCACTGTCGGAACTAGAAGCACAAGTATTTCGGTAAACACTCGCAATAACATCTGATAACCATGTGTATGTGACCAATAAAATTTGATTTAATATGATTTGAATTGGTCCAGCGTTGTCCGAATTTGGCCGGGGTAGGCCGTCATTGTAAATAAGCATTTGTTCTTAACTGACCTGTCTAGTTAAATAAAGGTTAAATGAAAAATGAAAAAAATTATTCATCAGGCTAACAAAATCTTATGGTGCGCAGGAGACCAGGGCTTGACCCCACCCACCCCATCAGTAACACCATCAACTAACTGGTTCACTAACACTTTTTGTAATATCATGAAAATGTACTTTTATTTTGAAGAACCCTGATGAATGATGTTGAATGAATGTGTTATGAATGTTGTATCCATGTCAATGTAACATTCATAAATCTTTTTGTCACATGCGCCGAATACAAGTGTAGACCTTACCGTGAAATGCTTACTTACAAGCCCTTAACCAACAGTGCAGTTCAAGAGTTAAGAAAATATTAACCAAATAAACGAAAGAAAAAAATCAAAAAGTAACAATAAAATAACAATAACGAGCCTATATACAGGGGGTACTGGTACCGAGTCTATGTGCAGGGCTACAGGTTAGTTGAGGTAATTTGTACATGTAGATAGGGTTGAAGTGACTATGCATAGATAATAAACAGTGAGTAGCAGCAGGGTACAAAACAAACAGAGGGGAAGGGGGGTGTTAATGTAAATAGTCCGGTGGCCATTTGATTAATTGTTCAGCAGTCTTATGGCTTGGCGGTAGAAGGTATTAAGGAGCCTTTTGGTCCTAGACTTGGCGCTCCGGTACCGCTTGGTTGTGCGGAAGCAGAGAAAACAGTCTATGACAATTTTTGGAAATTTCCTCTGACACCACCTAGTACAAAGATCCTGGATGGCAGGAAGCTTGGCCACAGTGATGTACTGGGCCGTATGCATTACCCTCTGTAGTGCCTTACGGTCAGATGCCGAGCAGTTGCCATACCAGGCGGTGATGAAACCGGTCAGGATGCTCTCGATGATGCAGCTGTCGAACTTTTGGATGATCTGGGGACCCATGCCAAAACCTTTCAGTCTCCTTTGGGGAAAAGGTGTTGTCGTGCCCTCTTCACGACTGTCTTGGTGTGTTTGGACCATGATAGTTCGTTGGTGATGTGGACACCAAGGAACTCAAAACTCTCGACCCACTCCACTACAGCCCCGTCGATGCTAATGTGGGCCTGTTTGGTCCGCCTTTCCTGTAGTCCACGATCAGCTCCTTTGTCTTGAGAGAGAGGTTGTTGTCCTGGCACCACACTGCCAGGGCTCTGACCTCCTCCCTATAGGCTGTCTCATCGTTGTCGTCATCAAACTTAATGATGGGGTTGAGTCGTGTTTGGCCAGGCAGTTGTGGGTGAACAGGGAGTACAGGATGGGACTAAGTACACACCCCTGAGGGAACCCAGTGTTGAGGATCAGTGTGGCAGACGTGTTGTTGCCTACCCTTGCCACCTGGGGGTGGCCCGTCAGGAAGTCCAGGATACAGTTGCAGAGGGAGGTGTTAAGTCCCTTCTGGTTTGGATATGTACGTATGGTCACTGTGGGGACAATGTCGTCGATGCACTTATTGATGAAGATGATGACTGAGTTGGTATACTTCTCAATGCCATTGGATGAATCCCGGAACATATTCCAGTCTATGCTAGCAAAACAGTCCTGTAGGCGTAGCATCCGCGTCATCTGACCATGTCCGTATTGAGCGAGTCACTGGTGCGGTCTACTTTAGTTTTTGCTTGTAAGCCGGAATCAAGAGGATATAATTATGGTCAGATTTGCCAAATGGAGAGTGGGGAGAGCTTTGTATGCATCTATCTGTGTGGAGTAAAGGTAGTCTGGAGTTTTTTTCCCTCTGGTTGCACATGTGACATGCTGCTAGAAATTATGTGAAACGGATTTAAGTTTGCCTGCATTAAAGTCCCTGGCCACTAGGAGCGCCGCCTCGGGATGAGCATTTTCTTGTTTTCTTATGGCCTTATAGAGTTGGTTGAGTGCAGTCTTAGTGCCAGCATCAGTTTGTGGTGGTAAATAGACAGCTATGAATAATATAGATGAGAACTCTCTTAGTAGATAGTGTGGTCTACAGGTTATCATAAGGTACTCTACCTCAGGTGAGCAATACCTCGAGACTACTTTAATATTCGACATTGCGCACCAGCTGTTATTGACAAATAGACACACACACCCGCCCCTTGTCTTTCAAGATGTAGCTTCTCTGTTCTGCCGGTGTGTGGAAAATCCTGCCAGCTCTATATTATCTGTGTCGTCGTTCAGCCACGACTTGGTGAACATAACATATTACAGTTTTTAATGTCCCGTTCATAGGATAATCTTGATCGTAGGTCATCGATATTTTTATTGCACGTTGGCCAATAGAACGGATGGCAGTGGGAGTTTACTTTCTCGCCTACGAATTCTCAGAAGGCAGCCCGACCTCCGCCCCCTTTTTCTCTGTCTTTTCTTCACACGAATAATGGGGATTTGGGCCTGTTCCCAAAAATGCAGTATATCTTTCGCATTGGACTCGTTAAAGGAAAAAGCTTCTTCCAGTTCAACGTGAGTAATCGATGTTCTGATGTCCAGAAGTTATTTTCGATCATAAAAGACAGTATCAGCAACATTATGTACAAAATAAGTTAAAAAAAACAAGTTACAAACAACGCAAAAAACGAATGAAATAACACAGTTGGTTAGGAACACGTAAAACGTCAGCCATCCTCTCCGGCGCCATTGTACAATTCATGACTGTTTCATAAAGGTGTTATGAATGCCTTATGTATACACAGTTTATATATAAGTGTTACCAAATATTGGTCATGCATTTCAGGAGTCACAAAAACAACATGTTTGTTGTCAGAAGTGTGAAGGCTGTTGACAGTTACTCTGACATCTTATGACATGCGTTCTATGTGAACATAGTCCCACTCATTATGGGTAGTGTATTCCGGTTGGAATACTTCTTATCGAAGTATGTCATATTCCAGTGGCCTGTCTGAGTAGCCACTTGTCTCTAGATGATAGGAACTCTTCTAAGGCACCATGTACTCTTTGAGTTGTGCTGAGAATTGCCAAACCATCTGGATGACTCCAGGAACACATGAACTCTGCTTCTCAACACTACTGCTTTGTCTCACTGAGACTCATGAAAGTGTGAGCCGTAGCCGTTACACTGACAAGGGTGTGACCCCCTCCAAATAATTTTCCCTCTATAAAAATCTGGCCTCTCCACCCACACTGGAGGCAGACCACTGTGTGGCGAGGAGTGAAGTTACACAGGTGGCTTGGAGGTGACTCCCGCTTTTCTTAATGCCTGCTTATGGAGAGAAGCTGGCATGAGGTCATAAAGTGATACTTCTCTAGAGGGTAAATGTTTTGGCATGAATTTTGAATCATTATCATGTGGGACTTTCGAATCATGCCCAAAGCCAGAAGAATGTAGAGCAAGGATGAAAACAGAGATAAGACATTACAATGAAAGCAAATGCAATGTTTAGTCCATTTGCAAAATATTATCTCAAATGCAGTATGGAAATTCTAAACCATCCGATTTTATGTCTTATTTATGTTGATGGTCCACTGCAAAATAAACGTAAACACATTTTATGGGTATGTTATCTTGAATTCTTTGCTCGTTTGCTTCCATTTGGGTGCAGAACTGCAACAAATGTGTACAGTATACTGTATTAGACCTTGTTCAAGGGGGCACTTGAATGTATATTTAAACACAGAAAAAAAATACAGTGATGATTATTTACCTTTTGTGATTATCTGGCAATTAGTGCTGGGTTATTACCCAACAGTGGAAAAAGGTCTAGAATAACATTGACAAACCAGGCTGCGGTTAATCAAGTCTTTAGCTTTAAGAGTGAAGAGGTGGTCTGAGCCTGGCGTGACAGCAGTAGCAACACAGACAGATGATATCCTAGCTTGTTTGTGGTGAAAACTGAGCCATACTGCTTTTTCCTGAGGAGACGTGTGAGGTATTCCCAAGTATTCCTTGGGAGAACTATCCCAGTCTTCTGCATATTACAGGGTGTGTGTTTAGGGATTACACACATCAACTTTAAGGAAAATGAGAAGTGTTTAGTCTGCTTGACCTGGCTCCTTATTATTGATGTTCAAACGAAGCCAAACAGAGGATCGAGTCCAGTGCAAAAGGAAGTGGTAGGTGTGAGGTTTTCACTATTGTGCGCTTTGGCTAGGTGCTTGGGCCCAAAAAGTGGTCCAGTAGCAACAAGATATTCAATGGCAGAACTCACATTTTTGGAAAATACAAAATTGCAAGAAGTGACATCATTTCCACTTATTCAATGTGAGCATGTCTGCTGATACTGTTCAGCTAGTTTTTTAACCCTCCACAGATCATTTAGTTAATAAGACCATTAGACATTTTGTGGCTCAGTCAGTATGGCATGGCACTTGCAATGCCAGAATCATAGGTTTGATTCCTGCTGGGGCCACCCATATGAAAAATGGATACACGCATGACTATAAGTCGCTTTGGATAAAGGCATCTGCTAAATGGCCAATATTATATTATTATAAACTGGGTGGTTCGATCCCTGAATACTAATTGGCTTACAGCCGTGGTATATCAGACTGTATCTCAGGTGTATGATAAAATATGTATTTTTACTGCCTAATTACGTTGATAACCAGTTTATAATAGCAATAAGGCACCTCGGGGGTTTTTGATATACGACCAATATACTGCCTAAGAACAGCCCTTAGCCATGGTGTATTGGCCATATACCACAGCATTGTTGAATACTCGGTTTTGATTGGCTAGAAGGGCATTCTAGAATGGACATTAAAAACAGATAACGGGACAGTTGGAATTTATATTGGGACATCTTGCAATCATGACAATATATTCCCCTACATATGCAGACCGTACTTGCTAAAAAGTTACAGAAAGTTAGGCCAACAACCACACAAACTGAAATTGGATGCATTGTAAACGCAGGTCCAACAAGGGAAAAACATAGCTAGTTAGTAAGCTAGTATTGATTTGTTTTTGCAGAGACATATATTTTTTTAGCATCTGATGACGTAATGTGGTGAGTGATGAACATGTGGTGAGTGATGAACATCCAGCATACAGAGGTTAAGTTATATAAGAAACCAATATGGCAAATTGAATAATTGAATTCAATAACCGCTGTTTTTTATTGAGTTTACAGAAAAATGTCTGGGTATGAGACATAGACACACAACAACAAACTGTTTGTTGTGAATCTGTTTTATAAACCGCCACACAATTGACTCACCACACATCATGTGAAGTGGTTTGAAGCTGTCCTGGCTGTGAGGTGAACCTCATTTGAATGAATGTCTGTGGCTTTGTGCCCTCCCATGCGAAGAGAACCCAGTCATATCTGTGAGTGGCATCCCTCCAGTCAAATTACCATGCCCAGGGGAACGAGCCTCTGTGTCTTGGGACCATGTGGCGTGCTATGATTCATAAAGACATTATTGATGCAGCACAAGCTTCCGTGAAATTATCAAGGGAGCCGAGTCAAAAAGATTAGTCTCGTAAGTGGTGTCACTAAAGTCACTTAAAATACCGTTCATGAATAAGACCCATTGACCCATTCCTTTAATTTCTATACACAGTAAAAACATCTCCTATGGAGTCAAATTCAACACTATTTTGAGGTTCATATGGTTCCACCCCCATTTTGAGGTAAAACTACTCTGGTCATGGTGTTTATATTTTTGGAGTTAAAACAACACTAAATGGAGTAAATCTCCAACTCAGAGAGTTGATTAAACTCCCTTGCCATTTTGCACTTTTCTGTGTTGTTTTTCATTAACAATCAACTGTTAGAGTAAACATTTTTTCTGTCGATTTACTTCCTTTGAGTTATGAAGGTGTAAAGTCTTATTTACATATTTCTAAAAGTGTCACATTACAGTGGCTTGCAATGTGTAATCCAATCTCTGTTGGAATCCAACTAGCAGTAGGAACTTCACCAATTGTCCATCACCCATTACAATCAGAATGCCTGCCAAAGTAGGGTGATATAGTGCAGTTGGAGACTACGTACAGTACATCTGTCATGTCCTGACCAGTATAAGGGGTTATTGGTTATTGTAGGTTGGTCAGGACGTGGCAGGGGGTATTTGTTTTATAGGGTTCGGGGTGTGTGTGTATGTAGAGGGGTGTTGGATTTATGTGTTCCGGGGTTTTTGGTTTATGTTCTTGTTATGTATTCTAGGGTTTCTATGTTGTGTATTTCTTTGTTGGCCTGGTGTGGCTCTCAATCAGGAACAGCTGTACATCGTTGTTTCTGATTGAGAGTCATACTTAGGGAGCTTGTTTGCCACCTGTCCCTTTGTGGGTAGTTGTTTTTTGCATTGCTTTTGTGTAGCCTGCAAAACTGTCATTTTTTCATGTTCACCTATAAATAAAATAATGAAGAGCACGCAACTCGCTGCGCCTTGGTCTAATCCCTTTGAATTCCATGACAACATCATGTAAACTGGAACAACTATCTCAGTAATGAATGCAATAAATCCAACCACTGACAGATTGGATTCGTTTTAAAAATGTTTTACTTATATTTGTGAAGCATAAGATAAAAACAATCAATGCGAAATCATAGATATTGAAACAAACTCTTTAAGAAATCTACCTACAACAGAGCATGCTGGGAAATAGGACAATGAGGCCCCTCCCAAATATGTAGATATTCCATAGATTTAACTCCATGTCTCTGGTGGAGTTAAAAGTACTCATTTATCAGCACCAAATCCAGAGAGTGTATCACTCTGTTAAGATAACTCCAGTAGAGTTAAGATAACGCCAGTAAAGTCAATTTAAACCTAAAGTGTTAACACTGATTTTAACTCTCCTTGATTTACTGTGTACTCTTTTCAGAAGTTATTCCATTGAATTCAAGTGTAGGATTTGTATGTGAATACCATTATTACTACCAAGTAGTAACAGAGACACTACCTCCAGACTTAAGAGACAAAAGCAACAGAGAGTGAAACAACCTTGATTTTCATCTTTAATTAAAAGCAAAAGGTTTATCCCTGCAGCACCAGCCTGCAGTCTCTGAAGGCCATTCCAATTACTGGCAGAAGACATAAGGAGCCCTTCAACTTTGAGTGGCCAGCCTCAGTAATTTGAGAGAGAGGGAGGGAGAGAAGGGAGAGAAAGGGGCGAGGGAGAGTTGTGTACTTTTTTCCACCAGGGGCGGCGTGGCTCTCTCTGGGAGTGTGCTAGGCAAAGGGCTGAAGGGAGGCGTAGGCAGGGCTCTTGTGGCTTTTGGGGGGATGCAGGAAGGAGGGCGTTTACTTCGGGGGCCCAACCCCTTCCATAGAGTAGAGATGCAGAAGCAACTCGACTCCCAAAATTAACTGGAAGACCGTTCCCTTTGAATGGAGAGTGAGTTGCAGAGGACTACACCGGCAATATGAGAGCCCTACGTTTGGTCCTGCTGAGTGCCTTCTTGCCCCTGCTCTGTCTGCCCAGCCCCAGCCATGGAGGTAAGTGCAACAAGCCAAATTAGTTTGTCAAGCTATTAGACGCCCAGCTGACCGACCCCCTGTTATGTCAGAAAGTCACAGCTGTAGCTATGGGAGTCATTCAAGTCAACTCTCACTTTCAAGCGCTTCCCTCCTATACATACCAATCATAATTACTTGTGTTTCCGGGTTGAAGTTGCCTCTAATCACTGATTTAGGTTCAGCTAATTGATCCTTCACCCTCCTCACTTTTGGGAGGTAAAAAAGAAAAACTGACATCGGACCCGGGCATAGGGGTAACTTCATCCCACACCATTAGGTATCGATCAGTCAGGTTTCTTTCAAACACATTTTACTGCTGTTTTACATGAAATTACATACACCTGGAGAGATCTGCTGTAGGTGTTGTGCAGTGCTATAGGTCTCAGACAGCAGATGTTGAAGTTTATGTGTAATGTTTGCTCAGGAACAGTTTTGTGGGAGCAGTGTGTTGGTAGAGGGTACAGTCAGTGGTTAGATAGCTGACTTTAAAGGGAGGTGAGTTTGAGGTCCCCTTCTCGAGCTCTGAAAAGCTCTTTCAGAAGCAGCCCAGGGCCAGGGTAGGCGAGGTTTAATTACACCCATCCAGAGAAGTGAGCTTTAGGGGGTGGAGGGTCAAGAAAGAGCTGGCTTCCTCTCTCCCTCCCTTCTCCTCTCTCTCTCCCTTCTCCTCCCTTGGCCACACAGTTCTGAGTTTGATTGAATCAGGAGCAGCAGCACCTCAGCTGTAACAATGCAGTTCCCGGCCACGAGGAGTTTCAGAAGTGTATGTTTGTGCGATCTCGTCCGTGCATGCGTGTGCATGTGTGCACAAGTTGGGGGAAGGCAAATCTGGTGTTCGCCCTGAATCCGGTGAGGGAATGAAACGATGCCTTTCAAAAGCTCACTGGATCCTACAGAAATCTGTACACATGGCAATTTGGCAGGAGTAGCCCCGGCCCCATTGCCCAGATGTTTAGTTTATTGTTTGTCCCAGGCTCTTAGATCTTTCAAATCACATTGGAAATTTTACTCCAATTAAACTCCAATGGGCAAACAGTGATGAGCCCCAGTCTGGGGTTGGGAATGCCACTTGGTCTAGGTGGAAAACTGCTTGTTAAGTCTAGTTTAGGGAATCATTTCAACCTTCAAAGCCTGTGTAGTGAATGTCATCTGTAGCACTGTAATGCGATCTTATCACGTGATAGCATTGATATCAATTGGCACCACAGTCTGTAGTGTTAAACTGCGGACCCGATAGCGCTAATGCTTAACAGATGTTCCAGAGTCTGCGCCTTTCTCTCCCACACACACACACACACACACACACACACACACACACACACACACACCCCTCCCTGTCACCCTCACCCTTCCAACCACAAGCTGTCAGGAACACCTCACAAACTACCTGGAATGTGCATCTCTGACCTCACCTCCTCTGTGTTTGCGTCTTGTTCCTGTGTCACGGGGGTGCCACATTGCTCCCAGCTGGAACTGGACGAAGTTGTACGTCATTGTACGACAGCAGAATGCTATGGAAAAGTCACTCTAATGATTGCTCTGGTCTGTGGAGGTGTTACTAAATGACTCGGGTTCATAAACCTAATTCTCCTTAACTGCTACATTAATTATCCTAACCTGCTACAAAAAGTCTAATCTGACAAAAGCTCTATCCTTTCTAGTCAAAACTACTACATCTCATTCTCTACCTCTGTGTATTATGTGGCTATGGTAACAGAGCTAAACAAATATGGATTTTGATGCTGGGCTTCTTGGAGCTTCTATACAAGGAACCCATGTGTTCTGTGTGAGTTGCCAGAAGGGTAAACTGCACTGACTGCAAGTGTCTGCACATTACATTAATGAATCCAATACTTGTTTTAGGGAATTGACGAGATGAGTCCGTTGGTGGCTGGAGCTCTCTGACTAATGCAGCCAGCGACCCTGAATTCAGTGGTGCATGCATATGTATTCAGCCCCTTTGCTATGAAGCCCCTAAATAAGATCTGGTGCAACCAATTACCTTCAGAAGTCACATAATTAGTTAAATGAAGTCCTCCTGTGTGCAATCTAAGTGTCACATGATCTGTCACATGATCTCAGTATATATACACCTGTTCTGAAAGGCACCAGTGTCACGATCGTCGAAATGAGCGGACAAAGGCGCAGCGTGAGTTTGGTTCCACATATTTATTTCCAGTGAAACTTAAACAAAAAACAATAAACATACAACGAACGTGAACTACGTGGTGCTGAATGCACTCACAAAATATCCCACAAAACAGGTGGGAACAAAGGACAACTTAAATATGTTCCCCAATTAGAGACAACGATAATCAGCTGCCTCTAATTGGGAACCATACACAAAAACAAACATAGAAATACAAATACTAGAAGAAAAAAACCTAGTCACACCCTGACCTAAAACACCATAGAGAACCCCGAGGGCTCTCTATGGTCAGGGTGTGAAAACCAGAGTCTGCAACACCACTAGCAAGGGGAACCACCAAGCAAGCAGCACCATGAAGACCAAGAAGCTCTCCAAACAAGTCAGGGACAAAGTTGTGGAGAAGTACAGATCAGGGTTGGGTTATAAAAAAATATCTGAAACTTTGAAAATCCGACTTAGCACCATTAAATCCATTATTAAAAAAATGTAAAGAATTTGGCACCGCAACAAACCTGCCAAGAGAGGGCCGCCCACCAAAACTCACGGACTAGGCAAGGAGGGCATTAATCAGAGAGGCAACAAAGAATCCAAAGATAACCCTGAAGGAGCTGCAAAGCTCCACGGCAGAGAATGGAGTATCTGTCCATAGGACCACTTTAAGCCATACACTCCACAGAGCTGGGCTTTACGGAAGAGTGGCCAGAAAAAAGCCATTGCTTAAAGAAAAAAATAAGCAAACATGTTTGGTGTTTGCCAAAATGCATGTGGGAGACTCCCCAAACATATAGAAGGAGGTACTAGGGTCAGATGAGACTGAAATGTAGCTTTTTTGGCCATCAAGGAAAACACTATGTCTGGTGCAAACCCAACACCTCTCATCACCCCGAGAACACCCCGAGATGTTTTCCATTGGTAGGGACTGGGAAACTGGTCAGAATTGAAGGAATGATGGATGGCGCTAAATACAGGGAAATTCTTGATTGAAACCTGTTTCAGTCTTCCAGAGATTTGAGACTGGGATGGTTTACCTTCCAACAGGACAATGACCCTAAGCATACTGCTAAAGCAACACTCGAGTGGTTTAAGGGGAAACATTTAAATGTCTTGGAATGGCCTAGTCAAAGCCCAGACCTCAATCTAATTGAGAATCTGTGGTATGACTTAAAGATTGCTGTACACCAGCAGAATCCATCCAACTTGAAGGAGCTGGAGCAGTTTTGCCTTGAAGAAGGGGCAAAAATCCCAGTGGCTAGATGTTCCAAGCTTTAGAGACATACCTCAAGAGACTTGCAGCTGTAATTCCTGCAAAAGGTGGCTTTAACAAAGTATTGACTTTGTGGGGAGAATTGTTATGCACGCTCAAGTTTTCCGTTTTTTTGTGTCTTATTTTGCATCTTCAAGGTGGTAGGCATGTTGTGTAAATCAAATGATACAAACCTCCAACAAATCCATTTTAATTCCAGGTTGTATATATCAACAAAATATGAAAAATTCCGAGGGGGGTGAATATTTTCGCAAGCCACTGTACATGTAATTATGTAGTACAGACATCTATGTACAGACATCGATGTTAGAGACGTGGTTTTGCATTCCACTTAATCACAAAGGTTGCAACCCAAATGGCAACCTATTCCCTATGAACAAAAGTATAGATGCATCATACAACAATTTAAAATATTTTACTGAGTTACAGTTCACATAAGGAAATCAGCCAATTGAAATAAATGAATTAGGCCCTACTCTATGGATTTCACATGACTGGGAGTACAGATATGCATCTGTTGGCGACAGATACCTTTAAAAAAATGTAGGGCCGTGGATCAGAAAACCGGTCAGTATCTGATGTGACCACCACTTGCCTCATGCAGCGCGACACATCTCCTTCGCATAGAGTTTATCAGGCTATAGGTTGTGGCCCAAGGAATGTTGTCCCACTCCTCTTAAATGGCTGTGCGAATTTTCTGGATATTGGCGGGAACAGAAACATGCTGTCGTTCACAGCAACCCAAACGTGCTCAATGGGTGACGTGTCTGGTGAGTATGCAGGCCATGGATGAACTGGGACATTTTCAGCTTCCAGGAATTGTGTACAGATCCTTGCGACATTGGATATTCAGCATTATTATGCTGAAACATGAGGTGATGGCAGCAGGGGAATGGCACGAACAATGGGCCTCAGGATCTCGTCACGGTATCTCTGTGCATTCAAATTGCCATAGATCAAATGCAATTGTGTATGTTATCCATAGCTTATGCCTGAGCATATCATAACCCCACCGCCACCACGAGGCACTCTGTTCACAACGTTGACATCAGCATACCGCTCACCCACACAACGCCATACATGCCGTCTGCCATCTGCCCGGTACAGTTGAAACCAGGATTCATCTGTGAAGAGCACACTTTTCCAGCGTGCCAGTGACCATCGAAGGTAAGCAGTTTCCCACTGAAGTCAGTTACAACGCTAAACTGCAGTCAGGTCAAGACCCTGGTTAAGACGACGAGCACACAGATGAGCTTCCCTGAGATGGTTTCTGACAGTTTGTGCAGATATTCTTCGGTTGTGCAAACCCACAGTTTCATCAGCTGTCCTGGTGGCTGGTCTCCGACAATCCCGAAGGTGAAGAAGTCGGATGTGGAGGTCCTGGGCTGGAGTGGTTACACGTGGTCTGCAGTTGTGGGGCCGGATGAACGTGCTGCCAAGTTTTCTAAAACGGCATTGGAGGTGACTTATGTTAGAGCAATTAACATAACATTTTCTGGCAACAGCTCTGGTGGGCATTCCTGCACTCATCATGCCAATTGCACGCTTCCTCAAAACTTCAGACATCTGTGGCATTGTGTCATGTGAAAAACTGCACATTTTAGAGTGGCCATTTATTGTCCCCAGCACAAGGTGCACCTGTGTATTGATCATACTGTTTAGTCAGCTTCTTGATATGCCACCTGTCAGGTGGATGGAAACATGGGGCCAACACTTTACATGTTGCGTTTATCATTTTGTTCAGTGTAATTCATTTGTTTTGACAAGGGCCATGGGGTGACAGTCGTGATAGGATCAACCTCTTACATTAGTTCTTGATCTTCGCTATATCTGCTGTAGGCTGTATACCCAAACTTCCTGATATTTTATATCTGCTGTAGGCGCTATACCCAAACGTCCTGACATTGTTTATGAATGGTATGTGCACTGAGCATTGTTATTTGCATTGGATAAGTGCCCTCCTCTGGCTAAGACTAGTACTGCTATTACTACAATCAGAATCAGCCCCAAAAGACACATCATTTTATTACAACCTTTTGCTTGAAACCAGGGGCATAGGCACGGCTGGGTCTGGGTGGGCGCAGGCACAGGCACAGGCATAGGGGATCCAGGCCCACCAAATAGGTTTGAGCAAAAAAAATGCTTTACTCGTCAGTGTTCCAAACGGGACGTTATTTGTCTTTACTTGACTTGCACAGTACTTGACTTGGGCAGGATCTAAACGGAACTGAGTACCGGCACCTTTTCTTCTGCTTGAGTTCCTGCACCTCCTATAGAATACTAGTTCAAAACTATTGAGGAGTTCCTGCAACTAAATATAAACGGTACCGGCACTCGAAATGAGTACTGGCACCTATTTCCGTCCAAGTCAAGCACTGGTCTAAACATGCATACACCATCAGATAGAATTCCTAGCAAGCAGTAGGGAGGGGGTGGGAAAATGAAAGGGATATACGAAAGGGATATTGACAATAACAATAATAATAATAATACAATAATAATACATGGTATTTGGCAGATGCCTTTCAGGACACTAAAGGCATTCTTACATAAAATCTGGTGCTTTACATTAAATCAATTTCAGTTAGGCCTATGTAGTGAATATGAATTATTCTTTATTTACCAGGGGGGAAAAAAACAAATTGTAAAAAAAATGAAGAAATCAGTTCCTGAGTGGCACAGCGGTCTAAGGCACTGCATATCAGTGCAAGAGGTGTCACTATAGTCCCTGGTTTGAATCTAGGCTGTATCACATCCGGACATGATTGGGAGTCCCATAGGGCGGCACACAATTGGCCCAGCGTCGTCCCGGTTTGGCCGGGATAGGCCGTCATTGTAAATAAGAATTTGTTTTTAACTGACTTGCCTAGTTAAATACAGGTTAAATTGATTCATTTCCAAATAATGTGTGGGCTCTGGCACGTGTCACTTTGCGCTGATACCATGTGCAGTAAACAGCAGCTATCACTGTGTTGGCTAGCTAAGACTCTCTAGCCAACTTGGCTAGCAAAAACAAGTACATGTGATGTTGGAGCATTTGCCAAGTTACTTGATATCAGTGATTTTGCCCTGAAGGACTTCCAGTACATTCAGAGACAATGATCAGCACTACAAACACTTTTTATTAAACATTCTTAGAAATCATGAAACACGCTTCTCCACTTCGACACACGCTCGATCCCTCCCTCCGCTGAGACATGACATGAAATAAAAAATCTAGTTATTGAAATGTATGCTCTGTTGTGCCTTGCAAGAAATAGGATACAACAACTGACACTTTACCAGTGTTATCATATAGCCTAGCTTGAGACTCGAGTTTTGAAATATAAGGGACTCTACGTTATTCTGAAAGTAGGCAAACGCATGGGGAATTTAATTGAATTGGAAATAGAACTTTGTCCTGTGCTTCTCCGCCCATGCACTTTAGTTAGGCCCTATAGGCTATTGATAATTTAACTGATATCACACAATGCATTGTAGGCACACTTGATCTCCCGCACCCACAGAGAATAGCATTCTACTTGCATTATGACTCATAAAGCGATCTTGACTAAGAAAAGGTTGTGGACCATGTTCTGATATATAGGCTACGGCCTATTATGAGGTGCATTAGCATACTGTTTGGCAAAAATGTTTGCTGTGATTGTGTCTCACGCAAACCTGATCCAATTAGATTGGCCGACATGCTAGTGATTAACACTAGAAAAGCCTGGCCTTGTTGGATCCCTTCGGGCCAATGACTTGTCTTTCGAAAGTCAACAGTCTAATAAATACATGTCATATATGCTATCGGAAGAATAATCATTTGGTTGTGTTTATGAGGGTCTTAGGTAACACTATACAAAATATAATGTATTTCAAAGAACACAATAGCATTTTCATTCATTTATGTAACTGTAGGCTATATGTACAAAATAAAAAACACAAAAAAACACAATTCAAGTGTTAAAATCCATTAAATAAACACCATCACAAAGATCAGAAATTATTCATTAGTTAAGTGCAGTTCTTAAGGAATGAATTAATGAAAAAAAATGTATTTCAAAAGAACAGAATGGCATATCTGTTTAAATATATTACTGTGCTTTGAGTGTTGCAAGTGCATACTTGAATACTGAATACTTTCCGAATGAGTTCTGTGTTATTAATGATCTTTCTGCCTGTGGCTGGGGGAAAAATCCATTGTGAGAATCCACATTTCTTAATTTGGATATTCTCTATGCCTTCTCCCGCTCTTCCCCCACCAGGCGGAATAAGTGTAACTTTATAACCCTAGTAAAACTTGCCATATGATAGGGCTTGCCATATGATAGGGCTTGCCATCTCTGCTTGTACTTATTCCCGCCCGGTGGGGGAAGAGCGGGAAAAGGCATAGGGAATGTCCAAATTAAAAAATGTGGATTCACACATCGGATTTTGCCACTGACCACAGTCAGAAAGATCATTAATAATAACAAAGAACTTATTCGGAAAGTATTCAGACCCCTTGACTTCTTACAGCCTTATTCTTAAATGGATTAAATAAAAACAATGTGCGCTGAGAGACTCTTCCTAGAGCTGGGCGCCCCACCAAACTGAGCAATTGGGGGAGAAGGGCCTTTATGGTAGAGTGGCCAGATGGAAGCCACTCCTCAGTAAAAGGCACATCACAGCCCACTTGGAGTTTACCAAAAGGCACCTAAAATACTCAGACCATGAGAAACAATATTCTCTGGTCTGATGAAACCAAGATTGAACTCTTTGGCTTGAATGCCAAGCATCACGTCTGGAGGAAACCTAGCACCATCCCTACGGTGAAGCATGGTCCATGGCAGCATCATGCTGTGGGTATGTTTTTCATTGGCAGGGACTAGAAAACTAGTCAGGATCGAGGAAAGATGAATGGAGCAAAGTACAGAGAGATCCTTGATGAAAACCTGCTCCAGAGCACTCAGGACCACAGACTGGGGTGAAGGTTCCCCTTCTAACTGGACAATGGCCCTAAGCACACAGCCAAGGCAATTCAGGAGTGGCTTCGGGACAAGTATCTGAATGCCCTTGCCTGACCCAGCCAGAACCCAGACTTGAACCCGATCAAACATCTCTGGAGAAACCTGAAAATAGCTGTGCAGCGACACGCCCCATTCAACCTGACAGAGCTTAAGAGGATCTGCAGTGAAGAATGGGATAAACTCCCCAAATACAGGTGTGCCAAGCTTGTAGCGTCACACTCAAGAAGACTCGAGGCTGTAATCGCTGCCAAAGGTGCTTCAACAAAGTACTGAGGAAAGGGTCTGAATTCTTACTGTACGTAAATGTGATATATATACACTACCGTTCACAAGGTTGGGGTCCCTTAGAAATGTCCTTGTTTTTGAAAGAAAAGCAATTTTTTGTCCATTTAAAATAACATCAAATTGATCAGAAATACAGTGAAGACATTGTTAATGTTGTAAATGACTACCGTAGCTGGAAACGGCAGATTATTAATGGAATATCTACATAGGCGTACCGAGGCCCATTATCAGCAACCATTACTCCTGTCTTCCAATGGCACGTTGTGTTAGCTAATCCAAGTTTATCATTTTAAAAGGCTAATTGATCATTAGAAAACCCTTTTGCAATTATGTTAGCACAGCTGAAAACTGTGTCCTGATTAAAGAAGCAATAAAACTGGCCTTCTTTAGATTAGTTGAGTATCTGGAGCGTCAGCACTTGTGGGTTCGATTACAGGCTCAAAATAGCCAGAAACAAATACCTTTCTTCTGAAACGCGTCAGTCTATTCTTGTTCTGAGAAATGAAAGCTATTCCATGCGAGAAATTGCCAAGAAACTGAAAATCTCGCACAATGCCGTGTACTACTCCCTTCACAGAACAGCACAAACTGGCTCTAACCAGAATAGAAAGAGGAGTGGGAGACCCCAGTGCGCAACTGAGCAAGAGGACAAGTACATTAGAGTGTCTAGTTTGAGAAACAGACGCCTCACAAGTCCTCAACTGTCAGCTTCATTAATAGTACCTACAAAACACCAGTATCAACATCAACAGTAAAGAGGCGACTCCGGGATGCTGGCCTTCTAGGCAGAGTTCCTCTGTCCAGTGTCTGTGTTCTTTTGCCCATCGTAATATTTTCTTTTTTTTGGCCAGTCTGAGATATGGCTTTTCCTTTGCAACTCTGCCTAGAAGGCCAGCATCCCGGAGTCGCCTCTTTACTGTTGATGTTGAGACTGGTGTTTTGCAGGAACTATTTAATGAAGCTGCCAGTTGAGGACTTGTGAGGCGTTTGTTTCTCAAACTAGAAAGTGCATTTGTGAAGATACCAAGTCAAAGCCTGTGTTTCTATCCCCGAAAGTGCAACCGTTACATTTTCTCCCTCAGGGTTGTAGGAAAAACAAGTGTAACACAAAGTGAAACAGCACCACCAAGCATATATTTATTGTTGATAAGAACTGTTCAGGAATTTAATGGCGTGGATTTCATGATCAGGCCAGCGTGACCAACTGGGTTTGAATAGACTGTGTTAGCCCGATCAGCTAAGGTCAAGGCATTACATTTCCCCTTTGGAGACCAATGATGTACTGGAAAAGATCTTATCATATCTGGTTTTGAAGAAGTCTGTGTTAGCCCATCGAGCTGAAGATTAGGCATGAGATCAGGGAGCTAACCAATGTCTTCATTTGTCAGGCGAAGTTAGCATTTTAAAACATTCATTTTTTTATAAAAACAGTATCTGATTTGACCAATAGGCAGCACAAATCTGCTTCTCTAAGCTAATGTAACAGTGTAAATAAGTTGTTCAATTCCTGCATAAATGGGTAATACACCACCTCCTGGCAGATGAGTGTTCTTACATTGTCTAATGCACTCAGTGGTAATGGTATGGAATTCTGGGTAATCCACAGCAGATCTATGGAGAATAGCAGATGTGGATAAATATGGCACCCCCATGCACTTACCACAAATGACTTGTTTGCCGTATTGTACTTTCCTCTCCGGTACTTTTTTGTTGTATCGTCAATAACACATTATCTACAAGACGCCGGCAATTTGAAAAACTGAAAAATTGGATTCTGCATTGAACCATGATGTATGCTGTAGTTTCAAAACTCTGTGGATAGGGCTAAAACAATGATGCAATATCTGAATTCCGACATCTTTATGCACCTTCGCCATTGTTGTAGTTGAGTTGGGTGTCCTGGGATAAAAACTGTCATTAAGTTGTCATAAAATGTATGTTTTGTATCATGCATTAGCAATTTATGTTATCAGCAACTACCATTGTTTATTTGGCTTCAAATAAGCCACTCTTTACATGTCTATTTCTGAATCTAAGAATATCGTTTCCTTGTGGGTTTTATGCTAGCTAAGGTTGCCCTTTTTTAGGAGTGCTGATAATATCTATTTTATAACTGAACATTCATCTATACCGTGTCCCATCATTGCAGATAATTTATTGTTGACGATTGTACAAAGTATAAATGTTTTATAAGCTCATGAGCAGCAGCTAGCTTGTTAGCGTGGTTGTTAGCTCAGAAATATGTGGTGCATTCTATTTCTTCGCCACTAATGTGACATCGAGTCACTTTTCAGGTACATTTGACATATTTTGATGATAGTAGTTTATTGTAATGTTGTAGACATGAGATTATGTTTGAAAACGATTTATTTATTTGTATTATTATTTTTTTTTAAAGTATCTACTATACGATCACCAGGACCTTTATAGACATTCAAATTGTCTTTTTGTTAGTGTATTATACAGCAGATCTATGGAGAAGTGTTGTTGGAGTGCTGTTAATATGCCTTTGATGACTAAACATTCATCTATACTGTGTCCCATCAGCTTGGTAATAAATAAACTATCCATCCACTACTCCATCGTGTGCTGACTCACTGACGAGGGATGGGACCGAGAGTTCACACTGAGAAAATACAATTTTCATATAAATAAATCAAATCAAATTGTATTTGTCACACAATACAACCTTACAGGGATATCCTTACTTACAAGCCCTTAACCAACAATGCAGTTTTAAGAAGAAAAAACGTGTTAAGAAAGTATTTACTCAAATTAACTGAAGTAAAAAAAGTTTTTATTTAATTTAATTTAAATAAAATAAGAAAAATTGAAAAATAACAAATATTTAAGGAGCAACAATAAAATAACAGTAGCGAGGCTATTTACAGGGGGTTCCGGTACAGAATCAATGTGCGTGGGCACCGGTTACTCAAGGTAATTTAGGTAATACGTACATGTAGGTAGAGGTAAATTGACTATGCATGGATAAAAATTGTCTCCAGTGTTGGGATGATTCAATGGGGGAAGTGTGATAAAAGAGCCTGGTCTGATGGTTAGCAACATGGCAATACCTTGATCAAAATATCCCTGTTTATTCCCCATTGTCAGTAGTTGCTAGGAGTGGTGGTAGGAGTCAGGCGCAGAGAGCAGAGGTAAGGAACTTTGTGTTTATTTAAATAAAACACAACACGATCGACGCCAACAACCGGCGTGGAAAAAATGCAAAGTGCCCAGAACAGGTGCACAGCATGCATACAATATAACAGCAGTAAATCGCCAGCACATCCGAATACAAAAACACAACCTGACGCGAAATAATCCCGCACAAACCTGGGCGGGCTAACCAGGCTTAAATAACCAAAATCAAAAGACCCAAATGAGGAACAGGTGCAAACAATAAGACATACCAAATGAAAAAGGAAAAAGGGATCAGCGGCGGCTAGTAGGTCGGTGACGACGACCGCCGAGCGCCGCCCGAGCAGGCAGGGGAGCCACCTTCGGTGGGATTCGTGACACCCATCCTTATATAGACAAAACTGCTTCTGTAAGAGGCTTAGAAAATGTTCCGATTGCCATCTCAATAGTTCCTGATTTCAAGTATGCCTACTATTTGACTGTATGTTTTTGTTCTTTCGATTAGGTTGAGATAGTAATAGAGATTAAAAAAAAAGTACTTGTAAGAGAGCAATTAATTGTTATACCAAGAAAACGTTTTCATTATTTTATTTCAGAACCCATGAGAACCTTTGTAACAATATACCGGCTTGGAGCCAAGCTTTACATCAGCTATGGCCAAATCTACATTAGTGATCATACAAGGGAAAATACATTCCTTAAAATGACTGAATATCTGTTATGAAAATATGTCAACATACATATCTTTGCAGACATACTTGTGAGGCTTTGTAATTTAAACCCTCCATGAAACTTTCCTTCTGTTAATAATATAAACATAGACAGCCTTGGTGGTCGCTCACATGTTTTAGTGAGTCATCGGCTACTTCCAAAATGGCACACTTGAGTCGAATGTAGGAGACACCAGTCTAGTGCTGCTGGTCTTTGTGAGTTCTCTCAGGTCCACAGAGTGTCTGAGTCATACACTCATGAGGCCACTGTGGTTAAATCATGGGATACTGTATCTTACATTAACACAACCAACACATTTTGAGTCCTCTCAATGGTGCTTGTTAGAAATGTTGTGGTAGCGTTTTTGGGAAAACTCTCCCTTTTAACTATCTCAAAACCAATGGAAACCCGACATGAATTTCCCTCTAACATCCTTGTATGTTCTATCTAGAGAGAATTCCTTTTCAGCAACCTTACACAGAAAATATAACATGATTGTCTGTTGATGTATGAAATTACTCTGTCTTCAGTTGACCTGAATATGCAGTTTGAATATCTCCTGCCATTTGACTTTCGCAACATGGCAGGCAGACGGCAATATGCAAGGAGGGTGACACAGAGGCATATCAATGCCAACTTCTGTCCTGCTGAAATCTTCTTCAGGCCTGATAAAACCCTGAAGTGTTTCTGGGTAATTTGTGGCCTGCCTGTTCTCGTCAGAGGCTGGATCCTATGGGAGAAAATCAAGGGGCCTGCTGGGGTAGCTTGGTTCTGCTCTTGCAGCTGACAAGACGTGACTAAATTGCGCTGGATAAATATGGATAAGTGTAGCCCGACCCAGTAGCGTATTGCTTCACATGTTGCAGAAGAGGAGAGGGGGTGTGAGAGGGGCTGCTTGGAAGCTCTGGGGAGCGGAGAGGAGGAACGGGGTGCAGAGTGGTGGTTCACACAGATTCCAGTGTTCAGGGGCTAGAGCAT
The DNA here is from genome assembly GCF_965601325.2 of Salmo salar. NCBI lineage: Eukaryota > Metazoa > Chordata > Actinopteri > Salmoniformes > Salmonidae > Salmo > Salmo salar. The sequence goes on from NC_138300.1 coordinate 71,960,405, forward strand.
GTCGTCATCTCCCAGTCACGGCAGATTGAAATAGACAGAGGAAATGGTTTGTTCCATGGAGCTGGGCCTGACTGACTGTAATGGCTTCTTCAGTAGCTGCCTCGGGTGCTGAGGGGACTTGCCAGGAGACCAAGCCCTTGTCTGAGCTGACATAATAGCCAAGGCTAATACAGTTAGGTCTTTATTGTGTGTTTATTTACAGCACTTGAGATCATTGCTGTTTAATGCACATTATAAAGCAAACAAATGGGCACTGTCTTACACAGCATTCTGAAGCTCTTGAATGTTTATTTGGTACATAGGGATACATACTGAATATAATAAGACAACAAGTCTCAATAAAATGTTATTGTATAACAAATTGTTGTCCTATGTTGCTCAATAACAATCAAATGGTGCTAGCTAGATTATCAGTTTTGGCAAAACAGTACAACTCGCAAAGTAGACAAATCATAGGCTAAATAGAAAAACACTATCAAATGGCAGCAGATTCAATGTATAATGACAAGAGCTACCCAGTATTTTGTGGTGAAAGTATTAGAATATGCTTCCACAGCCACATAACCAGTGCATCAGGTCACATACACTATATATACAAAAGTATGTGGAGTCCCCTTCAAATTAGTGCATTCGGCTATTTCAACCACATCCGTTGCTGACAGGTGTATAAAATCGAGCACACCGCTATGCAATCTCCATAGACAGAAATAGGCAGTAGAATGTTTTTACTTGAGAGCTCAGTGACTTTCAACGTGGCACTGTCATAGGACGCGTCTAGGAGCAACAACAGCTCAGACGAGAAGTGGTAGGACACACAAGCTCACGGAATGGGACTGTTGAGAGCTGAAGTGCAGAAAACTCATCTGCTCTCGATTGCACCACTCTGTATCGATTTCCAAACTGCCTCTGGAAGCAACGTCAGCACAGGATCTGTTCGTCTGGATCTTCATGAAGTGGGTTTCCATCAGTGGAGGCTCCTCAGATGAGTAACGGGAGGACCATCCTCCTCAGTGAACTTCATAAAAATAACAAAAATGTAAAAAAAAAAAAAAGTTATCCTTTTTAGATTAAACTATACTAAATATATTGACATTACGCCAAATAATTGATTGAAACACTGTTTTGCAATGAAGGTGTACAGTAGCCTCAACATCACTCTGTAGGGTAGTACCATGGTGTAGCCGGAGGACAGCTAGCTTTCGTCCTCCTCTTGGTACATTGAAATCAATACAAAACCCAGGAGGCTCTTGGTTCTCACCCCCTTCCATAGACTTACCCGGTAATTATGACAACTTTCGGAGGACGTCCCCCAACCTATCAGAGCTCTTGCAGCATGAACTGACATGTTGTCCACCCAATCAAAGGATCAGAGAATGAATCTAGTACTGAAAGCATAAGCTACAGCTAGCTAGCCCAGCAGTGGATAAAATGTGGTGAGTAATTGACTCAAAGAGAGAGAAAGACAATAGTTGAACAGTTTTTAACAAATTCATTTCTTTAAAAATGAAGGAGAAGCAGGAGAAAGAGAGATTTTGTCATTTTTTTCACTTTCAGTTTCACTTAGCTAGCCAATGCAGCTAGCTAGTTTAGCCTACTCAAGCACCCAGCTCAAACAGAGGGATGCTATGTTAGCTAGCTGGCTATGACTATCCAACGCAACACTGGAACATTTCCAAGTCAAGGTAAGCTTTTGGTTTTATTAATTTATTAGCACCGCGGCCCACCGGTGTAACTTCTTACTGACTAAACACTGTAACGTTACTGCATGATTGTAGCAGGTTAACCAACACATTTATAGTTAGCTAATGCACTTTTGTACATCGCGCTGTAATGTACAATTAACCTTATTGTAGCGCCCAAAAGTGTAGTATGAATACCATTGGAAAGCAACATTTCTCCCCGTTCCAGCAAAATCAATGATGAGACCTTCATGCTGCCTGATTGAAGAAGGCAGTGAGCTCCGTCAGGTCTTTTTAAAAATGGCGGGTTGGGAAGTGAAACCTACTGCGTGATAGGGAAATGGGGAGATAAGCTGTGTGGGCAAACTGCTTTTTACACCCGATCCGTCCAACTTATCACCTCTTAAATGTAAATAAAACACTATAAAGAGTTTATATAATGTGTCATTACATACCTATTTGAATCAGGCTTTTAGGGTGGCGCTAAAGTTATCTTCAGAAGTAAACAGTGGCTGTCGCGGCTTTTGAGAGTCATGATGGCTTGCAGTGATGACGCAAGAAATGAATGTATTCAATTGTACAATTGACTAGGTATCCCCCTTACCCTGTCCCTTTCTTGTTTTTAATCTGCCAGACAAGTGCAACACCTGGTTGAGAGAGGCAGTACAACCCAGAATGAGTTGCATTATGCGTGCTGTACGTTACATCATGACACGTCACAATTTAACATACAGTCTCAGAGGGGTCAGTTTATTCAACTTTTCAACTCCAATACTATCGGTCCATTACCATGTCAATCAACGCTTGAATAGAAACGTAGTTCACACCCCAGATTTTGATGCCAACACAGTCACTACAATCCCATAAGTTTTCATTGCAGCCTTGTTTGAATGCCGCGGTTGTGCAAATTTGTACGGATTGGGGTTAGTCAACAATAGCTTTATTAGCTATGTTGACTAGGACGTTACTTTAGCTAATATGGGGACAACGATGTAGGCTGTGTGTAGCGGTTATGACATGGTTTGGCTAGGAAAGTTTTTTTTTGCCTGGTCACATACAGCTGATATGTTGTGCATTGAAGTCCACAAAGGAAAGGAAACGGTGAGAGGAGGAGAGTGCATAGAGGAGAGAAGGAATACAACGTGGTGTTTACATGTGACCAGGGGTGTATTCATTCCGCCGATTCTGGTAAAAACATTTCTTAAACGGAATCAAACAAAACGGGGATAAAAAATACCTGAATTTGTCAAATAGAAACTCTCGTTTGCAACTGTTGGACTAATGATTACACTCTAGATAAGCTAGATGCTCTCGACTTGTATTCACCTATGTTGTAAACTTTCATTCACAGGCTAGGCTGCTGCTAGGCTATACCCTCATGATGGGTATAGGGAAAATTTGAGTATCATGTAGTAGCCTAAACCTATTGATGTCACATTGAACTGGGTGAATGGAATTTGAATGTCATCCAATATGCTGTAATATAAATAATGCCATGCTCATAAAAAAATTGTCCTCCCTCATCATTAACAGCACTGACCGTCACTGGTTTCCATGGCCGAGTAGCCACACACAAGCGTAAGACCACCATGCACAATGCCAAGCCTTGGCTGGAGTGGTGTAAAGCTTGCCAACATTGGACTCTGGAGCAGCGGAAACACGTTCTCTGGAGTGAAAAAAAACCGCTTCGTCATCTGGCAGTCCGACGGACAAATCTTGGTTCGGCAGATGCCAAGAAAACGGTACCTGCCCCAATGCATAGTGCCATTTGTAAAGTTTGGTGGAGGAGGAATAATGGTCTGGGGCTGTTTTTCATGGTTTGTGCTAGGCCCCTTAGTTCCAATGAAGGGAAATCTTAAATCTACAGCATACAATGACATTCTACAATGACGATTATGTGCTTCCAACTTTGTGGCAACAGTTTGTGGAAGGCCCTTTCCTGTTTCAGGATGACAATGCCACTGTGTACAAAGCGACGTACATACAGAAATGAACAGTACTTATTTTTACTGAAAGGAAACTAAATAAACTAAATTCTTGTAGGCCGATTATACAGCTGTCTTTTTCTCTTGAACATTTTATTGAAAAATTAGGATACGCTTTTCTTAAGCTATTGAAAATGCTTAGGCGTATTGAACAATTAAATTGCTCCTCCGCTCTCTCCACTGGCTTCCAGTTGAAGCTCGCATCCGCTATAAGACCATGGTGCTTGCCTACGGAGCTGTGAGGGGAACGGCACCTCCATACCTTCAGGCTCTGATCAGGCCCTACACCCAAACAAGGGCACTGCGTTCATCCACCTCTGGCCTGCTGGCCCCCCTACCTCTGAGGAAGCACAGTTCCCGCTCAGCCCAGTCAAAACTGTTCGCTGCTCTGGCACCCCAATGGTGGAACAAGCTCCCTCACGACGCCAGGACAGCGGAGTCAATCACCACCTTCCGGAGACACCTGAAACCCCACCTCTTTAAGGAATACCTGGGATAGGATAAAGTAATCCTTCTAACCCCCCCCTTAAAAGATTTAGATGCACTATTGTAAAGTGGTTGTTCCACTGGATATCATAAGGTGAATGCACCAATTTGTAAGTCGCTCTGGATAAGAGCGTCTGCTAAATGACTTAAATGTAATGTAAATGAACAGTAGCCTATAATTTTACTGAAACGAAACAAAATGTAAAACAATAAATGGACATCTTGTAGGCTGACTGCCTATGTGAGCTAATATCCTATACCGGTATATTAATAAAAAAATTCAATAAAAAAATAAAAAACAATTTCCCTTGGAAAATACCTAGGCTATAACACAACATAAATGGGTGGGTCTAATCCTGAATGCTGATTGGTTAAAACCACATTCCAGGGGCCTCCCGAGTGGCGCAGCGGTCAAAAGCACTGCATCGCAGAGCTTGAGGCATCACTATAGACCCGGGTTTGATCCATGGCTGTATCACAACCGGCCATGATCGGGAGTCCTATAGGGTGGCACATAATTGGCCCAGTATCGTCCGGGTTAGGGGAGGATTTGGCTGGGTGTGCTTTACTTGGCTCATTGTGCTCTAGCAACTCCTTGTGGCAGGCCGGGCACCTGCAGGCTGACCATGGTCATCAGGTGAACGGTGTTTCCTACGACACATTGGTGCAGCTGGCTTCCGGGTTAAGCGGGCAGGGGTTAAGAAGTGTGGTTTGGCAGGTTATGTTTTGAAGGACGCATGACTTGCCCTTCACCTCCCGAGCCTGTTGGGGAGTTGCAGCGATGAGACAAGATCGAAATTGGGGAGAAAAAGGCATTTTAAAAAGCATTCCAGCCTGTTTTTATTCCACAAGTTACCACATGCTAAGTATATGACTTTAAAATGCCTATTTACTCAGCTTCATCTGACTGCTCAATCCACTGTCTCATCAGCCCAGCCAGGCAATTTATAAACCTGATCTCCACTATGAAAAGCATCTAGACATTATCTCACATTTCTTTTAGACTAACATTTTTTCAACAGTGGAGATTTGTATAAACCTTGCTGTCTGTCTCTCCAACATTTGCAACATTGTTTCAATATTCAAATTCGATCTCCAGCTGTCCTATAGTGATGAATGTGTCAGGAGTCAGGATGAGACAGACAGACAGGCAGGCAGCTTTTCTCAGCCAGTCAAAATCATGAATTAGCATGATTTTTATGGATATATACAAAGAACTATCAATTGAAACAGGTCAAACTAACTGCAGCTAGTTTGCTGTCTTTATAGCTTCCATTTGAAGTGATTATGTTAGTTTTGTTGTTGGCTAGCTCCTCTGAACAACAGTGTCTTGACGAGAGAGCACATTTTCTATGCCAGGGGAAATCGTGCATCATTAGCTCATTGTTATGAATGCATCCAAATAAATTTCACTAGAAAACAGCTTAAATGCAAATGCAGCTACTTTGCTGTTATTCTGGCTGCAGAAAGTAAGTTAGCCGTAGTTGGCTAGCTAGCAGGCAAGGGATAAGCCAGTATGGCAATGGAACATTCAGAATGAATGACTGGGTCGCGTCCATAGACCCAGAACAAAAAGACTGAACGACTGGGTCGTGTCTCTTGTGTTGGGACTATGTCTTGTGGAAGGACGAACTAGTGTAAATAAATTAATCAAAATGACGTTTTTAATGAAAATATGTCAATCATTATTTGAATATGTTGGTAACCCATTGTATTAAAGTGATAATGTCCTTGAAGCCGGTGTTTGGAGGATATATTGGCACTGTTTGCCGACCCTCAACTCTCGGGCCTAACATCACCCATGCCAATATATCCTCCAAACACGGGCTTCTCGGGTATTATCGCATAAATAAATTAGTTGGCTATTAGGCCATGGGACTTGCTGACACCACTTACCAAATAATAGGCCTACGAATATCCTATACACTAGCGGACTTAAATCATCAAGGCCTCAAATCATCAGTAATTAAATACTAGTAATTATTTAAAAAATATATGTAAGTCCTCTGCTGGAGGACCCCCCATGCCTCACTTGTCCTTAGTCAACCACAGATTGGTTCATAATAATAGACTATTCCACCCTGACAGAGTTTCCCTGCTCTTTTCACAAGTGGCACATGGCGCATGGAGCTTGTTATTGGCCAATCATGTCATCAAAGTGGCAATAGGCTACAGTCATAGAGCCTATGTGTATGGCAAAAGTTAGGAGATGTCAAATCAATAGAAGTTAAAAGTTAAAGGAGGAGGACAGGCTATAGCCTAGGCAGCCGATAGTGGTGTGCTCTAGCTCATTTTTTCCCCGCCTTTTTGCATTTAAAGATAGTTAAGGAGGAAAGTATGCCTTTGCAGCCTAAATGGAGGATGCTTTAGGAACGAGCCGGTGCACGGGGGTCATGAGTGTACTACCAGGAATGCACATCAAGCCTAGACGATAGTGCAGATCTAGCGTAGCGCCCACCACTGTCGGCTGCCTAAGCTAGGTAGGCTACAACAACCAAGAGTCAACAGGTAGGCTGCTACTTAATATTCTGAATGGAGTTGTAGTTATTTTTAACTGTAAGCCAAGAAAGCGCATGGAGCCTCAATTAGCCTAGCTCGCTAGTTAGCTAGCTAGCTTAAGTAGCTTCTTCCAGTTTTATGCAGTCAAGACGGTACTACATAATCATGTTGGATGATACATAACTTAACTATGGAAGTTATTAGTCTGCTATAGCACAAGTCAGCTTGGTTTGTTGCTGTCTCTAGTCTCTACCTCCCGCCTCCCTGCACCCAATGACACACACTCACAGCAGTAGCACGGCCAATCCCCCGCCTGCTAGAGCGGCACCTCTCTCTCCTTCTTTTTCTAATTCAAATGTGTTTTTTTGGCAGACTACAAGCTTTGTTGTGTATTCCTCCTCTCCCTCACGCTTTATCAGCTCAGGGTTAATAAATTAGCTTAAAAATATACCTTTCTGCTGCTTCCCTCACCTTGGATCGGACCGGGTCTAGTTGTTATAGTGTCCGTTTGAAACGTGTTTCTATGTGTAAAAAAAATATTTATGCATATCGGGTCCGGGTGGGTAAGCTCCAGGTCCATTTTGGAACGGGTACAACTTTTTGAAGACCTGTAATGTGTAGCCCATGTATCTGAAGCTCTGGCCAAAAAGACTATGACATGACATACTCTTTTTGGCCAGACAGCATCAGATACCGTGCATTCGTAAAGTATTCAGACACTTTCCCTTTTTCCACATTTTGTTACGTTACGGCAAAAAATATCATCAATCTAAACACAATACCCCATAACGACAAAGCGAAAACATGTTATTAGAAATGTTGGCAAAAAAAATGAATAATAAAATACCAAGTCATGTCCTTGGCATGCAGTCACAGTTGACTGAAGAAAAAGTCATTTTACATTTGCTGTGTTTTTATGTTTCTATTTAATTTATTCCACTTCCTAAGCAAAAGTGGATGATGTATTTTCCTTATTCATCATTTGTCAGCATTACATAGCTATGTTAAAACCTTTTACTACAGTGGGTAAATCAGGGTCACACAGAGTGTTTCTTGGTAGTCTTAAACAAATTTACTTTGAAACAAAGTATGCACCTCACACATATGATTATGGGCTTAAAAAAGAAGACTCCTGTACCATGTCAGATATAGAGTTGCAATGTATTGAATTTTGAGTTTGCATCCCTATATTACACTTTGTATAACAAACCCTTTTGACATAGGACCATCGGATTTTCAGCGTTAAAAAAAAAAGTGATGTTGAATAATTATCAAATTATGACAAATATTAATAACATTCCACCCATGAGGTGTCTGTGTCAGTACGTGGTCCTGTGTGATGACAAATATAGTAGTCAGAATGGATCACTATTTAATTAAATATCTTGATTTGTAGCAAACTTGAAAATAATTCACTGTGGGGATCGAAGTTAACAAACATATTTTAGAGCCCAAAACGGGAGTACGTTTTTTTTTGTTGTATGGCTTTTCTGGCTATCGTTATTTCTGTAGGCTATCTAGGGCAGACCAGGGCTTTTGCCACCACTTGGTTGCTACGCCGTAACCGACCAGCAGAACTTGTGACTTCATGCTCCAGACTGGACTCGTATTGTTTATTAAGCATGTGACAAATATGATTTGATTTAATATTAGAGACCTTACAGTTAAAGCTGCAATATGTAACTTTTTGGGCAACCAAACCAAATTCACATAGAAATATGAGTTATAAATATGGCATTCTCATTGAAAACAAATCGAAGAAGCAGTAGATCTTTAAATTTTGGTTTTGGCCACAGCTTCAAACAGCTGAAAATAGAAGATTTATGGTTATTAAAAATATATTTAAAAGCAATTTACATGGTACAATAATTCTCTACAGTATATGCTTGTTTTGCCACATAAACTGAAATTAGGCTAGCTATTAAAATTTTAGCAACCAAAGGTGAAAATGTATTATTAATATCATGAATTTGGCATCCTATTTGTAGAGCTAATGGTAACTACTTCAAAACTTCCAAAGATCCAATCAACCATAGATTAATGACAGGATACCTAGCTACAAGCTCAACTGAAATGCAGCTTGTTTCCAAACCTATGCAAGGTACATGGAGGTAGGAAATTGGATGGTTGACTTGTTCTCTTTGAAGTGCACTACCCTTCATATACCAGTAGGAGTCACTGTTCAGGCAGGAATCATTGGACTGTGGCTTCACATTTTATTTCAATATACCTCTTTATTTAGCTTGATGGCATGACGTTGAAACGATGACGTTGATTCAAACACTATCAACATTGAAACAAGGTCAAATAAAACATGTTTAATTAAATATAAAATTGAACATAATTTTTAATGTGGAATTTAACACAATTTCAACGTATACATAGTTCTGATGATTATATTGAAATTATATTGCTATAACAACCTGTTAGTCAGGTTATGTCAATGTATTTAAGTTGAAGTTTTACCCGAATTTCAATGCTAACAACGCTGGTTGAAATTAAATGAAAACAGTACTGATTGATTACTTTTTTCAAATCCAATAACAAATTACGTTAAAACAATGCTGACTCAACCAGTGTGTGCCTAGTGGGAAGTATGTTCCTTGCTCTTCAAATGGACATCTTGGATGTATAGTTCACTGGCCATGTCAATTACATAGATCTCAGCTCAAAACACGTCACTTGCTGTCTTCCCCTTAATTCAGAACATACACATGACCTCTATGGAAGGAGAACATTGTAGTCATGAATCCTGTAGCATGTAATCTGGTTGCTACTCAAAGATGGAGACAGCAGCAAGGCAGGAAGGCTTGCAGTCCTAATTGCATCGAAGCATTCTTTAGCAAATACCGCCCTGAAACCGCTTTGCATTCTTTGTCATCCAAAATGTATTTTTAATTGTTTATTGAACAAATTCTCAGAACACAATGCAATGCCACAGATGTTTTTCAAGTGCAAACATACACTTCAGAAAGTCAAAGATAAGTGAGATTTGATCCACATTTGAATGGAACATGTTTTCATATTCCCCATAGTCTCACAGAAAAGTCAAGAGCACATTATTGGAGTGAAACGTTCAGGTTTTACCTGCCATCTGTCTTTGTGTAAACTTAAACTATAGTTGGCATTCCAGAGACATTCTGCAGTCAAGAAATGGATACAGTTTGGGAGCCGATACTGGGAGCGCTTTGTTCAACTGTCAAGTCAAGGAAGTAATCCAACTATGGAGCACTGAAGTTTTACTCCCAGTGTCTGCTCAGCATTTAGGATCCCTAGGGAGAATCACTGGCTGAATTATTATTTTTTGTGTAGGTTTTTAATGTGTGTAGGCCTTTCTTTGTTACGGCAAGAATTTGCAAGATTCAAGCAAACCCATTAATTATCTAGGGTTAAGCTGCATATCTACTGCATATTCTAATAGGTTTACCACCAACCGAAGCAAGGAAAATGTTTCTGTACATCTTTCACTTGTCTAGAGCGTCAGAGTTTGTTTACATTGGCGTTCAGAACATTCTGTCCAAATGGTGACCATTTTTCAAACCATATGGTTGCAAACCATATAACATCAGATCTCTAAATGTGGGATGTACACTACATGAACAAAAGTATGTGGACACACCTTGAAATTAGTGGGAATCGGGTATTTCACCCACAACCGTTGCTGAGAGGTGTATAAAATAGAGCACACAGCCATGCAATCTCCAAAGACAAACATTGGCAGTTGAATGGCCATAACTGAAGAGCTCAGTGACTTTCAATGTGCACCCTCATAGGATGCCACCTGTCCAACAAGTCTGTTTTTTTACCCTGCTAGAGCTGCCCCGGTCAACAGTAAGCGCTGTTATTGTGAATTGGAAACATATAAGAGAAACAACGTCTCAGCTGCGAAGTGGGAGGCCACATAAGCTCACAGTACGGGACCACCGAATGCTGAAGCACGTAGTGCATAAAAATTGTCTTCACCATCTGGCAGTCCGACGGACAAATCTGTGTTTGGCGAATGCCAGGAGAACGCAACCTGCCTCAATGCATAGTGCCAACTGTAAAGTTTGGTGGAGGAGCAATAATGGTCTGGGGCTGTTTTTCATGGTTCGGGCTAGGCCTTTAGTTCCAGTGAAGAGAAATCTTAACGCTACAGCATACAATGACATTCTAGACGATTCTGTGCTTCCAACTTTGTGACAACAGTTTGTGGAAGGCCCTTTCCCTGTTTCAGCATGACAATGCCCCCATGCACAAAGCGAGGTCCATACAGAAATGGTTTGTCAAGATCGGTGTTGAAGAACTTGACTGGCCTGCACAGGGCCCTGACCTCAACCCCATCGAACACCTTTGGGATGAATTGGAACACCAACATCAGTGCTTGACCTCACTAATGCTCTTGTGGCTGAATGGAAGCCAGACCCCGCAGCAATGTTCCAACATCTAGTGAAAAGCCTTCACAGAAGACTGGAGGCTTTTATAGCAGCAAAGAGGAGACCAACTCCATGTTAATGCCCATGATTTTGGAATGAGATGTTCATTGAGCCGGTGTTCACATACTTTTGGTCATATAGTGTGTGATTATACATATAATTCATTCACAGATCAGGATGATCACTTTACCTGGACCAGAAAAATGTAATTAGTCAATTTTACAACATGGTGTAAAGTTCTGACGATGATCTGTATCTGACCTATTCATGACTTCAGCATCACATCATTCAAGAATGCGGCTACTTGGAAACAATGGAAAAGTTGTCAAGAGACAATTTTACTCTGTTCATGGAGAGAGGGGATTGGATAATATATAACGGGCTGTTCCAATTCAGTCGTTCACTCAGCATAACATACTATGGTGAGTCAACAACCAGTCATACAGTATTCACACCCAACTGGCCAATGGATGCCGAGCCCGCCCTTAGCAGCCCCGCCACTATAATATCAGGCTCGCATTCATTTCCTAAAATCTTCACTCTTCAGCTCACCTGCAGGAAGAACATGTCACGCAATTTACACACAAACACTACAACATTTGGCTCTGACTTAGGTGTCTGTTAGTGGAGAGAGAGTTTTCCCCCCCCTAGATATTGCAAGTTTTGGGTCATGGTACTGATTTCTTTGTGCTAAAGCTAACTACTCTCTGCTCTGCTTGTGTAGCTAATGCTTCCTTGCTTGGTTAGGATTTGTGTTTACTAAAAACCCAATTCTTTCTGCTGTTCTGCTTCCTTGCTTGAGTAAGATGGCCAGTGGTGAGAGTTCAAAAAGGCTTACCAGCTGAGTTTGATCATCCGACCGTGCCGTAGGGCATGTGGTTTCACAATAAAAATGTGTGATACTCATGAGTGCTGTCCTGTTTGCCTGGGGTGGAAACATGCTCAGCAGGCTTTGGCTCGGACCAGTTAGTGGGACATTGTCTCAGGCTGTGTTCAACTTCCATTGGGCATCGGGCTGACTTTGTGAGAAAGATTGGGGCTGTTGATGAAGGGTCATTCGGTGAAGCGACCTCAGGAATGGGGTTGTCTGAGGCCGGGAGAGAGCTGCAGCAGTGGTCGGAGTTGATAGGAGTGTCATCCCAGCCGAATGAGGCTCATTACGGTTTCTCTGGCAGTGTTCTGAGTCCGGATTCCGGGGATGACATGCTATCCCTGGTTGGCTCTGGAGGGCTTTGAATTCGGCAGGTGAGTGAACCATTGGTTGTTAATGAAACTTTGATGGAGCAGTGTCATAGGACGACAGATCACCTGTGGGTGAATTGACCATCTTCTCCCCAGTGGAGTTCTTCCAGGTTTGGGGGAAGGTATTTGCCTCCTGTCACTGCAGTGGTGAATCGGTGCGCAACCCTGTTTAAAGATTTTGCCAATGAGCTAAAGACGACCTGGGATTCCCCTCATTCAGCCAGGCTGGTGCTACCAGGTTATGGCGAGTTCATGAATGTAGAGGCTATGGAGGAGGCAGGGCTCGTTTGTACACCGCCGATGGTTGGAAAGCTGGAGTTACTTAGCTCCAGAGACTAACAAAGGGGCTAATCCTAACATGGTGCTTCCGAATAAACAGTGCCGCTTCTCGGCGAATCAGCTGGACAAAATGTACCAGGCTGATGGTGTGGCGGCCCGGTCATTGAATGTGGTTACAATGCTGCAGATGTATCGGTTTGCTGAAGGAGCTGAATAAGACCGTCAAGGCAGGGAAGCCGCTTTTAGAGCTTCTCGACAAAATCCGTGCTAAAGCTTATTTTGTGCTGCGCCTGTCCCTCTGTACTATCCTGGCTGTGTGGGAAAGTATGGGGGTGATGGTGGCGGATTCCTGAGACTGACAGGTAGATGTATTTTGATGAGACAGTTTCACCAACAAGGTTGTTTGGCTCGGCTATGGAGTACTTACAGGCCCATTTTGAGGAGAAACAAAAACCGGACACCGGTCCTTTTCCCACAGAAGTCTTTCACAGGGGTGGCTCAGCAGTTCCTGGAGCATGAAGGAAGGAGTCGCATTCCGGCTCTGTCTGGCACGGTTTCAGCTGCGGCACTCTGTACCTTTTCGCTTGTGCCTGTTGTTAATGGGTCTATGATAACTGTGGTGCCTCTGGGACTTCTGTTGATGCGTTTGTTTCAGCGCTGGGTGATTGCTATGTGTCTGGACGCATCTCACCACTGCCATCGGTTGCTCAAGTTATCCCCATCGTGCCTAAGGGCATTGACTCTTGGAGGGTCCCGCAACTGCTGTTGCAGGGGGTTCTCATGGGCCGGGTAGTGTCCCGCAGGGTGATCACGACAGACGCATCATTACAGTGTGTGGGCGACTCGGAAAGAGGGATTTGGTCAACAGCGCAAAGGGCACTTCATATCAATTACCTAAAGCTACTGACTGTTTCGCTAGTGCTGAGGCGTTTCTTTCCAATGTTGGAGGGCCAGCATGTGTTGGCTCTCTGCATTGTCGTCTGTCCTTTCAACAAAGGATCTGGACACTCCGTTGAGAACGGATGCTTTGGCGTATCAGTGACTCTGCTCTATGTGCTTCTCCGGTGGAACTGATTCTATGAGATGGTTGTATACATATACAATTGGCGTGCATTTGAGGGTTGGTGTCAGGTTAACCTGTTAGGGCTAGGGGGCAGAATTGACACAGCCGGATAAAAAACATACCCGATTTAATCTGGTTACTACTCCTGCCCAGTAATTAGAATATGCATATAATTATTGGCTTTGGATAGAAAACACCGTAAAGTTTCTAAAACTGTTTGAATGGTGTCTGGGAGTATAACAGAACTCATATGGCAGGCCAAAACCTGAGAAGATTTCATGCACGAAGTGGCCTGTCTGAGAAGTAGTGTTTCATCTTGGCTCTTTTTATTGAAGACTCAGGATCTGTGCAATAACGTGACACTTCCTACGGCTTCCATAGGCTCTCAGAGCCCGGGAAAAAGCTGAACGATATCGAGACAGGCTCTGGCTGAAACACTTTAACGCTTTTGGCAAATGGCCACTCAGAGTACTATGGGCTTAGGCGCGTGCCTGCGTCGTCCGAATGCTTTCTTTTCCTTTGTCTGTTTACCTAAACGCAGATTCCCGGTCGGAATATTATCGCTTTTTTATGAAAAAAATGGCATAAAAATTGATTTTAAACAGCGGTTGACATGCTTCGAAGTACGGTAATGGAATATTTAGAATTTTTTTGTCACGAATCGCGCCATGCTCGCCACCCTTATTTACCCTTTAGGATAGTGTCTTGAACGCACGAACAAAACGCCGCTGTTTGGATATAACGATGGATTATTTTGGACCAAACCAACATTTGTTATTGAAGTAGAAGTCCTGGAAGTGCATTCTGACGAAGACAACAAAGGTAATAACATTTTTCTTATAGTAAATCTGACTTTGATGAGTGCTAAACTTGCTGGGTGTCTAAATAGCTAGCCCTGTGATGCCGGGCTATCTACTGAGAATATTGCAAAATGTGCTTTCACCGAAAAGCTATTTTAAAATCGGACATATTGAGTGCATAGAGGAGTTCTGTATCTATAATTCTTAAAATAATTGTTCTGCTTTTTGTGAACGTTTATCGTGAGTAATTTAGTAAATTCACCGGCAGTGTTCGGTGGGAATGCTAGTCACATGCTAGTCACATGCTAATGTAAAAAGCTGGCTTTTGATATAAATATGAACTTGATTGAACAAAACATGCATGTATTGTATAACATAATGTCCTAGGGTTGTCATCTGATGAAGATCATCAAAGGTTAGTGCTGCATTTAGCTGTGGTTTGGGTTTATGTGACATTATATGCTAGCTTGAAAAATGGGTGTCTGATTATTTCTGGCTGGGTACTCCGCTGACATAATCTAATGTTTTGTTTTCGTTGTAAAGCCTTTTTGAAATCGGACAGTGTGGTTAGATTAACGAGAGTCTTGTCTTTAAAATGGTGTAAAATAGTCATATGTTTTTGCATTTCTAAGGTTTATGAATAACGCGCCACGGGATTACACTGGCTGTTACGTAGGTGGGACGATTTGGTGCCACCTATCCTAGAGAGGTTAACTTCCGACTTCAACTGTATTGGGTGAAAGGACAAGTTGTTTTGCACTATTTGTCAACTGAATGAAAGCCCAACTTTCACTTTGGGCACATTAAATAAATTGTTATGACATTCATGAATTTATCATGGTGGTAAACGTCATGTAAAATGTCACTACTCTGACACTATAACGGGTACACTATGCACTTAATGTGTTTCGAAACGTATCCATTTGTGATCATGACAAGCAACGTGTGAGCTGGTGTCTCTGGCTGCTAACCCTGTGGCACCACCCGTTCTCCCCCCCCACGCCGAGCCCTTTGCTGAACAGAATCCGCCCAGTAAGCCACAGCCACACTCCAGGGGAACCACAGATCCACAGTCTCACACATACTGCCTCCCGCCCACTGGAAGACAGCCAGAGAAACAAACAAACAACAACAACTGCTGTAATACTGTGGGACTCTTCTTGATGCACTTCAGTTGCCAATGACCAGCCAGGTGTGCACGTGTGTCTGTGTGTGTGTGTGCACGTGTGTGTACTCAGTACTGTATATTCCTATGCACCAAGGGGTATTCCCAAGCATACACAGCTCCTATCATGTTGTGCAGCAAGTCTGTCATAACTACAGAATGTCACAGGGAGAACACGCTGGGAGAAGCCATTTGGTGCAGTAGGCTCTCCTTGGTAGAAAGCTCTCAGTAATACTGTCGACAGAGGGGTACAAACAACACTCAGTCGGTCTTCTCGTTTGGCTTCCCGAGGAGAGGTCTGCTTTACCCCCCTTCCCAGAGAGATTCAACTCAGCAGGCCTAAACACCCAATCACTGCACGCTCATTTGAAGAGATTAAGAGATTAAATTATACAATATTCAGCGGTTGAAGAAAATAGCTCAAGGCTTGGAGTGAAAGATTGAGCGAAATACCTCAACGTTTCCACTGATAAGTGAGAGCATTGGTCTGGTACGTGTTACCCCCACATGCATAATTATGGTGAAAAATAATTTAGACATGGACGCTCCTGGACGAGTCTCCTACGCATTAGTTAATTTTGACACATTTTTACTTTGCATTCCACTTTCTTACATATCAGATTTGATTAATGAGTTCGTAAGTTTCGTTTTTGATTTGAATGTCACACGATCTGAGGAGCAGAAGACCTGTACCTAACGTTTCAACCGTGATGGCAAACGGTAATGGCGCCGACTCCAGTCCAACTGTTACAGAGTCACACTCCCCCCACAGATCTTCAGAACATCTGGACGTTCTGATCTCGGAAATTACAGCTACCATTGCCACTCAGCTTAAAACTGCCATCGATGCTGCTCTGGCCCCATTCTCTGCTGTCCTGGATGGTGTCCGAGCCGCTGCGGATGAACAAGGCCGCCAACTTGACGGCTTTGAACATGACGTATGTGACTAAAGTGACCGCATAGTAGCCATTGAGAAAACAGTCGCTCGTCTGAGCTCCGAATACCAAAAGCTGATTGGCAAGGCCGATGACCTGGAATCCCGTTATCACCGTTGCAATCTTCAGGTTGTTGGTATACCAGAGAAACTTGAAGGAGGGGACTCAGTTAAGTTCATGTCAGGTTTCTTTGCGTAGATGCTGGGTCTGGCCATCATTCCATCACCCCCGAAGCTGGACAGAGCCACACCGCATTGGCCCTTCCCCAGTGGGCGGAGATGACAACTCCAAGCCTAGAGTGTTTATCATCCATTTTCACTACTACGTGACAAGGAGCGCATCCTCCAGAGGCATGGCAGAGACCAGCTACACTTCTGCGGACGCAAGGTGTTCTGTCCATCTTTCCTGACCTCAGTTTGAGTGTCGCCAAGAAGAGAGCTAAATTCCTTGAGGTGAAACGCAACCTTCATGAGAAGAAAGTGAAATTATCATTCCGCTTCCCTGCTTGTCTCCATGCTGAACATGCCACGAGGAACCCCAGCGTTGGTTCGGCAGTCACTTCTGAGTCGTATCTTGGGTCTATGACCTACTATTTTACCAGGTAGCATGCATAGCCTAGCCTACCCTCCAAGTCAAAGGTATGTTTAGATAAAAAAAATTATATGACATCATTTTGGGTGAACTGTAGACTCCCACAGTTGAGGCTGAAACTGCAGATGACCTTGATTCTCCTCTCAGCCTTGAAGAAGTTATTTAGTCTATCAAGTCAATGCAGAGCAGCAAAGCCCCAGGGCCTGATGGGTTTCCAACTGAGTTCTTTAAGAAATTCCATACCAAGTTAACCCCTTTCCATAAATTTGTTTATATTCGGACGCTGTTTAACGTTATTTATTCTAAACAATTTTCCAACTCCCCTGAGGTGGCAATCTCCCTAGATGCAGAGAAGGCATAGAAGAGAATTGAATGGGAGTAACTATTTGCTGTTCTTAAAAAATCTCATGGATCCGTCTCTTGTATTCATCTCCCCAGGCCAGTGTCAGTACCAATAATACCCATTCTAATTATTTTGCCCTGGAACTTGGGACACGCCAAAGCTGCCCACTGTCCCCTTTCTTATTTGCCGTCGCCATTGAGCCCCTTTCAGTATGTTTACGGGGATCCTACTCTTTCCAAGGTGTAACATAGGAAGGAGTTCAACATAGGTTATCATTATATGCAGATTATTTGTTACTCTATGTAAATAACCCTGTAACCTGTTTCCCTTCTATCCTTTATATTCTGGAGAACTTTGGCTCCTTCTCCAGATACAAGCTGAATCTCCAGAAAAGTGAGTGCTTCCCAATCAATCCAGCAGCGCTACAGCTCCAGCAGACAGACTTGCCTTTTCAGCTTAGCCGCTCTGGTTTCAAATATCTTGGAGTGAACGTAATTTGTTAATTATATGCTATTTTTCTGCAAACGTTGCTCCCCTCCTTCAGCAAATTAAATATGATTTTCAGAGATGGGGTAGCTTATCACTATCACTTGGATTAATGCTATAAAAATGAACAGTTTACCCCAATTCCTTTATCTATTTCAATCTATGCCATTGTTTTTACCAAAGCTGTTTTTTAAGTCAATCAATCAGGCTGTTACCACATTTATCTGGGGAGGAAAGGTATCCAGAGTCAGTAGATCTTAACTTCAGAGATGCAAGTTTAGTGGAGGGCTTGCACTACCCACCTTTTTATTCTATTACTGGGCAGCCAACTTTCAGAAAGTGTCATTCTGGTTACATGCTCCAGAAACCCCATGGAGCCACCTAGAGGCACATTCTTGCATTTCTGCTTCTCTTCCTGCTTTACTCTGCTTTTCTCTCCCAGCATCCCCCTCTCGCTATACTGGCAGTCCTATAGTGGTTTCCAAACTTGAGATTTGGTACCAGTTTTGATGGCATTTTAAATTCTCCTCTGCATCTACTATGGGTTCTATTGATAAGAATCACTTATTCCCCGCTTCCCTAATAAATAAATTACTGGACAAGGAAAGGTATTAAGTCCTTCCAAGACTTATATGTAAATGGAATGTTTTCTAGTTTTCCCAATCTGGCCTCTAAATTCTCTTTGCCTCCATCTCACTTTTTCATTACCTTCAAATTAGGCATTGTGTCTCCCCCCAATTTTCTGTCTTCCCTACTCCACCCCCTTGCCAACCCTGGGATGGTTTATTGACTCTATTACCTCAACAGAAAGCAGTCGTTTCTAAGATCTATCTGTGTATTATGTCATTGCACAAACACTCCACCAACAAAACTATATATGCTTGGGAACGGGAAATGGCTGTTGAATTTACACAGGGGTGGTGGGATGAGGTGATTGATATAGTACGCTCCACTGCATCTTGTGCTCGCCTTGGTCTCATACAATTTTCCGCACAAGTAGCTGCAGTAAAAATGTATGTTATGACTAGTATGTGTTACAATGGTGTGACATCCAGATGTTTTAGTGCGACTGAACCAAAAAAGCTCATTTTCCTTTTGAAAACGCCCTATGTGGCATCGATATGAGTCAGATACATGTGTTGTAATGTCAAAATTGACTACAAAGTGTAAATAGGATCATTTTGGTCATAAATTCAGTCTCATCTAAAACAGAGATTTGCAAGATAATTAGGGGGAAAAAATGATGTCACTGAATGAAGGGTACCGTAACGGTTTGCTTTGGGTTGGGTCAGAGGGGAAGAGGCGAAGTGAGAGGGCTTACTCCGCCCAAAATCTGTCCACAAAAATAAGACCATGAAGTGAGGAATTTTTATGTGGTGGTCAATGAGTGTTGAGTTCGGTCAACAATTTATTTTATTGCTAATTTGCTACTTGAGGCTTATTTGATTGAATAAAAGTTACATAATGGTTAGGTTGTTACGAATGCACTGATATAAGTGGATGCACGTGACAGTTCGTCAACTTTGGAAAAAAATACTTTATATCAGAATGTTCCCACCTGATCTTACCTGCCTTCTATCTTTGAGGACATGTATTTCCAATGTTAGAGCGGTCACTCGACTATCTTGTCAACATAATCGGACATCTTTGGTTTGGTTTATTTCAATCCTGCCCACAGCAGGCAACAAGTAATCATCAATTCGAAGCGCAGTTGCACGAGAGCTGATCCTAATGACCATGGTCAATGCATACACAAATATTAAAAGCATTTAATGAGATATCTAAAAGAAGTGCAACATACAAGTATTGGCCCATTCACATTGTGTAATTTATTGACGGTCCCTAACTAGGCCCACAGATAGGCTATCCAAAGTCAAACCAACTTCACCATGGTCGCACACCAGCAGGCTGAAGCTAATTGGCGAAATAAGTTGGCTACCTTGTTAGCTAGTCTAGGCTACTTCCAAACACAAGTTAGAAGGGTGAGTGACTGTAACTGTGTACTGTTTTGGCAGAGTGAAAGTACAAACGCTTCCCATATTCAAACACACACACAAGAGACACTTTCATCAGAGCACCCCTCCAAAACCCAAATCTCGTTTTCAGTCACATATCCTAATGAGGAGAATTGAAACTGAGGCTAAATCTGGAAGTTCAGCCCCCCTTTAACATCCAACTGAGAGTGGAGTTTGAGTTTGAAAGGGTAACAAGTTACCCAGCAACAGATATATGAAGGGATTATGTGCTCATATCATTCAACAGGTCTGTGAATATGATGTAGACATATAATTCCTCTCTGTTGAGTAAACATTATGTTCTGACATTAGCTATTCATATCTCCCTTGAGTGGTCGTCTGCCAAACTGAATGCATGATTATATTT
This sequence comes from Salmo salar, assembly GCF_965601325.2. Classification (NCBI taxonomy): domain Eukaryota; kingdom Metazoa; phylum Chordata; class Actinopteri; order Salmoniformes; family Salmonidae; genus Salmo; species Salmo salar. The sequence goes on from NC_138300.1 coordinate 71,980,755, forward strand.
CATGTGTGCAGCCTTATATAAACCAGGTCTGCTCACTGAACTTGACAGATGCTGTTTGTTCTGCCACGTCAGATGAAAGGATAAAAATAAAACATGTTATAAATGTCTTATGAAGCAGTGGTGCTGTTGCAATGAAAGTAAGTGATGCCTCTGGAAACTAGAATAAACGCCCCAGAACCTGAAGCCAAGATCTGCTGGCGAAACGTGGATTTCGAACTGAAAGAAGGGTCTCTTTCCTCCCGAAATAAATATTTTACAGTTCACCAAAAAAACCTCCCTTTCTGTACATTTTGTACCCTTCTGTTGAGTATTTATTTCCTGCTGTTCTTTCCTCTGCTCTGACATAGCAGTGAGTGTCTGGTGGACATCAAACATTTGAGACACAAAGGCTCCTTTTACAGTAATCAACATGAACAAAAATGTTTTATGCTGTTTGTTTGCTTTTCCTTTTCGGGACAGTTTCGCCTATTACACCCTCTAGAAGGGCCCCTCCTGTCTGCGAATGGATTCGCCCTGTACCTCATAAAATGGTTAAAAAAAGAGCCCTCTTCCCATGGCTCCAAAACCACCTCAAAGCTTGGTATGGTGGAGTCTGGAGGGAAGCTGCGCAGAAAAAAAACAGCACTTCATGTCATCAGGCATGCACGGCTGCCGAGGCACAGGGTTTCTCTACCTCCCTAAACCCTCTCTTTTGCTGACAGAGTTGAGAGAGAGTCTGTGTTTGCTTAGTTTAGCCAGTATGCCCTAATGAATTAATTGACTCCGCCATCCACTTAATCTCTTCAAATGAGCGTGCAGTGATTGGGTGTTTAGGCCTGCTGAGTTGAATCTCTCTGGGAAGGGGGGTAAAGCAGACCTCTCCTCGGGAAGCCAAACGAGAAGACCGACTGAGTGTTGTTTGTACCCCTCTGTCGACAGTATTACTGAGAGCTTTCTACCAAGGAGAGCCTACTGCACCAAATGGCTTCTCCCTGCGTGTGCTCCCTGTGACATTCTGTAGTTATGACAGACTCGCTGCACAACATGATAGGAGCTGTGTATGCTTGGGAATACCCCTTGGTGCATAGGAATATACAGTACTGAGTACACACACGTGCACACACACACACAGACACACGTGCACACCTGGCTGGTCGTTGGCAACTGAAGTGCATCAAGAAGAGTCCCACAGTATTACAGCAGTTGTTGTTGTTTGTTTGTTTCTCTGGCTGTCTTCCAGTGGGCGGGAGGCAGTATGTGTGAGACTGTGGATCTGTGGTTCCCCTGGAGTGTGGCTGTGGCTTACTGGGCGGATTCTGTTCAGCAAAGGGCTCGGCGTGGGGGGGAGAACGGGTGGTGCCACAGGGTTAGCAGCCAGAGACACCAGCTCACACGTTGCTTGTCATGATCACAAATGGATACGTTTCGAAACACATTAAGTGCATAGTGTACCCGTTATAGTGTCAGAGTAGTGACATTTTACATGACGTTTACCACCATGATAAATTCATGAATGTCATAACAATTTATTTAATGTGCCCAAAGTGAAAGTTGGGCTTTCATTCAGTTGACAAATAGTGCAAAACAACTTGTCCTTTCACCCAATACAGTTGAAGTCGGAAGTTAACCTCTCTAGGATAGGTGGCACCAAATCGTCCCACCTACGTAACAGCCAGTGTAATCCCGTGGCGCGTTATTCATAAACCTTAGAAATGCAAAAACATATGACTATTTTACACCATTTTAAAGACAAGACTCTCGTTAATCTAACCACACTGTCCGATTTCAAAAAGGCTTTACAACGAAAGCAAAACATTAGATTATGTCAGCAGAGTACCCAGCCAGAAATAATCAGACACCCATTTTTCAAGCTAGCATATAATGTCACATAAACCCAAACCACAGCTAAATGCAGCACTAACCTTTGATGATCTTCATCAGATGACAACCCTAGGACATTATGTTATACAATACATGCATGTTTTGTTCAATCAAGTTCATATTTATATCAAAAACCAGCTTTTTACATTAGCATGTGACTAGCATGTGACTAGCATTCCCACCAAACACTGCCGGTGAATTTACTAAATTACTCACGATAAACGTTCACAAAAAGCATAACAATTATTTTAAGAATTATAGATACAGAACTCCTCTATGCACTCAATATGTCCGATTTTAAAATAGCTTTTCGGTGAAAGCACATTTTGCAATATTCTCAGTAGATAGCCCGGCATCACAGGGCTAGCTATTTAGACACCCAGCAAGTTTAGCACTCATCAAAGTCAGATTTACTATAAGAAAAATGTTATTACCTTTGCTGTCTTCGTCAGAATGCACTCCCAGGACTTCTACTTCAATAACAAATGTTGGTTTGGTTCAAAATAATCCATAGTTATATCCAAACAGCGGCGTTTTGTTCGTGCGTTCAAGACACTATCCGAAAGGGTAAATAAGGGTGACGAGCATGGCGCAATTCGTGACAAAAAAATTCTAAATATTCCATTACCGTACTTCGAAGCATGTCAACCGCTGTTTAAAATCCATTTTTATGCCATTTTTCTCGTAAAAAAAAACGATAATATTCCGACCGGGAATCTGCATTTAGGTAAACAGAGGAAAGAAAATAAAGCATTCGGTCGACTTGGGCACGCGCCTAAGCCCACAGTACTCTGAGCGGCCACTTGCCAAACGCGATAATGTGTTTCAGCCAGAGCCTGCCTCGATATCCTTCAGCTTTTTCCCGGGCTCTGAGAGCCTATGGGAGCCGTAGGAAGTGTCACGTTATTGCAAAGATCCTAAATCTTCAATAAAAAGAGCCCAGATGAACAACAACTTCTCAGACAGGCCACTTCCTGCATGGAATCTTCTCAGGTTTTGGCCTGCCATATGAGTTCTGTTATACTCACAGACACCATTCAAACAGTTTTAGAAACTTTAGGGTGTTTTCTATTCAAAGCCAATAATTATATGCATATTCTAGTTACTGGGCAGGAGTAGTAACCAGATTAAATCGGGTACGTTTTTTATCCAGCCGTGTCAATACTGCCCCCTAGCCCTAACAGGTTAAAAGTAATTCAAACTCGTTTTTCAACCACTCCACAAATTTCTTGTTAACAAACCATAGTTTTAGAAAGTTGGTTAGGACATATACTTTGTGCATGACAAAAGTAATTCTTCCAACAATTGTTTACAGACAGATTATTTCATTTATAATTCACTGTATTAAAATTCCAGTGGGTCAGAAGTTTATATACACTAAGTTGACTGTGCCTTTAAACAGCTTGGAAAACTACAGAAAATGATGTCATGGCTTTAGAAGCTTCCTATAGACTAATTAACATAATTTGAGTCAATTGGAGGTGTACCTGCGGATATATTTCAAGGCCTACCTTCAAACTCAGTGCCTCTTTGCTTGACATCATGGGAAAATCAAAAGAAATCAGCCAAGACCTCAGAAATAAAATTGTAGACCTCCACAAGTCTTGTTCATCCTTGGGAGCAATTTCCAAACGCCTGAACGTTCATCTGTACAAACAACAGTACGCAAGTATAAACACCACGGGACCACGCAGCCATCATACCGCTCAGGAATGAGACGCGCTTTGTCTCCTTGAGATGAACGTACTTTGGTGCAAAAAGTGCAAAAACAACAGCAAAGGACCTTGTGAAGAGCTGGAGGAAACAGGTACAAAAGTATCTATATCCACATTAAAACGAGTCCTACATCGACATAACCTGAAAGGCCGCTCTGCAAGGAAGAAGCCACTCCTCCAAACCGCCATAAAAAAGACAGACTACGGTTGGCAACTGCACATGCGGACAAAGATCGTACTTTTTGGAGAAATGTCCTCTGGTCTGATGAAACAAAAAAAATCTGTTTGGCCATAATGACCATCGTTATGTTTGGAGGAAAAAGGGGGAGGCTTGCAAGCCGAAGAACACCATCCCAACCGTGAAGCACGGGGGTGGCAGCATCATGTTGTGGTGGTGCTTTGCTGCAGGAGGGATTGGTGCACTTTACAAAATAGATGGCATCATGATGAAAGAAAATGATGTGGATGTATTGAAGCAACATCTCAAGACATCAGTCAGGAAGTTAAAGCTTGGTCGCAAATGGGTCTTCCAAATGGACAATGACCCCAAGCATACATTCAAAGTTGTAATAAAAAGGCTTAATGACAACAAAGTCAAGGTATTGGAGAGCACTCACAAAGCCCTGACCTCAATCCTATAGAAAATTTGTGGGCAGAACTGAAAAAGCGTGTGCGAGCAAGGAGGCCTACAAACCTGACTCGGTTGCACCAGGTCTGTCAGGAGGAATGGGGCAAAATGTACCCAACTTATTGTGGGAAGCTTGTGGAAGGCTACCCGAAACGTTTGACCCAAGTTAAACAATTTAAAGGCAATGCTATCAAATACTAATATACTGTATGCAAACTTCTGACCCATTGGGAATGTGATGAATGAAATAAAAGCTGAAATTAATCATTCTCTCTAACTATTATTCTGACATTTCACATTCTTAAAATAAAGTGGTGATCCTAACTGACCTAAGACATGGATTTCTTACTAGGATTAAATGTCAGGAATTGTGAAAAACTGAGTTTAAATGTATTTGGCTAAGGTGTATGTAAACTTTCAACTTAAACTGTATATAGGGGGTACCAGGACAGAGTCAATATGCGGGGGGCACCGTTGTTGAGGTAATTGAGGTAATATGTACATGTAGGTAGAGTTATTAAAGTGACTATGCACAGATAATAATGAAGAGTAGCAGCAGGGTAGAAGAGGGGTGGGCGGGGTAATGCAAATAGTTTGGGTAGTCATTTGATTAGATGTTCAGGAGTCTTAAGGTTTTGGGGTAGATGCTGTTAAGAAGCCTCTTGGACCTAGACTTGGCGCTCCTGTACCGCTTGCCGTGCAGTAGCAGAGAGAACAGTCTATGACTAGAGTGGCTGGAGTCTTTGACAATTTCTAGGTCCTTCCTCTGACACCGCCTGGTATAGTGGCCCCGGATGGCAGGAAGCTTTTCCCCGGTGATGTACTGGGTCGTACGCACTAACTTGCGGTCGGAGGCTGAGCAGTTGCCATACCAGGCAGTGAGGCAACCCGTCAGGATGCTCTCGATGGTGCAGCTGTAAAACCTTTTGAGGATCTGAGGACCCATGCCAAATCTTCTCAATCTCCTGAGGGGGAATAGGTTTTATCTTACCCTCTTCACGACTGTATTGGTGTGCTTGGACCATGTTAATTTGTTGGTGATGTGGAAGCCAAGGAACTTGAAGCTCTCAACCTGCTCTGCTGCAGCCTCGTTGATGAGAATGGGGGCGTGCTCAATCCTCCTTTTCCTGTAGTCCACAATCATTTCCTTTGTCTTGATCACGTTGAGGGAGAGCTGGTTGTCCTTGCACCACACGGTCAGGTCTCTGACCTCCTCCCTATAGGCTGTTTCATCGTTGTCGGTGATCAGGCCTACCACTGTTGTGTCATCAGCAAACTTAATGAGTGTGTTGGAGTCGTGCCTGGCCGTGCGGTCATGAGTGAACAGGAGGGGACTGAAGGGACTTAGGGGCCCATGTGTTGAGGATCAGCGGGGCGGATGTGTTGTTACCTACCCTTACCACCTGGGCGCGGTCCGTCAGGAAGTCCAGGATCCAGTTGCAGGGGCGAGTGTTTAGTCCCAGGTGTTCCTTTTGTCAAGGTGTGAAAGGGCAGTGTGGAGTGCAATAGAGATTTCATCATCTGTGGATCTGTTGGTGCGGTATGCAAATTGGAGTGGGTCTAGGGTTTCTGGGATAATGGTGTTGATGTAAGCCATGACCAGCCTTTCAAAGCATTTCATGGCTATAGATGTGAGTGCTACTGGTCGGTAGTCATTTAGGGAGGTTACCTTAGTGTTCTTGGGCACAGGGACTATGGTGGTCTGCTTGAAACATGTTGGTATTACAGACTCAGTCAAGGACTGGTTGAAATTGTCAGTGAAGACACTTGTTATTTGGTCAGCGCATAATCGGTGTACACGTCTGGCCCTGCGGCCTTGTGAATATTGACCTGTTTTAAAGGTCTTACTCACATCGGCTACGGAGAGCGTGATCACACAGTTGTCCGGAAAGGTGATGCTCTCATGCAGGTTTCGGTGTTACTTGCTTCGAAGCGAGCATAGAAGTTATTTAGCTCGTCTGGTAGGCTTGTGTCCCTTTGCAGCTCTTGGCTGTGCTTCCCTTTGTAGTCTGTAATAGTTTGCAAGCCCTGCCACATCGGATTAGCATCAGGGCCGGTGTAGTACGATTCGATCTTAGTCCTGTATTGATGCTTTACCTGTTTGATGGTTCGTCGGAGGGCATAGCGGGATTTCCTGTAAGCTTCCGGGTTAGAGTCCCACTCCTTGAAAGCGGCAACTCTACCCTTTAGCTCAGTGCGATTGTTGTGCGAAAACAGTCCTGTAGTTTAGCATCTGCTTCATCTGACCACTTTTTTATAGGCCGAGTCACTGGTGCTTCCTGCTTACATTTTTGCTTGAAAGCAGGAATCAGGAGGATAGAATTATGGTCAGATTTTCCAATTAGAGGGCGAGGGAGCGCTTTGTTTGTGTCTCTGTGTGTGGAGTAAAAGTGGTCTACACATTTTTTTCCTCTGGTTGCACATGCTGATAGAAATGAGGTAAAACTGATTTAAGTTTCCCTGCATTAAAGTCCCCAGCCACTAGGAGTGCCGCCTCTGGATAAGCGTTTTCCTGTTTGCTTATGGTGGTTTTTGATATAAATATGAACTTGATTGAACAAAACATGCATGTATTGTATAAGACTCTCAGCTCATTGAGTGTGGTTTTAGTGCCAGCATCGGTCTGTGGTGGTATGTAGACAGCTATGAAAAATACAGATGAAAACTCTCTAGGTAGATAGTGTGCTCTACAGCTTATCATGAGATGCTCTACCTCAGGCGAGCAAAGCCTTGAGACTTCCTTAGATATTGTGCACCAGCTGTTGTTTACATATATGCATAGGCTCCCGCCCCGTGTCTTATCAGAGGCTGCTGTTTTTTCCTGCTGATAGAGTGTATAACCCGCCAGCTGTATGTTCCTAATGTCGTCGTTCAGCCACGACTCTGTGAAACATAAGATATTACAGTTTTTAATGTCCCGTTGGTATGATATACTTGCTTTCAGTTCGTCCCATTTATTTTCCAGCGATTGAACGTGTACAAAACATTAAGAACACCTGATCTTTCTATGACATAGACTGACCAGGTAGATCCAGGTGAAAGCTATGATCTCTTATTGATGTCTCTTGTTAAATACACTTCAATTAGTGTACATGAAGGGGAGGATACAGTTTAAAAAAGCCTTGAGACAATTGAGGCATGGATTGTGCATGTGTGCCATTCAGAGGGTGAATGGGCATGACAAATTATTTAAGTGCATTTGGTGTGAGTGTGTCAAGAACTGCAACGCAGCAGGATTTTCACGCTCAACAGTTTCCTGTGTGTATCAAGAATGGTCCACCATCCAAAAGACATCAAGCCAATTTGACACAACTGTGAGAAGCATTGGAGCCAACATGGGCCAGCATCCCTATGGAATGCTTTCAACACCTTGTAGAGTCCATGTCCCGACAAATAGAAGTTGTTCTGAGGGCAAAAGGGGTGCAACTCAAAATTAGGAAGGTGTCTATGTTTAGTTGAACCCTGGGTTGAATTGAAACGATAGCTGTTGATGAGTTTGCAAATGCTATATAGGCCTAAATAGTAGCATTGATGATATATTCATAAAAAAATATGGTCACATTTAATTTACTCTGTTAAAACTTCTTAGGGCTAGGGGGCAGTAATTTCACGGCCGGATAAAAAACATACCCGATTTAAACTGGTTACTACTCTTTTCCAGAAACAAGAATATGCATATAATTGGTAGATTTGGATAGAAAACACTCTAAAGTTTATAAAACTGTTTGAATGGTGTCTGTGAGTATAACAGAACTCATATGGCAGGCCAAAACCTGAGAAGATTCCATACAGGAAGTGCCCTCTCTGATCATTTCTTGTGCTTCTGTGGCATCTCTGTCAAAAATACAGCATCTCTGCTGTAACGTGACAATTTCTAAGGCTCCCATAGGCTCTCTGAAGGCACCAGAAAGTGGAATGAGATCTCTGCTGTCTCTGGGCTAGGTACCGGAGCGCTGTTTGTGAGTGGTCAGGCTGGTGGCTCAGAGACAGGAGATGCGCGGCCCCGAGAAGTGGCCATGTTTTTCTTTCAGCCTTTGAACGAAAACAACGTCGCCCGGTTGGAATATTATCGCTATTTTACGAGAAAAATAGCATAAAAATTGATTTTAAACAGCGTTTCACATGCTTCTAAGTACGGTAATGGAATATTTTGAAATGTTTTGTCAAGACATGCGTCCGCGCGTCACCCTTCGGATAGGGACCTGAACGCACGAACAAAACGGAGGATATTTGAACATAACTATGGATTATTTTGAATCAAAACAACATTTGTGGTTGAAGTAGAAGTCCTGGGAGTGCATTCTGACGAAGAACAGCAAAGGTAATCCAATTTTTCTACTAGTAATTCTGAGTTTACTGAGCCTCGATGTTGGCGAGTGTCTGTTTAGCTAGCCGTGATATCTACTCAGAATATTGCAAAATGTGCTTTTGCCGAAAAGCTATTTTAAAATCTGACACCGCGATTGCATAAAGGAGTCCTGTATCTATAATTCTTTAAATAATTGTTATGTATTTTGTAAACGTTTATCAAGAGTAATTTAGTAAATTCACCGGAAGTTTGCGGTGGGTATGCTAGTTCTGAACGTCACATGCTAATGTAAAAAGCTGGTTTTTGATATAAATATGAACTTGATTGAACAAAACATGCATGTATTGTATAACATAATGTCCTAGGAGTGTCATCTGATGAAGATCATCAAAGGTTAGTGCTGCATTTAGCTGTGGTTTTGGTTTTTGTGACATATATGCTAGCTTGAAAAATGGCTGTGTGATTATTTCTGGCTGGGTACTCTCATAACATAATCTAATGTTTAGCTTTCGCTGTAAAGCCTTTTTGAAATCGGACAATGTGGTTGGATTAACGAGAGTCTTATCTTTCAAATGGTGTAAAATAGTCATATGTTTGAGAAATTGAAGTTATAGCATTTTTAAGGTTTTCGTATTTCGCGCCACTCCATTCCACTGGCTGTTGACTAGGTGGGACGATTTCGTCCCACATACCCGAGAGAGGTTAAACCTACCCTTTGGAATGTCTTTGATAGCAACAGTGAATATATTTAGTTAGTAAGTGGAGATCACTCAATAATCATTCTCATAATAGCACATTGGTAGTAATCAGTGACACATATTGAAGCTGGGCTTGGTTAAAACACTCATAAGGATCTGCTCCTTTTTTTCAATTTTCACCTAAAATGACATACCCAAATCTAACTGCCCGTAGCTCAGGCCCTGAAGCAATGATATACTGTACATATTCTTGGTACCATTTCAAAGATAACCTCTTGGGGCTAGGTGGGACGCTAGCGTGCCACCCGTGGTGCACTCCATCAACAGCAGGTGCATTTCAAGAGCGGCAAATTTGAATCCAAATAAATGTCAAAATTCAAATTTTTCAAAAATACAACTATTTTACACCATTTGAAAGATAAACATCTCCTTAATCTAACCACGTTTTACGATTTCAAAAAGGTTTTACGGCGAAAGCATAAATTTAGAGTATGTTAGGACAGTACATTTACAAGAGTTGTGTGTAATGTTTTGTCAAGTCAAAGACAGGGTCACCAAAACCATAAAACCAGCTAAAATGATGCACTAACCTTTTACAATCTCCATCAGATGACACTCCTAGGACATTATGTTAGACAATGCATGCATTTTTAGTTCTATCAAGTTCATATTTATATCCAAAAACAGCGTTTTACTATGGCATTGATGTTGAGGAAATCGTTTCCCTCCAATAACCGGCAGTCAAGTCAGCGTAACAAATTAAATAATTAAAATTAGAAAACATTGGTAAAATATTATATTGTCATTTAAAGAATTATAGATTTACATCTCTTGAACGCAATCAACTTGCCAGATTTAAAAATAACCTTACTGGGAAATCACACTTTGCAATAATCTGAGCACTGCGCCCAGAAAAATACGCGTTGCGATACAGACTAGACGTCATGTTGGGGAGATCTAAAATCGAAAATACTATGTAAATAATCCATTACCTTTGATTCTCTTCATCAGATGTCACTTCCAGGTATCACAGGTCCATAACGAATGTAGTTTTGTTCAAAAAAGCTCATCATTTATGTCCAAAAATCTCCGTCTCGTTAGCACATGATGTAAGCCAGCCGGACTTCTCGTCATGAACGAGGGGAAAAAATATATTTCCGTTCGTTCAAACATGTCAAACGTTGTATAGCATAAATCATTAGGGCCTTTTTTAACCAGAACATGAATAATATTCAAGGTGGACGAATGCATACTCTTTTATAACGTATTGGAACGAGGGTACCCAACATGAACTCGCGCGCCAGGTGTCTAATGGGACATCATCGTTCCATGGCTCTTGTTCGGTCAGATCTCCCTCCAGAAGACTCAAAACACTTTGTAAAGGCTGGTGACATCTAGTGGAAGCAATAGGAAGTGCCAAAATATTCCTAAACCCCTGTGTTTTTCAATGGGATAGGTTTAAAGTCAATACAACACATCAGGTATCCACTTCCTGTCAGAAAATGTCTCAGGGTTTTGCCTGCCAAATGAGTTCTGTTATACTCACAGACACCATTCAAACAGTTTTGGAAACTTTAGAGTGTTTTCCATCCATATATAATAAGTATATGCATATTCTAGTTACTGGGTAGGATTAGTAACCAGATTAAATCGGGTACATTTTTTTTATCCAGACGTGCAAATGCTGCCCCCTAGACCCAACAGGATAACACTGACGTTTGTGGAAATGTGAAAGGAATGTAGGAGAATATAACACGATAGATCTGGAAAAAGATATTACAAAGAAAAAACCAACCGTTCTTTTGTATTTTTTTGTACCATCCTCTTTGAAATGTAAGAGAAAGGCCATAATGTACTATTCCAGCCCAGCTGCAATTTCGATTTTGGCCGCTAGATGGCAGCAATGTATGTGCAATGTTTTAAACTGATCCAATGAACCATTGCATTTCAGTTCAAAATGTATCAAGACTGCCCAAATGTGACTAATTGGTTAATTAATAACTTTTCATGTTCAAAATTGTGCACTCTCCTCAAACAATAGCATGGTATTCTTTCACTGTAATAGCTACTGTAAATTGGACAGTGCAGTTAGATTAACAAGAATTTAAGCTTTCTGCCAATATCAGATATGTCTATGTCCTGGAAAATGTTCTTGTTACTTACAACCTCATGCTAATCGCATTAGCCTACGTTAGCTCAACCATCTTCGGGACACCGATCCCGAAGAAGTTTTAAAACCCTGGATGGGAGACCAAATGAATACTGTAGCTATAGATAGATCAAATCTCCAGTGGAAGGTGCTGCCCAGCCTATTGTTCTTTTCTGATAGTGGATATAACATTGAAGATCTGACATTTCTAAGGTACAAATTCATTGTATTATATACGTTTGTCTATGTTGAACATTTGTGACAATGATTACATAATCCTGTACCTGAAATTTCACTATCAAAACAGCAGTTTAAATTGATAGCTTTTTTCAAATCCTATTTATTTTCCACATAGATTCCACATCACAATAAGTAGAAAAATTGCACTGAAACAACACTGATTCAACCAATTTGTGTCCAGTGGGATTGCTCTTTTTAAAGATTAACTAAACTCTATTGTTAATTTGTTTAAATTGGAATGTCTCATCTGACATTGATTTCTCTAATCCCATATTGGATACAGTGTTGCTGATGTTCAAAGAAGATAGCTGGCCTTATTCAGACCTAATTATTACCCAGAGCTTTTGGGTACTGTTGTTTGTGATAACAGTTCTCGGGTCGTCAAGCTGAACAGCAGAATTATAGAGTGATGAAGACATTAGCCATGTCACACAGTCTAGCATAAGTTTCCATCAGAGTGGATTCCAAGCTGGTTCCTTTATCCAGTCCCTCCATCCTTGTTGACCTTGTTTTTCTAGATCCATCTGGTAGGACAGGAAAGGTACAAGAAATATGGCAGAAACTGTACACACAGTCTAACACGGTACCCAAACTGGCTGCGTGCATGCGCCATCGTGCGCCATCGTGCATAAATGTATTTTGTCCCCCAACACCAAACGTGATCACGACACGCAGGTTAAAATATCAAAACAAACTCTGAAACAATTACATTAATTTGGTGACAGGTCGAAAAGCATCAAACATGTATGGCAATTTAGCTAGCTAGCTTGTACATGCTAGCAAATGTGTCCCATTTAGCTAGCTTGCTGTTCTAATTTGTCCTGGGATATAAACATTGAGTTGTTATTTTACCTGAAATGCACAAGGTCCTCTACTCTGACAATTAATCCACACATAAAACGGTCAACCGAATCGTTTCTAGTCATCTCTCCTCCTTCCAGGCTTTTTCATCTTTGAACTTATATGGTGATTGGCATCTAAACTTTCATAGTATTACCATGACAACCGGCAAAACAGTTCGTCTTTCAATCACCCACGTGGGTATAACCAATGAGGAGATGGCACGTGGGTGCCTGCTTCTATAAACCAATGAGGAGATGGGAGAGGCAGGACTTGCAGCGCGATCTGCGTCAGAAATAGGAATGACTTCTATTTTAGCCCTTGACAAAGCAGACGCTCGTTGGCGTGCGCAAGCAGTGTGGGTGCAATAATTGAATAAATCCTGTTAGGAACAGACGTTCCGCTAGCGGAACGCCTCACCAATATCCAATGGTATAGAGTGGCGCGAATTACAAATACCTCAAAAATGCAAAAACTTCAATTTCTCAAACATATGACTATTTTATACCATTTTAAAGACAAGACTCTCCTTTATCTAACCACATTGTCCGATTTCAAAAAGGCTTTACAACGAAAGCAAAACATTAGATTATGTCAGGAGAGTACCCTCCCAATAATAATCACACAGACATTTTCAAAGCAAGCATATATGTCACAAAAACCAAAACCACAGCTAAATGCAGCACTAACCTTTGATGATCTTCATCAGATGACACTCCTAGGACATTATGTTATACAATACATGCATGTTTTGTTCAATCAAGTTCATATTTATATCAAAAAACAGCTTTTTACATTAGCATGTGATGTTCAGAACTAGCATACCCACCGCAAACTTCCAGTGAATTTACTAAATTACTCACGATAAACGTTCACAAAAAATATAACAATTATTTTAAGAATTATAGATACAGAACTCCTTTATGCAATCGCGGTGTCAGATTTTAAAATAGCTTTTCGGTGAAAGCACATTTTGCAATATTCTGAGTACATAGCCCGGCCATCACGGCTAGCTAATTTGACACCCACCAAGTTTGGCCCTCACCAAACTCAGATTTACTATAAGAAAAATTGGATTACCTTTGCTGTTCTTCGTCAGAATGCACTCCCAGGACTTCTACTTCAACAACAAATGTTGTTTTGGTTCGAAATAATCCATAGTTATATCCAAATAGCTCCGTTTTGTTCGTGCGTTCAAGTCACTATTCGAAGGGTGACGCGCCGGCGCATTTCGTGACAAAAAATGTCAAAATATTCCATTACCGTACTTCGAAGCATGTCAAACGCTGTTTAAAATACATTTTTATGCTATTTTTCTCGTGAAATAGCGATAATATTCCAACCGGGCGACATTGTGTTCATTCAAACACAACACTGAGGCACGCGCGCCTCAGTGTCATTGTTCTCAGAAGGACCACTCACAAAAACCCCTGCTGTTTTTCGCCCAGAGACTGGAGAGCTCTCATTCCACTTTATGGCGCCTTCCTAGAGCCAATGGAAGCCTTAGAAAATGTCACGTTACAGCAGAGATGCTGTATTTTTGATAGAGATGCCCTAGAAGGAGAAGAAATTGTCAGACAGGGCACTTCCTGTATAGAATCTTCTCAGGTTTTGGCCTGCCATATGAGTTCTGTTATACTCACAGACACCATTCAAACAATTTTACAAACTTAAGAGTGTTTTCTATCCAAATCTACTAATTATATGCATATTCTAGATTTTGGGCAGGAGAAGTAACCAGATTAAATCGGGTACGTTTTTTATCCGGCCGTGAAAATTCTTCCCCCTATCCCAAACAGGATAACATGGATTTCTACATTTATTTTGCAACGCTCGCACACCCGACGTGTCCGGTCTGGTCAGCATGTAACAGTATGATGTGCATTTTAAGACACCCTCAGTCTCAAGCCTCACCCCTTCTTGAGCCAGAGGGTGTCCCAAAATGTACATAGTACTTTAGAGGGCAAGCTATTGAGGAGATATTACCTTATTGCTTTCACCTAGCCCTTTCTGATCCATGGGGGGAATGGTCCATTACAAATCAGTCCATGCTAGCCAATAATACAAGCCTCTTTGCCCTTGTTACTCATTCTCACAGAGGGTGCAATATGTCCAACCCAATCCATGAATAATTATTCCCAAAAAACACATTTTTCCATTCACAAGGTATTTCAAGTTATTGACATAGATAAATAAACCTGGTACTGTTCACAAGAGATAAAACTATCTCTAATCTCCCATAATCCTTTGCAGCTGGGATCTGCATTCCCAGCACAGCAGTAGTCCATAGCATCTCCCGACCCGAACATCCATCTATCCATCCCCATGCACCTATCTACACAATCTACTCACACTCACCCCCCATTATTAATTAACAAGTTTGCTCCATATAAGCACATCCCATATGCGCAGAGCAACAGTTTGCTGTGAACAGTGTCTTGAAACCCCTGTAATTCATTCTGGGTGAGGGGGGATTTCACTGATGTCATCATAAATAATGGTAATAGTTGAATAAATGCCCTATTTTCCCAGACTAAAAGGGCGGTGACGTGGCGCTCAAAAGCTCCCGTTCTTCAAACATTGTGTAGTCTGGGGTCTCATTGACCTTATCCTGTACTGTGTCCAATGTCTCCTTCTCTCCAAGAATCCCCAAATAGCACCCAAGTTCCAAATAAGGACCAACACATCTATCTGCAGCTGAAGATTTGCTCCCACAATGCACTGTTCTGACATTTTGTATAATACACTCAAACAATAGTGTTAGAAATTCTGAGACATTTGGGATAAATTCTGAATGGCCTGCACATCAGTACTAAGAATGTGTAGATTTAGCTTCATAGAAATTAAGTTAAAGTCCTAACATGGGCTTTCATTGTTGACAATCTGTGAATAGTTTAGGCTTGTTAGAAACATTCAGATGTTGTTCCGCAGAGAGTGCAGAGAATGTTTTCAAAGTAAAGTAAGTTTATGAAAAAAAAGGACTGGCTTGGTGTGAAGGACTCAATGAGTGCTAATGAGTCTTCATGAGTGTCTGTCATGTGCAATTTGGTTTTTCACTCTCTTCATATCTAAAAATGGATCATTGCGTTGAAGTACCATGAAATCCAATGTTCGCTGTCAGCATAGCTAAAGTCTTTCTAACAACCCCCATGAAACTCAATGAAGGCATTCAAATCTATTGGAATTTTAACAATATTAGGATAGCTTGCAAATTGGTTCCTTGTGTTGTTTGTTGGTAAAATAGTGATGCTTAAGTCAGATGTTTTTTCACTTCTTGTGAGGAAAACCATTTCAAGAATGTTGCCGCGCTTCCAAGCAAAACCTCAAGGTATGTTGACAACAACACGCCCAAGATATGGGGGACTTTTGTTGAAAAAAAAGGAAGAATAAACAAGTTGAAAACAGAAAGCTGACTTTAAATTTAAATACCAGCCTGAAAGATTCTCAGAGCCGTGAAATATGTTGAACTGTAAAACCTAAACCCCATGATTACAATATTCCAATCTATCGGAAGTCGATTCCCTTGTTGAGGTATTAGATTGTGCATGTGTAGACCATGTGCCACATACAGTGCCTTCAGAAAGTATTCATACACCTTGACTTATTCCACATTTGGTTGTGTTAGAGCCTGAATAAAAAACGATTAAAAACTATTCACCCATCTACACACAATACTCCATAATGACAAAGTGAAAATGTGTTTTTGAAATTTAAGTAAATGTATTGAAAATTAAATACATAAATATTTAATTTACATAAGTATTCACACCCTTGAATCAATACATGTTAGAATCACCTTTGGTATCGATTACAGCTGTGAGTCTTTCTGGGTAACTCTCTGGTAACTCACCTGGATTGTTGTCACGTCCTGACCAGTATAAGGGGTTATTTGTTATTGTAGTTGGGTCAGGGCGTGGCAGGGGTGTGTTTGTTTTGTGTTGTCGGGGGTTTTGGGGTATTGTTCTATGTTTTGTATTTCTATGTTCTTTCTATGTTGTGTATTTCTTTGTGTTGGCCTGGTATGTCTCTCAATCAGGAACAGCTGTACATCGTTGTTGCTGATTGGGAGCCATACTTAGGTAGCCCTTTTTCCACCTGTCTTTTGTGGGAAGTTGCACTGCTATGGTTAGCCTGCAATACTGTTTAGCTGTCGTTCGTTTTTTCGTTTTCTTGTTTTGTGTAATGTTCTAATAAAAGTTAATATGAGCATTCACGTACCGCTGCATTTTGGTCTACTCACTACGACGGCCGTGACAATTGTACACATTTTTTTTTGCAGTTATACTTTACTTTTATTTTTATTCTGTACAGGCTTCCTTCTTTTTACTCTGTCAATTAGGTTCATATTTTTAACCCCTATGGGACCGGCGGGACGAATTCGTCCCACCTACGTAAAAGCCAGTTGAATCCTGTGGCGCGATTTTCAAAACCTTTGAAATGCTATTACTTCAATTTCTCAAACATATGACTATTTTACAGCTATTTAAAGACAAGACTCTCGTTAATCTAACCACACTGTCCGATTTCAAAAAGGCTTTACAACGAAAGCAAAACATTAGATTATGTCAGCAGAGTACCAAGCCAGAAATAATCAGACACCCATTTTTCAAGCTAGCATATAATGTCACAAAAACCCAGAAGACAGCTAAATGCAGCACTAACCTTTGATGATCTTCATCAGATGACAACCCTAGGACATTATGTTATACAATACATGCATGTTTTGTTCAATCAAGTTCATATTTATATCAACAACCAGCTTTTTACATTAGCATGTGACGTTCAGAACTAGCAAATTCCCCGCAAACTTCCGGGGAATTCGCTAACAATTTACTAAATTACTCACGATAAACGTTCACAAAAAGCATAACAATTATTTTAAGAATTATAGATACAGAACTCCTCTATGCACTCGATATGTCCGATTTTAAAATAGCTTTTTGGTGAAAGCACATTTTGCAATATTCTAAGTACATAGCCCAGGCATCACGGGCTAGCTATTTAGACACCCGGCAAGTTTAGCACTCACCAATATCAGATTTACTATTATAAAACTTTGATGACCTTTTGTTGTCTTCGTCAGAATGCACTCCCAGGACTGCTACTTCAATAACAAATGTTGGTTTGGTCCAAAATAATCCATCGTTATATCCGAATAGCGGCGTTTTGTTCGTGCGTCCCAGACACTATCTGAAATGGTAAATCAGGGTCGCGCGCATGGCGCAATTCGTGACAAAAAAATCTAAATATTCCATTACCGTACTTCGAAGCATGTCAACCGCTGTTTAAAATCCATTTTTATGCCATTTTTCACGTAAAAAAGCGATAATATTCCAACCGGGAATGTCCATTTAGCTAAACAGAGGAAAGTAAACAAAGCTTTCGGTCGACGCGGGCACGAGCCTGAGTCTCACAGTACTGTAACCAGCCACTACCCAAACGCGCTACTTTTTTCAGCCAGAGCCTGCAAAGCCACGATTCAGCTTTTTACCGCCTTCTGAGACCCTATGGCAGCCGTAGGAAGTGTCACGGGACAGCTAAGATCCTCACTCTTCAATAAACAGAGACAAGAAGAACGACACCTTGTCAGACAGGCCACTTCCTGCATGAAACCTTCTCAGTTTTTTGCCTGCCAAATGAGTTCTGTTATACTCACAGACACCATTCAAACAGTTTTAGAAACTTTAGGGTGTTTTCTATCCATATGTAATAAGTATATGCATATTCTAGTTACTGGGTAGGAGTGGTAACCAGATTAAATCGGGTACGTTTTTTATCCGGCGGTGTAAATACTGCCCCCTAGCCCTAACAGGTTAAGTAACTACAATGTTGTTGATCCGTCCTCAGTTTTCTCTTAACACAGCCTTTAAACTCTGTAACTGTTTTAAAGTCACCATTGGCCTCATGGTGAAATCCCTGAGCAGTTTCCTTCCTCTCCTGCAACTGAGTGACTGGGTGTGACTGGGTGTGTTGTTATACCATCTAAAGTGTAATTAATAACTTCACCATTCTCAAAGCGATATTCAATGTCTGATTGTTTGACCCATCTACCAATAGGTGCCCTTCTTTGCGAGGCATTGGGCAACTTCCCTGGTCTTTGTGGTTGAATCTGTGTTTGAAATTCACTGTTCGACTAAGGGACCTTACAGATAATTGTATGTGTGGGGTACAGAGATGAGTTAGTCATTCAAAATTCATGTTAACCACTATTATTGTTCACTGAGTGAGTCCACGCAACTTGTTATGTGACTTGTTAAGCACATTTTTACTCATGAAAATATTTAGTCATGTCATAAAAAAGTGTTTGAATACTTATTGACATTTCAGCTTAATTTTTTAAAATTATTTTATAAAAATGTATAAAAACATAACATTCCACTTTGACATTAAGGGGTATTGTGTGTACAAAATCTAAATTGTATCCATTTTAAAATCAGGCTGTAACACATCAAAATGTGAAAAATGTCAAGTGGTGTGAAGGAACCCTAGATTCTCACATACATCAACTTTTCAGCATTCTGCAAGGATGGTTTGCTTACTTAGAGAGTAAGCAACAGTGAGCACATCTGCAGATCATTTTGGTTTTGTTCGTACTGTAGGAAAGTCCCCATTTTGGTGTTCTCTTCATTTGTTGTGCAGATAACTGTATTCTTTTCAGTTTAATGGGGCAAAAAGAAGAACGGAAAGGTTAATCTTTGCAGTTTATAGGTTCTCCTCCCTAATAACTAACAGGTAGTTTGAAAAATAGAGCAACATCCTCTTTCAAATAAAGTCAGATAATCTTTTAAGGCCAAACATTCTGGGAATGCGTTGGTTAACCGAACGTTACATAACGTTCCGAGGAAGACATACGGTGTCCTTTAAGACATATTTCAGGGACATGATGGAATATGATTGCTTCTGAACATGTAAGCTAAACATCTCTCTGCTAGTTCCATTAGGCACTGGTTAACCAACTTCTTTTTAACCCGAAAATGGTTCAACAAAACCCTGTGTGCAGGCATTGTCATTGCCACATACATGGATACAGATTTCTCAAGCAATGTGTTATGTATAGGTTTCATTCTGTCTTTGTCATTGATATGTTATACCACAGTTCTGTGATATTCCCTTGTAGGTAAGTGAGGTCTCTTAGTAGGAGAACTGAAGGGCATAGACATCTGGTACACATACGGTGAGTGTGTGTACTGGTTAATAAATTAGGAGTGAAATGGGAAGGAAAAAAGGTGAACAAATGAACATATGCCCCCCAGGGGCCTGTCACAGCATCATCATAATGACGTACTATCAGCTTGCAATTACAGAGATAGAAGACATCCCCAAATGCCTTTATGCCTGGCTGCTGTAGACATGGAATATGGGGGAGTGGATCTACTTGGTTTGAATCAAGAACAGTCGAGAGTTTACAAATCATTACCTCAGAAAGCTGGCTATCGAACAATGTATCCATGGTGGATAATGTCAGATCATCAGAACTTTACATTTGTTGAGTATGAAACAAGTCTAAAGACTTAGATTATGGTTATAATATCTCTTCATTCAATATGGAATATGTTGTTAATTTACATTAGATATTTATCTCACACACTCACTCACTCATCTTTGCTTGCTCCTGGGAAGGTAGTGCCTATTTGCTAGCTCCTGGGAGCGTAAGGCATCGAGCGTAGTGCACAAGGTACTAAATATGTCAGGAATAGAGGCCATTATGGAATTAGCTAAGGATGCTAGCTACAGTAATACATAATGTTGTTATCGATAACCCAGATCGAAGATAGTCACCCTTGCGTCCTTTGCATGGACCAACATGATAGAGTCAATAACGCATTCACGCACAGAAATGCAGCATTGATTTTAGTCAAGTGCTTTGTCAAAAAGTCCTCTGTGGTACAGTCTCTATAGAGCTGCCTCCAGCTGTGAATAGAAGAGACATCCTTCACTTTCCCTTTTTTCCTCAGCGACCCAGTCTCTCAACCATGTTAATAATCTTCTCTTCTTCTTCCTCCCATTTACTATGTGTCAGCCAAACCCGTATTCATCACAACTTGACACCAATATCAATATTGTTTGCCTGAAGTGTGCAAAAAAAACATATAGAGGCGAAAGAATGTGGTCGTAAATCTAGATAAAGCCGTTGAGCTGTCTCCATTGTATGTAAAACTATGTTGGTAGATGTGTGTTTTATGCAAGAAATCTGTGCTTGCCATCTGTAGGGTAGAGCATATTTTATTCCGTAGAATGATTCACACCGGAGCCTATATAGGGCTTTCATGAACATAATTACACTGTGATAAGATCAAAGATCTTATGATGGACGATTGTTTTGGAATGTGTAGGCCGAAACCGAGATGTATATGTTAGCCTATCGCACCAGATTGCATACAGGAAGACGTGGAGTGGACATAAATAATTGGGATAAAGCCGAACTCGTAACACTGTTGCTTCGCCCTACGGATGTATGATCTTAATTGTATCACCCTGTTGAAGCATAACTTTAAAAAGGATTCTGAAGTTTGTAAATTCCACTTAGAAATTTTAGACTTGAAAGAAAAAAAATCCATTAATTATAATCCAGATAATAATTCACATTTCCTGTTGCTGCAGGATTATTTTCCTGCTGTGGCAAACAGGCTCAAATTCAGATCCTACATCTGCATATAGACTCATTATCTGCTTAGTTAAGCTGGGTCTGGGCTGATGATGGTGAAGCTAAAAGATAATTAGCGTTGGAGTAGACCTAATGCATTATGCTCTATGGTTGTCTTGGAAAGCTAATGCTAATTTCATGCACAATGACTAGCAACTGACATACTATCCGGGATATTGAGCATGTTACGCACTGTGTATTACAAAGAGGGTCATTTGAGATTAGGAGTAGAAGCCAATTCATTCAAATGGAATGAAGAGATAACAGTAAATCAATTGCAGTCAATGAGGTGCAATTGCTTGTAATTACATTGGTTTAACCACTGGGAAAGCTGTTTGAACAACAGCGTCTAAAAATTGCTATATGATTGTTATAATCTAAATGCAAATAGGGGAATAAATACTCTACTGTTTTTCCATCGTCTTGCCAGCTCTTTGACACATTGTTCACGTACAATAATGATGTACGAAGTTCCTTTCTCTCTCCCTTTCTGTTCTCTCTCTTCCTCTCTCTGTCTGGTCCAATCTGTCTTTTAACAAATCTCTTTCTCTTTCCACTCTCTATCTGCCTCTGTTTCTCATTCCACTCTCTTAGTGTCTCTCATTTTCTCTCTGTCTCTATATGCAGTGAGCTCCAAAAGTATTGGGACAGTGACAATTGTTGTGCTGTTTTGGCTCTGTACTCCAACACTTTGGATTTGAAATGATACAATGACTATGAGGTTAGTCAAGTGCAGACTGTCAGCTTTAATTTGAAAGGTATTTTCATCCATATTGGGAGAACCGTTTAGAAATTACAGAACTTTTTGCACTTGAAAGGAATATGTTACTAAACAGTTCTACATTAATGTGGATGCTACCATGATTACGGATTGTCTGGAATGAATCGTGAATAATGATAAGTGAGAAAGTTACACAAGCACAAATATCATACCCCCCAAAAATGCTAACCTGCCCTGTTATTCTAATTATGAGAGGTTAGTATGTCTTGATGGTATGATATTTGTAGAACTGTTTAGAGATATATTCTATTATTATTTACAATAAAAGTGACTCCAAAATTACACAATACATTATTTACCATTCCTTTCTATTGGGCATAAAATAATCTAAAACACAACCAAAGAAAACAGTAAATGCATCCATGAAGTTTGTCAAGTAACACGTTTTATGTAATCATTGCATGCTAGGAATATGGGACCAAATGCTCAACTTTTGACTACTTTAATACATATACTGCATAAGTGAATTTGTCCTAACACTTTTGGTCCCCTAAAATGGGGGGACTATGTACATAAAGTGCTGTAACCCTTTCTTCAGTACTTTGTTGAAGCACCTTTGGCAGTGATTACAGCCTCAAGTCTTCTTGGGTATGATGCTACAAGCTCGGCACACCTGTATTTGGGGAGTTTCTCCCATTTTTCTCTGCAGATCATCTCAAGCTCTGTCAGGTTGGATGGGGAGCGTCGCTGCACAGCTATTTTCAGGTCTCTCCAGAGATGTTTGATCGGGTTCAAGTCCAGGCTCTGGCTGGGCCACTCAAGGACATTCAGAGACTTGTCCTGAAGCCACTACTGCGTTGTCTTGACTGTGGGCTTAAGGTCGTTGTCCTGTTGGAAGGTTAACCGTTGCCTCCGTCTGAGGTCCTGAGCGCTCTGGAGCAGGTTTTCATCAAGGATTTCTCTGTACTTTTCTCCGTTCGTCTTTCCCTCGATCCTGACTAGTCTCCCAGTCCCTGTCACTGAAAAACATCCCCCCAGCATGATGCTACCACCATGCTTCACCATTGGGATGGTGCCAGGTTTCCTCCAGACTGACGCTTGGCATTCAGGCCAAAGAGTTCAATCTCGGTTTCATCAGACCAGAGAATCTATTTTCTCATGGTCTGAGAGTCCTTTAGCTTGGAGTTTACCAAAAGGCACCTATCTGTCATGTGCCTTTTACTGAGGAGTGGCTTTCGTCTGGCAACTCTACCATAAAGGCCTGATTGGTGGAGTGCTGTAGAGGTGGTTGTCCTTCTGGAAGGTTCTCCCATCTCCATAGAGGAACTCTAGAGCTCTGTCAAAGTGACCATCTGTCACGTCCTGACCAGTAAAAGAGGTTGTTTGTTGTTGTAGTTTGGTCAGGGCGTGGCAGGGAGTGTTTGTTTAGAGTGTTTCGGGGTTTGTTGGGCTGTGTTCTTGTTGGTCTATTTCTATGTTTGTTCTAGTATGTCTATTTCTATGTGGTGTTTATTGGGTTGACCTTCAATTTGGAAGCAGCTGCTCCTCGTTGCTTCTAATTGAAGGTCCTATTTAAGAGGGGTGTTTTTTCTATGGGATTTGTGGGTAGTTATTTCCTGTTTTGTGTTCATGCACCTGACGGGACTGTTTAGTGTCGTTTGTTGTTTTTGTATATGTGTTTCTTTTGTTTTCCTTCTTGAATAAAATAAGAAGATGAGTTTACACGTTCCCGCTGCGTTTTGGTCCAATCCCTACGTCACCCGTGACAGAACTACCCACCACCAACGGACCAAGCAGTGGAGGAAGGAGCAGCAGCAGAGCTATAAGGAGTTTTGGACTTGGGAGCAGATACTAGCAGGAGAAGGACCATGGAGGAAGGCTGGAGAGGACAGAGAACGCTATGCTGGGACACGGCTAGCAAGGAAGCCTGAGAGGCACCCCCAATAAAAAAAATTGGGGTGGCACACGGATAGTTTGGCTGGGCCAAGGGTGAGCCCTAAGCCAACTCCCCGTGCTTATTATGGGGAGCGTGTGGAGTGGAGAGCGGCGGTGTATGCGGAAGTGCGCACGATCTCGCCCATGCGCACGCACAGTCCGGTGCGAGCGATCCCAGCCCCTCGCA
Organism: Salmo salar; assembly: GCF_965601325.2. Lineage (NCBI taxonomy): Eukaryota > Metazoa > Chordata > Actinopteri > Salmoniformes > Salmonidae > Salmo > Salmo salar. The sequence continues at coordinate 72,004,681 of NC_138300.1, forward strand.
AGTGCCGTGCTAGAGTGGGCATCCAGCCTGGAAGGAGGATGCCTGCGCAGCACATCTGGCCACCAGTGCGTCTCCTAGGCCCAGGCTACCCTACGCCTCTGCACAGCCCAGTTCGCCCTGTACCAGCACTCTGCTCGTGCAGGGCTGCTATTTCCATCCAGCCAGGACGGGTTGTGCAAGAGGTGCGCTCCAGACCTCCAGTGCTTACCCATGTCCCGGTGTATCCAGTTCCTGCTTCTCGTGCTAACCCTGAGGTGCGTAGTCTGGCGTCTCCTAAACCAGCACCATGCACCAGGCTTCCAGTGCGTCAGCCCAGTCCAACTCGTCCTGTTCCTGCTCCCCGCACTAGCCCTGAGGTGCGTGTCCCCAGTCTGGTACCTCCACTACCAGCCCCACGCATCAGGCTTCCAGTGCGTCAGCCCAGTCCCGAGCTTCCGACGACAGTGCCTCGTCCAGAGTGTCCGGTAACAGTGCCTCGTCCAGAGTGTCCGGTAACAGTGCCTCGTCCAGAACTTCCGGCAACAGTGCCTCGTCCAGAACTTCCGGCAACAGTGCCTTGTCCAGAGTGTCCGGTAACAGTGCCTCGTCCAGAGTGTCCGGTAACAGTGCCTCGTCCAGAGTGTCCGGTAACAGTGCCTCGTCCAGAGTGTCCGGTAACAGTGCCTCGTCCAGAGTGTCCGGAACCAAGAGAGACGGCCCACTGTCTGGAACCAGGAGTGACGGCCCACTGTCCGGAACCAGGAGAGACGGCCCACTGTCCGGAACCAGGAGAGACGGCCCACTGTCCGGAACCAGGAGAGACGGCCCACTGTCCGGAGCTCCCAGAGTACAGTCCAGGGTCTTCAGTGACTGGCCTCAGGCAGAGGTATTCAGTGGGGGTGGACTGGTCAGGTAGGGGACTAAGGCCTAAGCCTAAGCCACCTCCACTGTAGGAGGTTTGGGGAGGGGGGGGGTGTAGCACAGGAGCTGTCGGTGACGGCAGCCACCCTCCCTTCCCTCCCTTTAGTAGGGGTTTATTTTTGTAGTTTTTTTGTAAGGTGCATCCGGGGTATGCACCTTTGGGGGGGGTACTGTCACGTCCTGACCAGTAAAGGGGTTATTTGTTCTTATAGTTTGGTCAGGACGTGGCAGGGGGTATTTGTTTTATGTGGTTCAGGGTGTGTTTGTGTATGTGTTCATGTAAAGGGGGTATTTGGTTTATATGGTTCGGGGTGGTTGTTTATGTAGAGGGGTATTTGATTTATGTATTCCGGGGATTTTGGGTTATCGTTCTATGTTAGTTTATTTCTATGTTCTGTCTAGGTTTTTGTATTTCTATGTTTTGGTAATGGGGATTGGGGCCTTCAATTGGAGGCAGCTGTCTATCGTTGCCTCTGATTGAAGGTCCTATATTTAGGAGTGTGTTTGTCATGGGATTTTGTGGGAGATTGTTTCCGTGTATAGCCTCATGCCTTACAGGACTGTTAATCGTCGTTGTGTTTTTTTGTATACGTGTTTGTTTTGGTTTTCCTTCTTTGTCCTAAATAAAAAAGAAGATGAGTATACATTTTCCCGCTGCATTTTGGTCTACACCCTACGACACCCGTGACACACAATCCTGTCTCGGAATTCTATGGACAATTCTTTCGACCTCTGGCTTGGTTTTTGCTCTAATATGCACTGTCAACTGTGCGACCTTATATAGACAGGTGTGTGCCTTTCCAAATCATGTCCAAACAACTGAATTTACCACAGGTGGACGCCAATCAAGTTGGATGATCAATGGAAACAGGATGCACCTGAGCTCGATTTCGAGTCTCATAGCAAAGGGTCTGAATACTTATGTAAATAAGGTATTTCTGTTTTAAAATTGTTATAAATTTGCAAAAATGTCCAACAATTTCACTTTGACATTATGATGTATCGTGTGTAGATTGATGACGAAAATGTGTAATTTAATCCATTTTAGAATAAGGCTGTAACGTAGCAATCATGTGGAAAAAGGGAAGGGGTCTGAATACTTTCCAAATGCACTGTACCTCCTGCCCACTGTGGTGGATGGAGTGGGGACTAATTTATGATTACTAGGAGGCTGAGAGTCAGAGTTTTCCCCTCAGGGGGACTTCTCACTGAAACAGCACATGTTTAAACCATTAACATGGATGTGGCCATTGGGATGGGAATACGGGTGTTTTGTGGTCCACAACCTCAACAGAAAAAAAGTGGGACTTAAATAATAAAGCGTAACGCAACATTCTTACCGCATTGGCTTTTAAGTGGGTTGAAAAGTGGGGTTTGAAAGTGGTGGAACAGTTTCCAAATGTGTTGTATGTTTTTGCGATTTGAAGACAATTCTATTCACTGTGCTGTCTCCCATTGAACCTTGAGTCCACCACCAATCAATTCCTGTTGATATATATATATATGTGTGTGTGTCTAGACCTCATAATGTGCTAGACCTTTTGAACAATACCATCCTTTGAGCCAAGTTTAGATTGCATCTTGATTGAGACTGGTCCATAAAGTAATTGCAGAGGCTATTAAGTAACCCACAGTCAATCAACAGTGATTACTGGGTTTTACTGTAAACTTTGTTTTGTAGAGTTTGTGTATCCAATATTGTAACATATTTGGGGGCTCGTCGGGAATGTGGACTATGATTTTACTTCTACAGTATAAATCAACAGTAGATGTACAATACAGTATTTCACAAACACATTTCAGACTTATTTCATGTTTATCCTGAAAACCTACTTGGATAGATGGAATTGGCCCTCAGGGTTCCCCATTTCCCAATATGAAATAATACCTTGGACTTATCTATCTTTGCACAGTTGGTTATAGAGCGTACCACGGACGGCCATGCCAGGGAGTGAGAATGTGGCTGAGCTGAGAACCTGTTTCAGATTAATCCCCGGTCTGAGTGGGTTTTCTCCCTGTCTCTTAATGACTCCCGACCTACATTTTCCATGGCCAACGATACTATCAATCTTTAAGTTAGACATCCAAAAACTTCCCGAAACAAATTGTCATGGTGTAGGAAAAGAAAATGGATGAATAGGTGGATGAAAATTCAGAGATGGAAGATTAGACAGGCTTTTAAGTCGTTTTGCAGTGTTCCCTGGTTTTCCTAGCGCCCATGTTTATTTTGGGCTGTGGAGAGTGGTGGTAGGGCGAGGGGTGAGAGGTGGGGTAGTGTGGGGTGGCTTGCTCCTAATTTGTCCCAAATGAGAGGCAGTCAGTCAGTAAAAACAGGGTGGGGCCCCTGAGTAGTAGCGTTGTGGAAATGGTGCCGGGAGTGGCGGGAGAGCACCAGCTAAGGGTGGAGTGACCAGACCAACCAGGAGACTGAATACAATGATTGAGTGGTTGTGGAAAACCTAGTTGTTGGGGGAAAAAATGAGCGAAGCAAGGAGGAGGTGGAGTGGGCAAGGAGGGCTGGGGGAGGGGTAGCTAGACAGCTTCAGGAAAGGCATTTATGGGCAGCTTTAACACAGTGGACTGGGATAGGATAGGGAGGGGTGGACAGTGAGTTGGCTTATGGGAAAAGAAGGGGGAGTGGTGGGGGGGCAACCTGAGCCCTGCGAGGTCTTCATCTGGTCTGCATTAAGGGGCTAATGTTGTGCTCTGATCTCACACACACACTGACTTACACACCAGGGTTGTAAGCCAGATAGGGAGCAACGCAGCTTTCTGCTTCTGTGTCACAGTTTCCCCTCCACAGACTGGACACACAACCAGGCCTGCTTGGCTAGGGGCTCACATGCCACAGCCCATAGAGAGAGCTCTGATCTGGGCTCTGCCTCAGACTAAGGGACCCTTTACTTTCCCCCTTTCTATACCCCATTCAGCTTATCCATATACCGGATTCACTGCACAGCACGCAGCGTACAAAGGAGCCAGTAAAGAGATATGTCTTTATGAATCAGGTCTCAAATATTGTCCTTTGTTGACATTCAGAGGGTGATTTATGACAGAGATCTGCTACTCGCCGAATTGTTCTCCACTCCATTGAAAAGCCAATGTCATAGGGATAATTAGCTGTTGCGTGAATGTAGGCTGCTCTCTAGTGCTCATAACCAGAGTCATAACGGAGCAAATGTTAATACTAGTGAATACTTAATTAATTATGTTTTTGAAATGTCAGGAACAGTGGATTTCGTTAAAGTGGAAGGACTACAGACGTGGAGGTAAAGGTGATAGAAACTCTGTATGGAATATTTGACATATGCATATCTGTAAAGGTACACTGGTAGTGTGTATATGGAAAGGAAAAAAGGAAAAATATGAGTATTATACACACCAATCATCTCTTTCCAATATAGTCACATGAGGCTATGGTTGAACATTATGCTACTGCATTTACATTTACATTTAAGTCATTTAGCAGACGCTCTTATCCAGAGCGACTTACAAATTGGTGCATTCACCTTATGATATCCAGTGGAACAACCACTTTACAATAGTGCATCTAAATCTTTTAAGGGGGGGGGGGGGGGGGGGGGTTAGAAGGATTACTTTATCCTATCCTAGGTATTCCTTAAAGAGGTGGGGTTTCAGGTGTCTCCGGAAGGTGGTGATTGACTCCGCTGTCCTGGCGTCATGAGGGAGCTTGTTCCACCATATCAGAGTAACTACAGTGTAATAACCTATATAATTACACTGTAACAAGCTAGTAAGTACATGACATTATGGAGTAATTAGTACTTACATTTTCTCTCCATTTTTGTATTTACTTTGAAAACAGAATTAGCAGCGGGAAATGCCTGTACTGACCTAGCTACATGGTCATTTCCGTCATGCTTATGTCTTTGTACTGTAGTTACCCTGTAACTAAGCCTATGTAATTTAAAGTAATACTTTATTACACTGCACTTGTCTATTGACTCAAGTGTCCCCAGGCATTGCTGACGCGGTCCACAAATTCGATGAAGGAATCTTCAGGAGACAGCACCCTGGGGTTTTGAAGCCCCTCCTGCAGGTCATACAAGTATAAACAATCACTTGTTGTTAGTCCCGGTGGGGGGGGGGGGGGGGGGGGGGCTGGTCAATCATATGATGTCACGGGGGGATTATTTAAACAGAACCCACCCGCAGGGACCTTGGAGGTTGATGGCTTCCGTAGCTCGCCTGGGCCTTACAGAGGCGTCCTTTGTATTGCCTGGCTATAAACCAGGCAGGGCTCAGGCCTGGTACAATGCTCCTGTTGAGGTTTCTGTTTTTGTTCAAATGCTGTTAGGTGAGTGAGATTATCCGTCCAGGCCATTTGTGACGACTGCTATTAGTCTTTTCATTTGGGTGTGATGAACTCTAAACCAAATAGCGAACTTGTTGTCCTGCTTGCTATAATGGAAGACATAATTATTTACATACAAGGTAAACAATGTTGGTGATTTCAGGCTGAGGTGTCTAAATAGGAAAGAATGAAGGATTGTATGACATCACTTGGTAGATTTGTCCAGTGGGCTATCGCAAATTTAACATGACACTGAAATGCAGCCAAGCTCTAACGAAAAGTATTTTCACTGGCTTCCGTACATATAGGGGATCCAGGTTTTCTAGACATACATTTCACATAAATAATTGCTCTGTGATTTGGTTCCCATGGTAGGGTAGCTACAGGAAACTGTGTGGTCCAAAACTGTACCCCCACCAGTGACGTGCAGTCAGGGTAGGCAGTGCTTACCCTGTGATAATCTAATTCAAAAAATCTGTTATGAAAAAACGGATTAAAATTATATAACAAATAGTCATTATTTTTTGTTATCTAAATGTTTTTTCTTAATGATTCTGGTGTTTTTTTGCTCAAAATCTCAAGATTTTCTAAAACTGAATCAAAACCTCAGGAAAGGCGCCAGGGTATACAGTGGGGGAAAAAAGTATTTAGTCAGCCACCAATTGTGCAAGTTCTCCCACTTAAAAAGATGAGAGAGGCCTGTAATTTTCATCATAGGTACAAATGACTAAATACTTTTTTTCCCCACTGTACATGCCTTCCTTTCCATTAATGCAAATCACTGCGTGCATGGCCGTTCCTGACTCCAGTAACTGTTTAACGGACAGGGTCAGCATAGGCTTCGCTGCTTTGCCTAGCTTGAAGTACTGTAGCGTCATTAGTTTCATTGAGCCGATTTCATTTTTTGCGCATGCGTATTGACTAAACATGTTGTTTGGGTAAACCTGGGATATGCTCTGAAAATGTGTCCGTGTCTACAAAATTTTGCACTCGCATCCCTTGAACTGAACAAAGCTAGCTAGCTAGCAAAACCAACCTGAGAAATTGACATTATACTGCACCTCAAAAATGTTCCAAGTTGGAATAATTGAACGAACCGTTTGGAGGGTTTGAAGAGTGGAAGGCCAACTATAATGAAAGTTAAGACCAGACAGAGGCAGCATACAGGAGCTTTACAATACTTTATTCATGACAAGCAACCACTATCTGCTATCTGTCAGGCAGGCGAACAGTGAATACTGGACTGTAAACGACTGTCATTACCAATTAATACTTTTTACCCAGACTTTTACACATCTTAGATATTTTTTTGTGTGGACATAATTGGAATGGGGCTTCTCCTGCCACTCAATGTAGGGCAGAGCCTTGGCTTCTACAAGATGGATGCGACTAAGTACAACGATTCTACATGCGTGGATGCATGAGCCGCACTCAATTCTGCTCTCCAACAAGCTGGCAGCCCTAAAGCAGGGATAGGCAACTCCAGTCCTTGGGGGCTGGAGTGGTGTCACACTTCTTTCCCATCCCTAGCAAAGACACAGCTAATTAAACGAATTGCATTCCAATTTAAGATCACGATTAGTTGGTTATTGGAGTCAGGTATGTTAGCTGGGGCTGGGGCAAAAGTGTGACACCAATCATCATTTTGTTTTGATGAGACACTTTTTTCCAAATTTCCCCTCTTTGTTGGTGAACCAAGCCCAGACAACAGAGACTCTGCACACAGAGACATGCAAGTGGTATCCACTAGTTCATCTGACTCTGGGAAGTAGATAAAGGGCTTCATTGCTAAAATCCCAAAGTATCCTTTATATCAAAGTTATTCTCCACCTCAACTTTCCCATGTTTTTCCCCCATTTCTCTTGTCGATTTCACAGCTGAGCTTACACCACTATGTTATGCTTCTCTCTAAGATGGAAGGGTCCTGTTTTCCCCCTCCATGTGTAAACGTGGTGAGTTTTTAAGAAGGAGCAGAACCGTTGTAATTATTCGCAGGGAGAAGGCCACCCCCTGAGCCATTGTCACGCCCTGACCATAGAGAGCCATTGTTTCTTTTTGGTGAAGTAGATCAGGGCGTGACTGGGGGGTATTCCAGTTTATTATTTCTATGTGGGGTTCTAGGTTACTATTTCTATGTTGGTGATTTGTATGATTCCCAATTAGAGGCAGCTGGTAATCGTTGTCTCTAATTGGGGATCATATTTAAGTAGTTATTTTTCCCACCTGTGTTTGTGGGATCTTGTTTATGTGTAGTGGCCTGTGAGCACGCCATAGCTTCAAGTATTCGTTGCGCTTTATTGTTTTTGTGAGTTTCATTTAAAAAAAGATGTGGAACTCTACGTACGTACGCTGCGCCTTGGTCTGAGTATGATTACAACGACGATCGTGACAACCATATTGAATCTTTAATTCATCTTTGCCCCGGCGGCTTTGGTGAATCTTGAAGGAACTCGGAGGTAGATGGGAATCTGAAAGGAGGCTAAAATTATGTTGTGCTTGCCTTCACAATGCCTGGGTCCTGTGTTAGAAATAGCTCCTCAATGACTGTAAATGTTTGTAATTGGTATGTCCTGGGTGACATACAGTTGAAGTTGGAAGTTTACATACACCTTAGCCAAATACATTGAAACTCAGTTTTCACAATTCCTGACATTTAATCCTAGTAAAAATTCCCTTTCTTAGGTCAATTAGGATCACCACTTTATTTTAAGAATGTGAAATGTCAGAATAATAGTAGAGAGAATGATTATTTAATATTTTATTTCTTTCATCACATTCCCAGTGAGTCAGAAGTTTACATACACTCAATTAGTATTTGGTAGCATTGCCTTTAAATTATTTAACGTTGGTTAAACGTTTCGGGTAGCCTTCCACAAGCTTCCCACAATAAGTTGGGTGAATTTTGGACCATTGCTCCTGACAGAGCTGGTGCAACTGAGTCGGGTTTGTAGGCCTCCTTGCTCGCACAGGCTTTTTCAGTTTTGCCCACACATTTTCTATAGGATTAAGGTCAGGGCTTTGTGATGGCCACTCCAATACCTTGACTTTGTTGTCCTTATGCCATTTTGCCACAACTTTGGAAGTATGCTTGGGGTCATTTTCCATTTGGAAGACCCATTTGCAACCAAGCTTTAACTTCCTGACTGATGTCTTGAGATGTTGCTTAAATATATCCACATAACTTTCCTGTCTCATGATGCCATCTATTTTGTGAAGTACACCAGTCCCTCCTGCAGCAAAGCACCCCCACAACATGATGCTGCCAACCCCATGCTTCACGGTTGGGATGGTGTTCTTCGGCTGGCAAGCCTCCCCCTTTTTCCTCCAAACCTAACGATGGTCATTATGGCCAAACAGTTCTATTTTTGTTTCATCAGACCAGAGGAGATTTCTCCAAAAAGTTAGATCTTTGTCCCCATGTGCAGTTGCAAACCGTGATCTTTTTTTATGGCGGTTTTGGAGCAGTGGCTTTTTCCTTGCTGAGCGACCTTTCAGGTTATGTCGATATAGAACTTGTACCTGTTTCCTCCAGCATCTTCACAAGGTCCTTTGCTGTTGTTCTGGGATTGATTTGCACTTTTTGAGACAAAGTACGTTAATCTCTAGGAGACAGAGCGCGTCTCCTTCCTGAGCGGTACGATGGCTGCGTGGTCCCATGGTGTTTATACTTGTGTACTATTGTTTGTACCGATGAACGTGGTACCTTCAGGCGCTTGGAAATTTCTCCCAATGACGAACCAGACTTGTGTAGGTCTACAATGTTTTTTCTGAGGTCTTGGCTGATTTCTTTTGATTTTCCCATGATGTCTAGCAAAGAGGCACTGAGTTTGAAGGTAGGCCTTGAAATACATCCACAGGTACACCCCCAATTGACTCAAAGGATGTAAATTAGCCTATCAGATGATTCTAAAGCCATGACATAATTTTCTGGAATTTTCCAAGCTGTTTAAAGGCACAGTCAACTTAGTGTATGTAAACTTCTGACCCACAGGAATTGTGATACAGTGAATTATAAGTGAAATAATCTGTCTGTAAACAATTGTTGGAAAAATGACTTGTGTCATGCACAAAGTAGATGTCCTAACCGACTTGCCAAAACTACAGTTTGTTAACAAGAAATTTGTGGAGTGGTTGAAAAACGAGTTTTAATGACTCCAACTTGTGTATATAATCTTCTGACTTCAACTGTACATATTTTAAAATAGAAAATGGTTTAAAGCATAAATATTGATTTATTGATAGAATTTTCAGTCAATATTTTAATTAACATTTTGAAGAAGACACTGGGAATTTGAATACTTTTCATAGGGTAGACTTTGGCACTAATTATAGGCTACAGTTGCCTGGAAACTTTGTGAGATTGTAAATAATGTTACTCTCCAGATTTTTAGGGCTATGAAAGTTATATCAGAGGTAACATGTACAACATGAACCTTCATCACTGGTATTTATGTGAGAAGGCGGATGTGAACTCAGGTCTCCTGCTTGTCAAAATATTGCCTTAGTCCACTCAGCTTGTCATCAGGAGAAAACTGTTGTGATGAACCAACCTTGTTACACTGTTGACATGGGGCCCGATTCAGACTTGAGATAAGTAGACAACATGGACCCAATTATGGACTACAGTCATACATTTTTTTAGTCCACATTAAATCATCTTATATCAAGTCTGATAGGGCCTAGGGATAATTTTGGGGGGTGAAATTCTACCTTTATTTTTTTCATACCTTCATATCAGAAGATTAAAAGCAAAATGTGAACTACAAACATTGTGCTTTTGTACTGTTCAGAATTCCCCCAGTCTGAGGCATAGAGGTGGAGGGAGGGCATTTGTGGGCAGGTGTGCCTTCTAGTAAACTCTACAGTAAAGTATAAAAACAGGCAAGTTTGCAGCACCTTCCTTGTATTCCGGTCCTTCACGAACTCAGACAGTTGAGGGCACACCAAACGCTCAGATGAAACTCTCCAAAACAATCCAAGAAAGTGTGTGTCAATGAAACGTGAATACACAATGCTATCACATTGAAGAAGGAAACAGAAAAGGAATTCACTCAATAAGAAAATGTATTTTGTGTAGCATTTCGGCTGCTTATGCTAACAGTCTAAGTAAAAGTCCTAACTTTACTGTACTGTGATTCAATTCATCTGAACAACCTTCCATGTCATGTATTGTACCATCATCTGAATATATAGACTCAGGACAGGACATTAGAATAATGGATGACTGACTAGTGAATCGCATTGAGCCCTGAGCTAAAGTGTTTTACAAGTTTTGTATGAGTGCTACTGTTAACATTAGCAGTCATTGTCCCTATTGTTTTTCATGAATGTGAAATATACCACATTTCTGTTGCTTTAGAAGAATATGATGAATATCTTAGATCTTTGAACTGTCTATATCAATATAAAAATCTTTAAGACCTTTACATTTTTGTTATCATTTGATCATTTGCAAATAATTTGCTTCAGTCATGTCTTGAAAAAGTAATTTTGTACTCATTCATTATTATCCTGTATTAATTAGTATTTTCACGAAACAATTTTATCTTGTGTCCTTCGTTTGAGATATAATACTGTACATTTGACCATTTGTAATACCCGATGAGGGGCTTATAAACACACCATGTAAGAGCAGGGAATATACAATAAGAGCTGAGACTCCCATTTACAATATTTGGAAACTCCAGATGAAGGGATCAAATTGTGCACTAGACAGGATTTGAAACACCATCATAGTGGTTAGGAGCATTAGAGAGAGGAAACAACCCCAATAGATAAGGGATCTAATTTTGCACTACACAGGACTCGAAACACCATAATAGTGTTTTCAAGCTTTTCCGGGTTAGGGTTCCCAGTCTCTGGCAATGTGCAGCACATCTCTTGATTATGTGGTGTTACAACACACCTCAGGATGAACGTTTCAATACACCTTAAATCGGTCCCCAATACCCTCACAACCATTTGTTTCAATACTCCAGCAAAGTTAAGGTATCGTCTCCTTTAAGGTGGTGGTGGCAGCTCAGTTGGCACTAGTTTGTCTCACAAAGCACTTAATTTTTACTGTGTGTGTTTGGTTCCTTTAAGAGCAGCTTGCGTGCTGAAATTGCATGTGAATAACACTGTAGGTGTTGCAATGAAGTGGTTTTAAAAAAAAATCATCCTGGTGAAAAGGGCTCAAATCTTATATTTGAGAAATAAGTGTAGCCTAGTAACAAAAGAAAACTCTGGGATCCTCCTTTTAACAGTGGCCATCAAAATTGCTTTAAAAGGAGTGTTTTCCCGCGACTGCACTAAGAAATGTTGTTCAATGACTGGCCATTTATATTTCACTTCCTGTGCGGCACTCGGAATTTGATTGCACCTCTAGAGGAACATTATTCTCTCACATAGAATGCAACAAGTTGAACAAGAATAGGTCAACTATTGTACTATGGGGTTGTCTGATTTTGCTGTTGCTTACTCGTGTTGTTGGCTGTGGAAAATGTTCTGTGGACAACAATTTTTCATTAAATAATTCAAATAACCAACGTTTGGTGGCCTACCTACCAGACCTGGCCCAATTTAACCCCTGTACATTATTGTCATTAAACTTTGAATGGATTCATTCATATCACTGTCATGTTACTTATAATGGTCTCATACAGTAAATGTCATCATATCCATTGGTAGATCTACTCTATCGCTGAATAGCAGCAGCAGCCCATCCCTCATGTAATTATATCCAGAACATCACCATGCACTGACTGGTATAGTGGGCAGGCACAACCCAGTAAGGAAAACAAATTACCAACATGACCGCTATACATAGGCAAGTTGACCAGAGTTTTACCACTGCTACGCAAGTAGATGGTTTGTTTGGTGAATCAGTGGCTGCCAGTGGCTTTTGCTATGGCGGAGGGCACACATGGAAAAATGGTTTCCATGGCGCTGGTACAGATAAACATGCTGATGCGACCTGCATTATGATAGGGACTGTGACACAAGGAATCTACAAATAGGACAATAGGACCACATCAGTATTAATAAAAAATCATGTTGGAATAAAGCTCATGTTGGATGTACAGGGGTATGGTTATGTACATTAAGCCTGCACATCTGTATCTGATCTGAATGGTGTCTTCATCTCTAGAGAATACATGCAAACTTGATCAGAACAATGGAAATGCCATGGAAACGTTTGGGGAAAAGATACAAAATCTCCTTGACCCCAGCAAAATTTGCCTACATTTAGGCTATTGTTTATGTGTGTGTTTCACACTATCGTGAGGTAAAAATCTGAGTATAATGCTTGTATGGATGTCAACCCCAACACATATTCATGTCATCATCACCAATCAACTGCATTACAGTTAAAAACTACTTTGACTACCCCCACTGATTTCTGTATGCTAGCTACGCTACCAGCTTATACGAACAGGAGTTAGCATTTAGCAGTCATTTCTTCTAAACCTGAAAAGGGACAACTTCTAAATGTTATGCAGCGAAAACATCCAAATATATCCAAACTGGATATTAGTAACCACATTGTGGGCCTGTTACAATACATAAATCATGACGGATTTAACGAATATCCACTGTTAGATCAGATTTGTTGAATGTGTGCCAATCCGGCGTCCTTCTTCTATCCGCCATGGTCTGCATTTCATTGACCTCTTTACTGCATCTATAGCCAAAGGAATCTGACTCATCACCCTGCCAAGTCACAAGGCCAAAAAGAAGCAGTCCAAACAACACATAGCTTCCTTCCCCTGTGCCCTCTTCCTTATGTGTTTTCCGGACATGTGTCGGGAGCTCGAAAGCAAAAACCCAGCTAACAATTGTAGGGAGAGAAAAAGGTTTTGTAATGTTACCTGTAATGTTACCCTGATGTTTGACTGTCCAGATACCTGTTAGTTAGGGGGGAACAATCTATGTATGTTAGCAAAAACCTCCTATAACCTCTTTAGCATGTTTTGGCATTTGCGTCAGGAGAACATTAATGTCAAACAGAATTTACCCAGAATGTAGTTAGCATGTTCTCATAATATCCAATATTAATGTTCTATGCACTTTTCATGGGACGTTGCAAGAACATTAATGTGCTCAGTTTTCTGAGGGTTAGGAGAATATTTCATAGACATTACACCAAACATACACAGAACGTGTTTGCCATGCTCTCAGAATATAAGATATTAATGTTCTAGACACATTTCATGGGAATGTTGCAAGAACATTCTGAACATTCATGTGTCCAGTTATCTGAGGGTTAATGTTCTAGACATGTTTCATTGGAACGTTGCAAGAACATTCCTGTGTCCAAGGACATTTTAAACATAGGACATTCTGTCATGGTCCCCTGGAGGAATTTGTCTAGTTCCTAAAGGACGTTGCAATATGGTCCCAAAAAACAGAACTTATTTCATTACACATCACCCCTTGTTGCTATTGCTAAGTCCATCATTGAACCACTGATCCATTTACAACTCTTTGTCTGTTGGCAAAGTTAGGGACATCCACACACCTACATATTTGACACAGGATTACATTGTGCATGTTTATTTATACAGTAATTTTTATTTAACATGTCTCACTGGGGATTTGAACAAACTCTTGGTTCACAGCGTTTCGATCTTCCTGCTACGCCAGCACGTCTGTGTCGATGATTGATTTCACTTCGAAGTAAATCTCAGCCCTGTTATTTCTCAGAGTGTTTACAGAGTAACATTAAAACAGAGTAATGTGCCCCAGCATCACTTGACTTTACAGAAAACCCCAAAATTGCTGAAATAAGTAAATCAAATCAATGATGAGAGAATAGTGAGATTGTGGCGTAGCAGGAAGCTCGGAATGCTGTGAACCAAGAGATTATACATTCAAATCCCAGGTGAGGACATGTTGTATAATAACTACTGTATAAATGAACATGCACAATGAAATCAAATATGTCAAATAAATTGAAAATGTTTATGTGAAAAGCACTGTTTCTGTGTGAGGGTGTCCCTTGCCAACATACAAAGATCTGTGAATGAATCAGTGGTTCACCAATCATACGCTGTACAACAGTAACAAGGGGTGGTGTATAAAGAAACATTTTGTAGGAGAACGTTTCTTTAGGACCATCAGGCAACATCCTAAAAACATCTTTAGGGACGTCCCAGCTGGGAACTACACAAAAACCGCCAGGGGACCATGACAGAACTATGTTTTAAACGTCATTGGACACAGGAATGTTCTTGAAACGTTTCCATAAAATGTGTCTCGAACATTACATTTAATATTCTGAGAACATGGCAACCATGTTCTTTGTATGTTTGGAGTGACGTTGATGGAATATTCTCCTAACCCAAAGGAAACTGGACACATGAATGTTCTTGCAATGGCTCATGAAACGTGTCCAGAACATGAATATCTTATATTCAGTCAACATGGCAACCATGTTCTGAGTATGTTTGGTGTGACGTTGATAGAATATTCTTCTAACCCTCAGAAAACTGGACACTGGAACAGCCTTGCAATGTTCCAATGAAACATGTCTGAAACATTAATATTGAATATTCTGAGAACATGGTAACCACATTCTGGGTAAGTTCTGTTTTACATTAAGGGAATGGTCTCTTGGAAATAGTCCTTGCACTGGAGCATTCCTATGAAAACGTTAGGTAATGACATAATTAGACTCTTAAGGGAATGTTCTCTAAAGTTGTGGGAACATTTGTTGTTAGCTGGGAAGAGAGCAGGGGTTGAAAGAAGGGGATGAAAGACAAGAGGGAAATTAATTCACTGGTCTGAGAAATAGAAGACACTTTCAGTTTCCTCCAAGCACTATAAATACAACCTCAGTCAGTCATCAAATTATAGCCATCTGCATTGGCTGCTGCCCAGGACACTGCCCATGCACAATACAGCAGTGTTAGCTTGGGAGTGGCGGTTAAGGGGGAAACGAGCTGTCTTCAGATCAGTTCTAGTGCATTCCCAGAGGAGCTGTGATGACTCTCATACTCAGACAGACATGTGAGACCAAACCTCTCAGCTGTTTTACAACCCGGGTCTTCTGTCTACTCTGGTAGAATGTTAACCATAACTCAAACTTAATGATGCTTTACCATGGATCAACAAGGCTAGATTTCACCTAGGCTATATGCTCCCTGAAGGCCATTTATTTTCAGAGTTAGCACCACATGTTTTACGAATGCTATCCAACTGGTCCTGAAATTCACTTGCAATTTGATAAAGGAAGTTCTCGCATTTTTGTGAAATCAGCATGAGTCTTATTTTTGGGATATTGTCTTCTTTGGCCACAGAGTGACTATCTCTAGGTTGTGGTCTAGGTTTGTGAATCATACAGAGGTGGAGCACCTCTGCTCACTCTGTGAGTGGGCTGATGGTAGTGAGGGCTGTCAGCCAATAAAGGTTGAGAAATACCTCGAAACAAAGCATGGTACATTAAAACCCCATGCAAACCCTTTAAAAATTTCCAATTTCTTTACACATGTATTCTATTCACAGCACTCTAAGGGAGGTAGTGAATTCCAGGTACTCTGCTGAGACTAGGACCATTGTATCTCATTACAAAATGGTGCTTCTTCCCCACAGGCTGGAGCAGTGAGCTCAGCAGAGACCAGAAAATCCCTAAGCAGAATTGTTTGGCATCACCCTCTACTTCAGTATTGTATCCCTTTTTCTCTGTGGACAATCCAGCTAAAGCTCCAGCTTAAGGACCATGAAGCTCATTGTGATTTGCTTTGTTAATTTAATTGACTTTTAGAGAACAGTTTATTTTTTATTTTTGGTTCCAAGCCACAGGCTCCTGTTCTATTAGCAGAAGTCTCATATTTGGAAGATCTTATTTGGACCATGTCCCAAGAGTTCTCTGAACTGTAGCATATACAGCTTGGACACAATCAGAAATGTATAGACATAGCTTCCTGACAATCCTCAGTATTTGCATATAGCCATAATATTTGTCTGCATTTAGGCTCCAGTCTCTTCGGAGGCACGGGTTCAAATCCCACCGCTGCCACCAATAACAGATTTCTACCTTAATTATAATGTTCTTATGCTCATTTTAGAGGGAAAGTAAACTCTCATTCGTGAACATTTTTATCGTTTTTTGCAACTTGTTTATTTTCACTTTGCCATGGTTTGTAAATATAGTATGTATAATATAGTAATCATCTGCTGTGTATGTTTGTGCATGTGATAACAGTTAGAATAATTGCATCGTTGAACATTGGGAGTTGCCTACATTGTGTATCCTTGGCAAGAGAGCAGAACTTTGCTGTGTGCCACTAAAGGTCACTGTGTGCATTTGGCTCTGTACAGGGACAGTTAATCACAACTGTCTTTGTTCATGAAAGAGCAAGCTTTGCACCTTCAAATGCGCACAGTGTGATCACAAAGGCCCTGGGCGAGACACTAAAAGTTGTGCCGACTGTCTTATTTTAGTTCTGTATACATGTGTATGGGGGCTCTCTAATGCAGTATTTTGTTTTCCAATGTTTGTTGCAGATCTGGTTGGAAAGGGATCATTTTCCAGGATGAGAAAACGCAGGACAAACATACCCTGGTTGTGTTTGGCAGTAGGCCTATGGCCGTTAATGTTGATAAAACACAGATACTGACTACCACTCAACCATCTAAACACACACACACACACACACACACACACACACACACACACACACACACACACACACACACACACACACAAACCACATATTGAATAAGTCTTGAAAACATATTTTTACCTTTTATAGTTACAATAATGAGTCAGAATAACTGCCCACATGCACTTTATACAGCACAAAGTCTTGCAATTAGATCTAGTGCTCTGCTGTTGGCTTGCTGGGTGCTCTGTTAGTTTTGAGGGACACTGTGACCTCTTTGGAAGGTTCTGGGTGAGATGTAGGGATGTCTGTCTTTTCCTCCCGGTCCCCAAAACATCTGCATTGTCTGTCGTTCGGAACAGTGTCAGAGTTCCACTTCGATGAATTCCAGAAAGGCGCTCTGGCTTGACCTATAATCCCCAGAAGGCGAGTGTGCGGCTTGTGGAAAGCCCCCTTCTATGTCTCTTGGCTCTAGCTTTGGAAAACCCTGCCTTGGAAACAGGGCCTTGGAGGTCAAGCTATTGCTATTTAGAAGCACAAGCTATTGGGAAATAATTGGCTTCGTGAGTGGTTTACTGTTGGAGAGGGGCTCCGGAGAACGTGGGCCAAGGCAGATGGCTGAATTTACATATAGCTGGAAAGGAGACAGCCAAAAAGCCTGGGAAACCCTACAGCCCATAGTTGGCTCCCAAAAACCCTCTCTAATGATAATGACTGATGTCTCAGTGAGAGAATCCTTTTGAAGTGATGAGAACACCTCTTCAGAGAGCAACAGCTGTACTAGGCCTGATAATGTTTTAGTTAATCCAAAAATAGCTTTTTCATGTTGGTCAGTACAGCAGAGATGCAATGGAACAGAGTTGCAGCTGAATCATGACACAAAGAAAGAAAGTAAAAAATTATGAAAGGTTAGAGCTGGGACGATAAACTGAAAATGACCAACACCGACATTGCATTCCTCTTACCAAAGCATTTTGCATAGGCCTATGTTGGTGATTTTGCTTCACATGTTTTCTGTAGATTGTTCTAAAACCATTATCTGGTCAACAGTAATAGCCCATACATTACGTTGATCCCTGCTATGATGGTATCTGCCTGTCCCTTTTTTGCTGTCGGCTACTGTGTGAGCAGACCACTCTCACTCCCCCTCCCCACTATGCGCACAGAGGAGGGAGAGATGCATTCTGGGAAGGTCAAGCATATGACCATTGCTCAAAATGCAATTGCGGGAAAAATACAGTTTTCAAAGCAACTACTGTTGTTCCAGTTACAGAGAGGAGAATCACAGCTTTCTATGAGTATATACAAGAAAAAGAGAGAGAACAATGACAGCATGGCATATAACAGACAGTCTCAACTAACCTGAATTCAACGTGAAATCACCCAAAAATGTCACCATGTCATTGGATTTAGGTTAAAGGTTGGGTGAAATTCCCTTACATTGATTACTTATTTCAAATCAAATCAGTTTTCCACGTCGATTCAATATAATCACATAGAATGTTTTTGTTGATATGATGTGGAAACAACATTGATTCAACCAGTTTTTGCCCAGTGGGATGCTACCATCTCAGTTGTCTTACTTTGCACTGGAAAAAAATGTCTACAGCCCTGCTGCTAATGTAAATTAACTGTCCATAAAAAAAGTAAAAAATGTATTTGTTGTTATCAGGCAAAATAGTTACATTTACCACCATATGACTTATTGTCCATATCGCCCAGCTCAATGAAAGGGTATCAAGCTAATTTTCTGTTGATATCCCTATGCCATTTTGTATCAAGAATCCACCCCACACCACACCTTTGTTGATAAAATTGGCCACTATATGAATTAAAAAGTGACTGTATACTTAACAAAAATACATCTAACCATATTTATTGACTGTTCAAAGAATACTGTATGTCAGAATATTTTTTTTTCTTTAACGCTCCTCATTTTTGTCTCTCCAGCATCCTACTTTGGGGACAGTTTCTGCAAGATAACGTCAATCCAAGATGTCTCCTCCTTTCACCTGTCGCTGCAGTTCAAGACCAGCCGACGAAGTGGACTCCTCCTCCTGGCTGCAGGGATGCAGGACTACCTATTTCTGGAACTCCAAAATGGGAAATTACAGGTTAGTATCAACACCTGTCTTGTCGGAAAGGATTCTATTTGCAATGTACTATCAGACCGGCTTAAACCAAGGCAACCTAGCAAGCTGTTGCAAAGTGTATTTTACACAAGCTTTATGATGTTATTAAACCACCCAGAAATGTACAAGGCATGGTTATTTAGGTGGATGACTGATTGTGAATCCTAGATGGCAAACATGTTTTGTCAGCTGGTTCACAATATTCCAGTTTATAGTCCTTTCCAGGGTTGGAATTGGAAAAAGTCACTCTGGGGACTGACCATGTCAAATCCTAGAAATTCAAATTTAACACAGTTTTACAAAAATGCTTTCACTTTGGGGACTCGGTTCCTACGCATTCCCCCACCCCCCAATTCCACCTCTGGTTCTATCCTGTGGAGATGAGGCACTAAAAGTATTACAAAAAGGACACCTGTCTTAAAACTTCCTATAAATGTCCTATATTTTAATTGAAAGACTGACAACAGCATCTGTGATGTTACTTTCCTCTTTCCAAACCAAAAATGTACTTCAACCTAATACATTTAAAGATTATAACAGAAGTGAAAGCAGGCTGGTGGTGTGTGCTCATTAAAGAAGCATGTATGTGACAGTTTCAATTAGATGGTACTCTGAAATCATTCTACATTGCTTTACTGGTTGTCACTTTAAAATGTGATTCCTGACATTTTAATTCCATAATGAATTGCTTGGCAGAGTCTGTCAGGAACTGAATTAGCATCAGATGTGCTGTCATAAACAATCCCTAAATTGTGTACAATAAACAAGGTTTATTGGTTTTAGAGGTCTGGTGCGCTTGCTATTAATAACATTTGAATATGATAGAATCACAAGAAAGCTATGATGCTACTCACACAATTATTAAAATCTTAAAATGCTTTCCCCGTTCTCCTCTGATCCATAAGAAGCAGTTTGTAAGGACAAGATAGGTGAAAGAGATATGCCCCCAAAAAGACAATCACAAGTCTATGCTAGATTGATTCCTCTTTGATATCATCTATCAAATCCTTTTAGATAATCGTTCATGGGAAGAAAGGCTATGAGGAAGGAATCCTTTCAAGAATATAATGACAGTCCAAAAAACATACAATTATTGAGCTTCATAAAATAGCAATGACACTTCTCTTCTCTCTTTTTTCACAAAGGTGCGAATGAACCTTGGGGCCGGTGAGATGGTGCTGTCATCATCTCTGGGGCTGCAGCTGAACAACCTCCTGGAGCATAAGGTGTCTATCACGATGCAGGAGGCCAAACTGACCATGCTGATCGATGACCTCTTTTCCACTTTCATCTCTGTGCCTGAAACCCAGGAGGACCTCAACATTGACATGGGGGTTTACATGGGGGGCACCGGAGACTTAGACGCCCCATATCTCAGCAATGCCATACCTCCATTCCGCGGTTGCATGACCAATGTCAAGTTGGAGTCCCATCAGTTTGATATTTTCGACTCTGAGCCCATTGACTGCCATGATACAAAGGAGTCCTGTAGCAGTGAGTTTGAGGTTGGTGATGGAGAGGCGACCAGCTTTATCAGCCCAGACTCATTTGTGTCCTTCCCTACTTGGAGCGGGGCTAGTGGTAGTGAAAGGACCTTGGAGTTTCTCATGAAGACCACCATTGAGGATGCCCTACTCACCTTCCACCCTGGACGAGAGTCAGACTTTATAGCTGTTGGCGTTGTGGGCGGTTACCTAAAAGGTGTGGTGGACCTTGGGAGTGGGATGGTGGTACTGGACAACCCCAGAGTACAGCTAGATGATGATCAGTGGCATAGGATCAGAGTCACTGTAGATGCGAGTGTGTTTGAGATTAATGTGGACAGCCAGCCT
Organism: Salmo salar; assembly: GCF_965601325.2. Classification (NCBI taxonomy): domain Eukaryota; kingdom Metazoa; phylum Chordata; class Actinopteri; order Salmoniformes; family Salmonidae; genus Salmo; species Salmo salar. Next base: position 72,025,445 of record NC_138300.1, read on the forward strand.
GCCTCTCTCCCTCTGAGGGGCTCAGAGCGATTGGATCTAGCTGGCAATCTGTATATGGGGGGGATCCAGGGCAAGATGAAGGATGTGTTTCGTGATAGTAGCTTGTCTCGTATGGAGGAGGAAATAACATCTGAGTCTTTTATCGGATGCATGGGAGAAATCAAAGTGAACCAGAAGGACAGAAGCCTGCAGGACGCGTTGGTCACCAAAGACGTCCATGTGAAATGCGAGGGAGAGGACTATGACTACTCAAGTTACTATGATCTTGAGGCAACCACAACTACGGCTCCTGTTCGGATCCGATATGTCGACGCTGACCCTAATGAAAGACATTGCTACCCAACTGACGACACACCAGAGGCCTTCCGGAACATTACAAAACTTATTGAAGTCAACCCTTTGCTTGTACCCGAGGGTGGGGAAGCTTTTCTCGATATTAACAACCTTAGCCCTACATTTGACCTAAACACTGTGGGAATCCGCCAATCCCAGATCATCTTCACTCAACAAAGTGACCCTTGGTACGGACTCGTAGATATGAACATCAATACCAGACGTACCAAAAAGTTTACACTCCTGGATGTGGTCAACAAGAAAATCAAGTATCTCCACGACGGCAATGAAAAGTATGGCGATCAGATCCAGTTGGAGGTGGTTGCCCATAGTAACAGTTACCTTCCAGGATGTCTTAAAAATCCTCACCAGTACATTCTCCCAGTGGAGATCATACCTGTCAATGACACACCACAACTAAGCGGAGGAGACATTTCCATCACAGAAAATGGTCGCACTCGCTTAAATCCCAACCTTATCAAGATTGTGGATTCGGACACTCGCTGTGATGAATTGATTGTCACCGTGACCTCAGAACCTCCCAGAGGGGTTGGCTACTTAGAAAATGCTCAGCAACCAGGAAGAAGTATCAAAGAGTTCACATGCAGGCAGTTGAAAGACGGCAATATATATTTTGTCCACAGAACTGGGAGCGGTGGGATAACTCTACAGGTATCTGACGGACAATCCATAAGTCATTCAACCACTTTTAAACTGTCCATTACACAGCCCCAAATGAGCCTTGTGACCAATACCGGCCTTCTGTTGTCTCAGGGAAGCAACTCTTCCATTGGGATCCAGAACCTGGCCGTCATTGCCACCCCTCGTAATGGAGATATTGTGTTTAATGTCACACAGGCTCTGAGATATGGTGAATTGCATGTTCTTTCTAGCAATGGTTTGCCCAAACAGGTGACATCTTTTCACCAGTCAGATTTGGAGCAAGATCGCTTGAGATATGTTAGCACAGACTCAAGTGACCTGGAGGACATTGTGTCAGATCATTTTCAATTTGATGTCCATCTTGGACAGTTTTCCCTATGGAACAATACTTTTTTGATCAAGATCACACCCTCCCAGGTTAAAATGGCCCAAGTAGTTCCCCTTGAGATTGAAGGCAAGGTAGAGCAAAAGGCAATAAAACACACTGAACTTGAAGCAGAAGTGAAGGGAAAAAGTGTAGCCCCAGAAACTATAAGATACATCCTTCTGAAGGCCCCCACACTGGGTACTCTTCAGATGATCGGCAGGAAGCTAGTTGAGGGAGACAGTTTCACCCAACAGGACCTCTGGAATGCCCAGGTCAGCTATAGAGTCCAGGTGCAAAGGGCGGTGGCTAATGAGGACCAGTTCCAGTTCAGAGTCTTTGCAGAGAATCAGTACTCCCCTATGTATACCTACCCAATCAAGATCCAGGCTGATTCAGACGCCCCTGTTTTGACAAATGAGAGACTCGTTGTCTTAGAGGGTGGGGAGAATATTCTGAACAAAGACTATCTATGGGTTCAGACATCCACCTCGACAAACTTTGTTTACAGGGTGACGCAAGACCCCAAGTATGGCCGTCTCATCAGGGAGTCCCCATCTGGACAGCCCAGGTTCGACGGGGCCATTAGAATGTTCAGCAATGAGGATCTGAATCTAGATAGGCTGATCTACCAACATGATGGCTCAGAGTCTAATGATGATGAGTTCTATTTCCTGGTATTCGAGCAAGCAGCAGGAAGTGAAAACATCAGAATCGATGGTCAAGAGTCTATGAGCAGCATGTTTAGAATATCTATTCAGTCCAAGAACGACCACGTGCCTCTTAGAGTGGTTGATAAAACCTTCAATGTGGTGCGAAACGGACAACGTTTGCTGACCACAGAAGATATCCTCTTCAGGGACGATGACTCAGGGTTCAATGATACCCAGTTGGTCTTTGTTCGCACAGGCATTCTCTCAGGAAATATTGTCTCCCCATCAGACCCCTCGCAGCCCCTCTTTCGTTTCACTCAAGCGGACATGAAAGACCAGAATGTTCTATTTGTGCACCATGGGGCAGACCGTGAGCGCTTCCAGCTCCAGGTTTCTGATGGCCTGCATAAGACCACAGCCCTGCTGCAGATCCAGGCTGGTGAGGCCTACCTCCATGTGGTGAACAACACTATGGTTGTCATGGACCATGGAAGCACAAAGACGCTCAACACCAGTCTGTTGAGTGCAGAGTCCAACATGGACATAAGAGACGCCAGTGACATTAGGTACCAAGTGACATCACCCCCTAGTGATGGGAAGATCATCGTGAGTGGGATTGAGGCCTCTTGGTTCACACAGGAGGATCTGAAAAAGGGTGTGGTGTCCTACGAGCATAACGACCAGAGTCTGAGCTCCAAGGACTCATTTGGCTTCACTGTGGAAGCGAAAGGATTTTCTGAGGAGGGCACATTCAGAATAAAGATCTTCAAGCAAGGCTATTTGTCAGAGCCTGAGGTCATCACCAATGAGGTCATCATCTCCTATGAGGGAGAGCACACCGTGATCAACCAGGATCATCTTAAGGTATGTTTACATTATCAAATCAAATCAAATGTATTTATATATGATATCTCTGATATCTCAAAGTGCTGTACAGAAACCCAGCCTAAAACCCCAAACAGCAAGCAATGCAGGTGTAGAAGCACGGTGGCTAGGAAAAACTCCCTAGAAAGGCCAAAACCTAGGAAGAAACCTAGAGAGGAACCAGGCTATGAGGGGTGGCCAGTCCTCTTCTGGCTGTGCCGGGTGGAGATTATAACAGCACATGGCCTAGATGTTCAAATGTTCATAAATGACCAGCATTGTCAAATAATAATAATCATAGTAGTTGTCAAGGGTGCAACAAGTCAGTAACACAAGAGTAAGTGTCAGTTGGCTTTTTCATAGCCTATTCTGCTATGTTTTTTTCTACCACTCCTGCAGTCTCTAGAGAGTTGAAAACAGCAGGTCTGGGACAGGTAGCACGTCCGGTGAATAGGTCAGGGTTCCAGCAGGTCTGGGACAACAGGTCTGGGACAGGTAGCACGTCCGGTGAACAGGTCAGGGTTCCATATCTGCAGGCAGAACAGTTGGAACTGGAGCAGCAGCACGGCCAGGTGAACTGGGGACAGCAAGGAGTCCTCAAGCCAGGTAGTCCTGAGGCATGGTCCTAGGGCTCAGGTCCTCCGAGAGAGAGAAATAAAGAAAGAGAAAGAGAGAATTAGAGAGAGCATATTTAAATTCACACAGGACACCGGAAAAGACAAGAGAAATACTCCAGATGTGACAGACTGACCCTAGCCCCCCGACACATAAACTACTGCAGCATAAATACTGGAGGTTGAGACAGGAGGGGTCAGGAGACACTGTGGCCCCATCCGATGAAACCCCCGGACAGGGCCAAACAGGTAGGATATAACCCCACCCACTTTGCCAAAGCACAGCCTCCACACCACTGGAGGGATATCTCCAACCACCAACATACCATCCCGGGACAAGGCCGAGTATAGCCCACAAAGATCTCCGCCACAGCACAGCCCAAGGGGGGGCGCCAACCCAGACAGGAAGACCACGTCAGTGACTCAACCCACTCAAGTGACGCACCCCTCCCAGGGACGGCATGGAAGAACACCAGTAAGCCAGTGACTCAGCCCCCGTAATAGGGGTAGAGGCAGAGAATCCCAGTGGAAAGAGGGGAAACCGGCCAGGCAGAGACAGCAAGGGCGGTTCGTTGCTCCAGCCTTTCCGTTCACCTTCACACCCCTGGGCCAGACTACACTTAATCATAGGACCTACTGAAGAGATGTGTCTTCAGTAAAGACTTAAAGGTTGAGACTGTGTCTGCGTCTCACATGGGTAGGCAGACTATTCCATAAAAATCGAGCTCTATAGGAGAAAGCCCTGCCTCCAGCTGTTTGCTTAGAAATTCTAGGAACAATTAGGAGGCCTGCGTCTTGTGACCGTAGCGTACGTGTAGGTATGTACGGCAGGACCAAATCGTAAAGATAGGTAGGAGCAAGCCCATGTAATGCTTTGTAGGTTAGCAGTAAAACCTTGAAATCAGCCCTTGCCTTAACAGGAAGCCAGTGTAGGGAGGCTAGCACTGGAGTAATATGATCACATTTTTTGGTTCTAGTCGGGATTCTATCAGCCGTATTTAGCACTAACTGAAGTTTATTTAGTGCTTTATCCGGGTAGCCGGAAAGTAGAGCATTGCAGTAGTCCAACCTAGAAGTAACAAAGGCATGGATTAATTTTTCTGCGTCATTTTTGGACAGAAAGTTTCTGATTTTTGCAATGTTACGTAGATGGAAAAAAGCTGTCCTTGAAACAGTCTTGATATGTTCTTCAAAAGAGAGATCAGGGTCCAGAGTAACGCCGAGGTCCTTCACAGTTTTATTTGAGACGACTGTACAACCATCCAGATTAATTGTCAGATTCAACAGAAGATCTCTTTGTTTCTTGGGACCTAGAACAAGCATCTCTGTTTTGTCCGAGTTTAAGAGTAGAAAGTTTGCAGCCATCCACTTCCTTATGTCTGAGACACAGGCTTCTAGCGAGGGCAATTTTGGGGCTTCACCATGTTTCATTGAAATGTACAGCTGTGTGTCATCCGCATAGCAGTGAAATTTAACATTATGTTTTCGAATGACATCCCAAAGAGGTAAAATATATAGTGAAAACAATAGTGGTCCTAAAACGTAACCTTGAGGAACACCGAAATTTACAGTTGATTTGTCAGAGGACAAACCATTCACAGAGACAAACTGATATCTTTCCGACAGATAAGACCTAAACCAGGCCAGAACTTGTCCATGTAGACCAATTTGGGTTTCCAATCTCTCCAAAAGAATGTGGTGATCGATGGTATCAAAAGCAGCACTAAGATCTAGGAGCACAAGGACAGACGCAGAACCTCGGTCTGACGTCATTAAAAGGTAATTTACCACCTTCACAGGTGCAGTCTCAGTGCTATGATGGGGTCTAAAACCAGACTGAAGCATTTCGTGTACATTGTTTGTCTTCAGGAAGGCAGTGAGTTGCTGCGCAACAGCTTTTTCTAAATTTTTTGAGAGGAATGGAAGATTCGATATAGGCCGATAGTTTTTTATAATTTCTGGGTCAAGATTTGGCTTTTTCAAGAGAGGCTTTATTACTGCCACTTTTAGTGAGTTTGGTACACATCCGGTGGATAGAGAGCCGTTTATTATGTTCAACATAGGAGGGCCAAGCACAGAAAGCAGCTCTTTCAGTAGTTTAGTTGGAATAGGGTCCAGTATGCAGCTTGAAGGTTTAGAGGCCATGATTATTTTCATCATTGTGTCAAGAGATATAGTACTAAAACACTTTAGTGTCTCCCTTGATCCTAGGTCCTGGCAGGGTTGTGCAGACTCAGGACAACGGAGCTTTGGAGGAATACGCAGATTTAAAGAGGAGTCCGTAATTTGCTTTCTAATGATCATGATCTTTTCCTCAAAGAAGTTAATGAATTCATCACTGCTGAAGTGAGAGCCATCCTCTCTTGGGGAATGCTGCTTTTTAGTTAACTTTGCGACAGTATCAAAAATAAATTTCGGATTGTTCTTATTTTCCTCAATTAAGTTGGAAAAATAGGATGATCAAGCAGCAGTGAGGGCTCTTTGATACTGCACAGTACTGTCTTTCCAAGCTAGTCGGAAGACTTCCAGTTTGGTGTGGCGCCATTTCCGTTCCAATTTTCTGGAAGCTTGCTTCAGAGCTCGTGTATTTTCTGTATACCAGGGAGCTAGTTTCTTCTGACAAATGTTTTTAGTTTTTAGGGGTGCAACTGCATCTAGGGTATTGCGCAAGGTTAAATTGAGTTCCTCAGTTAGGTGGTTAACTGATTTTTGTCCTCTGACGTCCTTGGGTAGGCAGAGGGAGTCTGGAAGGGCATCAAGGAATCTTTGGGTTGTCTGAGAATTTATAGCACGACTTTTAATGCTTCTTGGTTGGGGTCTGAGCAGATTATTTGTTGCGATTGCGAACGTAATAAAATGGTGGTCCGATAGTCCAGGATTATGAGGAAAAACATTAAGATCCACAACATTTATTCCATGGGACAAAACTAGGTCCAGAGTATGACTGTGGCAGTGAGTAGGTCCAGAGACATGTTGGACAAAACCCACTGAGTCGATGATGGCTCCAAAAGCCTTTTGGAGTGGGTCTGTGGACTTTTCCATGTGAAAATTAAAGTCACCAAAAATTAGAATATTATCTGCGATGACTAATAGGAATACAGGGAACTCAGTGAGGAACGCTGCATATGGCCCAGGAGGCCTGTAAACAGTAGCTATAAAAAGTGATTGAGTAGGCTGCATAGATTTCATGACTAGAAGCTCAAAAGACGAAAACGTCGTTGTTGTTTTTTTGGGGGTAAATTTAAATTTGCTATCATAAATGTTAGCAACACCTCCGCCTTTGCGGGATGCACGGGGGATATGGTCACTAGTGTAACCAGGGTGTAAGGCCTCATTTAACACAGTAAATTCATCAGGCTTAAGCCATGTTTCAGTCAGGCCAATCACATCAGATTATGATCAGTGATTAGTTTATTGACTATAACTGCCTTTGAAGTGAGGGATCTAACATTAAGTAGTCCTATTTTGAGATGTGAGGTATCACAATCTCTTTCAATAATGGCAGGGATGGAGGAGGTCTTTATACTAGTGAGATTGCTAAAGCGAACACCGTCATCTTTAATTTTGCCCAACCTAGATCGAGGCACAGACACGGTCTCAATGGGGATAGCTGAGCTGACTACACTGACTGTGCTAGTGGCAGACTCCACTAAGCTGGCAGGCTGGCTAACAGCCTGCTGCCTGGCCTGCACCCTATTTCATTGTGGAGCTAGAGGAGTTAGAGCCCTGTCTATGTTCGTAGATAAGATGAGAGCACCCCTCCAGCTAGGATGGAGTCCATCACTCCTCAACAGGCCAGGCTTGGTCCTGTTTGTGGGTGAGTCCCAGAAAGAGGGCCAATTATCTACAAATTCTATCTTTTGGGAGGGGCAGAAAACAGTTTTCAACCAGCGATTGAGTTGTGAGACTCTGCTGTAGAGCTCATCACTCCCCCTAACTGGGAGGGGGCCAGAGACAATTAATCGATGCCGACACATCTTTCTAGCTGATTTACACGCTGAAGCTATGTTGCGCTTGGTGACCTCTGACTGTTTCATCCTAATATCGTTGGTGCCGACGTGGATAACAATATCTCTATACTCTCTACACTCCCCAGTTTTAGCTTTAGCCAGCACCGTCTTTAGATTAGCCTTAACGTCGGTAGCCCTGCCCCCTGGTAAACAGTGTATGATCGCTGGATGATTCGTTTTTAGTCTAATACTGCGGGTAATGGAGTCGCTAATGACTAGGGTTTTCAATTTGTCAGAGCTAATGGTGAGAGGCTTCGGCGTCTCAGACCCCACAACGGGAGGAGCAGAGACCAGAGAAGTTTCGGCCTCCGACTCCGACTCGCTTAACCTCTTGGGGCTATGTGGGACGCTAGCGTGCCACCCGTGGTGCACCCTATCAACAGCAGGTGCATTTCAAGAGCGGCAAATTTGAAACCAAATAAATGTCAAAATTCAAATTTTTCAAACATACAACTATCTTACACCCTTTGAAAGATAAACATCTCCTTAATCTAACCACGTTGTCCGATTTCAAAAAGGTTTTACGGCGAAAGCATAAAGTTAGATTATGTTAGGAGAGTACATTGACAATAGCTGTGTGTAATGTTTTGTCAATTCAAAGACAGGCGTCACCAAAACCATAAAACCAGCTAAAATGATGCACTAACCTTTGACAATCTCCATCAGATGACACTCCTAGGACATTATGTTAGACAATGCATGCATTTTTAGTTCTATCAAGTTCATATTTATATCCAAAAACAGCGTTTTACTATGGCGTTGATGTTCAGGAAATCGTTTCCCTTCAATAACCGGCAGTCAAGTCAGCACCACAAATTAAATAATTAAAATTAGAAAACATTGGTAAAATATTATATTGTCATTTAAAGAATTATAGATTTACATCTCTTGAACGCAATCGACTTGCCAGATTTAAAAATAACCTTACTGGGAAATCACACTTTGCAATAATCTGAGCACTGCGCCCAGAAAAATACGCGTTGCGATACAGACAAACGGCCATGTTGGAGAGATCTAAAATCGAAAATACTATGTACCTTTGATTCTCTTCATCAGATGTCACTTCCAGGAATCCCAGGTCCATAACGAATGTAGTTTTGTTCAAAAAAGCTCATCATTTATGTCCAAAAAGCTCCGTGTTGTTAGCACATGATCTAAGCCCGCCGGACTTCACTTCATGAACGAGGGGAAAAAATATATTTACGTTCGTTCAAACATGTCAAACGTTGTATAGCATAAATCATTAGTGCCTTTTTTAACCAGAACATGAATAATATTCAAGGTGGACGAATGCATTCTCTTTTAAAACGTATTGGAACGAGGGTACCCAACATGACCTCGCGCGCCAGAGTCTAATCGGCCATCACCGTTCCAAGGCTCTTGTTCGTTCAGATCTCATAGTAGAAGACTCAAAACACTTTGTAAAGGCTGGTGACATCTAGTGGAAGCAATAGGAAGTGCCAAAACATTAATCAGCCCCTGTGTGTTTCAATGGCATAGGCTTAAAGGTAATTCAACACATCAGGTATCCACTTCCTGTCAGAAAATGTCTCAGGGTTTTGCCTGCCAAATGAGTTCTGTTATACTCACAGACACCATTCATACAGTTTTAGAAACTTTAGGGTGTTTTCTATCCATATATAATAAGTATATGCATATTCTAGTTACTGGGTAGGATTAGTAACCAGATTAAATCAGGTAAGTTTTTTTATCCAGCCGTGAAAATACTGCCCCCTAGCCCCAACAGGTTAATGGGGAAAACCGGTTGAAAGTTTCTGTCGGCTGAATAAGCGACACCGGTTGAGCATTCCTACAGCGTTTCCCTCCAGAAGCCATGAGAAAGTTGTCCGGCTGCGGGGACCGTGCGAGGGGGTTTATACTAACGTTACTATCTGTACTTACTGGTGGCACAGACGCTGTTTCATCCTTTCCTACACTGAAATTGCCCTTGCCTAACGATTGCGTCTGAAGCTGGGCTTGCAGCACAGCTATCCTCGCCGTAAGGCGATCGTTCTCCTGTATATTATAAGTACAACGACTGCAATTAGAAGGCATCATGTTAATGTTACTTAGCTTCGGCTGTTTGAAGTCCTGACGAACCATGTCCAGATAAAACCTCCGGGTGAAAAAGTTGAATGAAAAAAGTTGAGTGAGGGGAAAAACTAAGAATATACGCTAATGAAAAAGTAAAAACCGTGAAGTAGTCAGGTAGCAAAGTAAGATCGGCAACAAAACGCACAGCAGCACGTAAACAAGTCTATATATTCCCCTCTATGTTTACCAATAGTTAACTTCCACCTTTACCTACTGTTTGTTCTTGAATCTATTACAATACCGCCAACTGAGTGACTTAGTAGACTGTAATTGTGCTTCTGAAGCAGTCATTAGAGTTGCAAGTACCCAAGCATGCATCCTCAACAGTATGTACACTTTATGGCTGCACGATCTGGATAAAATATCTAATTGCGATTTCTTGGGGGAAGATATTGCAATTGCGATTATGAATTGCGATTTTCGAAGCACTTGGGTGAAAACTAAACAGATTTAGTTGAAACAAGAGTCAGGGTAGAGAACATCACTTCTAAAATGAGATCATATGAATGACTACATACTGTGCTAACTGAATACAAAACCAAATGAAACAAATATTTTCCAACATTGTTATAGGCTACATATGATAATAGATAGTATTCTTACACCAACATATTAACAAACATTTTTACCACAATCATCAAAATATAGTGTGCATTTATTAATAAATGAATGAATAACATTATGAGTTCCTATTTTACCATGAAGAGTTCCTAAATAACCTAAGTTAATTATTTATTCAGGCAGCCATAGCCTGCAGATGGAATAGGAAACTTATGATTGTGCAATTATGTATAAGTAGGCTCAATAATTATTATAATTGAAATTCTAAGCCTTAAAAACATGTAACGTGTAGCCTACCCATTGCAAGGTGCAGCCTGTGTCCAAAACATTGGAGTCTGGTCCAGTTATTCAACGAGACGTGTTTCAACTTGTCCCTTAATTTTGTTATACAGTGTTGGGATGACAACTTGGGAGGAATATGTGCGAGATAGAATCTTGTATCTCCTTTCCAGCTTGTTTATCATCTTCTTGAAGCGGTCTTTGCTGACTGTGTAGCTAGGAACCATGTCTTTGGCTATGTGTTAGCTTCTGTGATTTCTGTGTCTGCACAGGGTGTTTTTTTGTAGGGCTTTACACTTGAAAACCCATCTGCAATCAATGCCTGTTGAACATAGCTGGCTGGTTGTGGCTAAGTTGCTTTGCTGCTGTTGGGCACTTTTTTTGTACAGTACAATCGTTGTAAAGTAGGGGATGGTTAACTTCAAATGATTGAATACGTTTGTTGTGATGCCTCGTGCTGTTCCCATAACTCTGAGGCATTTTTTGCCCAACACTTGCATTGGGTTGACATCGGTTTGCCTGTAGCCAAAATACTGCCATACTACTGAAGATGTGCCTTCTTTGGCACCAAATCAACGTTCTCATTAGCACTCGCAGCACTCATGTTTCGAACACTCACTGATGCAAAGCCACAGAGTTCCTAAACTTCATACTGTACTGTCTTTGGTAAAAACCGTTCTCTCCTCACCAGCACCTAACTGGGCGATGCATGTGATTGGCCAGCAGGTGCATACCATGCAGAGAGTAACAGAGGCCGCTTGTGATTGGTCAGTATGCTCTGGATATGTAGAGAGTGAATAAAAAGACTACTGCATCTCGTTGGAAGAGGTACCATAATCTAGTTTTTGTTGTATTAATTAACAGTGTCAAATAAAGTAGAAAATCATAGCCTCTTGCGATATGAATATTGCACATGTCAATATCGCAATTTCGATCTGAATTCAATTAATTGTGCAGCCCGAGTACACTTGTACATTTGTTGTTCATTCATTCATCCTGTTCATTGGAGAATTCTTTAATTCATTCACAGTGTTTATAAATTCACTTTTTGTTTATGTTGTCTCTGTGGAGCAGACTCTCAGTTTCACATGACATACAGTAATCACATAAACGTGGTGTAGATGTGATGTGTGACCCCCGTCCCTGATGGAAATCAGGAATATTACGCCTTCGCTTCGGAAATATTCTGACCCCTTGACTTTTTCCACATTTTGTTACGTTACAGCCTTATTCTAAAATTGATTAAATCGTTTTTTCCCCTCATCAATCTACACACAATACCCCATAATGACAAAGCAAAAACAGGTTTTTAGAATTTTTTCCTAATCTATTAAACATTCAAAACTGAAATATCACATTTACATGAGTATTCAGACCCTTTAATCAGTACTTTGTTGAAGGACTTTTGGCAGCGATTACAGCATCGAGTCTTCTTGGGTATCACGCTACAAGCTTGTCACACCTGTATTTGGGGAGTTTCTCCCATTCTTCTCAGCAGATCCTCTCAAGATCAGGTTGGATGGGGAGTGTTGCTGCACAGCTATTTTCAGGTCTCTCCAGAGATGTTCGATTGGGTTCAAGTCTGGGCTCTGGCTGGGCCAATCAAGGACATTCAGAGACTTGTCCCAAAGCCACTCCTGCATTGTCTTGGCTGTGTGCTTAGGTCGTTGTCCTGTTGGAAGGTTAAACTTCGCCCCAGTCTGAGGTCCTGTGTGCTCTGGAGCAGGTGGTCATCAAGGATCTCTCTCTGTACTTTGCTCCGTTCATGTTTGCCTCAATCCTGACTAGTCTCCCAGTCCCTGCCACTGAAAACATCCCCACATCATGATGCTGCCACCACCATGCTTCACTGTAAGGATGGTGCCAGGATGGTGCCAGACGTGACCCTTGGCATTCAGGCCATCTTGGTTTCATCAGACCAGACAATCTTGTTTCTCATGGTCTGAGTGTCCTTTAGGTGCCTTTTAGCAAACTCCAAGTGGGCTGTCATGTGCCTTCTACTGAGGAGCGGCTTCCGTCTGGCCACTCTACCATAAAGGCCAGATTGGTGGAGGGCTGCAGAGATTGTTGTCATTCTGTAAGGTTCTCCCATCTCCACAGAGGAGCTCTAAAGCTCGGTCTGACTGACCATTGGATTCTTGGTCACCTCCCTGACCAAGACCCTTCTCCTCTGATTGCTCAGTTTGGCCAGATGGCCAGCTCTAGGAAGAGTCTTGGTGGTTATAAACTTCATTTAAGAATTATGGAGGCCACTGTGTTCTTGGGGACCTTCAAGGCTCCCGAGTGGTGCCGCAGTCTAAGGTACTGCATCTCAGTGCAAGAGGCATCACTACAGTCCCTAGTTCGTATCCAGGCTGTATCACATCCAACCGTGATTGGGAGTCCCATAGAGCGGCACACAACTGGCCCAGCATCGTCCAGATTTGGGCCAGGGTAGGTCGTCATTGTAAATTTATTCTTAACTGACTTGCCTAGTTAAATAAAGGATACATTTTTGGTTTTAATGTAAAAAAAAGAAATCTGCAGAAATGTGTTGGTACCCTTCCCCGGAGCTGTGCCTCGACACAATCCTGTCTCAGAGCTCTACTAACAATTACTTCGACCTCATCGCTTGGTTTTTGCTCTGACATGCAATGTCAACTGTGGGACCTTATATAGACAGGTATGTGCCTTTCCAAATCATGTACAGTCAATTGAGTTTACCACAGGTGGACTCCAGTAAAGTTTCAGAAACATCTCAAGGATGATCAAAGGAATCGTGATGCACCTGAGCTCAATTTCGAGTCTCATAGCAAAGGGTCTGAATACTTATGTAAATGAAGTATTTCTGTTTATTATTTAATTATTTGTTTTATTTATTTAACCTTTATTTAACTAGGCAAGTCAGTGCAGAATAAATTCTTATTTACTATGACGGCCTACCAAAAGGCAAAAGGACTCTTGCGGCGAAGGGGGCTGGGATTAAAATAAAAAAAAGAAATACAATATAAATATACAGTTGAAGTCGGAAGTTTACATACACTTAGGTTGGAATCATTAAGACATATTTTTCAACCACTCCACAAATTTCTTGTTAACAAACTGTAGTTTTGGCAAGTTGGTTAGGACATCTACTTTGTGCATGACACAAGTAATTTTTCCAACAATTGTTAACAGACAGATTATTTCACTTATAATTCATTGTATTCCAGTGGGTCAGATGTTTACATACACTAAGTTGACTGTGCCTTTAAACAGCTAGAAAAATTCCAGATAATGATGTCATGGCTTTAGAAGCTTCTGATAGGCTAATTGACATCTTTTGAGTCAGTTGGAGGTGTACCTGTGGATGTATTTCAAGGCCTACCTTCAAACTCAGTGCCTCTTTGCTTGACATCATGGGAAAATCAAAAGAAATCAGCCAAGACTTCAGAAATAAAATTGTAGACCTCCACAAGTCTGGTTCATCCTTGTCCTCTGGTTTGATGAAACAAAAATATAACTGTTTGGCCATAATGACCATCGTTATGTTTGGAGGAAAAAGGGGGAGGCTTGCAAGCCGAAGAACACCATCCTAATCGTGAAGCACGGGGGTGGCAGCATCATGTTGTGGGGGTGCACTTCACAAAATAGATGGCATCATGAGGCAGGAAATATATTATGTGGATATATTGAAGCAACATTTCAAGACATCAGTCAGGAAGTTAAAGCTTGGTCACAAATGGGTCTTCCAAATGGACAATGACCCCAAGCATACTTCCAAAGTTGTGGCAAAATGGATTAAGGACAACAAAGTCATGGTATTGGAGTGGCCATCACAAAGCCCTGACCTCAATCCTATAGAAAATCTTTGGGCAGAACTGAAAAAGTGTGTGCGAGCAAGGAGGCCTACAAACCTGACTCAGATACACCAGCTCTGTCAGGAGGAATGGGCCAAAATTCACCCAACTTATTGTGGGAAGCTTGTGGTTGGCTATCTGAAACGTTTGACACAAGTTAAATAATTTAAAGGCAATGCTACCAAATACTAATTGAGTTTATGTAAACTTCTGACCCACTGGGAATGTCATGAAAGAAATAAAAGCTGAAATAAATCATTCTCTCTGCTATTATTCTGACATTTCACATTCTTAAAATAAAGTGGTGATCCTAACTGACCTTAGACAGGGAATCTTTACTAGGATTAAATGTCAGGAATTATGAAAAAAATGTATTTGGCTAATGTGTATGTAAACATCCGACATCAACTGTAGGACAAAACACACATCAGGACAAGAGAGACAACACTACATAAAGAGAGACCTAAGACAACAACATAGCTAGGCAGCAACACATGACAACACAGCATGGTAGCAACACAACATGACAACAGCATGGTAGCGACACAAAATGGTAGCAGCACAAAACATGGTACAAACATTATTGGGCACAGACAACAGCACAAAGGGAAAGAGGGTAGAGACAACAATACATCACGCAAAGCAGCCACAATTGTCAGTAAGAGTGTCCATGATTGAGTCTTTGAATGAAGAGATTGAGATAAAACTGTCCAGTTTGAGTGTTTGTTGCAGCTCGTTCCAGTCGCTAGCTGCAGTGAACTGAAAAAACGAGCGACCCAGTGTGCTTTAGGGACCTTTAACAGAATGTGACTGGCAGAACGGGTGTTGTATGTGGAGGATGAGGGCTGCAGTAGATATCTCAGATAGGGGGGAGTGAGGCCTAAGAGGGTTTTTATAAGCATCAACCAGTGGGTCTTGCGACGGGTATACAGAAATGACCATTTTACAGAGGTGTATAGAGTACAGTGATGTGTCCTATAAGGAGCATTGGTGGCATATCTGATGGCCAAATGGTAAAGAACATCTTGCCACTCGAGAGCACCCTTACCTGCAGGATGGTCATCTGAATCAGGGTTAGTTTGGCAGCTGCGAGGAAAGAGGAGCGATTACGATAGAGGAAACCAAGTCTAGATTTAACTTTAGCCTGCAGCTTTGATATGTGCTGAGAGAAGGACAGTGTACCATCTAACCATATGCCAAAGTACTTGTATGAGGTGACTACCTCAAGCTCTAAACCCTCAGAGGTAGTAATCACACCTGTGGGGAGAGGGGCATTCTTCTTACCGAACCACATGACCTTTGTTTTGGAGGTGTTCAGAACAAGGTTAAGGGTAGAGAAAGCTTGTTGGACACTAAGAAAGCTTGTTGTAGAGCATTTAACACACAATTCGGGGATGGGCCAGCTGAGTAGAAGACTGTAGCATCTGCATATAAATGGATGAGAGTGCTTCCTACTGCCTGAGCAATGTTGTTGATGTAAATTGAGAAGAGCGTGTGGCCTAGGATTGAGCCTTGGGGTACTCCCTTGGTGACAGGCAGTGGCTGAGACAGCAGCTTTTCTGACTTTATACACTGCACTCTTTGAGAGAGGTAGTTAGCAAACCAGGCCAAAGACCCCTTAGAGACACCAATACTCTTTAGCCGGCCCACATGAATGGAATCATCTACCCTATCAAAAGCGTTGGCCAAGTCAATAAAAATAGCAGCACAACATTGCTTCAAGGGCAATGGTGACATCCTTGAGGACCTTTAAGGTTGCAGTGACACATCCATAACTTGAGCGGAAACCAGATTGCATACCAAAGAGAGTACTATAGACGTCAAGAAAGCCAGTCAGTTGACTATTGACACGTTTTTCCAACACTTTTGATAATCAAGGCAAAATAGAAATAGGCCTGTAAGAGTTAGGATCAGCTTGATCTCCCCCTTTAAATAAAGGACGAACCGTGGCTGCCTTCCAAGCAATGGGAACTTCCCCAGAAAGGAGAGACAAGTTAAAAAGGTCGGAGATAGGCTTGCCGATAATAGGGGCATCAACCTTAAAGAAGAAAGGGTCTAAACCATCTGACCCAGATGGTTTTTGGGGTCAAGTTTCAGGAGCTTCTTTAGCACCTCGGACTCAGTGACTGCCCGCAGGGAGAAACTTTGTAGCGGGGCAGGGGAAAAAGAGGGAGAAGCATCAGGGATAGTCAGATTAGAAGCGGTAGGAGATGAGGAAATGTTGGACGGGCAAGGAGGCATGGCTGAGTCAAATAGGAATCCCGACTTAATGAAGCGGTAATTAAAGAGCTCAGCCATGTGCTTCTTGTCAGTAACAACCACATCATCAACTTTAAGGGACATGGGTAGCTGTGAGGAGGGTTTAATCTCCAGGTCTTTAACTGTTTTCCAGAACTTCTTGGGGTTCGACCCACAGAGAGAGAACTGCTCCTTAAAGTAACTAACTTTGTCCTTCCGGATAGCCTAAGTGCACTTATTTCTCATTTGCCTGAACGAGAGCCAGTCAGCCTGAGTATGCGTGTGCCGAGCCTTTCGCCAAATGCAGTTCTTGAGGTGGAGTAACTGCAATATCACGGTCGAACCAGGGGCTGAACCTGTTTTTAATTATAATTTTCTTTATGGGGGTGTGTTTCTTAACAATACCACTGAAAATATCAAAAAAGAAGGTCCAAGTGTCTTCGACCGAGGGGATCAAGTTGATTCTATACCATTTTAAAGAGGCCAGTTCATGATGGAAGGCTTGCTCATTGAAGTTTTTTAGCAGGCGTCTATGACAAATCAGGACAGGTCCTTTCACTGAGCAGCCATTATGAACACAGGCTGTAAAACAGTGATCACTAAAGTCATTACAGAAAACACCAGACTGATACCTATCAGGATTATTTGTGTGGATAACATCAAGAAGAGTAGCCTTTTCTGGGTGTTTGGAGTCATACCTTGTGGGATTGGTAATAATCTGAGAAAGATTTAGGGAGTCCCATTGCTTTAGGACTTGGTCTGGTGGTTTAAGCATGTCCCAGTTTAGGTCACCTAGCAGGACAAATTGAGACTTAGTATAAAGGGTCAGGAGAGAGCTTAGGGCAGGTAGGGTACAGGCCGGTGCTCATGGAGAATGATAGCACCCAGCAACAGTCAACAAAGTTTTAATACTTAAAACCAGTGTTAGGTTCTAATTCTCTGAGTAAAACACTCAACGGACAATATGAAAGCTTAACCAAGTTTAATTCTTCCCAGAGGGTCAATACAGCTGCATTCAGACAAAATATTTTTCAACCACCACAAGTATGTATACTCCAATTTAGGCACTCCTCCTTCCCTCCAATCCTTACATATTTTATGGTTTGACAGGAAGATGAAGTGATATGGTAATAAACCACTGTTTCTTCCTTAAGGGGGATCTGACCGGACCTCAACCCCCTTGATGCCTAATCCAAAGATCTCCACCCTTATCCCTATAGCAATCCAGTGACTTCCTCCCGTCCACCCAACACATTCCAAAGCCATCTGGCTCCTACAGATAACCATTAACTTCTGATGTAAAAACCAGTCTCTATCACTCTTTAGATACTATACTTCTGAGTATACAATGTTCCAAGTTTAACCCAGAATCTAACACCAGCAAATCAAATTGTTTGGGGACAGACTTGGTGGAGACAACCGAGCACTGAAGGTGATCCTTGGTAAAGATTGCCACTCCCCCACCTTTGGAAGATCTGTCTTGCCGAAAAAGGTTATAACCAGAAAGGTTAACATCAATATTCAAAACACTTTTCCTTAACCACGTCTCAGTAATGACCAACACATCTGGATTGGAGCTGTGAACCCACACTTTCAATTGATCTATTTTAGGTAATAAGCTTCTAGTGTTAATGTGCAGAAAACCCAGGCTTTTACGAGAGCAGAAATCAGTGAAGCAGATATCGGAGCACAAGTCAGAATTGGGGCTAGCAACAGTAGATGGGCCAGGGTGTACATGCACATTTCCAGATATCATCAACAGTAATACAATCAAGGCACAGCATAGGACAGGGAGAGCTCTGCAGTGCTGATTTATGACATCTGAATGTGCATCAGATGGCAACAAGATCATATTGTACGGCAATTTCATCAGGTAACATGAATACAAAGCCGGCGAGAGGTGATTAGAATAGGATGGGAGGCCAAAAGTCTGTGTAACCAATAGAGAGTCAGAGTCCCGAGTGTGGGAACAAACATAGTCTGTCCCACGGTTGGGGAAAGAAAGTTCGTAGTCAACAAAGCATGCAGGAGTCATGAGGCAAATAGCAAAATAGTAAAATGAGAAGGAAAAATTTAAAATATATAACGACTTGGGGCTAGCCATTGTAAGTTCAGAGTCACTCGCCCCAACTGTGCCTGTGTGCTGGAGGGAAGCAAAAGCTTGGGAGAGAGGTGGGGGGACTGTAGTGGGGGTACCTGTACCAGACAGGGGAAGACAACCAGGGAAGATGATGAACAGATCGCCAAGTGGAATCTAAGCAGCAGTGCAGCAGGCAACGGGAGTAGGTGTCACACCCACTTGGAAGAAGCTTTTACTTCTGGAGGCAGATTTCTTGTAGTACATTTATAATACATTTGCAAAAATGTCTAAAAACCTGTTTTCGCTTTGTCATCATGGGGTATTGTGTGTAGATTGCTGAGGAATTGTTTTTATTTAATCCATTTTAGAATAAGGCTGTAACGTCACAAAATGTGGAAAAGGTCAAGGGGTCTGAATACTTTCCGAAGGCGCTTTTAATCTTGTTTATATACTTAATTATAGTCTATTTAGTGTGGAAAACACTCACTAAGTACACCCTAAGGATATATCTGGAATCGTGTTGTTTCGAAGATGAACACGAGTGCACTTCATCTTGAGAGCATATTGATGAAGTTACATTTTTTCCAATGCATATTGCATTCCTGTTTTCACCTCGATTTGTGAAGTAATATTGTGAAGAATATCGAATTGTGAGGAAACATATTGAAAATTGTGCTTGATATTTAAAGTTCAATTTCTCAGAGGACCTTGTTCTGTTCTTTTCTCAGTATTGACTTAAGATGGACCAAGATGTACAGACATTGAATGCATTATTGAGAAATGTCAAACAAAGCTCAGGTTGTCCTTTAAATGTGGCCCTATTGACCATGGCTTTTGTGGAGCTTACTTGAAGTGCATTCTCACTTTTAGTTGGAGAACCAATGATTCCCACGGTTGTGTCAAGTTGTCTGGATGTGCTTTGGGTGGTGGACCACTCTTGATACACACGCAAACTGTTGACCGTGAAAAAAATCAGCAGGGTTGCAGTTCTTGACACACTAAAACCGGCGTGCCTGGCACCAAATTAGCGTAAAATAATATCATTTTTTAGATATCAATACCAAGCTTTCCCAAGTGACCAAAAATAGGGAGTTTTTTTAAGACCATATAGCTATGAGTCATAGCAAGTGCCCCATGCCTAATTCACATAGGAAAAATGTGTATTTGTGACTAATGTTGTGATTATAGATGGTAGAACAGTCAACTATTCCAGAAATGATTTATCCCTGAGGCAAAGCATCTCCCTTTATCCCAGGGTTTCCCAAACTCAGTCCTCGGGACCCATAGGGATGCATGTTTTGCTTTTTGCCCTAGCACTACACAGCTGATTCAAATAATCAACTATAATCAATAATCAACTAGCTTTAAGATGCAGCTTTTGCCTATTTTGAAAGGTACTTGTTTTCAGAAGCGCTTCAATCAGGCCACAAAAGTGTCAGACCCTGAATCTTCTTTAATCGATCAAGTTATGAGGTCTTTAGATGAAAAACTATTGTGCATCGAATGTAATTCATATGCAATGAATCAAAGTCAGTGGAGACTGTCTGTTTATTCCATTACCTGAATTTATAGGTTGTAAAAACCTTTAGTATACTGTTATTGTAAATATAGGTCTACTTCTGTCATACAACATAAGGGAAGACATAGTAAATGCTACGGTACATTGATGTGCTCATCTTAGTAGCAGAAGGTTTTTACAGTGGTGGTGGAACAAATTGACTGAATGTATATGGAATGTACTGACTGAACTAACTGGTCCAACTTTACATAAGTGTCCTTAAAATGTGTATTTACATGGTAAATTGTAAGTTGTTAGTACTATGTAACAATGTGTAGGCTACTTACAACATAGTCACACACTGCACCTGTCCATGTAATTACCATGTAAATGCATAGCTATAACATAGGTGTTCTACAACCATGTAAGTACGACCATTTAATTAGTCAAGACTTGAAAGTGAATCTGTACCTGGTCTCCCAACTTTCTCCCCCCAGGTGGAACAAGCAGACATCCTGCCCTCTGAGATGGTGTTCACAATCAAGGAGCCTCCTCGTCTGGGCCACGTGGTCATGCTGACCAACCACTCGGACAGTACGGCTGCGCCCATCCTGGACTACATCCACTCTTTCACCCAGGAGGATGTCAACAGGGGCCGCATCCTCTATGTCTCTGCCTCCATCCAGGGCAGTGACGCCTTCGCGGCTGACGTCAGCAACGGGTTCACCACCGTGGATGACCTCCGGATGATGGTGGACATTGTGCCTCGCCTCATCCCCATCCAGGCCCACAACTTCAGTGTGAGGGAGGGCGGCGGGATGGCCCTTACCACTGAGCTCCTGAATATCTCTCACCCTTTCTACAGTGCGGTCAACGTGGACTTCGTCGTAGAGGAGCCACCGCAGCATGGGGATATCCGCTACTTGGATGGTGACGAACAAGAGCTCACCTTCTTTACCTGGGAGGAGGTGAGTGCTTTTCATAGGTTTTGTTTTGGAAGGGGTAGGCGGGTGGTTGGTTTGTTGATGGATTGATTGATTGAGTTAGTTCATTAGCTAATTCAAAGGTACACAGATATCCATATCAACTGTTAAGTGGTGGACTCTGGTATGTATCACCCCCTGTGATAAAGACAGTATATTTATTCAAATTCAAATGATCAAGGATTTAAAAAACATACCATTTCTATTTAGATGCCAGGAATTGAGCTACTCTCTCTCCCCAGATTTTAAGTGTTATTTGTTTCTTAATCGTTCTGAAGAGAAGGAACCATGAGAAAATACAACACAAAAAGGGATTCGTTAGTTTAATTGAAAATGGAGTTTGACTTTTCCGTTTTGACTTGTTTGGAAACAAACCGAGTCCCACCAGACCACAAGCCATATCATTTATATGCACCATAGCATTTTCTGTGTCTTAATTACAAGATGCTCACAGAATAATATCCACCTTCCCTGACTTTGATCTTGCTGGTTGTTCGCGAAGACAGCCAAGGCCACACTAAGTTCACTTTGCTGTTGTTTGCTTAGTAACTCTTTTCACAGTAGCTGCTCACTATTCTGTGTGATGCGTCTCTGCTGTTTTATGATTCTGTCCGTAGTATTAGATAGAGAGAAACTACAGTATGTGAGACTGTGAGTTGTCTAGTCTCCAACCATTTGGTCCTGAGGCCTAGCACTTGGAAAGAATGAAAAGGAGACATGAGTGGTCACTTGTGGTGGAAAAGCCTCATGCATTCTGTATGTACTAGGGAGCCTAGTGGAGCTTGTGAGTCACTCCACTTATGGCTTGCCTGCTACGTGTATAGCTCAGCTCTTCTCCTCACTCATACACTACTCTTCTGAAAGGGTTGTGGAAAAACTGACGGTGATGTTCGGCAGCCCGAAGCCAAAATAAACTGGCCCATATATTCCTATAATAAGGCATGTGCACACAGCCCTCCTGCGCTTTGCCCCCAGACAGACTTTCTGAAAGACCCCACTATGTGTTTCAATTCAACTGGGACAAGCGTATAGCCATGATTCAGGTTAATCTGATTTAGATTTTTAGAGGAGAAAATGTGGGGAAAAAACGTTGACATAATCGTCTGCCATCCTGGACATGTTTTCTCTCTGGATCGGTGTATTTTTG
This sequence comes from Salmo salar, assembly GCF_965601325.2. Taxonomy (NCBI): domain Eukaryota; kingdom Metazoa; phylum Chordata; class Actinopteri; order Salmoniformes; family Salmonidae; genus Salmo; species Salmo salar. The sequence goes on from NC_138300.1 coordinate 72,047,644, forward strand.
TGTGCACTCTCTCTGTACATCGTCAGTGAGTTTTTTTCATGTTATGCAAGGACGACCCAAAAAACGTTTAGAGGACAAAACACAACACTTCTCCAAATGAGTACCACATTTAGAAGTAAATCTGCAGACTTGACTCGGTTGAGGCAGGATTAGAACCAGAGCATAATTGTTTGTAAATGAAAGATGGATATGCTTGGACTCATTATTGGACATGATTTGGAATTTCTTGACTCACTCATGTGGGAGCAGTGGTTCTTTTCATGCTCAGCGATGCTTTTCATGTTCAGTGCCCACTACTCCGCGAAACTCATATTGGCTTAATTGCTGCGTAAAGACATTTTCGGGATAAACTCTTCGTCACGCAGGGGAAGTTTGTGAGGTTATGTCAGAATATTGTAGCTTACTGCATGTAGGAGATACAGTGGAGAAAATGAGAGTGAGGGAGCTTTACTCCTGTAGTTGAAGTGGTTGGCACTTCTCATTATAGACTGGTAGTCATCATAAGTATGAATTAAAGAGGCCACAAGAATGTCAATAGCTACTTGCATGTACTGCACATAACATAGGAACAGAACATACAGTAAGTAGTATTGTAACATGTAACATAGGAACATAGTACATTACATGATGAAGGGTGTGTCAGAAAGGTCAGAGATAATTTAAACACTGTTTTCTAGAAGAGCCACTATATTGACTTTTGTTGTGATGTTTAGAGCTTTGTAAACTAACTGACTTGGAAGTGGAACATTCTAGACTACCAAAGGTATGATAAACAAGCTCAACCAGGTGCAGAGAGAGGAGTTTCATCAGGAATGGTGTTGCTTCTATAAACATGGAGCCTCCATCTGATCGAAGCACTCATTAAAATCACATCCACATCCACGCATGCATGCACAAACACACCACACCATCATGCACGCATGCACACACACAGCAGCCGAACATTGACCTGTTTGATGCTGTACAAACACTATCCTGAATTAGCAAAGCTCTCCCAAATACTGTGGTAAAGTTGAATGACTGTCACCAATAAAAATATCAGAACACCACATTGTATCTCAGCATGGAACAATGTGACAGGCCACATGTCGAACAAGAGCCATTCATTGTTTATTGTCCTTGAGCAGAGGCTGATTTTCCCGCTCACTTTCTCCGATCAGTAATGAAACTAAGTGTTTTTCCAGTTAGTTGGCTTCCATCTTGGATCAATTTGAATCTCCCTACTACAGTTGTGGTGCAGCAGGCCCCTCTCACCACCAAGTCATGCTCCCCTGCATGTAGACTAAATAGGAAGTCCTACCCATTCATCGGAAACAATGCTTCTGTATGCATTTCCTCAAATACTCAGGGCCTGTATTCACAAACAGTTGGACTGTAGGACTGTATTCTTAGAGTAGGAGTGCTGATTTGGGATCAGGTCCCCCGGTCTTATTTAGGTATTATGATTTAAAAAATACCTCACCTGTGTATTTGCATATCAGAACATCAAGATCGTCTGACGAAGTGGCCTACACTAACATGTAGCCTATGTGACTCACCACCTGGATTTGGTCTTATGTAGCAAAATTTGAAATTGTGTTTTTTACATTGAATAAAGGTAGAGACTTAGAGCTACAAAATGGTATATAATACACTGCATTTTTGAAGAACAATGGGAAAGTAATTCTGCTTTGAAAGTTGATAAACCTGTAAATTCACTTTTGAGAAAATGGCCTTTGAACGTTTTGGTATCTAGTGAAGAGCTCTTCTTTGTCTACACCCATTCAGCATTGTTCACACCCTCTTAAGCTTTAGCCCCACCCATCTCGTTTCGCTCTAGGAGCGTTTAGAACACACACTTGACGCTCTGGCCGATGATTTGTTTACCTCTTGATAACATGAAAACAGCCTAACCAGCCCTGCTGGCAACAATTTCATTACTCTTTTGTGCTGACGTTTACTGACACCAGCCATATTCAATGGGTGTTGTACACTTTAGCTTCAGACATGTAGCTAGCTAGGTAAACAATGTGTAAGATCACACACCTAATGTAATGTTTGCTAAAGAGCCAGCCAGCTAACGTTAGCTAGTTAAACAACAATGAACATAGTGCCAAATCATGTTGTTACTATCCTGCATGAATCTGCTGGGACCTAACCAACCAGGTTCAATGTTAGCTAGCTAACATTCGGCTCTAACTAGCAAAGCAAACGGCTCTGGGGTACGAATAATAACGTCATACACTTAATGTTAGCTAGGGAGCCAGCCAGCTAATGCTAGCTAGCTAACAGTACACTTGAGCTTGAAATGAAACCACTTTCTGTCTAAATGAGAATTGTGTAATATCTGAAAATGTAGCTAGCTAGACTATCTTACCCGTATTCATCATCATGTATGATGGATGCGTCTCCCTGTCACGGATGCCATGCCACAGTTGCCCTTAGTTTGAAGATGTAATCCAGAGACAGGTGTCTTCTCCATCTCTTTGGCTATCATACTCTCGCGCCACTGATTTCAAAACTCAACCCTCCAGAAAGTGGAGAGCAACCCTTACACATCTCCACTACACAATAAAAAAAATTAAAAGCCGCGTTCGACAGGATTATCACCAGCTCAAATAGACAGAAGCCTTCTATATGGCAGACCAATCCGAACTCCTCTCTCGGCATGTCCAGCCAACTCATTATCTCAGCCAATCATGGCTAGTGGGAAGGTTGCTGACTTTTTCTGTGGCTTAACCAACAAGGCTCGTAATTTAACAATTGTATTCGTATTTACAGATGGCATACAAGTTTGTTATTAAGCAGCATGAAAGTTCACATGTTCCAGAAGGCATTTCTGCCAAACAACGCATTTTGATTAAAAAAAAAACATTCAAATGGCTCTCCTGTGAAGTTGTGACTTGCGACATACTGTACGCCTAGTTTCCTGAAACGGGTCACCTATGTTATTGATCAGTAGAGGGAGAGAAAGACACAGTGATCCATTGTCTGTCTGTCCTCTGGACTCCAAAATACTGTAATATGAAGACCTTGATAGAATATTGTTGATCCATCCATCTCCAAAACATGTGCATGATATATTTTACACACACTAATAATTGCTTTTTTTGAGTGTAACAAACTTCCAACATGATAAGGTAGTGATCAACATTTTGAATTATCACCTTAGTCCAAAATGTTTTGCCCAAAGGTTGCCAAATTTTGCCTAAACATTCCTAGACACAGGAGCTATTATAGCTTTGCTTGAGACTGGGATTAAACAACACCACTGTGTCCATTCTGCCAATTCTCTTTGCCTACCACCATTGTGTGACAGGAGAACTGACTAGTCTGTGTGACCCCCACGGCCCCTTTTGTTCTCTACAGGTGAAACTTGGACACATCTACTACTTACATGACAGCACGGAAAGCGGCGAGGACAGTTTCACGCTCTCTGCCTCGGCCTATGAGATAGAGCGCCGCAGCCTCCCCGTTACCTTCACTGTCACCGTCTTCCCGGTCAACGATGAGGCACCTAAACTGACACGCAACACGGGACTGGAGGTACTGAGCTGTCGGTTTACCACAACAGTCGACTACTGATAACTATATATTTGATGAGTGCAAACTCCTTTTAATTGCAATGTACTGTATTTCACCAGAACCAATACAAACATATTTGTTTTATGCTCTAGTTTAGTGCACACATTTAGGACACTCCAAAACCATTATACTTGTCAGAAGTTGACAGTGTTTGTTTGTTTATTTGTCTGTTTTTTGTTTGTTCATCTATGCTATCATTTATGTTTTGATAAGCCTTCTCAGTGGGTTGCCTGAAAACAACTTAATAGCTAATTAACTCTATTCATAAGTGATTTACACATTGCCACTAGTTATGAAGGACAGAATTGGTTTGTAAACATCTTACTAATTAATGTACTTGATAATGAATACCTTAATTAAGTAATACCTTATACATCTGGCAACACTTTATATTAGTAACCCTTTTACACCTGAGGTTCATTACCAATTTCAGTCATGGATATATTGTATTACCCGTCAATTCTTGAAAGCAAACAGTAAGGCCGTGTCTTAAATCTGACTTGCCTACTACTTACTTAAACTGCATACTGTGTACTAATCGTACTACATACTATTTAGAACATACTGTTTAGTAAAACGAATGCAGTATGCAACAAATATCAACATACTAGGCACATCCTACTGAGAATGAGTCATCTAATGTGCATTTGCGTTGATTCCCACCATTCGTTTATTTTGGCACAGAGCGTCCCCTCAACTGATTATCAGCTGTTGTCAGACACACGTGGGTTTCGAAAGACAATTATTTCCTCAATATTGTGTAGTGAAGTCTACTAAATGAGTATGACATTCTGGCATTTAAAGCATACTACATTTAAAAAAAAATCTATAAAAAGTCATTTTTTCACATATCCAAAGGGCCTACCATTTAGAACGGAAATATGGGTATTCGAACATGGCCTAAGTGTTTCAAAAATTCAGAATGCAGATTTTACTGTAGAGACACAAAATGGCTGGAAAAAGCTATAATCATCTCACATACAACTGGAAACCGAGTGTGTCATTCAGCTTTGTTTACTCTGGCCTGTGGTTCGGCGTATCCACGGTAACCCGTATTTTGGGAAAACTGAGATGATGACAAGACCTCAGGCTTTTGGCGATGCCAGGGAACCAGCCAATCGCAGTGTCTCTCGCACGGCCACAAAATGTAATATAATGATATGTCTCTCTGTCCACATGCAGGCCTAGTGTTCATTCATACCAGCTCCAGCTCCTCCTGTGAGTTCTCTCCTTAGGTTCCCAAGCACTGCTTCTGATTTAGGGCAGGAAATGTGAGCATAGTGACCTAGAGCAGATGATCAGGCATGACGAACAACATGGTCCTGTCGTGACTCTCTGATCGCCATAGATCCTGTTGGCCAGGCCCTTGCTACAGCTGGCTTCTATTAGGATATTTTCTCTCACTCCGTCTATCTTTCTCTTTCTCTATTTCTTTCCCTCTTTCTCCTCTCCCTCTCTTTTGCTATAATCTCTCTCCTTCTCTCTCTCTCGCTCTCATTTAATCTCGCTCTATTTCTCTCTCTCGCTCTCTCTCAATCAATCGCTTCCTCTCTCCCTCTCTCTTTACTGGGATTTGGGGACGAATACAATTAAAACACTGACACATTGAATCATATTGTTGGCTTCAAAAGAAATGAGACATCCATTTTGTCAGATCACGTTTAATTTGCAACCCTTCTTCCTGAGGAGTAAAATCCATTGATTGTTATATAAACAATCCATTTCCAGCACAATTTAGAAATAACTTGCCAAAATGACTCAGGGAAATTTCTTGGGTGATAGTGAGGTAATGTTGCCATCTAGTGGACAGTTCATGGAATAACTAATAATTCTATGGTGTACACACCCCCCAAAACATACACTTTATTGTCCCTGTGGCTCAGTTGGTAGAGCATGGTGTTTGCAACGCCAGCATGGTGTGTGCAACGCCAGGGTTGTGGGTTCGATTCCCATGGGGGGCCAGTACAAAAATAATTATATATGAAATGAGATGTATGCATTCACTACTGTAAGTTGCTCTGGATAAGAGTGCCTGCTAAATGACAAAAAATGTCACATACACTGGATAGGTGCAATGAAATGTGTTGTTTTACTGGGTCAACCATAGTAGTACAGCACCCCTAGAGCAAATTAGAGTTAAGTACTCTGCTCAAGGGACACATTTTTCACCTGGTCAGCTCAGGTATTTTAACCAGCAACCTTTAAGTTACTGGCCAAATGTTCTAACCGCTAGGCTACCTGCCACCCTACACAGTAGTGCTAGGCTACCTGCCACCCTACACAGTAGTGCTAGGCTACCTGCCACCCTACACAGTAGTGCTAGGCTACCTGCCACCCTACACAGTAGTGCTAGGCTATCTGCCACCCTACACAGTACTACCACCAGACAGCAGTAAGAAAGAATAGGCTTGGCAGAGCACAGGCTGCATTTGCAGCAATCGTCAATTTACATTGTCCATAGAGTACATACAATTATATGGAGGCCTACATACAATGTCATTTTGGGGTATATAAAACTCTTCAACTACTATGCTCATACATATCTATTAAAAGTAGTTGAATCATTCTCATAGTTGCTAGTTGAATATATCACAACGGGTATGATAAACATTCTAAACTTAAAAGTTTTGAATATAATGCTGAATATAATGCACATCTTGTTTTACATATATGCTTTTTGGAAAATAGACTCACCAAAAGTTAATAGAGATGTATCCCTTTCCTTAACCAAGACCAAGCTCTGTTCTTTGGGCTTCTGTCTTTCAGATTTTTTCCCACTTTCTGATTTCTTTCCCTTATTTGCTATATTTCTTTGCTCTTTATCTGGAGACTGGAGACAGAGGGAGCGAAGAAAAGAACCAGGCAGAACAAATCAATATGTATACTTCCCAGCCTTCTCCCTGCTGATTCAACCTTTTTAAGACTCTCCTTCAGGACATCTGCCTCATTTCTTTCAATTAATGTTCCGTTTAGCCAGCACTAAACTCAAGGAGACTAATTCCCTGTGACCCACATGCTTCATCTTCAGATAACAGGAGCTGCCATTATATTGTAGAGGATTAATGAACCTTTACACTTTGTTTGTGTGTAGTTTTGATTATATTTAGTTTCACATTCACATTCTCTCTCTCTCTCTCTCGCTCTCTCTCTTCAGGTTTTAGCTGGAGAGGAATCAGACATCACCACCAGCATGTTGAATACAGAAGATGCAGACACCCCCATCAATGAGTTGGTTTATTCCATCGAGTCAACCATCAATGGGTTGGTGGCTCTAAAGGTGGAACCTGACGAAGAAATCCAGAACTTCACACAGGCACAAATTAACAATGGGGAAGTCATCTTTATCCATGAAGGTAAGGCTGTTTGAGCTTCTACCTACAGACTCAGCTACCTCACTGACCCCAATTGACTCACTGGCCACAAATTCACTTTCAGGCTGATCTTTCTGTCGAAATGTTGGTAAATAAATTATTTCATCGGAGCTACTAGAGTGTGCAGCTTTTTCTTTTCTTTTTAAGGATGCAATTGGTATACCTTGTCTAAGACCTGCAAACCTGTGTTAGCTCCCTAGGCTTTAAAATATCAAAATAAAGAAAGTCGCACACTCCATGTATAATCTCCCAGCAATTTAATGGGTATTTACCAACGTTTCGGCATCACTGTGCCTTCCTCAGGGTAATGTCATGAATACTTGAACCAGATTATGTAGACACACAGTGCAATTAGTGTAACCAATGACAGTAGTGAGGGGTGTGTCATAATGATTAAGTTAATTCAAATGAATTTGTGAAACTGTTAAAAAATAGTATATGGCATATTAAATATATTACGCTATGTTATCATATAGAAACATAATGGAATATTGTACATCATATTAGCATCAACATACATTATTGTTTCATTCAATTTCACATAATAATTTCGTATTTCATTTCATTGTTACATGTAATCTTTTGGTTCAACCTTAATATAGAATGAGCATCGTCAACAGGGGGAACATATTAGGTGTACGCTAATAAGCTGTAAAAAATATTTTTTCAATTTATAAGACTTGTTCATAAAGGAAAATGTGTTCATAAGAAGGGCCTGAGATCAAAGTCAATATTCAGACCACTAGGGATCAATGTTTTTAGATATATGCCTTACCTTTGAAGATCTTCTTCTGTTGGCACTCCAAAAGGTCCCAGTTACATTACAAATGGTCCTTTTGTTCGATAAAGTCCTTCTTTATATCCATAAAAACTCATTTTAGCTGGTGCGCTTCAGTCAATAATCCACTCGGTTTCCCTCCTTCAAAATGCATACAAAATGAATCCCAAACGTTACCAATAAACTTATCTAAACAAGTCAATCAACGTTTATCATCAAACCTTAGGTACCCTAATACGCAAATAAACAGGAAAATTTAACACAGAGAATCGTTATTTACCGGAGATAAACAAAAAGAACGCGATCTCTCGGCCATGCGCTTGGAAACACTACAGCCAAAATGGGAGCCACTTAGAAAAACTACAACTTCTCCCTAGCTTCTGAGCCTGAGTAGCACGCAGTTTACTTTGGGCACGCTTTTCATCCGGACGTCAAAATTCCACCCCCTATCCCAAAGAAGTTTTAAGGTTGAACCAAAAAATTACATGTAACAAAAATGTAATTAAATCGAAATTATTATGTGAAATTGAATTAAACAATAATGTATGTTGATGCTAATATGATGTACAATATTCCATTATGTTTCTATATGATAACAATAGCGTAATATATTTAATATGCCATATACTATTTTTAACAGTTTCACAAATTCATTTTAATTAACTTAATCATTATGACACACCCCTCACTACTGTCATTGGTTACACTAATTGCACGGTGTGTCTACATAACCTGGTTCAAGTATTCATGACATTACCCTGAGGAAGGCACAGTGATGCCGAAACGTTGGTAAATACCCATTACATTGCTGGGAGATTATACATGGAGTGTGCGACTTTCTTTATTTTGATAGTTTATAGTTTATTTGCGTTAGTCAGCACCTCCACACAAGGTATTATTCTGGGTGTGCGCCAGCTCATGTTTTTTTTAGCTCCCTAGGCTTTGTAAGCTTAATCTTTGACTCTGATGGTCAACCTATGCCACCTACTATTCTGAACTGTTCCTTCAGGTCTGGAGTCTGGAGGCTTCAGTTTTACCGTAACAGACGGAGAGCACACCTCTCCTCTCTACCGCTTTGTCGTTACGGCTAGACAGCTCACCATCACCATGGAAACCGGGGAGGAGCTAATGATCTTTCCAGGTGAGCTACCAAAAGCATGCTGGGTCATGAAGTAGTGAACCCAACTTGACCAGACATTTATGATGAACAAATAATGGCCATTTCAAATTATGTCTCAGCATGACTTTGTTTTTTGTTTTGTTGATTGGATAACAAATAGGCCTCAATATCAGATAAAAATAGTTCCATGGGTATTTTGTAGCCCACAATGAAAACAATTTAGGATGTGTAATGTTTAGCTTTGTTTTCTTTTATTTTCCCTTCTAATCCCTTTTCCCCTCTTTAAATCACAACATGTTGACATTCCACACTTAGGCATGAAACACACTGAGAATCTCACTGCCGATAGGTATTTATCACAGTGGGAGGCCGTTTTTTTCTCTTGCTAGAACAAAAGTGGTACCTGCTAGTTACGTTCGATACCGGAGCTCTGAGGCACGCGTCAAAATCTCTAAGCAGTTTACTTCTAAGCAGTATGCCGATGCTTGTATCACTTTATCAGAAGCACGTGATCAATGATCAACAACTACCTGATTGGTTTGATATTGGTTTCGGTAGAAGACAAAAAGGCTACACTGCACACGTGCTACAGCTTGTGCGACGTCATCTATAATAAATTGCTGTTCTTTAGACCAGCAGGTGCCACTAATATACACAGTGTTGATTAAAGCGTAATGAACCTATTTTCGACACAATTGGCGGGAAATGCTCAACTCTTCATTAAGTTTTATTTTCCCATCACTAGTACCAACATGGTAGTGACGAACCTGGCAATGCTCGTCAGTGGCCAACAACTTGACTTTGAGCCAATCAGAGCGTATGAACCCCCAGATGGGGAGCCAGCAAGACTGACAACAAAATGGAAAAAATAGGGCATTTTCTTCATACATCCACAGTTAAATGTCATGAGCTAGTCACACTTCATATGCAATGTAGGCTATGGGATGGTAATGCACACAACACTGAATACTTCCTCCAAGCTAACTAACCACTGTAGCTAGTATTGACATTATAATTAAATTACAATGGATTAGTTTCCATGAATCATTTCCATTGTGCCATTTTAGTGCAGTTTCCTTAGCTAACTAGCTAAGATGTGCTAGCTATCGAATATGCTAACATTAGCACATTAGCTAGATAACATTATGGGATTATGGAGAGTGAATTAAATTGTTTCTTGGTCATCTTGCTAAGTAGTTATCTAGCTGTGGCCATCTGGCTAGTATCAACAAGAGCTTTCTAAAAAATAGCAACATTAGCACACCTAGCTAGCTAACATGGGAATCTACACCATAAACTAAGCAACACACATGGACATGCATTGCCAAACAACCCTACTGCCACCTTCTGGTTTGGTGTATTTTAACAAGGCTGAGTGGCTGACGACTTAAAAGTCTTTGCTGTGCGAACACAAAAGAGATTGACTGCCGACTCTCTGTTCAGAGGTGCTAAGTAAGTACTATCGGCAGGGAAACGTTTGACAATCCTACTGGTGTTTGAGCTATTGGAAAGTCTGGCCTTAAAGGCTTAAAAGGTGTCAATGAGAAGAACCTAAGAGCTACAATGACAGGGCATGTGTTTTATATCCTGCATTATATTCACTTATAGTGAATCTGTACCATTTTTACAATTTTACAGGAACAAGACATGCCATCACCAGTGCCATTTTGAAGGCAGTGACCAATGAGGATGGAGATGAGATAAGCTTCTCATTGGTCAGGCCTCCTCGCCTGGGAAGACTGATCTTAGCCAACGACAGGAACCAGTTTGAAGAGATCACACGCTTCTCTCAATCAGAGGTAAGACAGAGGATCTCCAGATGACTGAGAATTATTATAATTTAATTTCCATTGTGCCGTCTTCTATTATAAGAACATTCCTATGAATGGATAAGACATTTACTTCCTGGGTCTGTGGGAAAAGTGTCCAGTCAGTGCATCTGGTTTTCAATTTAGGATGAGTTTGGAAACCAATACTTAACTAACGCTGTAAGAGACAAGCCAATGTCAACGGCCCTGATCATGTCAGCAGGAAGCTATTTTCCATATTTATGTATATGCTGATGGGGAAAAAGAAAGGAAAGCTAAGGAAAAGATGACATACAGTACATGCATCCTATGTAGGATCTTAATTTGACCAATATTGACACAGCAAAAGAAACTTGCAGCAACAGGATTTAAACGTTTACTCCATAATGTTGCTTGATCGATGGTTAGGCTATTAGATGGCCAAAATTAGGCTACATGAAAAGTGCAATACTGTTAATATAACCATGTGTTAGTGTGGGTTTTCAGTGAATTTACACTACCGGTCAAAAGTTTTATAACACCTACTCATTCAAGGGTTTTTCTTAATTTTTACTATTTTCTACATTGCACAATAATAGTGAAGACATCAAAACTATGAAAAAACACATATGGAATCATGTAGTAACCAAAAAAGTGTTAAACAAATCATAATATATTTTTTCTTTGAGATTCTTCAAATAGCCACCCTTTGCCATAATGAATGTTTTGCACATTCATGGCATTCTTTCAACCAGATTCACCTGGAATGCTTTTCCAACAGTCTTGAAGGAGTTCCCACATATGCTTCGCACTTGTTGGCTGCTTTTCCTTCACTCTGCGGTCCAACTCATCCCAAACCATCTCAATTGGGTTGAGGTCGGGTGATTGTGGAGGCCATGTCATCTGATGCAGCACTCCATCACTCTCCTTCTTGGTCAAATATCCCATACACAGCCTGGAGGTGTGTTGGGGTCATTGTCCTGTTGAAAAACAAATGATAGTCCCGCTAAGCTCAAACCAGATGGGATGGCGTATCGCTGCAGAATGTTGTGGTAGCCATGCTGGTTAAGTGTGCCTTGAATTGTAAATAAATTACAGTGTGACCAGAAAAGTCCCCCACGCCATAACACCTCCTCCTCCGTGCTTTACGGTGGGAAATACACATGCAGAGATCATCCATTCACCCACACGCATCTCACAAAGACAAGGCAGTTGTAACCACAAATCAAAAATTTTGACTCTTGACCAAAGGACAAGTTTCCACCGGTCTAACGTCCATCACTCATGTTTCTTGGCCCAAGCAAGTCTCTTTTTATTATTGGTGTCCTTCAGTAGTGGTTTCTTTGAAGCAATTTGACCATGAAGGCCTGATTCACACAGTCTCCTCTGAACAGTTGATGTTGAGATGTGTATGTTACTTGAACTCTGAAGCATTTATTTGGGATGTAATTTCTGAGGCTGGTAAATCTAATGAGCTTATCCTCTGCAGCAGAGGTAACTCTGGGTCTTCTATTCCTGTGGTTGTTCTCATGAGAGCCAGTTTCATCATAGCGCTTGAAGGTTTTTGCGACTGCACTTGAAGAAACTTTCAAAGTACTAGAAATGTTCCGTAGTGACTAACCTTCATGTCTTAAAGTAATGGGCTGTTGTTTCTCTTTGCTTATTTGAGCTGTTCTTGCCATAATATGGACTTGGTCTTTTACCAGATAGGGCTATCTTCTGTATACCCCTCCTACCTTGTCAAAACACAACTGATTGGCTCAAATTTATTGAGGAAATAAATTCCACAAATTAACTTAAGGCGTACCTGTTAAATGAAATGGATTCCAGGTGACTACGTCATGAAGCTGGTTGAGAGAATGTCAAGAGTGTGTAAAGCTGTCAAGGCAAAGGGTGGCTATTTGAAGAATCTCAAATATGAAGCATATTTTGATTTGTTTAACTCTTTTTTGGTTACTACATGATTTCAAATGTGTTATTTCATAGTTTGTCTTCACTATTGTACAATGTAGAAAATAGTAAAAAATTAAGAAAAACCCTTGAACGAGTAGGTGTTCTAAAACTTTTGATCGGTAGTGCATGTAAATCACAATTCATCTGCATCTAAAAACCCATCTTGGATATTAAAACATGATTCACATTTTAATAATTTAGCAGACGCTCTTATCCAAAGCGACTTTCAGGAGTAATTAGGGTTAAGTGCCTTGCTCAAGGCACATGGACAGATTTTTCACTTAGTCAGCTTGGTATCCGAACCAGTGACTTTTTGGTTACTGGCCCAACATGCTTAACCACTAACCGCAAAATAATGATACAAAATAGACTCTGCATACTGCATTACACAATGCATTCAGAAAGTATTCAGACACCTTTACTTTTTCCACATTGTTACGTTACAACCTTGTTCTTAAAATTGAATAAATAGCTTTTCCCCCTCATCAATCTACACACAACACCCCATAATGACACGGCAAAAACAGTGTTTTTGAAAATGTAGCAAATTTATTTAAAAAAAAATGGAAACATCACATTCACCTAAGTATTCAGACCCTTTACTCAGTACTTTGTTGAAGCACCTTTTGGCAGCAATTACAGCCTCAAGTCTTCTTGGGTATGACGCTACAGCTTGGCAACCTATATTTGGGGAGTTTCTCCCATTTTTCTCTGCAGATCTCCTCAAGCCCTGTCAGGTTGGAAAGGTGAGCGTCGCTCCACAGCCATTTTCAGATCTCGCCAGAGATGTTCGATCGGGTTCAAGTCCAGGCTCTGGCTGGACCACTCAAGGACATTCAGAGACATGTCCCAAAGACATCCCTGCCTTGTCTTGGCTGTGTGCTTAGGGTCGTTGTACTGTTGGAAGGTGAGCCGTCGCCCTAGTCTGAGGTCCTGAGCACTCTGGAGCAGGTTGTCATCAAGGTTCTCTGTACTTTGCTCCGTTCATCTTTCCCTCGATCCTGACTAGTCTCCCAGTCCCTGCAGCTAAAAAACATCCCTCACAGCATGATGCTGCCAGCACCATGCTTCACTATTGGGATGGTGCCAGGTTTACTGAAGATGTGGCGCTTGGCATGCAGGCCAAATAGTTCGATCCTGTTTTCTTCAAACTAAATAATATTGTTTCTCATGGTCTGAGTCTTTAGGTGCCTGTTGGAAAACTCCAAGTGAGCTGTCATGTGCCTTTTACTGATGAGTGGCTTCTGTCTGGCCACTCTACAATGAAGGCCTGATGGGTGGAGTGGCACAGAGATTGTTGTCCTTCTGGAAATTTCTCCCATCTCCATAGAGGAACTCTGGAGCTCTATCAGAGTGACCATTGGGTTCTTGGTCACCTCCCTGAATAAGACCCTTCTCCCCGATTGCTCAGTTTGGCTGGGCGGCCAGCACTAGGAAGAGTCTTGGTGGTTCCAAACTTCTTCCATTTAAGAATGATGGAGGTGTTGTTCTTGGGGACCTTCAATGCTGCAGAAATGTTTTGGTACCCTTCCCCAGATCTGTGCCTCGACACAATCCTGTCTTGGAGCTCTACGGACAATTCCTTCGACCTCATGGCTTGTTTTTTACTCTGACATGCACTGTCAACTGTGGGACCTTATATAGACAGGTGTGTGTCTTTCCAAATCATCTCCAATCATTTGAATTTACCACAGGTGGACTCCAATCAAGTTGTAGAAATATCTCAAGGATGATCAATTGAAACAGGATGCACCTGAGCTCAATTTCTAGTCTCATTTCAAAGGGTGTAAATAAGGTATTTAGTTTTTTTATGTTTAATAAATTAGCAAAAATGTCTAAACCTGTTTTCGCTTTGTCATTATGGGATAATGTGTGTAGATTGATAAAAAAAATTTAATCCATTTTAGTATAAGGCTGTAAGTAACAAAATGTGGAAAAAGTCAAGGGATGTGAATACTTTCCTAATGCACTGTATGCTCCCATGTGTGGTTGATTGTCATGTTGCAGACAAGTTTTAGTTCTGTTGAAAAGTTCAGCTCAGGACACAGTAACCTCAAAGAAGCACACATAGGCACATTCCAGTCTACCTTCCATCACATTCCCAGTCTAGTTACTGGCCCAGATCTATCTTCAACACTCTACACTAGCTCAGTGGCAGTGGAGGCTGCAGAGGGGAGGACGGCTCATAATAATGGCTGGAAAGGCGCTAATGGAATAGCATGAAACATGTGTATTTAATCCAATTCCACTTATCTGCTCCAGCCATTACCACAAGCCTGTCCACCCCAATTAAGGTGCCACCAACCTCCATTGTTCAGTGGTAATCTAATCTTACAATACAGGATGCTAAATGAAGATCATGAAGATGTCCAGCCACAAATAAAAATCTATGACACAAATCGTCATGACACAAATGAATAAAATAGATTACAAAACAGGCAAGATCAGAAAAGCACTTGATCAAAAGTTTATTTAGAAGTGTTTGATCTTAATTACTCCTTCTAATCTCCAGGCTCACATAGGGTTATGTTTATCATCCTCCTCATCACGCAGAAACCAGCAACAGGGGTTTAAAAGTAAAACACTGACACGGTGCTTATGTTGACTGGGTTGAAAGTAATACACACGCACACCAGACCTGGGTTCAAATACATGTGTATTTGAGTATCTGATATTTAAAATAAATTTTAAAAAAACTGTATTTCAGTATTTTCACTTTAACCTCATAGTCATTGAGTATTTTCAAATACACAGCCCAGAACAAGTACTTTTATTTGAGTGTTTGAATGGTTATTTGTAAAAATCATATATTCTGCTAAATCGTATTTCAAATACAGTGACTCAAATACACTCGCATGCATTTAACCCAAGTATTTAAAAATTGTATTTGAAAAAAGTACTTGAAAATACTGTCAAATACTTTCCAAGTGTATTTCCAAATACATTAAAATATTGAACTACTTATCTTTTCAAATAAAATATCTCTGAATGTCCTTTATCCCAATACTTTTGTCCCCTAAAATGGGGTGACTATGTACTAAAGTGCTGTAATTTCTACATGGTTCACCCAGGCTGCACTTTAACCTCATAGTTATTGTATAATTTCAAATCCAAAGTGCTGGAGTACAAAGCCAAAAACATTTGTCACTGTCCCAATACCTTTGTAGCCCACTGTATGTGAAAGTAATTGAGATATTTGAAGTAGTATTTGAACCCAGTTCTGACGCCCACACGCACTCACTCACAAACACATATACACACACATACAAACGCACAGCTACCTGGGTCGTGTTCATTAAGCGCCAAACTGAAGATTACATGCTGAAACAGGGAGGGACTACCTGGTCTTGTCTAATGAGAAATGGTCATTTTTGTTGCTAAACATTTCAAACGTTGCCTTAATGAACAATGTCTTATCTTCTGCTCTTCCCCACAGCTGGAGTCCGGGGCCATCTTCTACGAGCACCAGATGCCTGAGGAGCCCTTCTGGGTGGTCCGGGACTCTGTGGAGCTCCTGCTCTCCTCCCCTCCGGCCCCAGCTGTGCATCACGTCCTCCCCATCACCGTGTCCTACTACGCAGCCAGCCACAACGTCTCCTCACAGCTCTGGAAGAACAAAGGTAGGTAGAGCCACATGGATCTGGGCAGGTGCCATGTCAAAAGTGGTGGATACCAAAGAAAATGGTGTCCAGGTCAGTCATTGTATGGGATTCAAGGCATTTCACAACATCTGAAAATCCAGATAACTGTGTACTAGCTAGCACTAGTGACTATTCCATTGGTTCTATTCTACTGAGTAAGATAAATCAAGCTGACTTGACATACAGTATGTATTTCACACAGGTCTGGCTGTCTGTTATCAGTCTAAGATATGCATGTGTGTCAGGTAGCAGTTTGTAAACAAAATGTTCTGTAAACAAAAATCTTGCTATTGCAGGTTTATTGAAGGCATAATTACAAAGAAGCATTACAAGAAAATAAAAAAGTTATTTAAAATGTCATATAAAGAAAGGGTATGTGGCCCTATACATCAATGGATAATCTTGTATATTATTTGTCTTTCTTCTTCTCAGGTCTGGACATAGTGCAAGGTCAGAGGAAGGTGATTGACAGATCCATCCTGGACGCCTCCAACCTGCTGGCCAGCCTCCCCGAGGCGGAGCGAGGTCTCTTGGACGTGGTCTTTGAGGTGCGCCGCTTCCCGGCCCATGGGAGAGTCACCCTGGGGGGCCTGGATCTGCCCCAGGGTGCCCCTTACTTCATGCAGGAGGACGTGGCGCAGGGCGAGCTGGAATACCTCCACGATGACTCTGGAGCCTCCGTGGACAGCTTCTCCTTCCGAGCCCGGCTCAACGCCCAGGGCCGCGGCACCCTTCCCCCCTCCCCAGCCCAGGCAGTGGTCCTGGAGGAGGTCTTCAACATCTCGATCCGGAGAAGGGACTCTAGTCCTCCAGAGCTGGTGAGCTTGGATGTTCTTCTGGAGGTTCTCCAGGGCTCCATGACAGTGATCACCCAGAAGTACCTCAACACCCGTGACGAGGACAGCACGCCCGACGAGGTGCGCTTCACAGTCTCCAAGGCGCCCACCAACGGGCGGCTGGTGGATGCCACCAAGGGCGACCACATCTCCACGTTCACCCAGGAGGCGGTCAACCAGGGCCAGGTGGGCTTTGTCAGTGACGGAAGCCTGTCGGACGGCTTCATGGAGTTCACTGTGTCGGACGGAAAGCACCACACCGAGCCGCACACTCTCCATGTAGGAGTCCTGGCCCGGACGCTGGTGCTGGCCAAAGCCCCAGAGATCCAGGTGCTGCAGGGGGACGACGAGACCCTAGTGACAGAGGAGATGTTGAGGGCCACCACAGGTGGCCCCAATGAGGAGGAAGTCCTCTACAAGATCACCAGTGTGCCCAAGTATGCTGCCGTCATGGTGGACCGGCAGCCCACATCGGCCTTCACTCAGACCCAGATAAGGGAGGGCCGGGTGAGCGTTCGCTTCATCAAGTCCACCTCGCCCCGGGACAGCGTGGCCTTTGTGGCCCGGAGCCGGGCAGCCAACGTCTCCTCTGTCCTCAACATCACGGTCAAGCCTCTGGCCAACATCCCCCAGGACCTCCTGCTGCCACGGGGTACCACTGTGCTGCTGGACAAGAAGCTGCTGGATGCCACTCCACTGGCCAACAAGACCCGGACATCACCCACCTTCAGCGTCATCCAGCAGCCGCAAGGCGCCCGCTTCGTGAGGGCTGGCGGGAGAGGGCCAGAGGGAGACGGCCAGCCCGTGGACACGTTCACCCAGAAAGAACTGGATGAGGGACGTGTAGCCATGGAGATCCTGAATGGAACAGGAGGCAGCCAAGCCCAGGACGTGGCTCGCTTCCTGCTCAAGGCCCACGGGGTCCCTCCCGCTGAGTGCGTTCTCTCCTTCAAGACTACCCCTTACAACACCTCAGGGGTCTACCCGGCCACTCTCCTTAAGGTCCCTGGCGGGTATGCATGGTCCAATAGCAATGACCTCCCTGAAGGGGCAGGGTCCCCACGCATCACCCCAGCCAGCCCCCGCTGGAGGGGCAACATGGACTGGCCTCATGGAGGAGATGCCCCCACCACTGCGTACACTGACAAAGACTCCCATAGGAAACCAATGGTGTCCAGGAGGAACAACCTGTGGTCCATCCTCATCCCCATTCTGATCCTCCTGCTCCTCCTCCTGCTGGTGGCCATCTTGGCTTTCTACTTGGTGCGTCGCAACAAGACGGGCAAACACAATGTGCAGACGGTGGCTGGCTCCAAGCCCAAAAACGGAGACATCAGCCAGGAGACCTTCCGGAAAACCGACCCGGCCAATAACATCCCCATGTCCCAAATGGACTCCAAAGACGCCGACCCGGAATTGCTGCAGCACTGTCGGACAACGAACCCGGAGTTAAAAAAGAACCAGTACTGGGTATGAGAGTTGACTAAATGCTTAGACATAGGACACAGAGAGGAAGATCCTCTACCATTTTGAATGCGGCCTTCTTGAATCATTCCTTTTCAGTGTTAAAGACCTTTTTGCCATGATAGTATTAAGAAATGTGTATGTTTTGATATCATTGGACATTTCACTATCACATACTAACATTGTGCCAATTCTCAGGTCAAGAAACACTGAATAGTTCCATTGGTAAAAATGTCACCATTAAACTTATGAGGGTTTTGCCTAACACGTATATTTATTTTTAGGACAACTGCTGGACATCTATGATGTACTTTTTCACAGGGCACAAATTAGGACATATTGAGCTTGCTAAAACTTTGTGTGCTCCTACAATATATTCAGTATGCTATTATAGGACAATATTACTAATTTGACTACATAAACAGATTTATTTGAAGTTTTGGTAATAGTTTTATTGTAGTTTCGCTTTAACAGTAAAGGTGGACAAGTGTGTACATAATTCAACTCAATAAGGTAGATTTATGCTGTATGAAGGAAAAGGAAAAACTGTTTCGGTTTTGATTATTATTCTATAAATGTATTATTGATCATGTATATATTTTTTTGCTTTGTTGTTAGGCCCCAATTCAATCTAACTTCTGTTACAGTATTTACAAAGCCACATATGACATTTGTCCTGTTGTAGAATAAAATCTGAGGGGTTATGGGAAGAGCCTTCTATTTGGATATACACTACAGCACCAAAAGTATGTGGACACCCCTTCAAATTCGTGGTTTTGGCTATTTCAGCCACACCCGTTGATGACAAGTGTATAAAACCGAGCACACAGCCATGCAATCTCCATAGACAAACGTTGGCAGTAGAATGGCCCATGCTGAAGAGCTCAGTGACTTTCAACGAACCAACATAGGATGCCACCTTTCCAACAAGTTAGTTCATCAAATTTCTGCCCTGCTAGAGCTGCCCCGGTCAACTGTAAGTGCTGTTATTGCGAAGTGGGAACATCTAGGAGCAACAATGGCTCTGCCGCGAAGTCACACAAACTCACAGAACGGGACAGCCGAGTGCTGAAGCGCATAGTGCATAAAAATCGTCAGTCATCGGTTGCAACACTCACTAACAAGTCCCAAACTGCCTCTGGAAGCAACGTCAGCACAAGAACTGTTTGTCGGGTGTTTCATGAAATGGGTTTCCATGGCCGAGCACCCGCAACCAAGCCTAAGACCACCATGCACAATGCCAAGCTCGCCGTCATTGGACTCTGGAGCAGTGGAAACACATTCTCTGGAATGATGAATCAGGCTTCACCATCTGGCAGTCCAGATGAAGAGAACACTAAACTGAAAGCAGATATTAAAGAGCATTTAGATTACCACCTGCAGCTTTTTCACACTATAAGTTTAGAAATATCTCAACTTAGTATTTAGAACTAAGAAGAATCCTTAAGTTTTGCCATTGAGTATAGGTTGTGAAAAGATCTATTTGGCGCTATTGGAAATATTATTGTAAATCTCTCTGTTCAAAAGTACATAGATCAATGACGAATAATGTTTGTTCAACCAACACTGTTGTAACTTTATTTGGTGGTTCCAGAAGTGTTTGTTGTTTCTAACAACATCCCAAAGTATAACTTATCTTTGTCCTCAGCTGGGCTGTCCCTCTAAAGTGGCTGTGTAGACAGCCTTAAGTGTATTTCCAGAGGTTCTCTCTTAAAATAACTGCACTGCATACCAGTTATTTTGCCCTCCCCTTCCCTCCTCCCCTTCACTCGTTGGAAGACCACCACCCACCATCCCATTGGCTGGCATACAATGATGACATGGCCCAGATCAAAAGCCAAATCAAGCCCTGTTTCCCATCGGGGCATCCACCCTGGCAATTTCCCACCATCGCCCCAGCCTCTGGCCTCCTCCGTGGTCTGGGGACGGGGTTGTGCTAGACTGAGAGCTGTGTTTTCCTTGGCTGTATCTGGCTTTGTAGTCTGACCCAACCCACTGCAGGGCCTCAGACACTCACATGCATGCACCCACGCACACAACCGGTTATGTTTGTTTCTTGATTAACGATAAACCGGGGCGTAGGTTTAACTACTTTTAATAGCGAGATACTGTATATCTTTATATACAAATATAATCCAAATAAATGGCTCTGGTTTGGTTATTTTTCCAATACCAGATAGACTTCCCTCACAGGAATATACTTCAATTTTTCATATGATGACACAAGTGTCTCATGGCAGTACTTGTGAAAAGATGCTCCCTAAACATTGCTAAGGCAGTTTTGATTGAATTGACCCTAAATCTTTCAACCAGCTTTTAATCATATCCTTTCATTTAGCCTTTCAATGCTAAAGATTTGCTCAAAACTGAACCACTTGCTTGGATTCACAGGACTGATTTATGACACTGATGACAAAAAACTGCATAGTATAACATTTCGACACCACAGACAGGACTTGACTCACGAGTGGCTGTCTTAAAAGCAACTCTATTGGCTGACAGGCAGCGGTGAGGTCATTTTAGAACTGCCAGAGTTTTATTTTCCCGGCCTGCAATTAATGTTTAATAAAGGCTCTGATTTCTATATGTGAAGTTGAGAGAAACGTCTGTGATAGGATAGGTGTTTTACCTAAGCTCCACTGGTTGGATCATGTAGTATAACACATTCTGTGAGAGGTTATTCTCTAGCTTGGTCCCAGAACTGTTTGTGATGTCTTGCCAAATCACAACAACCATAGCAGTTGGAAAGACAGCACAAACACATCTGGGGTCAGGCTAGGTATTCTGTGCTGATGAGATTTTGTTTCCCATTAGCGGTTTGCATTCCATAATTAAGTTGATCAGATGAAGGTACAGTACAATCTTGCAAATTCAGGAGATACAGTGTACAGCTTATGCCATAAGTAATAACATTCAAATTGGCATCACATCCTGGTGGTGTTGAAATGTTTATCTATAGACTTAACCTGAAAATGAGCAACAACAAAAAATTCAAGATAGACATTGATGGACACATATAGTTTGAGTAAGAAACTCCATCAAAATAACATTAAAGCAGTTAATTACTGTCAGTGCACTGCAGAGTGTTTTCTCTTCTTTTGATATAGTTATCTGATAGAAAATAATAGGTCGTAAGTCATATCAACCACAATTTACAGAAACGTTTTATTTTACTGTTACTACATTTTACTAACCAAATGTCCTCTTTAATTTAACGGTGCCTATTACCTTGTATATACTCTGTTGCTTTTAAATTAAATTAGCTGCTGACTGTTGTGAAGTGGTCAAATTAGGAAAAAATTTGTTCGGAATTAGACAATATAAAGGGTAAAGATAATTCTCATTTAATCACCAACTATATGAGAATATTGTTTGTTGTATTTTATAATTTGATGAAAATAAATAGGCTTGAAGGTTAGTATCGTTACAAAATCTAACAGTATAACACATTTTGGCAACAGTTGTACATTTATTTTCCTTTGAAATGACTATATACATTGCATTCAGAAAGTATTCAGAGCTCTCGACTTTTTCCACATTGTTACGTTAGTCTTATTTTAAAATGGATTTGATAGATTTTTTTCCTCATCTATTTACACACATAAAAACGTAAAAATCACATGTACATAAGTATCCAGACCCTTTACTCAGTACTTCGTTGGAGATCCTCAAAATGTGTCAGGTTGGATGGTGAGTGTCACTGCACAGCTATATTCAGGTCTCTCCTGAGATGTTCGATCGGGTTCAAGTCCGGGCTCTGGCTGGGCCACTCAAGGACATTCAGAGACTTGTCCAGAAACAACTCCTGCGTTGTCTTGGCTATGTGCTTAGGGTTAATGTCCTGTTGGAAGGTGAATCTTCACCCCAGTCTGAGGCCCTGAGCGTTCTGGAGCAGGTTTTCATCAAGGATCACTTTGCTCCGTTCATCTTTCCCTCGATCCTGACTAGTCTCCCGGTCCCTGCCTCTGAAAAACATCCCCACAGCATGATACTACCACCACCATGCTTCATCATAGGGATGGTGTCAGGTTGTCTCCAGACGTGACGCTTGGCATTCAGGCTAAAGAGTTCAATCTTGGTTTCATCAGACCAGAGAATCTTGTTTCTCATGGTCTGAGAGTTCTTCAGGTGTCTTCTGGCAAACTCCAAGCGGTCTGTCATGTGCCTTTTACTGATGAGTGGCTTCCATCTGGCCACTCTACCATGAAGGCCTGATTGGTGGAGTGCTGCAGAGATGGTTGTCCTTATGGAAGGTTCTCCCATCTCTACAGAGGAACTCTGGAGCTCTGTCAGTGACCATTGGGCTCTTGGTCACCTCACTGAACAAGGCCCTTCTCCCCCGATTGCTCAGTTTGGCTGGGCGGCCAGCACTAGGAAGAGTCTTGGTGGTTCCAAACTTCTTCCATTTAAGAAGGATGAAGGCCGCTGTGTTCTTGGGGACGTTCAATGCGGCAGACATTTTTTGGTACTCTTCCCCAGATCTGTGCCTAGACACAATCCTGTCTTGGAGTTCTACGGACAATTCCTTCAACCTCATGGCTTGTTTTTGCTCTGACATGGACTGTCAACTGCGCAACCTTATATAGACAGGTGTGTGCTTTTCCAAATCATGTCCAATCAATTGGATTTACCACAGGTGGACTCGAGTCAAGTTGTAGAAACATCTCAAGGATGATCAACGGAAACAGGATGCACCTGAGCTCAATTTCAAGTCTCATAGCAATGGGTCTGAATACTTATGTAAATAAGGTTTTTCTGTTTTGTATGTTTAATACATTTGCCAAAATGTCTGTTTTTCACTTTGTCATTATGGGGTATTGTGTGTAGATTGATGAGGAAAAAACTGCATTTAATCCATTTTAGAATAAGGCTGTAACGCAACAAAATGTGGAAAAAGGGAAGGGGTCTGAATACTTTAAGGATGCACTGTATGTATTATATATATTTTCTTTTGATAGCTACACATTACCTTGTTGTTACTTTTAGAGGCTGTTGCTGTTTTTGTAATATATATATTTTTTTTATCTGCAGAGCATGATATTACAGTATAATATTGGTATCAGATACACCATTCAGGAGATAGCTCAGGAAATGTCTGAATTGTGTTTCCTTTTACAGTATTATTAGACAAGGAGCCTTGTTGTTTTGTTTCTGTTTAATTGATTAAGTCCATGCCTTGATGGCTATTTTGTAAATGTTGTATTTTTAAATACCATTGCTTGTGCATACCTCATAGAATAAAAACTAAGACTAGTTTTTTATTTTCTTTGCAATGCTAATATGCCATATTTTCTATATTTGCACTTTTACGCAGTTGTCTCTTTCCCTCTTCCTGTTGAGGGTGTCTTTGCATATCACCCCTAATATGTTTCTGCTTTTATTTATTTATTTTGGTCACTTCTGCCATACATAGACTTGGTTATTTGGTTTGTCAGAGATGTACTTTGTAAATGCAACCCAACAACAACATGTGCCTTAAATTGTCATAAAATTCCAATCCTCAGACAAATAAAGAGAGTTATGTCCATGGAACATGTCTTTGAGGTTGTTTTTGACTGTTTTATAGAAGATGAGTTATACACAGAGGCCTTTGTGTGCTCTAGCTCTCCTATTACATCAGTTGCTTGGTGACAGGTAGCTCTACTTACAAAGACTTACTGGTTGAGTGATATTTCATTTTATTTCAAACAGAGAAACTTTTTAGACTCATCTGAAAGAATTTATATTACTGTAACTTAGACTAAGATTTGCACTCCCTCAACGCAACTCAGATTTTTTAGGGTGTCATATGTTCTATTTGACACCAGGTGGCGTAAGGGTGAAGGTGGAATTTTCAAGTAATGACGTATGTACAGGCATTCGTCAGCATTTAACAAGCCCCTCTTCAGACATAATTTTTTCCTATGAGCGACCTTTACTTTCAGGGCTTATTTCTGCTTTTTCCTGCTTTTTCTGTCTCGTCAAAACAGCCCTTATGCTAGTGTTCTGGATGTGCTTTTCAATTATATGCTACTGTAACCTATGCATTTCTTAACTTCCTAGGCCAACATACATTTAGATAGCTGTTTCTGCATGTGTTTGCTTTGCTTATGTCTTACATCATGGACAAACAATTGGATGGAACAGTACAGTATGTTTCCAGAGAGATTATGTCATGGTAAAATGGTTACACCCTACACCAACTTCACTCCCCAAACTGTGTCTTTGTATTGAAGGAAATGCTTTTCCTCCTACATTCCTTTGTTGTCTGTTTTTCTTCTATTCTGTAGCAGTTGGAGCCGCAAGAGAGGGAGGGAGGGAGGGAGGGACCATAGACTTAGATAGACACCACATCATTGTATCTGTCTCATTATGGCGTCTGAGGCCATCTCCATTTTCAAGTAGTTAATTTTCTTCTTCTGCTTCTATGAGTTGGCAAACAAACTGAAAGGGTGCATACTGCCACCTAGAGTGTGTTGTTTGAACAGGTATAAAGATAAGGTTGATGATTTACTGCCATCTGCAGTTCTGGAATGTTTGCTCACAAGTATAATTAATTGGCTGACCCATCCTCATTACCTGGATGGAAATCATGTGATATTTCTTTAACCCATAGGAAGTCCCACCCAGTTGTCTACTTCAAGATGGTGAATGTCCTCAATGGCACTGCCCAGGATAAAACAGGCTTTTGAGCAGTAGAGTCCTCTATCTTTCTCCATGGGAAAGACAGACAGAGAGAAAGAGAGAGAGAACAGCTGATTGCTGTCTGTGCTACAATCAGCCAATCAGTCTTTGTTCCAAGTAGACCAGCTCCCCCCTTAACTTCTCCCGAAAGAACATAAGGGAGGAGACAGAAACTAACAGGAGTAGTCAGTGTTTTTAAAGTGCGGAGGTAATGGGACATGGGCCTTAGAATAGCTGATTATGGTCTAAAACACCACAATAATGTATGAGCTTGATGGTGATATCCAATGAACTTCACTGAAAACAATGAGTGTTTACATGCATGCTAATAATTCAATATTAAACTGATTATGGCAGTAGCCCGAAATGGCATTAGTCTTGTAAACACCTTACCCTGCTTATCTTAATCGGTGTATTTGATCTATGCATATGCTAGCAAGAGCAGCGCAAGCCTCCCTCTTTGCCAAGTGAAGAAAAACTGAAAGTATGCATCATATTTTTCACATATTAACTTCAAATGTCCAAACTCAGAATCAAATTAGGCTTCCCTAAAATAACATGATCGCTGTGGTAGAATGTTTCTTTTGATTGGCGATGTTCTGCATTTATCAAAGTCCTATCAGATATTTCCAGGTAAACAGGATTATTAGAGCAATCGTTCTTCTTGCAAAGCATGTAAATATTTTAATCAAACTATTATATTAATCTGACTATTCACAATGTGTATATGAAAGTATTCTTACAGTAAGAATGCGCTAAGGGGGCGCATTCTTACAGCATGTGTCAATCATGGACAAACAATTTACCTGTCAAACATAATTTCGCTTGTGCTGCAATACTTCAGGTGTGTCCTTAAAAACAACCATAAATGTTTGTTACTTTTTTACTTTAGTTTGTAAATATTTTATAAACTCGTTTTTCTTAACTGCAGTGTTAGTTAAGGGCTTGTATGTAAGCATTTCACGGTAAGATCTACAGCTGTTGTATTCCGTGCACGTGACAAATAAAATTTGATACGTGACAATTTCATGCAGCAACAGTGTAGAGTTGCCGGCACAGAGGAGCGGCATTCTCTCACGTGTTTCTATTTGAGAATAAACAGAGCTGGTCAAACTATTTCTGGAAAATGTATTTTGATAAATTCTAAATAAATTATATAATTTACCCCCCAAAAAAGTAAAACAATAGAATGACAAACCAAATAAATATGTATAGCAGCCTAGAGGTAGGTGAATGGTGGTTTCTTCCCTGTCTTCTCTCTGGCGATGGCAAGAAATCTGAAGAACTATGTGTGCACAATGTGTGCACTGCGGAGGCCCATCAGAGGCCTGCAGTTAATAAAACTCCACGGACCCCCACTCTACTTTTGCAGAGTGGAGCCCAAAACGATACAGTATGTGACCACTTGGATACGGCGACACCATTCTAAGGAGAACACCCAAACCAGAGTAGCCACCGTAAAGCCCAAGGAGCTTGACCCTCTCTGGAAGTTGCTGTAGTCCTGCTAGGGATATTTTTGACTGCCCGTTCTGGCTTGGTACGTCAGGGTGGGTAATTGGACATTTGAATTCGGGCAAGTTGGAGGTAGTAATGCATTTCGGTTATTGTTTATTGCGATGCATGAACGCACTACAACAAAATATAGATTTTATGGCTGTTTTAAAATGAATTTCCTGCAATTCTACGAGTAATGATTTATATTCACTATTTGGTCAATGACTCTGTAATAGGGTATATTGTAACTCAAATGTTTATTTATGATACAGTGTGTAAGCCACACAATACAATTAAATGCCTAATCGAAATTACGCTTTCCTCGGAAACTGTGCAGTGATATTAAGCTATATGTATTTGTATTTATATTAGGCTATAGCCTACAAATAAACACAGCAAAAAAAGAAACGTCCTCTCACTGTCAACTGTGTTTCTTTTCAGCAAACTTAACATGTGTAAATATTTGTATGAACATAACAAGATTCAACTACTGAGACATAAACTGAACAAGTTCCACAGACATGTGACGAACAGAAATTGAATAATGTGTCCCTGAACAAGGGGGGCTCAAAATCAAAAGTAACAGTCAAGTATCTGGTGTGGCCACCAGCTGCATTAAGTACTGCAGTGCATCTCCTCCTCAGACTGCACCAGATTTGCCAGTTCTTGCTGTGAGATGTTACCCCACTCTTCCACCAAGGCACCTGCAAGTTCCCGGACATTTCTGGGGGGGAATGGCCCTAGCCCTCACCCTCCGATCCAACAGGTCCCAGACGTGCTCAATGGGATTGAGATCCGGGCTCTTCGCTGGCCATGGCAGAACACTGACATTCCTGTCTTGCAGGAAATCATGCACAGAACGAGCAGTATGGCTGGTGGCATTGTCATGCTGGAGGGTCATGTCAGGATGAGCCTGCAGGAAGGGTACCACAATAGGGAGGAGGATGTCTTCCCTGTAATGCACAGCGTTGAGATTGCCTGCAATGACAACAAGCTCAGTCCGATGATGCTGTGACACACCGCCCCAGACCATGACGGACCCTCCACCTCCAAATTGATCCTGCTCCAGAGTACAGGCCTCGGTGTTACGCTCATTTCTTCAACAATAAACGCGAATCCGAGCATCACCTCTGGTGAGACAAAACCGCAACTCGTCAGTGAAGAGCACTTTTTGCCAGTCCTGACTGGTCCAGCGACGGTTGGTTTGTGCCCATAGGCGACATTGTTGCCGGTGATGTCTGGTGAGGACCTGCCTTACAACAGGCCTACAAGCCCTCAGTCCAGTCTCTCTCAGCCTATTGCGGACAGTCTGAGCACTGATGGAGGGATTGTGTGTTCCTGGTGTAACTCGGGCAGTTGTTGTTGCCATCCTGTACCTGTCCCACAGGTGTGATGTTCGGATGTACCGATCCTGTGCAGATGTTGTTACACGTGGTCTGCCACTGCGAGGATGATCAGCTGTCCGTACTGTCTCCCCATAGCGCTGTATTACACGTCTCACAGTACAGACATTGCAATTTATTGCCCTGGCCACATCTGCAGTCCTCATGCCTCCTTGCAGCATGCCTAAGGTACGTTCACGCAGATGAGTAGGGATCCTGGGCATCTTTCTTTTGGTGTTTTTTAGAGTCAGTAGAAAGGCCTCTTTAGTGTCCTAAATTTTCATAACTGTGACCTTAATTGCCTACCGTCTGTAAGCTGTTAGTGTCTTAATGACCATTCCACAGGTGCATGTTCATGAATTGTTTATGGTTCATTGAACAGGCATGAGAAACAGTGTTTAAACCCTTTATAGTGAAGATCTGTGAAGTTATTTGGATTTTTACGAATTATCTTTGAAATACAGGGTCCTGAAATAGGGACGTTCCTTTTTTTTTACTGAGTTTAGCTATATCACGTAGTCGTAGATTTATTAGGCTATACCTGATGCAAATTACTATTGTTTCTTCCTAGACTGGCTGAATGCACAGAGCCATCCTTCAGCACCACAAGTTGGTTCAACATTTTTAACATCGTTGCACGATCTTGGCGGTGTCCTTTCAGCACCACAAAGGGCGCACCAATTGCTTAAAATGACATGTCATCAATAGTCATATTATTATTATTACACATATCACTTCTCACAATGATGCTCATTTAGTAAAGTTAGAACAAAGCTGAATCAATTTCTTGTAAGATCACATAATGATGAATTAGCATTTTACGTAACAGAACCAAATATAATACCATGGCATAGTATGTCTGTAATGTTACTGTTACACCAAAAACACAGAATTTTGTATTTTTTGCACCATTTTTTTAACAATACAAAACATACAAACGACAACATACAGACGCTCACAAACATCCACAACATAACCCCTGCCCAGACCCACCTGCTCACACACCCATTTCCAGCGCCCGCATCACTTTCCGCCACATGGCCTCAAACTGCACCATTTTGTTTCTCTCCGTTGCCCATGCACTTTGACATTTAGATAATAAAGCATTAGATCTTTCCATTGTGTTGACAATGGAGGACTTATTGATTTCCAGTTAAGTATACATTTTTTCAAGATGATTGACAAGAAAATTATTGTCCAACCCATCGGGTATATAACTCCACTCTCATATGCCATGTCTTGAAATATGCAGACAGAGATTAAAGGTACATTTATATGGTAAAACTTCTGACAGCCAACTTTCTAACTCTGCCCATAACTTGGTCTTTATAGCATCTCCAGAAGGCATGGATTATTGAGTCATTGTTAGTTTTACATTTAAGACATGACTCTGCCATTGTGCTGTAGAATTTGTGAATTTTGTCTGTGTAATAAATTAGACAAATTAGTTTATACTGGATTAAGCGTACATTTTAATTAACTGAAATATCGTTAGCTATGTTCCAACATTCCCTCCATCTTGTCCCAATATCAGTTATTTTTAAGTCTTAGTTCCAAATTAATATTTTTTTCTAAGAGATTGGATAAGCTATCTTTATGAATATCCTTTTCTGACTCAAATAGGATTCCCTCAAGATTGCTCTGAAATTTCTTGATATAATACTTTTAAGTTGCATGCATTTAAAAATAGCTACGTTGGTCAGTCTAAAATTGCTTTTAATTCTGTCATGCAAATACATGCATTTCCTATTACCAAGTAATTTACGTTTTCCATGCCTTTAGTTTTCCATGTTGACCAATTTGTCTGTGAATTCTGAAAAGCTATCCAATTATTGTTCCATAGGGTTGTGTTTTTAGGGATTGATATTGGTTCTTGTAGAATACGATTCATTTTCTTCCATATTGTTATAGGGTTCTTAACTATGAAGTTGTGCATGTTCTTAGCTTTATCCTTTGAGAATAGACACATGAATGAGTATGCGTATCTTCAATTTGTACCCATTGTTCCTCTTTAGTGCGTTTAACTATACACCAGTGGAGGCTCCTCAGAGGAGGAAGGGGAGGACCATCCTCCTCAGTGAAATTTCATAAAAATAAAAAGTGAAAAATTAAAAAAGTTATCATTTTTAAATAAAACTATACTAAATATATATTCATATGTCACCAAATAATAGATTAAAATACACTGTTTTGCAATGAAGGTCGACAGTAACTTCAACAGCACTGTCTGGGTAGCACCATGGTGTAGCCAGGGGACAGCTAGCTTCCGTCCTCCTCTTAGGAGGCTCATAGGCCTCATCCCCTTCCATAGATGTACATGGTTATTATGACCAATTCTGGAGGACGTCCTCCAACCAATCAAAGATTTTGCAGTATGAACTGACATGTCCATCCAATCATAGAATTAGGATCAGAGAATGAACCTAGTGTGTTGTATTGGGATTGTGCCACAGAACATTATGGGTGTTCTATGTGTTTAGAAGCTTGGTGACATTGTTGGGTATAGATAAGAGTGAAGAGTGATAGTTTAGCATTTTTGGGATATTATTCAATTCAAATTCGTTTTTTCAAATTACTGGAGACGGATGAGGTCAATTATAAATTGTTTTCTTGGTTTTAGAACTTGTTTTTTTGTGTCTAGTTAGTGCAATTTATTTATATTTGCCTTGCTAACTTCAGTAGCTAGCTAGCTACCAGCTCGAGTGTGCAGGTTTCTCCGCCAGAATGGTAGAAATGGACAACGTTGCCACGCTGTGGACTTTTTGTTGAAGAACCCCTTTCATTCTCTGGGGTACACGGAAAAGGTGCGAATTAAAAGCGAGGCCCGATCTCTGCCTGAGATCAGTTCCATGAAGAAGGATGAAAAGGTGAAGGCGTTCAATACCAACTGGTATCAAAAGTATAGCTGGTTAACAGGGAGCCTTTCATCAAGCCGCCTGTATTGCTGGCCTTGCCTGCTTTTTGGAAAGTCTGAGCCTTGGTCGAAAGGTGGGTACAGTGACCTGAAGAACATCGATTGTTCAGCTAAACGGCAAAACAAAAGCAGGGAGCATATAAATGCCCACATCAGATTCAAGCTTCTGGGAAAAAGCTGCATCGATTATGACGAAGGTCTGCTTGTTCAAGAAAGTAAAAAGAAACAGAGAAGTTCTCAACGGCTTATCAACACTACTACATTTTTGGGCATGCACAAATGTGCTTTAAGAGGACACGACGACAGGCAAAGTTCCGTCAACAAGGGCAACTACAAGGAGGTGCAGAGGTAATTGCACTTTACGATTCATTACTTGCTGAACATATCGAACTTTCGACTGTCTTTTCTGGGATGTCAAACAATTCCGAAAGATTTGATCGCTTCCATCGCATCATCCATTAAACGTAAGATTAAAGAGAGCGGTTGACGGCGGGCATTTTTTTCACGTACGCTCAAGTAGGCTTTCCACTTTCTTCCGGTAGCGTTATTTATTTGGCAAAGTTGATAACACATAATCACTCATGACATACATGTTGCAGCAGCCTAGGCTACACCTAAACATTGGAAATCTGACATGCTGTACTGTATGAAAACGAGACTATTTTTCAGTTTGATCAACTGTAGGTTACTAATAAGAGTAGCTGCATACAGCCTATGTGCGCTGCTATCCAGCTGGTGAGGGTAACTAATTGGTAACGTTATGTATTTATAGTCCATTTGTGTGTCAGGAGAAAATGTGAACGTGATCAAATTTTGTTTATATTCAAAATTGGCCTGGCTAGGCTGCCTATACCTTTTTAATCCAAAATTATTAACTGGAATTAATCAAACATAGTGATGACATATCAGTATATTCTTTTACAAGGCCTGCAGTTGCACAGGCCTGCATGATGCCAACATGCATAAAGCAATCTAAGCTCTGTGAGTTCTATTGTCTGTCAGTTGTTTTCTATGTGTCTAGGTAGAGGAAATTCCCCACCTAATCCAGTCTAAATATAATTTATATGAACAAATATAAGGTAGCTGCAGTTTGACAGGGTTTTTTTTTTTCAGGAGTTTTTTTAAAACCATGTGACTTAATTAGGAAAACTGGTCTCATCGTAGCCCATGTAAAACTTTTTTACAACTGATTAATCGCTGTCATACCTTATAGGGTCCAGAGTTTTCCTAGTTAGGTTAACAAATAAGGAAACACCCCAGACCCCCCACCGCTTTGGGACCTATGGTGCCACCAGTCTTCTTGCAGTTGTCAGTTATCGTCAGGTATGTGGATGATCAGGGCTTTATTCACAACCGTTTCTTTGGCTACTTTGATGTGTCAAGTGTGCGAGATGCACAGTCTGTTTGATTTGATGAATTTTGAGAGATTTTGAGTTTAACTTCATAGAGAAACTCGTTGTCTAAACCTACGATGGTGCAGCTGTAATGGAATGTATCTGCTATTTGAATTTACAGTTAAGTCCCCTCCTGTTCCCTGATTAAGAGGTGATGACTACTCCACTACCATTGTCAACTTTCTCCTGAGATGAACTGAAGCCACGTCTCATGTGCCCGCTCATCCACTGGCACATTGAATGTCTCATGCACCCTGAGTACCCCTATCAATTTCTCTCATTACTGTATGTAGAGTCAATCACATTATTACACATCAATGATTTTACTCCTTGCTTGGGATAGCTCATTTTTAGATATTTTGTCTAACTGTGTAGTGTGTTGTGTTATTGTTTTTTGTCTTGCCAGTCAAATCCTGTCCTGCACTGGTGAAGCCTCTGAATATCTCAACTCATGCCACATACCCTCATTCAATCACTGCTGTGATCCCTTTCCAACACTGTAAGTAGCCCTGTCATTCCCATTCCACACAATATTGTACTATAAATGTCATTATTTAATGCTTTAGGTTAAAATAATTAGTCTTTGATGATTTTTGAAAGACACTTTGATCTCTGTGCGTTCTGCGCCGATAACATGGGTCTCCCCGTATACACTCCCCATATACACTGAGTATACAAAAAATTTATGACACCTGCTCTTTCCATGACATAGACTGACCAGATTAATTCAGGTGAAAGCTATGATCCCTTATTGATGTCACTTGTTCAATCCACTTCAATCAGTGTACTGTAGCTGAAGGGAAGGAGACAGGATAAAGGGGGGGGGGGGGGTTCTTAATGTTTTAGACACGTGGTGAATGTCGCAAGTTGTTGGAAAAATTTGTGGACTGGTTGAAAAACGAGTTTTAATGACTCCAACCTAAGTGTATGTATACTTCCAACGTTAACTGTATATACACTTAGGTTGGAGTCATTAAAACTCGTTTTTCAACCACTCCACAAATTTCTTGTTAACAAACTATAGTTTTGGCAAGTCGGTTAGGACATCTACTTTGTGCATGACACAAGTAATTTTTCCAACAATTGTTTACAGACAGATTATTTAACTTAGAATTCACTGTATCACAATTCAAGTCGGTCAGAAGTTTACATACACTAAGTTGACTGTGCCTTTAAACAGTTTGGAAAATTCCAGAAAATGATGTCATGGCTTTAGAAGCGTCTGATAGGCTAAATTACATCATTTGAGTTAATTGGAGGTGTACCTGTAGATGAATTTCAAGGCCAACCTTCAAACTCAGTGCCTCTTTGCTTGACATCATGGGAAAATCAAAAGAAATCAGCCAAAACCTCTGAAAAATAATTGTAGCCTTCCACATGTCTGATGCATGCTTGGGAGCAATTTCCAAATGCCTGAAGGTACCACGTTCATCTGTACAAACAATAGTACGCAAGTGTAAACACCATGGGACCACGCAGCCGTCATACGGCCCAGGAAGGGGAAGGAGACGCGTTCCATCTCCTAGAGATACTTTGTTGCGAAAAGTGCAAATCAATCCCAGAACAACAGCAAAGGACCTTGTGAAGATGCTGGAGGAAACAGGTACAAAAGTATCTATATCCACAGTAAAACGAGTCCTATATCGATATAACCTGAAAGGCCGCTCAGCAAGGAAGAAGCCATTGCTCCAAAACCGCCATAATAAAATCAGACTATGGTTTGCAACTGCACATGGGGACAAAGATCGTACTTTTGGAGAAATGTCCTCTGGTCTGATGAAAGAAAAATATAACTGTTTGGCCATAATGACCATCTTTATGTTTGGAGGAAAAAGGGGGAGGCTTGCAAGCCGAAGAACACCATCCCAACCGTGAAGCACAGGGGTGGCAGCATCATGTTGTGGAGGTGCTTTGCTGCATTAGGGACTGGTGCACTTCACAAAATAGATGGCATCATGAGGAAGGAAAATTATGTGAATGTATTGAAGCAACGTTTCAAGTCATCAGTCAGGATGTTAAAGCTTGGTCGCAAATGGGTCTTCCAAATGGACAAAATGGCTTAAGGACAACAAAGTCAAGGTATTGGAGTGGCCATCGCAAAGCCCTGACCTCACTCCTATAGAACATTTGTGGGTAGAACTGAAAAAGCATGTGCAAGCAAGGAGGCCTACAAACCTGACTCAGTTACACCAGCTCTGTCAGGAGGAATGGGCCAAAATTCACCCAACGTATTGTGGGAAGCTTGTGGAAGGCTACCTGAAATGTTTGACCCAAATTAACCAATTCAAAGGCAATGCTACCAAATACTATTTGAGTATATGTAAACTTCTGACCCACTGGGAATGTGATGAAAGAAATAAAAGCTGAAAGAAATCATTCTCGCAACTATTATTCTGACATTTCACATTCTTAAAATAAAGTGGTGATACTAACTAACCTAAAACATGGAATTTTTACTAGGATTAAATGTCAGGAATTGTGAAAAACTGAGTTTAAATGCATTTGGCTAAGGTGTATGTAAACGTCCGACTTCAACTGTATGTATGTATGTATGCATGCATGTATGTATGTATGTATATTAGTATTTTACCGCACCAATGCATCAGAGGAAACAACGTTCAACTGACCATAGATATTTATCAAGTCTGGTAGGACTTTTTCCATTCTTTTGTTTAGGAGCTTTGTTAACATTATATTCTAATGAGATTTTAGGATAGTAGCTGAAGCAGGATAGTCCCCCAAAAAATATACACTGCTCCAAAAAATAAAGGGAACACTTAAACAACACAATGTAACTCCAAGTCAATCACACTTCTGTGAAATCAAACTGTCCACTTAGGAAGCAACAATGATTGACAATAAATGTCACATGCTGTTGTGCAAATGGAATAGACAACAGGTGGAAATTATAGGCAATTAGCAAGACACCCCCAATAAAGGAGTGGTTCTGCAGATGGGGACCACAGACCACTTCTCAGTTCCTATGCTTCCTGGCTGATGTTTTGGTCACTTTTGAATGCTGGCGGTGCTTTCACTCTAGTGTTAGCATGAGACGGCGTCTACAACCCACACAAGTGCCTCAGGTAGTGCAGCTCATCCAGGATGGCACATCAATGCGAGCTGTTTCAAGAAGGTTTGCTGTGTCTGTCAGCGTAGTGTCCAGAGCATGAAGGCGCTACCAGGAGACAGGCCAGTACATCAGGAGACGTGGAGGAGGCCGTAGGAGGGCAACAACCCAGCAGCAGGACCGCTACCTCCGCCTTTGTGCAAGGAGGAGCAGGAGAAGCACTACCAGAGCCCTGCAAAATGACCTCCAGCAGGCCACAAATGTGCATGTGTCTGCTCAAACGGTCAGAAACAGACTCCATGAGGGTGGTATGAGGGCCCGACGTCCACAGGTGGGGGTTGTGCTTACAGCCCAACACCGTGCAGGACGTTTGGCTTTTGCCAGAGAACACCAAGATTGGCCAATTCGCCACTGGCGCCCTGTGCTCTTCACAGATGAAAGCAGGTTCACACACGTGACAGAGTCTGGAGACGCCGTGGAGAACGTTCTGCTGCTTGCAACATCCTCCAGCATGACCGGTTTGGCGGTGGGTCAGTCATAGTGTGGGGTGGCATTTCTTTGGGGTGCCGCACAGCCCTCCATGTGCTCGCCAGAGGTAGCCTGACTGCCATTAGGTACCGAGATGAGATCCTCAGACCCCTTGTGAGACCATATGCTGGTGTGGTTGGCCCTGGGTTCCTCCTAATGCAAGACAATGCTAGACCTCATGTGGCTGGAGTGTGTCAGCAGTTCCTGCAAGAGGAAGGCATTGATGCTATGGACTGGCCCGCCCGTTCCCCAGACCTGAATCCAATTGAGCACATCTGGGACATCATGTCTTGCTCCATCCACCAACGCCACGTTGCACCACAGACTGTCCAGGAGTTGGCGGATGCTTTAGTCCAGGTCTGGGAGGAGATCCCTCAGGAGACCATCCGCCACCTCATCAGGAGCATGCCCAGGCGTTGTAGGGAGGTCATACAGGCACGTGGAGGCCACACACACTACTGAGCCTCATTTTGACTTGTTTTAAGGACATTACATCAAAGTTGGATCAGCCTGTAGTGTGGTTTTCCACTTTAATTTTGTGTGACTCCAAATCCAGACCTCCATGGGTTGATAAATTGGATTTCCATTGATTATTTTTGTGTGATTTTGTTGTCAGCACATTAAACTATGTAAAGAAAAGTATTTAATAAAATTATTTATTTCATTCAGATCTAGGATGTGTTGTTTAAGTGTTCCCTTTATTTTTTTGAGCAGTATATATTGCGCAAAAACTCAACAGACCTTGCCACTAGGCAAGATATATACACTTTGATTGAAAAAAAAAAATACAAGAAAGGCTAATAGTTTGTTAACACCATCTGCTCTAACTCACAAGAAGATCTCAATGCATATTCCCATGAAACGGAGTGAGATCAATCAAATGATTTGCATGGAGATTAAGTTTGGACGTTTCACTGGTAAAATGTGAAGAATTATCATTCTCGATTGACAGTGATGATGGCCTATTTAGAAATTAGGAGACGGTGCCTAACGTTGTGTTTGAGGGTATTGAAAATATAAAATGTTCCTGAGATATGTGTGGGCATAGGCAGACGTTGCAATCGAAGGATGTTTTTTATGCATATTCTACAAGTATAGGCTATTCAATTGGCTACACCTGTCGGTAGAAACTTTGATTGAGGAAAGTATGTAATTTACTTTTTTTTTTGGTGCTACCTCGGCTAAACAAAAAGCACTACACCACTGTGCAGCGCTAATGAGAAGATTTAAGACCCACAAAATCAGGTTTTAACGCTAACGAAGTTGATAATGACATGGATTATGAGAGTTATCTATCCATGATGGAAGGACAGATGTGCCCTTTGTGCCAGTGAATTTCGCATTTAGAAACATAAAAAAATTATTGGTTTCCCCCATTTAGTTTAATTTGATCAAAAACCAAGCATATCCTTATCTCCCCGGAGAAACAATGTCTGCGCACCCGTGGAAATGTAATTAGCATAATAATAAATAATCCCCGTCAAAATCTGTTTGTTTATTAAACTTGAGGGCAAGGTAGCGGTAGAGGGCAAGACTGTACAAACCAAATCGAATCTGTCTAACAGGAGCTCAAACAGGTAGGCCTACATAACATAAGTACTTGGCCCCCAGGACCAAATAATTTGCCAATTGCCAATTATAACCAATAAACCTTTTCTACAATTTAAAAGGCAATTTCCACATCCATTGTTACATTATTAATAATATGTCAACACCATGCATACATGGAACAATCATTTTCTCCTATTCTCCTACTCCAAAGCGTGAGCGTAGGCTACGTAGCCTATTTCTATGCGCACTGAGGCGCACACGCTCCTAATATGCACAACCAGAATGACAGAGACATAGAACACAGACGGAACTCCGACATAACACTGGAAAACAAAGGAAAGCATTCATTGAATTAAATAAACAGAACTTCTACCTCAAGAGTCTTGTGAACGTTCATGTGCACAATAAACGCAGCGCCCACTCAGAGGGTAAGACATGGTTGGCTAAATAAGAATATATCAAAGACCTATCAAACATGAAAAATAAATGTATGTGTAGCAATAAATGTTACGGGGATGGAATGATGAAACGCTAACAATTATTGTAGTATTAGATGGAATATAGACTTACCACATAGGGCCTATACATTTAAACATGTGAAAGCAAGAGCAAACATTTCAACAAGATAAAAAAACAAAACACTCGCCACTACACCTTTGGTGCGTCTTCGCCAAAGTAATAATTAATTTGAAACATATTCCAAATGCAAGCTTCGTAAGTAAATTATCATATTCAAGTAATTGTTACATACCAAAATACCAGTAGGCCTATATTAGTAATTGTTTCCCAATTGCTGCTGAGATTGCAAAGTAAACAGTTCATATTCCTGATCGCCAAACCATTTTTGGAGCTATTTATTATGGCAATCCCCTTTTCCTATAATTTGACGTTTGCGCCGCACCCGTACAGCAAATCAACAATCTGTTCGCTAGCTCACCACCCGATCTGTGTTGATAGACTGTTTACTTGTCCAATCAAAGTTCCCAGTGTGCGTTTCACTAGCCAATCTGTTGCTGGTTTTTCTGCAAGGGCGATGCTGCCGCTACTGTATCTGGCTGAGTGTAGAATAATCCATGTAGACTCTGTGCCACAAAATGAGTGACAAAACCTGTCAAGATAAATTCAAGTCATCAAAGTCGATTCCCGAGTCTTGAGGTTCAAAGTCCAAGTCAAGTCTCAAGTTATTTTATTTTCTATGAAGTCGAGTCTCATGCCATCAAATTTGTGACTGAGCCAGATATGGGTCCAAGTCATGTGACTTGAGTCCACAACTCCGTGGTTACATAAAACAGAAGGTTACTTAAAGCAAAAACGAAAGGAGGGTGGTAGGTCATGGTGGATAGGTGGACATATAACGTCAACATCTATTAACCCAAAGGTTATGTTTTCTAACCTCATCACGGAAAATGTTTGCTAATTAGCAACTTTCAACAACACTACTTTTTAGCTACTATGCAACTACTTAGTATGTTAGCTAACCCTTCCCCCAACACTACCCCTAAAACTTAACCCTTTTAGCTAACCCTTCCCTTAACCCTTTAAACTAACTCCTAACCTTAAACCTAACCCCTAGACTAGCAAACGTTAGCCAGCTAGCCAACGTTAGCATTAGCTACCTAGCCACCTAGCTAACGTTAGCCACAACAAATTGGAATTTGTAACGTATCATACGTTTTGAGAATTCACAACATACTGTATATTACAAATTGTAACATATCATACATAGCATCCAACAATGTATGCATACAATACGAAACATAACATATCATACTAAATGGAGTGTATTTACGTACAGAATAACAAGAAATGCTATGAGACCAGGTTGATCCACCGCATCCACCAATGTCGGACTTCCGCATCTGCCGTGGAAGTTGGCAGAGCAGCGGTGTTTGTCAAACCAGGAAACATCCTGAAAATCTCACAATAATGTATGTAGCGTCCAAACGGTTTGGGCTACAAACTAATATGACCCTTCTATGGAAAGATGAGACTCACAAACTCAATGGTGTTCTTCGTTTGAAGTCTAGACCGCCAATGTGCCAACTTCTGTCTGTAGCGTCTGAACGGTTTGGTTTAAAAAACAGATAATGGAATCTCCCATTACCTCATGGGTATTTATACCTGTGTTTTCTGTTTGTCTGTTGCCAGTTCGTCTTGTCCCGTCAAGTCCTACCAGCGTGTTCCCGTGTTCCCTGTGCTCTAGTTTTTGCTTTTTCTAGTCTTCCCAGTTCTGATCTTTCTGTTGTCCTGATCCTGCCTGCCGTCCTGTACCTGCCTGACTCTGATTTGGATTACGATTCTTTGCCTACCTTGACCTACATATTGCCTGCCCCTTGTACTATAATAAACTGTGAGATTCGTACTATCCGCCTCCTGTGTCTGCATCTGGGTCTTATCCTGAGCCGAGATAGTATGAACTGGCCATGACTGACCCAACAGACTTGGACCAGCTCCGCAACGCTGTCTCCTCCCAAGGAGGCACCATTGGACGACACAAGGAGTTACTGAAAACCCTTATGGAGGGACTCCATACTCTGGCAGAACACCATGACCATGCGTTCAATACATTGCTGGAGCAATTCCACAGATTCACAACTAAGCAGCAAGCCTCAACAGTAATCCCCCAGACTCACGGCAACCCCGCCACCAATGGTGCTTATTCCCAGCCTACCCCAGTGTCCTGAGATCCCTTGCTTACCTCCTCCAGAGCGCTACGTAGGAGATTCTGGAACCTGTCATTTCTCTCCCAGTGCTCCCCCATCTTTGAGCTGTAACCTTCTTTGTTCCCCTCGGACCGCTCGAAGATTGTGTATTTGATAATGCTGATGTCCGGGAGGGCCCTCGTCTGGGCTACGGTGGTGTTGGAGTAACATTCTACCGTTTTCCTCAGTCTAGAGGAGTTTGTGGCGGAGGTACGTAAGGTGTTCGATTCTCCGTTGTCCGGGAGAGAGGCTTATTGGAAGACAGCCTTAAACATGGCTAGCGGGCACTACAAGTACCTGGTCCTGTCAGTTCGTGGTGGAGGTCGATGCCTCAGACATCGGAGTGGTGGCTGTCCTGTCCAAGCGTTCTGCACAGGACCAGAAGCTGCATCCCTCCATTTCCTTTCCCATCGTCTTAACCCTGCTGAGAGGAACTGTGACGTGGGAAATCGAGAATTACTCACAGTTAAGATGTTGGAGGAGTGGAGGCACTGGTTAGAAGGGGGGGAACATCCATTCTTGGTGTTGATGGACCATAAGAACCTGGAATATCTCTGCACCGCCAAGCGTCTCAACTCCATCTGGGGAATAGAGAGTCTGGTCCACAAGGCTAACCAAATGTTTGTCCTGGACTCTGCCTGTGCTCTGCATGGCTGATGTTTTGCATTCTCCCAACCAATTGTACTATTTTGTTATTTTTTTTGTGTTTTGTGTAACTTATTTTTTTACTTATTTTGTACATAATGTTGCTGCTACTGTCTCTAATGACCGAAAATAACTTCTGGACATCAGAACAGCGATTACTCATCACGGACTGGAATTTTTTTTTTATTTTTTTTATGAGTCCGACGAGAAGGATATACTGCTTTCACTGGAACAGGCCCAGATCCCCGTAATTTGCTTGAAGAAAAGATGGAGGAAAAGGGGCCGCAGATCGGGCTGCCTTCTGAGAATCCGTAGGTGGGCAAGTAAACCCCCACTGCCATCCATTCTTCTTGCTAACGTCCAATCATTGGAAAATACATTTGATAACCTACGATTAAGATTATACTACCAACGGGACATTAACCTGTTATGGATAGGGGGCAGTATTTTCACGTCCGGATAAAA
Source organism: Salmo salar (assembly GCF_965601325.2). Lineage (NCBI taxonomy): Eukaryota > Metazoa > Chordata > Actinopteri > Salmoniformes > Salmonidae > Salmo > Salmo salar. The sequence goes on from NC_138300.1 coordinate 72,088,963, forward strand.
AACGTACCCGATTTAATCTGATTATTACTCCTGCCCAGAAACTCGAATATGCATATAATTATTAGCTTTGGATGGAAAAAACTCCAAAGTTTCTAAAACTGTTTGAATGGTGTCTGTGAGTATAACAGAACTCGTTTGGCAGGCCAAAACCTGAGAAGATTCTGTACAGGAAGTACCCTGTCTGACCATTTCTTGGCCTTCTTTGTCATCTCTATCCATTACAAAGGATCTCTGCTGTTACGTGACACTTCCTACGGCTCCCATGGGATCTCAGAGCCCGGGAAAAAGCTGAATGACGTAATTCAAAGCCCTGGCTGAAACACACCAGCGCTTTTGCTAAGTGGTCTATCAGCGGACAAAGGGCTTCATGCTCGTGCACGAGACGACACCATGTTTTTATTCTATCGTCTCTGAACGGATTCAACGACTCCCGGTCGGAATATTATCGCTTTTTTACGAGAAAATTAGGATCTATGACTATTTTACACCATTTAAAAGACAAGACTCTCGTTAATCTAACCACACTGTCCGATTTCAAAAAGGCTTTACAACGAAAGCAAAACATTAGATTATGTCAGCAGAGTACCCAGCCAGAAATAATCAGACACCCATTTTTCAAGCTAGCATATAATGTCACATAAACCCAAACCACATCTAAATGCAGCACTAACCTTTGATGATCTTCATCAGATGACACTTCTAGGACATTATGTTATACAATACATGCATGTTCTGTTCAATCAAGTTCATATTTATATAAAAAAACAGCTTTTTACATTAGCATGTGACGTTCAGAACTAGCATACCCCCCCAAACTTCCGGTGAATTTACTAAATTACTCACGATAAACGTTCACAAAAAACATAACAATTATTTTAAGAATTATAGATACAGAACTCCTCTATGCACTCGCTATGTCCGATTTTAAAATAGCTTTTCGGTGAAAGCACATTTTACAATATTCTCAGTAGATAGCCCGGCATCACAGGGCTAGCTATTTAGACACCCAACAAGTTTAGCCCTCACCAAAGTCAGATTTACTATAAGAAAAATGTTATTACCTTTCCTGTTCTTCGTCAGAATGCACTCCCAGGACTTCTACTTCAATAACAAATGTTGGTTTGGTCCAAAATAATCCATAGTTATGTTCCAACAGCGGCGTTTTGTTCGTGCGTTCAAGACACTATCCGAAAGGGTAAAGAAGGGTGACGCGCCCGACGCGTTTCGTGACAAAAAAATTCTAAATATTCCATTACCGTACTTCGAAGCATGTCAACCGCTGTTTAAAATCAATTTTTATGCCATTTTTTATGCCATTTTTTATGCCAATGAGTCGGCCTATAGGGAGGTCAGAGACAGGACAACAACCTCTCCCTCAACATGATCAAGACAAAGGAGTTGATCATGGATTACAGGAAAAGGCGGGCCTAACAGGCCCACATTAACATTGACGGGGCTGTAGTGGAGCTGGTCGAGAGTTTAAAGTTCCTTGGTGTCCACATCACCAATGAACTATCATGGTCCAAACATACCAAGACAGTCATGAAGAGGGTACGACAAACACTTTTCCCCCTCAGGAGACTGAAAAGATTTGTCATGGGTCCCCAGATCCTCAAACGCTTCTACAGCTGCACCATCGAGAGCATCCTGACTGGTTGCATTTTTGCCTGGTATGGCAATTGATCAGCATCTGACTGCAAGGCGCTACATAGGGTAGTGCGTATGGCCCAGTACATCACTGGAGCCATCCAGGACCTCTATATTAGGTGGTGTCAGAGGAAAGCCCATCAAATTGTCAGAGACTCAAGTCACCCAAGTTATAGACTGTTTTCTCCGCTACCGCATGGCAAACGGTACCGGAGCGCCAAATCTAGGACCAAAAGGCTCCTCAACAGCTTCTACGCCCAAGCCATAAGACTGCTGAACAATTAATAAAATCGCCACCGGACTATTTACATTGACCTGCTGCTACTCGTTGTTTATTATCTATGCATAGTTACTTGACCCCTACCTACAAATGTACAAATTACCTCAAATACCCTGTACCCCCGCACACTGACTCTTGTTATCCTTATTGTGTTACTTTTTATTATTATTTTTTACTTTAGTCTATTTGGTAATATTTTCATAACTCTTCTTGAACTGCACTGTTGGTTAACGGCCTGCAAGTAAGCATTTCACGGTAAGGTCTACATTTGTTGTATTCGGCGCATGTGACAAATAAAGTTTGATTTGATTTGCTCCAGTCCTGGAATGGGCATATTCCTCAAGACTCACCTGTCATCCTGGCTCCCATCGGACCTTGGCGTTCATCCAACATCATTTTTGGTGGCCCACCATGGTTCCTGACGTCTCTGCGTTCGTAGCCGCCTGCACTTTGTGTGTGCAGAACAAGACTCCGCGGCAAGCACCGGCTGGCCTTCTTCAACCACTCCCTGTTCCTCATCGCCCCTGATCCCATATATCCTTGGACTTCATCATGGGTTTCCCTCCGTCAGATGACAACACCACCATCCTTATGGTGGTGGATAGGTTTTCCAAAGCCACCCATTTTATACCCCTTCCTAAGTTGCCCTCAGCTAAGGAGACGGCCTAGCTCATGATGCAGCATGTCTTCTGGATCCATGGACTTCCGGTCGACATGGTCTCCAATTACTGTTCTCATCCCGGTTCTGGAAGGCGTCCTGCACCCTCATTGGGTTGTCAGCCAGCCTGTCCTCTGATTTTCATCCCCATTCTAATGGCCAGTCAGAGTGAGCCAATCAGGACCTGGAGACGACTCTTCATTGCCTCGTCTCCACCAATCCCACCACCTGGAGCCAGCAACACGTGTGGGTGGAATATGCCCGCAACACCCTTCCCTGTTCTGCTACTGGTCTCTCGCCTTTTGAGTATTCCCTGGGATATCAGCCCCCACTCTTTCCGGAGCAAGAGGTCAGCCTACCATCTGCACAGATGTTCATCCGTCACTGTCGCCGTACCTGAAAGAGAGCCCAGGCCGCTCCTTTCAAGACACCGGACCCCTGCCAGGAATATCCTGGACTGCCGTCGACACCCCGATCAACCAGGTATGTCCCAGGGTTGGACGCCAAGTGGGGCCCCTAGAAGGGGGTGGGGGGCACTGTCAAACCCTGATCTATTTCATTTAAACTCAGTTCTTCACAATTCCTGACATTTAATTCATCTTAGTTCAGTTAGGATCACCACTTTTATTTTAAGAATGTGAAATGTCAGACTAATAGTAGAAAGAATGATTTATTTCAGCTTTTATTTCTTTCATCACATTCCCAGTGGGTCAGAAGTTTACATACACTCAATTACTATTGCCTTTAAATTGTTTAACTTTGGTCGAACGTTTCAGGTAGCCTTCCACAAGCTTCCCACAATAAGTTGGGTGAATTTTGGCCCATTCCTCCTGACAGAGCTGGTTTAACTGAGTCAGGTTTGTAGGCCTCCTTGCTCGCACAAGCTTCTGCCCACAAATTTTCTATTGGATTGGGGTCAGGGCTTTGTGATGGACACTCCAATACCTTGACTTTGTTGTCCTTAAGCCATTTTGCCGCAACTTTGGAAGTATGCTTGGGGTCATTGTCTAATTGGAAGACCCATTTGCGACCAAGCTTTAACTTCCTGACTGATGTCTTGAGATGTTGCTTCAATATATCCACATAATATATTTCCTGCCTCATGATGCCATCTATTTTGTGAAATGCACCAGTCCCTCCTGCAGGAAAGCACCCCCACAACATGATGCTGCCACCCCTGTGCTTCACGGTTGGAATGGTGTTCTTCGGCTTGCAAGCCTCCCCCTTTTTCCTCCAAACATAAAGATGGTCATTATGGCCAAACAGTTCTATTTTTGTTTCATCAGACCAGAGGACATTTCTCCAAAAGTACGATCTTTGTCCCCAAGTTCAGTTGCAAACCGTAGTCTGGCTTTTTTATGGCAGTTTTGGAGCAGTGGCTTCTTCCTTGCTGAGCGGCCTTTCAGGTTATATCGATATAGGACTCGTTTTACTGTGGATATAGATACTTTTGTACCTGTTTCCTCCAGCATCTTCACAAGGTCCTTTGCTGCTGTTCTGGGATTGATATGCACTTTTCGCACCAAAGTGCGTTCATCTCTAGGAGACAGAACGCATCTCCTTCCTGAGCGGTATGATGGCTGCGTGGTCCCATGGTGTTTATACTTGCGTACTATTGTTTGAACAGATGAACGGGGTACCTTCAGGCGTTTGGAAATTGCTCCCAAGGATGAACCAGACTTGTGGAGGTCTTACATTTTTTTCTGAGGTCTTAGCTGATTTTGATTTGATTTCAAGCAAAGAGGCACTGAGTTTGAAGGTAGACCTTGAAATACATCCACAGGTACACCTCCAATTGACTCAAATTATGTCAATTAGCCTAACAGAAGATTGTAAAGCCATGACATCACTTTCTGGAATTTTCCAAGCTGTTTAAAGGCACAGTCAACTTAGTGTATGTAAACTTCTGACCCACTGGAATTGTGATACAGTGAATTATAAGTGAAATAATCTGTCTTTAAAGAATTGTTGGAAAAATGACTTGTCATGCACAAAGTTGATGTCCTAACCGACTTGCCAAAACTGTAGTTTGTTAACAAGAAATTTGTGGAGTGGTTGAAAAACGAGTTTTAATGACTCCAACCTAAGTGTATGTAAACTTCCGACTTCAACAGTATGTTGTTGTTTCGTTTTTATAAAAATTTGATTAGAATTAGTATTTTTTGTCCTTTTCAATAACATTGTGAATTTAATCTTGCTTTTTGACTACGTTGTGCATGCCCATCTCCAGACAGCAATTTACAGTAGGCCTATACCCTATTTTAGCATGAGTGCTATAGCCTATGTTTAACAATGTATTTACATGTTGAAGCAATGTAATTAGAACACTGGGAACTACAAATATTTTCAACATATTTAGCAAATATGGGACAGACTATTTAACAAACTAGGCTATAATGGACTAAGATTCGAATTGGAGTTGATGACGACACAATGCATGAAATGCCATAAATACACAACTTGAAGCAACCACATATTTATCCATGGAGGACGTTTTGATTGGCCAGTGAGCGGCCAAGCCTCGAGACACCCACAACTTGTTTATTCATCAAAACCCAGCCCTTTCACACCATCATCAGCTACTGTGCCCATAATTCCAGTTGTGAAAATAGCAAAAATATTTCTGACACACCCCCAAACCTAGAACGCTACCACCAGAGCTAAGATTGACCTTTTTGGTAGGTTTGTTAAAATAGAGTGCTAGATGTAGAGTTATGTTGGAGAACTGACCATTAAGATATTTTTTCACAGTTGCCAAGATGAAGCATGTGATGTACATAGGATAAAGAGTTACAAGCCTGCATGGAGAGGTCATTTTGTTGTTATGAAAGTGCAACTCACAAAACAGAGGTTGCACCGTCTACATCTGAGACTTTGAGCCAAATTGTTTTCAAGAACAAGATGTAAACAGATTGCATCAGATTTCACCAAACCATGGACCACTGGGCAAAGTTTGCAGACTCTAGTTCCAATAAACAACCCCAGTACTGTTTCCAACCTGCGTGATTTCAAGTTGGTTCAGGACCATTGATTTAACCTCTCATATCATTGAAAACCAAATGTTGTTCACTTGGGTTTTTCACCGAGTCTGCTTCTCAGACATCTTCTCAGACATTGGACTCTGTGACCACTCCCAAAGCCCAGTCAGTCTTCCCCTCCACCTGCACCTCATAGGATAATCTCCCTGAGAAGTCCCCCAGCTAGCACATAACGCTCTGAGAACCATATGTTTCTTAGAGCTTGGTGAGAGCGTGGATGTCCAATGGTTATTTTGCATACAACCTTCCCACAACTTTCTGGGAATGGTGCATGATAGTTGCTTGACATTGGAACATTCTCAACATATTTAAAGGGGAACTGCACCTGCTAATTTGGCTTCGTTTTTTGGCTTGATTCTGTATTTACGATAACACAGCTTCTCCCTTTGTTCCTCAGTCTTCCCGCTCTTTAATTCAAGCCCAACCCCCTCTCTTTGTGTAACAAGCCTCATACAGGTTCCGTCCACCAGGGACGTTTTCTCTATGACATAATTTGTATTCTGTGTATATGTAATTCTGTGTGATTAGTTTAGGTATTTGGTAAATAAATAATTAAACCCAATTTTGTATTGCTGATTCAACTTGTTAGCCAGGGTTCGTGAAGATAACCAAGAATTTACAACTTTCATATGAGACTGAAAATAAGGTGACGATTAATGTGGACTGCTATTGATGTAAAAGATTACTAGGTATTTAAGAGTTTATTCGGAAGATAACAGCTCTATAAACATTCTTCCGTGGTGCCCCGACTTTCTAGTTAATTACATTTACATGATTAGCTCAATCAGGTGATATTAATTACAGAGAAAGGATTTTATAGAATAGCATGTCATATCACTAAATCCGGCATAGCCAAAGACACGACATGGGTGTGCCCTTGCACCCACCAAGACACTCCCATCTGTCAGAATCTTGCCCGCAGCCATTTCCCCCATCTCAATCACAACAAATAAACCTCCTGCAGGTTGAGTTCAATAACTACAGGCAGATGTACGGTGAGATGCTCGAGGAAGCTTTGAATAGGTAAATAGCCCACAGAGTAATATGATAAGAATGCAATTGCTGAAATTATGTAGATATTCTAAACTAAGTGTTTTGATAACTTCAAATGTATTACAGGTCCATGCAAATAGTCCCATAGAAGCAGTGCTCTGCTAATATAACAATGTGCACCTTTCATCTTTCATTCCCAGCCGATACAGATAATGTGCATATCGGCATTTTGTCTGGTGGTAATGGGGCTACCTTGGCAAATATGTCAGAGTGCTCATCGGTTCCTGTGTGGTGTCCCCGATACAACAGGAGTTCCCAAAATGCACAGGGTTTCTCCCGCCCCATATTGACTGATACCATTTGATTCAATAAAAAAAGATAATACAAGTAAAAGCTGTGTCCAGGAAAATTGTAATGCCGAGTGCCAGGTCTCTCAATTCAGAGACATCACTATCAAGCCAGTCTGGACATCATCTTGCAAGTCTCTATGTGCTGGCTCCATATGTTTCTGGGAACACTCATAGTCACTGTTTTATTACCAATGGTAGTTAGTACAGGTAATATCTGACACACGAACAGGTACTATGTTGACGTTTTAATAGGTCAGATAAAACCTACCCAAGTTTGTTCTCCTCATCAAATGACAGAGGCTGCCGTCTGGTAAAAGCATCTTCAGTCCATCTGTAGAAATAGGCAGATGTTGTGACTTTGACAATGAATATTCAAGGTCATTTACTGATTAATTACTGGAAAAAATTATTGATCTAATTGATTTATTTAATTTGGTTATCGTATCCAAATTAACCTAAGTGGGGCACCATTAAGGGTTTTGATATGGAGTGACCCCTTGAATTAACTATATCAGTAGTTATCATTAACTCATTATCAACAATAGTCTTAATCAACAGTCAATTTACCATATTCTCATTCTGAATGGTTGTTGAGCTCGGAAACTTCAAGAACCCAATCGCTTGGTAATGGATTCAAAGCCACAAATAATCAATTTAAGGTTTTATTTAATAGACTAAATAAGTTGGAAAATGAGGTAGTTAACAGATACAATAGTAAGGCAGGGTATAGGCTAACGGAATACAACACTTCCGTACTCAAGGTAGCACATACAACAGTACATACATTCACCAGACAGAGACAGTATTAATCATGATATGTAATTAAGACTATCAGTCGTATAATAATCAGTTAGTGCCACCACTTTTACACAGACACAGAGTCACACAAAGGGAATGGCATCTGGTTCAGCTGGGTTTCCGTTATGACGGAGCGGTAAACAGGGAAAAGGGTCAGTGGTCCTGGTGTTGGAGCATTCGGTCTACAGTAGCATCTTCCCTCGGCGGGGCACACACACACAGGAGCTCTTCGTTCTCTCTCAGTTCAGTTCTCAGTTCGTTCAGTCCAAAGAGATAAAGTTTGTTACGGTACTAGGGTTCAATCCAATGTTTGGGCCCGTTTTGGGAGAGATAACACTCAGCGGTGTGTTGTTCTGCAAAGTTTCTCTGATTCTTCTGTCTGAGCTGGATAAAGCTTCCTTGATCTGTATTTTGGTTCCACAGAGATACGATCGTTCAACCCACCTGTGTGGCTGCGCCTAGCGGTATTTGAACTTATTTCTAGTGAGTAAGTCCTTTTATTTATAGGAAGAATCACAGAAGGTGGGCTCTAATGGCCGGTCTGTGTCATTGGGACCTCCCCGTGTATTATAAGGATGTTCATATGGTATAATCCTGAGACTTACTCATAAGTGTTCACAGCATGTTTTTCTTGTCCGGAAGACAGTTTCACAGTCTTTAACTAGAATACAGAGCCTGTAGAGTCAAACACTTCCTGTGTAAAATCCATACTTTTATGTTACATTGAAATACCCATTATACTTGCTTTATGACATCAGAAGAAATATATCACATTGTTTTTCAGGTTATGTCAACATGTCATGAGTTCAACAGTTTAATAGATTGATAAGAAAACATGTTTAAATGTACTTTTTCGCTCTTGGCACCATTTTCTCTTTGTTACAAAGAGTAACAATTCCTGACTCTCCACTTGGGATAGACATGCTAGGTGGTCTGCTGACTTGCAGAGGGTCTGGTTTCTGTCTCTTGACCTGCTCATGGTCATTCAGAGTCGTAAAAGTGAGAAAGGGACAGCAGTTGTATTGGTCTTGTGATGGGCTGAAAGGGTGCGCTGTCAATTAGAGATCTGTAAATGTTGGCCTGGAATGTAGTATTCTGTCCACTCTTGGGCTCACATTACAACACAGAGTTGTGCAGAGTTAATCAATGACACAGAGTGAAAAGGGTGTTGCTTTTACTGGACATTTGTGGGGTACTGTATTATTACCGATCACCTCATTGGGGATGAGTTGAGTGCCAGGTCTGTCTACATCTCATACATCGATTGCCAATGGCAGTTAGGGATAGTATATGTTTGTGTGTCAAATATCTCCTATGTTGAAGAATGAACAGGTCAGAATAAACCTAACTAATTCTGTTTTATCCCTAACTATCATTGGCAATCGAACAGTGGCTGGGTTCACAGATGCATGAGATGTAACCCAGACGACGCTGGGCAAATAGTACGCCGCCTCATGGGTCTCCCGGTCAGCTGCGACCCAGCCTGAGATCGAACCCAGGTTTGTAGAGACACCAGTAGCACTGCAAAGCAGTGCATTAGACCGCTGCGCCACTCGGTAGGCCCCAAGCTTTTCACATTTCACGTAACACACATTACCTGTCGTTGTTGATGAAGCTGTCTGTGTCATCAGAGCAGTAAACATAGCTTGAGAAATAACATAATCTTGGAAGATACGGTACCAGTCAAAAGTTTGGACACACCTACTCTTTCCAGAGTTTTTCTTTATTTTACTATTTTCTACATTGTAGAATAATAGTGAAGAAATCAAAACTATAAATAACACATATGGAATCATGTAGTAACCAAAAAAGTGTTAAACAAATAAAAATATATTTTATATTTAAGATTTTTCAAAGTAGCCACCCTTTGCCTTGATGACAGCTTTGCACACTCTTGGCATTCTATTAACCAGCTTCATGAGGTAGTAACCTGGAATGCATTTCAATTAACAAGTAAGTTAATTTGTGGAATTTCTTTCCTTAATGCGTTTGAGCCAATCAGTTGCATTGTGACAAGGTAGGGGTGCTATACAGAAGATAGCCCTATTTGGTAAAATACCAAGTCAATATTATGGCAAGAACTGACAGTCCATCATTTCTTTAAGACATGAAGGTCAGTCAATGTGGAAAACTTCAATAACTGAAAGTTTCTTCATGTGCCGTCGCAAAAACCATCAAGCGCGATGATGAAATTGGCTTTGATGAGGACCGCCACAGGAAAGGAAGACCCATAGTTACCTCTGCTGCAGAGGATAGGACCATTAGAGATACTAGCCTCAGAAATTGCAGCCCAAATAAATGCTTCACAAAGTTCAAGTAACAGACAAATACCCAAATAAGAAGAAGAGACTTGCTTGGGCCAAGAAACACTAGCAATAGACCTGTGGAAATCAGCCCCTTGGTCTGATGAGTCCAAATTTGAGATTTTTGGTTCCAACCTCCATGTCTTTGTGAGATGCAGAGTAGGTGAACGGATGATCTCTGCATGTGTGGTTCCCACTGTGAAGCATGGAGGAGGAGGTGGGATGGTGTGGGGGTGCTTTGCTGTTGACACTGCCAGGGATTTATTTAGAATTCAGCATGGTTACCACAGCATTCTGCAGTGATATGCCATGCCATCTGGTCTGCATTTAGCTGGACTATCATTTGTTTTTCAACAGGACAATGACCCAACACACCTCCAGGCTGTGTAAAGGCTATTTGACCAAGAAGGAGAGTGATGGAATGCTGCCTCAGATTACCTGGCCTCCACAATCATCCAACCTCAACCCAGTTGAGATGGTTTGGGATGAGTTGTACTGCAGAGTGAAGTAAAAGCAGCCAACAAGTGCTCAGCATATGTGGGAATTCCTTCAAGACTGTTGGAAAAGCATTTCAGGTGAAGCTGGTGAGAGAATGCCAAGAGTGTGCAATGCTGTCATCAAGGCAAAGGGTGGCTACTTTGAAGAATCTCAAATACAAAATATATTTTTATTTGTTTAACACTTTTTGGTTACTGCCTGATTCCACATGTGTTATTTCATAGTTTGATGTCTTCATTATTATTCTACAATGTAGAAAATATAAAAAAATAAATAAAAAAAAGAAAAACCCTTGAATGAGTAGGTGTGTCCAATCTTTTGACTGGTACTGTAATTCTATGTTTTACAGATGTCGACTGACCGGCTGCAGATTGGATTAGATTCATGCTAGTGACGCTGTTACATTATGCAGTCAACTGTGACATGTTTTGCTATGGCTCTGGGTTGTTTTTAGTTTGTTGTTGCCTGTTAGTACACTGTCGAATCTGTTACGGAATTTTAATGTTTGTGCTTTTCTTATATCAAATTTCTGTGTTCTATTCATGTGCTGTTCTGTAAACCAATTTATGTGTTCATGCAAGTGGTTGACTGTACAAATCCTCACAATCAATAGCTGCAATTTGGCAGTACGCCCAGACCATGTTTTGAGAACGAATGAAAGATATCTCAGTTTCAAGGTTTTAGCTTAGAGAGAAGAAGCCTCATGAGATATTGGTCTGTCACATGTTATGAACCAGTATTGGTCTGTCACATGAATGAAACGGTAATGATTAATGAATTATACTAAATCATGCAAATATAACTTGTCTCTGTATAGCCTTATATAACAAAACTGCTTGGACTGCCCAGGCAAAGCTCCTGATTAGCATGTGTACTATGGTGCATTGAGTTAGTTGGAACCTCTCCAGCGCGCTAACAAATAAATAATGATTTATTTAAGATTGACTTAGAGTGTCCCTGTGTAAGAATTTCAATGACATTTCCAATATTTGTTTGTGCCCTAGACATGGGTTGCACCTCAGAGGCTAATGCGACTGTTTCGTCTAAATTACAGTAATTTAGAGTGGCATGGAAATACAATGACTTTGCTAAAGTGGGAAAATAATTAGTAGGAAACAACTTTGCCATATATTGATGTTGTCAAATTTGCTGTAGAGCAAAGGCAAATTTTGCCATTACTGATCCTAGCAACGTTTGTCGAAAATAACTAGCAATGCTAATGTTAGTGTCACGTCCTGACCATAGTAAGATGTGATTTTCTATGGTAGAGTAGGTCAGGGCGTGACAGGGGGTGTTTTGTGTTTTTCTATGTTTTCTATTTCTATGTTTAAGTTCTAGTTTTTCTATTTCTATGTTTTTTTTGGGGGGTTGATCTCCAATTGGAGGAAGCTGGTCCTCGTTACCTCTGATTTGGAGATCATATTTAAGTAGGGGTTTTTCTTCCTGGGTTTTGTGGGTGATTTATATTTTGAGTAGTGTTTGTTTCTCTCTGCGTCACGGTTTGTTGTTTTGTAAATTCAGTTATTTATGTTTTGCAAAGTTTCACGGATTTAATATAATGTGGAACTACAACCATGCTGCACTTTGGTCCGATCCTTTCGACAGCCGTGACAGTTAGGTAGCTAAAATACGGTGGTCCCCTCAATCTTAGTTAGCTGACTAAAGTTCTACTGCATCTAAAGTCAATCTGACATCACAATGATGACAAAATGCTTTCCTACTTATTATTTGCCTTCTTTTGAAATGCTATCGTGTTTCCAAGACAAGTTGTACTGAGGTAGGCTGCAGAGTTAAAGATTAAAAATACAAAATATAAAATAAAATAAAAAATAGTGACACGAGAACTAAATACACAGTGAATAACAAATAACAATCACAAGGCTTTATACAGGGAGTACCAGTACCTAGTCAATGAGCAGGGGTACAAGGTAATTGAGGTAGCTATGTACATATAGGTAGGGGTAAAGTGACTAGGCAACAGGACAGATAATAGACTAAGCTGTAGCAGCAGCGTATGTGGAGCAGTAGCAGCAGCGTATGTGGTGTGTAAGAGTGTATGTGTGTGGCGGGCGGGGTTGTCATTATACATGTGTGCGCATGTAATGTGGGTGTATTTAGTGTGTGTGTGTGTTGGGGTATCAGTGGAAGTATGTGTGAGCGTGTGTGCGTAGAATCCAGTGTGTGTGCATAGAGTCAGTGCAAGAGTGTTAGTTAAAAAAAGGATCCGTGCAGGCAGTTTGGGTAACCATTTCATTAGCTATTTAGTAGCCTTGTTTATGCATGTGTGTGAGTGTATTTAGTGAGTGTTTGTGTGAATGTGTGTGTTGAAGTGTCAGTGGAAGTATGTGTGCCCATGTAATGTGGGTGTGTTTAGTGTGTGTGTGTGTGTATGTGTGTGTTGGGGTGTCAGAGGAAGTATGTGTGAGTGTGTGGGTAGAGTCCAGTGTGTGTGCATGGAGTCAGTGCAAGAGTGTTCGATTTTTAAAAAAAGGATCAATGCAGGAAGTTTGGGTAACCATTTTATTAGCTATTTAGCAGCCTTGTTTAGCAGTCTTATGGCTTGGGGCTAGAAGCTATTCAGGGTCCTGTTGGTTCCAGACGTGATGCACTGGGACCACTTGCCATGTGGTAGCAGAGAGAACAGCCTATGGCTTCGGTGGCTGGAGTCTTTGACAATTTTTTGACCACCTGGTATAGAGGTCCTGGATGACAGGGAGCTTGGCACCAGTGATCTACTGGGCAGTACTCAACACCCTCTGTGCGCCTTGCAGTTGCAATACCAAGCGGTGATGTAGCCAGTCAAGATGCTATCAATGGTGCAGCTGTAGAACTTTTTGAGGATCTGAGGGCCCATACCAAATCTATTCAGCCCCCTGAGAGGGAAGAGGCGCTTTCGTGCCATCTTCACAACTGTGTGGGTGTGTGTTGACCATGTTTATTCCTTAGTGAAGTGGACACCAAGGAATTTGAAGCGCTCGACTCACTCCACTACAGCCTCATTGATGTGAATGGGGTGTGCTCTCCCCTCTGTTTCCTGTAGTCCACGTTCAGCTCCTTTGTCTTGCTGACATTGAGGGAGAGGTTGTTGCCCTGGTACCACACTGCCAAGTCTCTGATCTCCTCCCTATAGGCTGCCTCACAGTCGTCCCGTCAGCAAACTTGATGATGGTGTTGGAGTTGTGCGCAGCCACGTAGTCGTGAGTGAACAAGAAGTACAGGAGGGGACTAAGCAAACACTCCTGAGGTGCCACCGTATTGATGGTCAGCGTGGTATTTGTGTTGTTGCCTAGCCTCACCATCTGGTGTCGGCCCGTCAGGAAGTCCAGGTTCCAGTTGCAGAGAGTGCCGTTCAGTCCCAGGGTCCTGAGCTTGGTGATAAGCTTGGAGGGGACTATGGTGTTGAATGCTGAGCTGTAGTCAATGAACAGCATTCTTACATACAGTAGGATTCCTTTTGTCCAAGTGGGTGAGGGCAGTGTGGAGTGCAATAGAGCTTGCGTCATCTGTGGATCTGTTGGGGCGGTATGTGATTTGGTCCAAGGTGTCTGAGATGATGGTGTTGTTGTGAACCATGACCAGCCTTTCAAAGCATTTAATGGCAATAGATGTGAGTGTTACGGGGCGATAGTCATTTAGGTGTTCCTGGGCAGGGGGACAATGGTGGTCTGATTGAAACAAGTTGGTATTACAGACCGGGTCAGGGATATGTTGAAAATATCAGGGAAGACACTTGCCAGCTGGTCAGCGCGTGCTCTGAGTACGAGTCCTGGTATTCCATCTGGCCCCGAATATTAACCTGTTTAAAGATCTTACTCACATCGGCTATAGAGAGCAAGATCACACAGTCATCCGGAACAGCTGGTGCTCTTATGCTGTCTCTGCCTAGCCGGCTCCCCTCTCTCCACTGGGATTCTCTGGCTCTGACCCTATTATGGGGGCTGAGTCACAGGTTTACTGGTGTCTCCCATGCCGTCCCTTGGAGGGGAGCATCACCTTGTGCCAGGCTTTTTTTGCTATACTTGACTTGAGTGGGTTGAGTCACTGACGTGATCTTCCTGTCCGGTTTTGCGCCTCCTCAGGCTGGTGCGATGGGGGAGATCTTTGTGGGCTATATTCAACCTTGTCTCAGGGTAGTAAGTTGGTGGTCTGTTGATTTCCCTCTAGTGGTGTGGGGTCTGTGCTTTGGCAAAGTTGTTGGGGTTAAATCCTGCCTGGTTGGCCCAGTTCTGGGGTATCGTCGGAAGGGGCCAAGACTCTCAGGCCATGAAAAACAAGATTCTCTCGTCTGATGAAACCAAGATTGAACTCTTTGGCCTGAATGCCAAATGTCACGTCTGGAGGAAACCTGGCACCATCTCTACGGTGAAGCATAATGGTGGAACCATCATGCTGTGGAGACTGAGAGACTAGGCATGGTCGAGGGAAAGATGAACGGAGCAAAGTACAGAGAGATCCTTGATGAAAACCTGCTCCAGAGCGCTAAAGACCTCACAGTGGGGCGAAGGTTCACCTTCCAACAGGACAACAACCCTAATTACACAGCCAAGACAACATAGTGGCTTCAGGAAAACTCTCTGAATGTCCTTGAGTGGCCCAGCCAGAGCCCGGACTTGAACCCGATAGAATATCTCTGGAGAGACCTGAATGTAGCTGTGCAGCAACGCTCCCCATCCAACCTGACAGAGCTTGAGTGGATCTGCAGAGAAGAATGGGAGAAACTCCCCAAATACAGTTGTGCCGAACTTGTAGAGTCATAACCAAGAGTCGAGGCTGTAATCGCTGCTAAAGGTGCTTCAACAAAGTCCTGAGTAAAGGGTCTGGATATTTATGTAAATGTAATATTTCCGTTTTTTATTTTAGCAAACATTTCTAAAAACCTGTTTTTTCTTTGTCATTATGGGGTATTGTGTGTAAATTGATGAGAGGAAAAAACTATTGAATCCATTTTAGAATCAGGTTGTGATGTAACAAAATGTGGCAAAAGTCAAGGGGTCTGAATTCTTTCCAAATGCACTGTAGTCTTTTAACCCACCCCTCAGATCCTGGTTCCTCTCTAGGTTTCTTCTTAGGTTCCTGCCTTTCTAGGGAGTTTTTCCTAGCCACATGCTTCTACATCTGCATTGCTTGCTCTTTGAGGTTTTAGCCTGGGTTCTATATAAGCATTTTGTGACAGCTGCAAATGTATAATCCATTTGACTTGAGGTTTGAACATTTTCACATATCTGTGACCAATGGTTCTCCATAATGTTTTCCTTTAGATCTGTTTCCCATTTTTTCCATGTCGGTTCTTTTTCAACCCTTGATATAACTTGGCAATCAACGTCTTTGGCGCAGCAGGTTATTTCAGTACTTTTAAATTAATCTAGATTCTGCCACTCACAAAACAGGTTGGACCATCCACATCTGTCGAGACTTTGAGGCAAATTTTTCTCAGGAACAAGAAGTAAACAGATTGCATCAGATTTCATTAACCATGGACCACTGGCAAAAGTTTGCAGACTCAGCAGGTTCCAGTGTCCTAGTATCGTTTCCAACCTGTGTGAGATCAAGTTGGTTTAGGACTATTGAGTTCAGTCATTAACCTCTAATATCATTGAAAGCCCAGTGTTGTTGACTCTGGGGTTCTTCACTGAAGTCTTTCTCAGACAGCTTAAGTACTAAGGATGTGAGTATTTACTTTGCTTAGAAGTGTGCTGACAGCATCTAAACACAATTGTTTCTTAAGTACATGGCTTATGTATACATAGTACAATAACCTCGATAATCAAGGTTATCCAGGTTTGTGTGTTTGAGTGCATGCGTGTTTTACTGACTCTGAAGGATAACATGCCTCTGTCTTCTTTTCATTCATGTAGTCATTTATTTCCTCCTCTTTTTCAGGAAATGTTCACAGACAGATCATTGAATAGCAGTAAAAGTGTGTATGAGACACAAAAACATGGTTCAACTACTTCAGATGAGAAAATTACCAAAATAAAACTTGAGAAAGATATTGACCCTTTCAATGTGTCAACAAAAGTTTGAGTCTGTTTTACTGACAGGAGTGATGATCAATGGGGCTGGGTTTGTACCATTCTCATAAGTGTCTGGACTGAAGAATAGAGTTTCTCAGTGAAGGTGTAGCCAGTGATAGAGTTGACATGAAACCTGGCCTCCACATCATAGAAAGAGACCTGACTCATCTCATAATCCACAAACACCCTCACCTTCTGGGGCTTCTGATTAATAGAGGACAGAGGTGTAACCAAGACCTCCATACTTACACTGAGTATACAATACATTAAGAACACCAGCTCTTTCCATGACAGACTGACCAGGTGAATCCAGGTGAAAGCTATAATCCTTTATTGATGTCACTTGTTAAATCAGTGTAGTTGAAGGGGAGGAGACAGATTAAAGAAGGATTTTTAAGCTTTGAGGCAATTGAGACATGGATTGTGTTTGTGTGCCATTCAGAGGGTGAATAGACAAGACAAAAAATATAAGTGCCTTTGAATGGGGTATGGTAGTAGTTGCCAGGCGCACTGGTTTGTGTCAAGAACTGCAACGCCGCTGGGTTTTTGACTCTCAACAGATTCCCGTGTGTAAAAATAATTTCCCACCACACAAAGGATATCCAGACAACTACACAAAACTCTGGGAAGCATTAGAGTCAACATGGGCCAGCATCCCTTTGGGGGGGTTGTCATGGACACTGTGTTTTGTATCTTCAAGTCTCAATTGTTTTCCATCTTCAGACAGGATGAGATAAGGCTGTATTGTATTAGTGTCTAGAATCACATCCACTGCATACTGCTGCATCCCCCACAGTTCAACACTATATATTGTGAACACATCATTGAACACATCCAGACAGATACAGCATAGGAACTGCTCTTCAGACAGGAGACTTCTAGGTGCAGTCATAGCTAGGAAGAACAAATACACTATTTGATATAGTTGCAATCCCCTCTAGATTCCAATACAGTCTTAATCTGGAAGGCAAGATGATTTCGAGATCTACAATACTTGGGTTTTTAATAAAGTGTTCTGGGCATGCATTGCTTTAATCATTGTACATTGAACAGTATTGACTGCTTGTGTTGATGCATCAGTAGATCATTATTTTCACACATTTGTAGGGGTTTCAATGAACAAGAATGTGGTCAACAGAAATATAAAATAAAAAAGATACAACTAAATAATTTAATTTGAAATTCATTTTAAAAATCTACTGTGTGGATTAGTAAACACTCTCCCTCCTCTCTACTCTCTCTCCACCTTCCTTTCTCTCTATTTACCTGTGTGTATAATCTGTTATTTCACGTCAGTTGGATGTCCACAGAAACAGAATAGTTAGTGGAGTTATGTGAAGTGAGTGGAGTTGTGTGAAGTGAGTTGAGTTGAAGAGCAGGTATGATTTACGCAACTTCCAAAGATTACAATGGCAAAGATCGTTCTTGCAAACAGCCAAATGCACCCTTGTACATTGTTTGAAAACAGGTTCTGCCACATTGTTCTAAGTATAAACTTTATTATACAGTGCCTTCAGAAGGTACTCAACCCCCCTGTTTCCACATTGTATTGTATTACACCCTACATGTAAAATTGTCACTAATCTACACACATTATCCCATAATGTCAAAGTGAACTTGTGTTTTTCCAAACGTTTACAAATTTATAAAAATGAAAAGCTGAAATGTCTTGAGTCAATAGCCTACTTATACTGTCAACTATTTTACATAAGCTACCGGTATATTTACTGTGTTGTCCGAATTTTTTAATCTTTAGCAGTCTGCTATGCTGTTTCTGTAAAATGCCAACTTTTGCGGGAAAATTGGAGCACGCACATTTTGGGGTATATTTTGTACTTACACTTGGTTTATAAATGAGGCCCCAGGTGTGCAAAGCTCTTAGTGATTTACCCAAAAAGTCTCACAGCTGTAATTGCTGCCAAAGGTGTTTCTAACAGGTATTGAAAAATGTTAGACTTTATCTTCCACTTTGACATTACAGAGTATTTTGTGTAGATCGTTGACAAAGAAATGACAATTAAATCCATTTTAATTCCACTTTGTAATGCAACAAAATGTGGAAAAAGTCAAAGGGGTTGAAAACTTTCTGAAGGCACTGTACCACTGGTTGTTTGGACGAATCACAATTCAGCTACACCAGATTTTCGGAAGGGGAGGGGGCATTTGGCCCATAGACTGAGAGTTGCCCCTTGCTATTGTTCCGTACACAACTCCAATATGAGCAAGGTCACAATATAAACCCTCTTGAAAACTTGATATAAAGTAAATAAATATAGAGCACAGAAAAAAATAAAATAATAATAATGTATGAAATGAAATGTATGCATTCACTACTGTAAGTCGCTCTGGATAAGAGTGTCTGCTAAATGACTAAAATGTAAAAAAAGTAAAAATGTAAATAGAAACATTTAAATATTGATAATTCAGAAGCAAGAGGAGTAACATAAAGTCGATTAATTAATATGTACCTATGGAATAAGCACATTACAGTTCACCACTGTAAATGAAAATACACTCTCATGCCCTTGATATATCTGCACACTATCACAACAGTCAAGAGTCATTACATTTTTCAGGAGTCCACTGACTTACAGTGCCTTCAGAAAGTATTCATTCCTCTTGACTTATTCCACATTTTGTTGTGTTACAGTCTGAATTCAAAATGGATTAAATCTTTTTTTTTTCTCACCCAGCTACACACAAAACCCCATAATGATATGTTTTTATATATTTTTTTGCAAATGTATTAAAAGGATAAATAGAAAGGATTAATAGTGTCAGTTGCCCTGTGATTCACTGTACACAAACAGTCTGTGGATGCATGTGTGCGTGTGAACCCCGTACAGCTGTTCCTGACTCACTGTAAGCAAGCCTGTACGGACGTGTGTTTTTGAATCATGCAATTACCTTTTACAAAACTTTAAAATGGCTTCTTGTCATCCTCTATTTACTTTCAATATTAGTCCTAATCAGTGCGGGTCCCTATTGCTTGATGAAACTTCTGAAGCATCGGTCTCTGTTTCATTGTGAGAAACTGTGCGCTTACGTGGTGACCCCATTTACATCCACCTCAAAACAATCCAAATCAATTAAATAAAATAAAAATGTATTTGTCACGAACAGTGAAATGCTTACCTCTGGGTCCTTTTCCAACAATGCAGAGTTAAAGATAAAGATATAAAATAAAACATAGAAATAGTAACACAGTGAATAAACAAATAACATTAACGAGTAAAAATAACATGGCTACAGTTGAAGTCGGAAGTTTGCATACACTTAGGTTGGAGTTATTAAAATTAATTTTTCAACCACTCCAATAATGTCTTGTTAATAACAAACTATAGTTTTGGCAAGTCGGTTAGGACATCTACTTTGTGCATGACACAAGGAATTTTTCCAACAATTGTTTACAGACAGATTATTTCACTTATAATTCACTGTATCACAATTCAAGTCGGTCAGAAGGTTACATACACTAAGTTGACTGTGCCTTTAAACAGCTTGGAAAATTCCAGAAAATGATGTCATGGCTTTAGAAGCTTCTGATAGGCTAATTGACATAATTTTAGTCAATTGGAGGTGTACCTGTGGATGTATTTCAAGGCCTACCTTCAAACTCAGTGCGTCTTTGCTTGACATCATGGGACAATCAAAAGAAATCAGCCATGACCTCCACAAGTCTGGTTCATCCTTGAGAGCAATTTGCAAATGCCTGAAGGTACCACGTTCATTTGTACAAACAATAGTACGCAAGTATACCATGGGACCACGCAGCCGTCGTACCGCTCAGGAAGGAGACGCGTTCTGTCTCCTAGAGATGAACGTACTTTGGTGCGAAAAGTGCAAATCAATCCCAGAACAACAGCAAAAGACCTTGTGAAGATGCTGGAGGAAAACAGGTACAAAAGTATCTATATCCACAGTAAAACGAGTCCTATATTGACATAACCTGAAAGGCCGCTCAACAAGCAAGAAGTCACTGCTCCAAAACCGCCATAAAAAAGCCAGACTACGGTTTGTAACTGCAGTTGGGGACAAAGATCGTACTTTTTGGAGAAATGTCCTCTGCTCTGATGAAACAAAAATAGATCTGTTTGGCCATAATGACCATCATTATGTTTGGAGGAAAAGGGGGAGGCTTGCAAGCCGAAGAACACCATCCCAACCGTGAGGCATGGGGGTAGCAGCATCATGTTGTGGGGTGCTTTGCTGCAGGAGGAACTGGTGCACTTCACAAAATAGATGGCATCATGAGGCAGGAAAATTAGGTGGATATATTGAAGCAACATCTCAAGACATCAGTCAGGAAGTTAAAGCTTGGTCAAAAATGGGTCTTCCAAATGTACAGTGACCCCAAGCATACTTCCAAAGTTGTGGCAAAATGGCTTAATAAGAACAACAAAGTCAAGGTATTGGAGTGGCCATCACAAAGCACTGACCTCAAACCTATAGAAAATGTGTGGGCGGAACTGAAAAAGTGTGTGCGAGCAAGGAGGCCTACAAACCTGACTCAGTTACACCAGCTCTGTCAGGAGGAATGGGCCAAAATTCACCCAACTTATTGTGGGAAGCTTGTGGAAGGCTACCCGAAACGTTTGATCCAAGTTAAACAATTTAAAGGCAATGCTACCAAATACTAATTGAGTGTATGTAAGCAACTTCTGACCCACTGGGAATGTGATGAAAGAAATAAAAGCTGGAATAAATCATTCTCTCAACTATTATTCTGACATTTCACATTCTTAAAATAAAGTGGTGATCCTAATTGACCTAAAGATAAGGACTTTTTACTAGGATTAAATGTCAGGAATTGTGAAAACTCAGTTTAAATGTATTTGGCTAAGGTGTATGTAAACTTCCGACTTCAACTGTATAAGTATACAGGGAATACCAATGTGCCCTTTAGCAAGTAAGTCGCTCTGGATAAGAGTGTCTGCTAAATGACAAAAAAAAGAATAATTTAATGAGGCAATGCACTACCCAAGAGGTGGTTGTTGGGGAGGGACACTATTCACACCACTTCGATACAGCTACGACCGGAGGTCATTTCTGTAGCAGGTTAGGAGAGCGCTAACCCTTTTCCCAACTTTAACCTAATTCTCCTAACTTGCTACGTTCATTCTCCTAACCTGCTGCATCAGTTCTACTAACCCTCTATGAAAAAGTCACTTCCGGTAGTAGCTGTATCGAAGTGGCGTGAAAAGAGTGTTTCTCGGTTGTTGGGAGAATGCATTGCATGGCTATGCACTGTACTATTGTTGGCTGAAGTATCTTGTTATTCAAAATAGTTAAACCTACGCCAAGGTTTGTCATTGATAATGAACAAATATAACATGGTGTCAGATTGGTAGTCACTCTGAAAAGATGGAGAAAATAAAGGATTATACCAACTGGGCACAAACTGGTTGAATCAACGTTGTTTCAACGTAATTTGTCAATGTATTGTGATGTGGAATTTATGTGTGAATTTACACTGGATTTGAAAAAAGTTACATTAGGGTGAAATTTAACCACAGGATTATGTTACCATGGTAACCAAATTTCAACATAGACAAACCTTGTATAAAATATATTGAATTTGTACCTTTAAAACAACGTCAGATCTTCAAAGTTATATCCACTTCAGAAGAAAATCTATAGGCTGGGCAGCACCTCCTACTGGTGAATTGATCTATCTACAGCTACCCTTTGGTCTCCCACCCAGGGTTTTAAACAAACTCTGCTTTGATAGTGTATTTGTCACTGACTATTACCAATGTGCTATCCTGAGAATGTTTGTGGAGAGATCTCCACTTAAAAACTAAATCAATTCACTGTTGCTATTGAGGGCATTCCAAAGGGTAAGTGTAACAGAGCAAATTAAATGTGACCATACTTTATCACTTATTTATCATCAATGATGCTATTTAGGCTTGTATAGCATTTGCAAAGTCATCAACAGCTATTGTTTCCATTCAACCCAGAATGTAACTAAAAATACCCAATAATCGAGATGGAGACGTGAATCCAAAATATAAATGATTCATTTGTATTGGTCTCGTGTGGCTCAGTTGGTAGAGCATGGTGTTTGCAATGCCAAGGTTCTGGGTTCGATTCCCATGGGGGACCAGTACGGACATAATGTATGAAATGTATGCATTCACTACTGTAAGTCGCTCTGGATAAGAGCGTCTGCTAAATGACTAAAATGTAAATGTAGACAAACTGGAATTAAAGCCAGACGAAGTCAGTGGCACAGATGGAACTATCCAAGCAGTACGTACTGTACAGTACATCTCCTTTAAGGGTTCTATTCAATCTGTATTGCTGAAGCTTTACAGATTGCGTGATAGAAATGTAAAGATAATTTCCGATTGAGCCGACATATTGTATGCAGCATTTACCGTGAATGCAGTCTCCACTAACCCGGGAACATTGCCTTTCAATCACGATGTAACGCTGAACTTCTGCAATATGGATTGAATAGAGGCATAAATGTTCATATTTCGTTGCGTTGTCAACCAAATATAATTCTATGTTACTTTTGTAATACTGTATATAGCCTAAATTTAAGGCTATTTTACAAACTAATGTATAAAATGAGTAACACATCCATGGCCGCAGGTTACTGTAACTATACATTTCTTCTTATGTAGTCATAAAGTGTGCATGTTCAACATAGCATGCATAGGTCGTCGCAGGTCAGTGGTCTTCACAATTGCTGTAATAGTTGAATGGCATTGATCACTTACAACATGTACTTTTAACGTAAACTCAACTGCAATCCAAGTCATTTGGTTCTGCTATTCGATGGAGCACAGTAATAACAGTCATTTGTATAACTGAACAAAATAACTGACATTGTATTCCCATTTGAACTTTTCTGTGCTTTTAAATGATTGAAAACACAGTGATAGACATTTGGGTGAAAAACTAAAATCAGATATTGTTTTTCCATTGGAATTTGGTCAGGCTTTTAGATGGTTGAAAGCAAAGTGAAATTCAACTCAGTTTTGGCTTTCTTTTTGAGAAGGTGAATATAGGTTGTAATTTCATTGATCAACATCTCAACCAAATATTACCCAATTATCCACATTGACTGATGTGGTGTGCCCAGTGGTTATGGAGTCAAATACGATTCAAAAGTCGAAAGGGCGCGAGATCAAATCAAACTTTATTTGTCACATACGCCGAATACAACAAGTGTAGACCTTACTGTGAAATGCTTACCTACAAGTCCTTAACCAACAGTGCACTTCAAGAAAGAGTTAAGAAAATATTTACCAAATAACCTAAAGTAAAAAATTATAAAAAGTAACACAATAAAATAACAATAATGAGGCTACATACAGGGAGTACCGGTACCGAGACAATGTGCGGGCGTACAGGTTAGTCAAAGTAATTTGTACATGTAGGTAGGGGTGAAGTGACTATGCATAAATAATAAACAGCGAGTAGCAGCAGTGTACAAAACAAATGGAGGGGTGGCCATTTGATTAATTGTTCAGCAGTCCTATGGCTTGGGGGTAGAAGCTGTTAAGGAGCTTTTTGGTCCTAGACGTGCCGTGCGGTAGCAGAGAAAACAGGCTATGACTTGGGTGAAAGACAATTTTTTGGGGCTTTCCTCTGACACCGCCTAGTATATATATCCTTGATGGCAGGAAGCTTGGCCACAGTGACGTATTGGGCCGTATGCACTACCCTCTGTAGCACCTTACAGTCAAATGCCAAGCAGTTGCCATACCAGGCGGTGATGCAACCGGTCAGGATGCTCTCGATGGTGCAGCTGTAGAACTTTTTGAGGATCTGGGGACCCATGCCAAATCTCCTGAGGGGGTAAAGGTGTTGTCGTGCCCTCTTCACGACTGTCTTGGTGTGTTTGGATCATGATAGTTCGTTGGTGATGTGGACACCAAGGAACTTGAAACTCTCGACAAGCGCGGCGATGTTAATGGGGGCCTGTTCGGCCCGCCTTTTCCTGTAGTCCATGATCAGATCCTTTGTCTTGCTCACATTGAGGGAGAGGTTGTTGTCCTGGCACCACACTGCCAGGTCTCTGACCTCCTCCCTATAGGCTGGCTCATCGTTGTCGGTGATCAAGCCTACCACTGTTGTGTCGTCAGCAAACTTAATGATGGTGTTGGAGTCATGTTTGGCCACACAGTCATGGGTGAACAGAGAGTACAGGAGGGGACTAAGTACACACCCCTGAGTGGACCCAGTGTTGAGGATCAGTGTGGTAGACGTGTTGTTGCCTACACTTACCACCTGGGGGCAGCCCATCAGGAAGTCCAGGATTCAGAAGCAGAGGGAGGTGTTTAGTCCCTGGGTCCTTAGATTAGTGATGAGCTACGTGGGCACTATGGTGTTGAACGCTGAGCTGTAGTCAATTAACAGCAATCTCACGTAGGTGTTCCTTTTGTCCAGAGGGGAAAGGATCAGTGTGGCGTGCAATTGAGATTGCGTCATCTGTGGATCTGTTGAGGTGGTATGCAAATTGGAGTGGGTCTAGGGTATCCGGGAGGATGCTGTTGATGTGAGCCATGATCAGCCTTTCAAAGCACTTCATGGCTGCCGACGTGAGTGCTTATGGGGTTGTAATCATTTAGGCAGGTTACCTTCGCTTCCTTGGGCACAGGGACTATGGTGGTTGGCTTGAAACATTTAGGTATTACAGACTTGGTCAGGGAGAGGTTGAAAATGACAGTGAAGACACTTACCAGTTGGACCGCGCATGCTTTGAGTACACATCCTGGTAATCCGTCTGGCCCCACGGCTTTGTGAATGTTGACCTGTTTAAAGGTCTTGCTCACATCGGCTACCGAGAGTGTTAGCGCACAGTCGCCCAGAACAGCTGGTGCTTTCGTATATGCTTCAGTGTTGCTTGCGTCGAAGCAAGCATAAAAGGCATTTAGCTCGTCTGGTAGGCTTGCGTCACTGGGCAGCTCGCGTCTGGGTTTCCTTTTGTAGTCCATAATAGTTTTAAAGCCCTGCCACGTCCGTCAAGCGTCAGAGCCGGTGTAGTAGGATTCAATCTTAATCCTGTATTGACGCTTTGCTTGTTCGATGGTTCGTCTGAGGGCATAGCGGGATTTCTAATATGACTCCGGATTAGTGTCCCGCTCCTTGAGAATGTCAGCTCTAGCATTTAGCTCGATATGGATGTTGCCTGTAATCCATGGCTTCTGGTTGGGATATGTACGTACAGTCACTGTGGGGATGACGTCGTCGATGCACTTATTGATGAAGCCGATGACTGAGGTGATGTACTCCTCAATGCCATTGGATGAATCCCGGAACATATTCCAGTCTGTGCTAGCAAAACAGTCCTGTAGAGTAGCATTCGCATCATCTGACCACTTCGGTATTGAGCAAGTCACTAGTACATCCTGCTTTAGTTTTTGCGTGTAAGCAGGAATCAGGAGGATAGAATTATGGTCAGATTTGCCAAATGGAGGCACAGGGCGAGAGCCAGATGCAGACACGTGAGGCAGATGGTTCGAGTCTCTGATATTTATTATAATCCAAGGGTCAGGCAAGAGAATGTTCATGGACAGCCAAAAGATCATAACAAGGTCAGAGTCCAGGAGATACAGAGCGGCAGGCAGGCTCGAGGTCAGGGCAGGTAGGATGTTCAGGCAGGCGGGCTCAGAGTCAAGGCAGGCAAGGGTCAAAACCGGGAGGACTAGCAAAAACAGAGATAAGACAAAGCAGGAGCATGGGAAACCACGCTGGTTGACTTGACAACGAACTGGCAACAGACAAACAGGGAACGCAGGAATAAGTACCCAAGGACTAAGGGGGAAAACAGGTGACACCTGGAGGTGGGTGGAGACAATCACAAAGACAGGTGAATCAGATCAAGGAGTGACAGTGTGTGGAGTAAAGGTTGTCTAGAGTTTTTTCCTCTGGTTGCACGTGACATGCTGCTAGAAATTAGGTCAAACAGCTTTAAGTTTGCCTGCATTAAAGTCCCCAGCCACTAGGAGCATCAATTCTGGATGAGCATTTTTTTGTTTGCTTATGAGTGCGGTCTTACTGCCAGCATCGGTTTGTGGTGGTAAATAGATGGCTACGAATAATATACATGAGCTCAACAGCTTATCATAACGTACTCTACCTCAGGTGAGCAATACCTCGAGACTTCTTTAATATTAGACATCGCGCACCAGCTATTATTGACAAATAGACACACACCCCCACCCCTTGTCTTACCCGCCAGCTCTATATTATCCATGTTGTCGTTCAGCCACGACTCGGTGAAACATAAGATATTACAGTTTTTAATGTCCCATTGGTAGGATAATCTTGATCGTAGGTCATCGATTTTATTTTCCAATGATTGCATGTTGGCCAATAGAACAGAGGGCAGTGGGAGTTTACTCGCTCGCCTTCAAATTCTCAGAAGTCAGCCCAACCTCTGCCCCTTTTTTCTCTGTCTTTTCTTCACGCAAATGACAGGGATTTGGGCCTGTTGCTGAGAAAGCAGTATACCGAAAAAGCTTCTTCCAGTTTGAGGTGAGTAATCGCTGTTCTGATGTCCAGAAGTTATTTTCGGTCAGAAGAGATGGTAGCAGCAACATTATGTACAAAATAAGTTACTGTAAGGGCTGTCTTCAGGAATGGACCAAAATGCAGCGGAGTTAGTATTCATCTTTCAATTTAATTAGAAAGAACACTATAACAAACAAAACAAGGAAACTGACAGCCAACAGTCCTGTCAGGTGCAAACACACTAAACAAGAAACAATTACCCACAAAACCCAAAGGAAAAACATGCTCCTTATGTGTGACTCCCAATCAGCCACAACCCTCTACAGCTGTGCTTGATTGGAAGTCACACGGCCAAAATCAATGAAACAATAAAAAACACACACTCCCTTCTGCCACGTCCTGACCCAACTACACCCTCTACTGGTCAGGACGTGACAGTACCCCCCCCTCAAGGTGCAGACCCCGGGATGCACCTAAAAAAAGAACACACAAGAAAATCCCCAACAAAAAGGAACACCTAAACAATAAGGGAGGGAAGGGAGGGTGGCTGCCGTCACCGATGGCACTGTGCTACACCCTCCCTCCCCAACCCACCTATCCTGGAGGTGGCTCAGGTGCAGGACGTGGACCTCGCTCCACCTTCGGCGTCGCCCACTTTGGTGGCGCCGATAGCTGCGCCGGGCAGACGGGCCACTCGGGCTGACCCTGGCAGACAGACCACTCGGGCTGGGCCGGAGGACTGGAGGGCCACTCGGGCTGGGCCGGAGGGCAGGAGGGCCCCTCGGGCTGGGCCGGAGAGCAGGAGGGCCCCTCGGGCTGGGCCGGAGAGCAGGAGGGCCCCTCGGGCTGGGCCGGAGGACAGGAGGGCCCCTCGGGCTGGGCCGGGGGACAGGAGGGCCCCTCGGGCTGGGCCGGGGGACAGGAGGGCCCTCGGGCTGGGCCGGGGGACAGGAGGGCCCCTCGGGCTGGGCCGGGGGACAGGAGGGCCCCTCGGGCTGGGCCGGAGGGCAGGAGGGCCGCTCGGGCTGGGCCGGAGGGCAGGAGGGCCGCTCGGGCTGGGCCGGGGGGCAGGAGGGCCCCTCGGGCTGGGCCGGAGGGCAGGAGGGCCCCTCGGGCTGGGCAGGAGGGCCCCTCGGGCTGGGCCGGAGGGCAGGAGGGCCCCTCGGGCTGGGCCGGAGGGCAGGAGGGCCACTCCGGCAGTTCAGCGCAGTCTGGCCACTCCGGCAGTTCAGCGCAGTCTGGCCACTCCGGCAGTTCAGCGCAGTCTGGCCACTCCGGCGACTGTTGACTGGCGGGCAGCTCCGGCGACTGTTGACTGGCGGGCAGCTCCGGCGACTGTTGACTGGCGGGCAGCTCCGGCGACTGTTGACTGGCGGGCAGCTCCGGCGACTGTTGACTGGCGGGCAGCTCCGGCGACTGTTGACTGGCGGGCAGCTCCGACGACTGTTGACTGGCGGGCAGCTCCGACGACTGTTGACTGGCGGGCAGCTCCGACGACTGTTGACTGGCGGGCAGCTCCGACGACTGTTGACTGGCGGGCAGCTCTGGCGACTGTTGACTGGCGGTCAGCTCTGGCGACTGTTGACTGGCGAGGCTGGGCTGACGCACTAGACTCCTGATGCGTGGGGCTGGTACTGGACGTGCCAGCCTGGAGACACGCACCTCCATGCTAGTGCGTCTAGCGGGAAACACCGGACCGAAAGGGCACACTGGCGGTCTTGAGCGCAGGGTTGGCATCACCCCTTCCGGCTCGATGCCTACTTCGCCCTGGCACATGCGGGGCGCTGGTACCTTGCCTACCGGCCTGAAAATCCCAGGCCTCACCACAGCCCCAACCCCAAAGCACGGGACCTGTCCAGTCTGCCCTACAAGGGTACGGGGAGCTGGCCTGGGGCTGTAATCTCGCCCCGCCAAATAGCCCTTGTGCCCCCCCCTAAAAAATTATTGGGGCTGCCTCTCGGGATCTACCTGCCTCCCAGGCAGGTTGTCACAGTGGACCCGCAACTGCTCCCATGTTCAGTCAATCCTCTCCGTCAACACCTCCAGCGACCAGGAATCCATCACCTCCCGAGCGCGCTGCTTCCAACATTCCTCCCTCACTTGCCTCTGTCCTCTTCTCAGCTGCTTGGTCCTTTGGTGGTGGGTAGTTCTGTCACAAAATCATTCGTTGTGTTTCAGGAATGGACCAAAATGCAGCGGAGTTAGTATTCATCTTTCAATTTAATTAGAAAGAACACTATAACAAACAAAACAAGGAAACTGACAGCCAACAGTCCTGTCAGGTGCAAACACACTAAACAAGAAACAATTACCCACAAAACCCAAAGGAAAAACATGCTCCTTATGTGTGACTCCCAATCAACCACAACCCTCTACAGCTGTGCTTGATTGGAAGTCACACGGCCAAAATCAATGAAACAATAAAAAACACACACTCCCTTCTGCCACGTCCTGACCCAACTACACCCTCTACTGGTCAGGACGTGACAGTTACAAACAACGCAAAAAAAACGAACAAAATAGCACAGTGTAAAATGTTAGCCATCCTCTCCATCCTCATCCTCTCCGGCAGCATTTTACACTGGCGTGCTTGCTCATGCACACCTCAGACACTCCCACACATGCATGCACGCATGCACGAGATGGTGTGCGTGAGCAAGATGAAACATCATTGCGTGAGCAAACACTGAGTCGAGAGAGAAGAAATATGGTCGAGCAAGCAGAGGACTGGTCCCGCCATTGCACAGTCCAGTCAAGAGCGCAAATTAAACTTGCAAGTGTGACTTTGAGAGAGCAGAACATCATTGTCACAGATCAAAAGAAAAATGTCTGTAAGCAATAAAATGTTGGAACATTGCTGTGGGGACTTGCTTCCATTAAGCAATAAGACCATTAGTGTAGTCGGGCACAGATGTTGGACGATTAGGTCTGGCTCGCAGTCGGCGTTCCAATTCATTCCAAAGGTGTTCGATGGGGTTGAGGTCAGGGCTCTGTGCAGGCCAGTCAGTTCTCCCACACCGATCTCGACCAAACATTTCTGTATGTACCTCGCTTTGTGCACGGGGCATTGTCATGCTGAAACAAGAAAGGGCCTTCCCCAAACTGTTGCCACAAAGTTGGAAGCACAGAATCATCTAGAAAGTCATTAATTGAATGCTGTAGCGTTAAGATTTCCCTTCACTGGAACTAACCATGAAAAACAGCCCCAGACCATTATTCCTCCTCCACCAAACTTTACAGTTGGCACTATGCATTCGGGCAGGTAGCGTTCTCCTGGTAAGATTCGTCCGTCAGACTGCCAGATGGTGAAGCGTGATTCATCACTCCAGAGAAAGGGTTTCCACTGCTCCAGAGTCCAGTGGTGGTGAGATTTACACCACTCCAGCCAACGCTAAGCATTGCGCATGGTGATCTTAGGAACACATTTCATGAAGCCCCCGATGAACAGTTATTGTGCTGACATTGCTTCCAGAGGCAGTTTGGAACTCGGTAGTGAGTCTTGCAACCCAGGACAGACGATTTTTACATGCTACGTGCTTCAGCACTCAGCAGTCCCGTTCTATGAGCTTGTGTGGCCTACCACTTCGCGGCTGAGCCATTTTACTCCTAGACGTTTCCACTTCACAATAACAGCACTTCCAGTTGAATGGGGCAGCTCTAGCAGAGCAGAAATTTGAGGAACTGACTTGTCCTATGATGGTGCCAAGTTGAAAGTCACTGAGCTCTTCAGTAAGGCCATTCTACTGCCAATGTTTGTCTATGGAGATTGTATGGCTGTGTGCTCGATTTTATACACCTGTCAGCAACGGGTGTCGCTGAAATAGCCAAATCCACAAATTTTAAGGGATGTACACATACTTTGTATATATAGTGTATCTCATTATTAAAGTACCTAAACCTATGCCCTGGTTTATTATTAATCAAGGAACAAACATAACAGGTTGGAAAATTATTGTTGTGTGTGTGTGTGTAGGTGTGTGTGTGTGTGTGTGTGTGTGTGTGTGTGTGTGTGTGTGTGTGTGTGTGTGTGTGTGTGTGTGTGTGTGTGTGTGTGTGTGTGTGTGTGTGTGTGTGTGTGTTTGCGTGTGTGTGTGTTTGCATGTGTGCGTGCATGTGTGGGAGTGTGTGTGTGTGTGTTTGCATGTGTGCATGCATGTGTGGGAGTGTCTGAGGCCCTGCAGTGGGTTGGGTCAGACTACAAAGCCAGATACAGCCAAGGAAAACACAGCTCTCAGTCTAGCACAACCCCGTCCCCAGACCACGGAGGAGGCCAGAGGCTGGGGCGATGGTGGGAAATTGCCAGGGTGGACGCCCCGATGGGAAACAGGGCTTGATTTGGCTTTTGATCTGGGCCATGTCATCACTGTATGCCAACCAATGGGATGGTGGGTAGTGGTCTTCCAACAAGTGAAGAGTGAAGGGGAGGAGGGGTGGAGGGAAGGGGAGGGCAGAATAACTGGTATGTAGCCCGGCTGTGCAGTTATTTTAAGAGAAAACCTCTGGAAATACACTTAAGGCTGTCTACACAGCCACTTTAGAGGGACAGCCCAGCTGAGGACGAAGATAAGTCAAACTTTGGGATGTTGTTAGAAACGACAAACACCCCAGTAGTCATTTCTGGAACCACCAAGTAAAGTTACAACAGTGTCGGTTGAACAGACATTATTCGTCATTGATCTATGTACTTTTGAACAGAGAGATTTACAATAATATTTCCAATAGCGCCAAATGGATCTTTTCGCAACATAAACTCAATGGCAAAACTTAAGGATTCTTCTTAGTTCTAAATACTAAGTTGAGATATTTCTAAACTTACAGGGTGAAAACACTGCTGGCGGCAATCTGATTGCTCATTAATATCTGCTTCCAGCTTAGTGTCCTTATCCTGGAAAGTTTATAACTACAGATGGAGAGAAAGAACAAAATATCCCTGGAATAGCATACTGGAAAGCGAGACATGTTGGCACACCTCCACAGAGTTAGAACAAAGCCAGGCGTTTCTCTTCCTTATCATTTCCCCTTTGCTCTGCATTAAAGGGATAGTACAGGCAAATTTGAAATTTACATATTGGTTTCCTTACCCTGTAAGCAGTCTATGGCCAAGGCATGACACCAATCCATCCTTTGGTTTAGTTTCCCTGGCACCGTTTCCACATTCTACATGATGCAACTATCGGTCCCATGACTTGAATGGGATGGTAAAAAATGCTAAAAGAACATTTTTAAAACGTTAGCATGTGGAAACAGTGCCAGGGAAATTAAACCAAAGCATGGATTGCTGTCATACCTTGTGCATAGACTGCTTACAGGGTAAGCAATTTGTCCTGCATTCAATGACCAAAAGCAATCCTCTGTGGCCCCATGGGTAGAATGTTATTAATAACTTCATCATTATAAATGAAATTACATTGAGACGGAAATCCAGTGTTTCTATGTCAAACAGTTTTGTTAAATTTCAGTCTTCTGTGATGCATATACAGTGTAATATTGGGATGCAAACTCAAAACTGAATACATTTCAACTCTATATCTGACATGGTAGGTAGCCTGACTTGGGGTGGCAGGTAGCCTAGTGGTTAGAGCGTTGGACTAGTAATCGCAAAGGTTGCAAGATTAAATCCCCGAGCTGACAAGGTGAAACTCTGTCGTTCTGCCCCTGAACAAGGCAGTTAACCCACTGTTCCTAGGCCGTCATTGAAAGTTTGTTCTTAACTGACTTAACTGGCTAGTTAAATAAAGGTAAAATAAATTTTAAAAATGGTAGAGGTGTCTTTTTTTAAGCCCATAACCATGTGTGTGAGCTGTATACTTTTGTTTCAAAGTAGATTTGCTTAAGACTACCAAGAATCACTCTGTGTGACCCTGATATAGCCCACTACAGTAAAAGGTTAAGCTCCTGACATTTACACAGTGCTTGATACCATCAAATCATACCACCAGATATGCAGTATTAGCCAATAAGCTGTTTATTCTACAGCAGGCTAATTTATGTTCTGTATGATAGGGATTTAGAGGCGCTATGTTTTCCTCTTTGTAAAATGTTTCACCTTGGAATTGTTGATATAGTTTGCGTGCGTGCTCAGGCTTTTTAATTTAATGTATGTAGAGACTGTGTGCTGAAAAAAACACCTGAGATTTCCTGTCTCCATTGACCAAATTACCATTTGTTATTTATTCAATGCTGACACTAGGTCAACTCTCCACACTGTAAACCCCAAGGCATTTTTACCTTAAATATTCTATAGTAGTAAGTTGAACTCAAAGTCAATAAAAAGTCTGTATTACTTAAAACGTTTGTGGTACTGACTTAAAACCAGGCTGTATCACAACCGGCCGTGATTGGATGTCCCATAGGGCGGCATACAATTGGCCCAGCATCGTCCAGGTTTGGCTGGTGTCGACCTTCATTGTAAAGAATAATTTATTCTTAACTGACTTGCCTAGTTTAAAGGTTACATAAAAATACGAAATACATTTTAAAAAACTAAATAAGAAGTCACATCAACTATGTTTTTTAAAGTTATGATAACAAACGCTAACTTTTTAAGTAAGTGCAACTTTATCACAGCAAGTTTAAACAACTTGATTGTAAAATGTTCACATAACAAACTGTTTATTGAGCATTCACTTTATAAGTAGTTCTAACTCAAAAGCTGTCAGGACAACTAGGTACCAAAATATTTAAGTTTTCTCAGCATTTGATTGGTTTCGAGTTCAAGCAACTAATGTTTTTGAGGGTAATTTCACATATAAATTATAATTTGTTTAAGCAGAGGTTAGTTAAGTAATTGTTGACATTAATTTAATAAGTATAACTAATACATTTTTTTAAATTATTAAACATTCATGATGTTTTTTAAGTAAGTGATGTAAACAAGAATTGTTTGTTTGGTCAGAGTTTGTCTTGTTTGGGGGCAGAACTTATTAGAATAATACCCAGCTCATTATCATAATACCCAGCATGCTTTGTAACTGTTCGTATTTACATGTTGGGCTTTTAGCAAACGCTTTTATCCAGTGACTTCAGTCAGTGCATTCAACCACATGTAAAAAGTAAAATGTTTCAGTAACCATTACAGCGAATGTCACAGCTTAAATATATTGATTAGGATATGTTTATGTAACAAAAGGTCTGTATTCTAAGTTCAATCAACTTAAAAACAACAGTTTCTTAATACATCTGTTACGTTTAGCATTTAATTAACAATGATCTTAAAGTTTTTTTACTCTATTTTTCTTCACAGTGGGTAGTTGCGATCTTGTCTCATCGCTGCAACTATCCAACAGGCTCAGGAGAGGCAATGGTCGAGACATGCGTCCTCCAAAACATGACCCACCAAGCCGCACTGCTTTTTAATACACTGCTTGCTTAACCCAGAAGCCAGCTGCACCAATGTATTGGAGGAATGTTGGGAATGTTTCCTTCAAAAATCAGACATGCCTTTTTTTCTCTTTTTTTACTTTCTCTTCCTTCATCTTTTGGTAACCTTCTTTTCTAATTTATATAAAACAGAATCCATTGGAAACACTCCCCTAACACACCATGAATTATTATTTTTAACAACCTCCCATTACCCACTCTTGATTCTAGAGATACATTTTTTTAAATCAATTAAATCAATGCAAACTAATCACCTGGACCTGATGGCTACAAAAAAATGTGATGTCCAAGCACTCCTATTTTGCATGCCGTTTACTATGAATCTTCTGAAAACAAATTACTTCCTCAATCAATGAACCAAGCATGCAACTCATTACTGTTAAAACCCAATAATGTGGATGCAAAGATTTTAGCTGAAGTCCTATCCCAATGGTTGCAGACAATTAACAGATAACATCATTGGACCAAACCAGATTTATACAAAATCGCCTGTCTCCTGTAATCTTAGACGGTTATATAACATCATCTATAAACTCGACGGATACAAAATAAAGAGGTTATAATATCATTAGACGCCGAAAAGGCATTAGATCAAATAGAGTGGGATTACCTATTTGCAACCTTAGGAAAATTTGGACTTGGCTGCAATTCAATTTCCTGGGTAAAATTATTGTATGCTTTACCATGTGCTTCACTAAGAACCAATGGCCACAAATCACAATATTTCTCACTAAAACATGGAACTAGGCAAGGGTGTCCACTCTATTTGCCATTGCGATAGAACCCCTGGGCCAATTCAAATATTCAAATATAACTCAGCAAACTGGATGCAGTCTATCACAGTGCCATCCGTTTTATCACCAAAGCCTCATATATTACCCACCACTGCGACCTGTATGCTCTCGTTGGCTGGCCCTCGCTACATATTCTTCACCAGACCCACTGGCTCCAGGTCATCTATAAGTCTTTGCTAGGTAAAGCTCAACCTTCTCAGCTCACGCACTCCAGCAGGTATATCTCACTGGTCATCCCCAAAGCCAACACCTCCTTTGGCCGCCTTTCCTTCCAGTTCTCTGCTGCCAATGACTGGAACGAATTGCAAAAATCGCTGAAGTTGGAGACTTATATCTCCCTCACTAACTTTAAGCATCAGCTATCTGAGCAGCTTACCGATCACTGCAGCTGTACATAGCCCATGTGTAAATAGCCAATTCAACTACCTACCTCATCCCCATATTGTTTTTATTTACTTTTTTGCTCTTTTCCACACCAGTATTTCTACTTGCACATCATCATCTGCACATCTATCACTACAGTGT
Organism: Salmo salar; assembly: GCF_965601325.2. Classification (NCBI taxonomy): domain Eukaryota; kingdom Metazoa; phylum Chordata; class Actinopteri; order Salmoniformes; family Salmonidae; genus Salmo; species Salmo salar. The sequence continues at coordinate 72,124,714 of NC_138300.1, forward strand.
TAATTTGCTAAATTGTAATTACTTCGCTACTATGGCCTATTTATTACCTTACCTCCTTACTCCATTTGCATACACTGTATATAGATTTTTCTATTGTGTTATTGACTGTACTTTTGTTTATCCCATGTATAATTCTGTGTTGTTGTTTATTTGTTGCACTGCTTTACTTGGCCAGGTTGCAGTTGTAAATGAGAACTTGTTCTCAACTGGTCTACCTGGTTAAATAAAGGTGAAATAAATAAAAAATAAATACAATTGTGAAGTGAAAAGAGAGGACAGAATGTGTCTCTATATTCTGACGACTTGCTTTTATATATTTCAGACCCGGTTGCTCCCATTCCTCTGGTGCTTAATATTATAGCATTTTTTTCTCCCCAGTTTCGATCTTGTCTCATCGCTGCAACTCCCCAATGGGAGGCAAAGATCGAGTCATGCATCCTCCGAAACATGACCCACCAAAATGCGCTTCTTAACACCACCCGCTTAACCCCGGAAGCCGGCCACACCAATGTGTTGGAGGAAACACTGTTCACCTGACGATGAGGTCAGTCTGCAGGTGCAAAGCCCGCCACAAGGAGTCGCTAGAGCGTGATGAGCTAAGTAAAGCCCCACCTGGCCAAACCCTCCCCTAACCCGGACGACCACGGTCCAATTGTGCACCGCCTTATGGGACTCCTGATCACAGCCGGTTGTGATACAGTCCAGGATCGAACCTGGGTCTGTAGTGATGCAATGCACTTCCTTAGACCACTGTGCCACTCGGGAGGCCAGTGCTTAATATTTTAACTCAATTTGGGAATATCTCAGGATACAGTAAAAAAATAAATTACAGCAAAATGAAGGTCCTACCGAAATTCCTGTGTATCCCAATTGCTATGCCTAAAACTTTTTTTAAGGTGCTGGACATAATGATCTCAGAGTTAATATGGCATAATAAAAAGCCACGAATCCATAAAGACATACTAAGAAAAAATAAGTAACTAGGGGGTTTGGGGCTCCCTCATTTTCACAAATATTATTGGGTCACAAACATTCATAAAATCATGTTTTGGATTCAGTCTCCTGACTCTGTAAGTCCAGAGTGGACAATCATAGAATCCAAATAATATATGGCCACATCGTTAAGAGCTATGGTATGTCCTCCCCATCAGCTCCATTTGCTACCTTCAATAAGAATGACCTGCTCAGACAAACTCTGAAGATATGGAATAACCTAAGGTTCACCAAGATGTTAGAGATATTCTTACCTACTGCCTATTAGTTTGTAACCATCTATTTACACCATCCCTTGCAGACAAAGATTTTGATATATGGAGACAAAATGGTGTGAAATCACTCTAGGACCTCTATAAAGATGACACCTTTGCATCATTTGAATATAATTCAAATACATTCGATATTCCAAATGCCCATTTCTTCAGATACTTGCAATCCAGAGATTGGGCCAAAGAAAATGACCAATTATTTCACACAGGTACCATCTCACACCATTTTGGATTGTATCAGCTGTGTATTCACGACAACCAATGAGATCCACTTGGGAAGAGGATTTAGGAATTTAAATTTCAACGAATAGTTTGGATCAAATAAAAATAAACTTTCCCTTCTATTTCTATATGAACCAGGCATGTTGTTACAGACTTTAAAGTAATACATAGAAGTCACGACACAAATGTCGAGCTGGCTAAATTCAAATCAAATTTTGTTAGTCACATGCGCGGGAATACAACAGGTCACCTTACAGTGAAATGCTTACTTACGAGCCCCTAAACGACAGTGCAGTTTAAAAAATACGGATAAGAATAAGAGATAAAAGTAACAAGTAATTAAAGAACAGAAGTAAACAATATATACAGGGGGGTGCCGGGACACATTCAATGTGCGGGGGCACCGGTTAGTCGAGGTAGTATGTACATGTAGGTAGAGTTAATTCAAATGACTATGCATAGATGACAACAGAGAGTGGCAGTGGTGTGGAGAGGGGAGGGGGGGCAATGTGAATGGTCTGGGTAGACATTTGACTAGATGTTCAGGAGTCTTATGGCTTGGGGGTAGAAGCTGTTTAGAAGCCTCTTGGACCAAGACTTGGCGCTCCTATACCGCTTGCCATGTGGTAGCAGGGAGAACAGTCTATGACTAGGGTGGCTGGAGTCTTTGACAATTTTTAGGGCCTTCCTCTGACACCGCCTGGTATAGAGGTCCTGGATGGCAGGAAGCTTGGCCCCAGTGATGTACTGAGCCGTTCGATCTACCCTCTGTAGTGCCTTGCGGTGGGAGGCCGAGCAGTTGCCATACCAGGCAGTGATGCAACCAGTCAGGATGCTCTCGGTGGTGCAGCTGTAGAACCGTTTGAGGATCTGAGGACCCATGCCAAATCTTTTCAGTCTCCTGAGGGGGAATAGGTTTTATCGCGCCCTCTTCACGACTGTCATGGTGTGCTTGGACCATGTTAGTTTGTTGGTGATGTGGACACCAAGGAACTTGAAGCTCTCAACCTGCTCCACTGCAGCCCCGTCGATGAGAATGGGGGCGTGCTTGGTCCTCTTTTTCCTGTAGTCCACAATCATCTCCTTTGTCTTGATCACGTTGAGGGGGAGGTTGTTGTCCTGGCACCACACGGCCAGGTCTCTGACCTACTCGCTATCGGCTGCCTCGTTGTTGTCGGTGATCAGGCCTACCACTGTTGTGTCTTCATCTGCAAATTGAATGATGGTGTTGGAGTTGTGCCTGGCCGTGCAGTCATGAGTGAACAAGGAGTACAGGAGGGGGCTGAGCACGCACCGCTGAGGGGCCCCTGTGTTGAGGATCAGTGTGGCGGATGTGTTGTTACCTTCCCTTACCACCTGGGGCGACCCGTCAGGAAGTCTAGGATCCAGTTGCAGAGGGAGGTGTTTTGTCCCAGGGTCCTTAGCTTATTGATGAGCTTTGAGGGCACTATGGTGTTGAACACTGAGCTGTAGTCAATGAATAGCATTCTCACATAGGTGTTCCTTTTGTCCATGTGGGAAAGGGTTCCTTTTCTCCAGTGTGGAGTGCAATAGAGACTGCATCATCTGTGGATCTGTTAGGGCGGTATGCAAATTGGAGAGGGTCTAGGGTTTCTGGGATGATGGTGTTGATGTGAGCCATGACCAACCTTTCAAAGCACTTCATGGCTACAGACATGAGTGCTACGGGTCGGTAGTCATTTAGGCAGGTTACCTTAGTGTTCTTGGGCACAGGCACTATTGTGGTCTGCTTAAAACATGTTGGTATTACAGACACGGACAGGGAGAGGTTGAAAATGTCAGTGAAGACACTTGTTATTTGGTCAACGCATGCTTTGAGTACACGTCTTGGTAATTGGTCTGGCCGTGCGGCCTTGTGAATGTTGACCTGTCTAAAGGTCTTACTCACATCGGCTGTGGAGAGCGTGATCACACAGTCTTCCGGTACAGCTGGTGCTCTCATGCCTGTTTCAGTGTTATTTGCCTCGAAGCGAGCGTAGAAGTAGTTTAGCTCATCTGGTAGGCTTGTGTCACTGGGCAGCTCTCGGCTGTGCTTCCCTTTGTAGTCTGTAATGGTTTGCAGGCCCTGCCACATCCGACGAGCGTCAGAGCCGGTGTATTACAACTCGATCTTAGTCCTGTATTGACTCTTTGCCTGTTTGATGGTTTGTCGGAGGGCATAGCTGGATTTCTAATAAGCTTCCGGGTTAGAGTCCCGCTCCTTGAAAGTGGCAGCTCTAGCCTTTAGCTCAGTACGGATGCTGCCTGTAATCCATGGCTTCTGGTTGAGGTATGTATGTACAGTCACTGTGGGGACAACGTCATTGATGCACTTATTGATGAAGCCAATGACAGATGTGGTGTACTCCTCAATGCCATTGGGGGAATCCCGGAACATATTCCAGTCTGTGCTAGAAAAACTGTCCTGTAGATTTGCATCTGCTTCATCTGACCACTTGTATATTGATCTAGTCAATGGTGCTTCCTGCTTTAATATTTGCTTGTAAGCAGGAATCAGGAGGATGGAATTCTGGTCAGATTTGCCAAATGGAGGGCGAGGGAGAGCTTTGTATGCATCTAGGTGGTCCAGAGTTCTTTTCCCTCTGGTTGCACATTTAAAATGCTGATAGAAATTTGGTAAAACTGATTTAAGTTTCCATGCATTAAATTCCCCAACTACTAGGAGAGCCGCCTCTGGGTGAGCGTTTTTTCTTGTTGGCTTATGGTGGAATACAGATCATTCAATGCTATCTTAGTGCCAGTCACTGACTGTGGTGTTATGTAAACAGCTACAAAGAATATAGATGAAAACTCTCAGTGGGTAATGTGGTCTGCAGCTTATCATGAGAAACTACCTCAGGCGAGCAATTGATATCGTGCACCAGCTGTTGTTTACAAAAATATGTAGACCGCCGCCCCTTGTCTTACCAGACGCAGCTGTTCTATCCTGTCGGTACAACTCCGTGAAGCATAAGATGTTACATTCTTTTATGTCCCGTTGCTAGTTTAATCTTCCCAGTAATTTGTCCATTTTATTGTCCCAAGATTGTATGTTTGCTTGCAGAATTGAGGGGAGTGGGGGGTTTATTCAATCGCCTCCGACTCCTCCGAAGGCAGCCCACCCTCCGGCCCCTCTTTCTCCGCTTCCTCTTCACGCAGATCACTGGAGTCGGGGCCTGTTCCCAAGGGAGCCGTATATCCTTCGCCTCGGGTTCGTCAGAGTCATGATAGAAGAAAAAGGATTCTACTAGTCCGTGGTGAGTAATCGCAGTCCTGATTTTCGGTCATAAGAGACGGTAGCGGCAACATTATGTACAAAAATAGTAAATAAAAAAGTTACAAACATCGCCGATAAACAAACAAAAAACACAATCGGTTGGGGGCATATAAAACGTCTGCCTTCTGCTCCGGTATTCATACCCCTTGAATTATTTCACATTTTGTTGCGTTACAACCTGAATTCCCCCCTACAATTATTCTCACCCATCTAAAAACAATACCCCATAATGACAAAGTGAAAACATGTTTTTAAAAATTGTTACTAATTTATTGAAAAAATAAATACAGAAATGTCTAATTAATCTCACAGCCGGTTGTGATACAGCGCAGGATCAAACCCGGGTCTGTAGTGACCCCTCTATCGCTGCAATACAGTTCCTTAGACCGCTGCGCCACTTGGGAGGCCAGTGCTTAATATTTTAACTGAATTTGTGAATATCAGAGCCTTTGACCTTTTCCACATTTTGTTACATTACAGCCTTATTCTAAAATTGATTAAATTGTTTTTTTCCTCATCAATCTACACACAACACCCCATAATGACAAAGCAATTTTTTCTCCAAATGTATTATAAATGACAAACGGAGGAAATTGTTTGTACTTTGTTGAAGCACCTTTGGCAGCGAATACAGCCTTGAGTCTTTTTTGGGTATGACGCTATAAGCTTGGCACACCTGCATTTAGGGAGTTTCTCCCATTCTTCTCTACAGATCCTCAAGCTCTGTCAGGTTGGATGGGGAGCATTGGTGCTATTTATTTGTATGGCATGTTCAATGGAAGCTAAGTTTAAAAACTCTGATGCATTTCGGCTGCATGGCCTACATCTGTCCTGTTATGAACAGCTTTTTCCAATCAACCCTGATTTGAAGAGAGAGTGGTTACAGAATAACAAAGGGTCTGAATACTTATGTAAATAAAGTATTTCTGATTTTGATTTTTTATAAATTAGGGGAAAAAATTGCTTTGTCATTATGGGGTATTGTGTGTAGATTGCTGATATATATTTTACATTTTAGTCATTTAGCAGACGCTCTTATCCAGAGCGACTTACAGTAGTGAATGCATACATTTCAATTCATTTCATACATTTTAGATTTTTTTTTTTATATATACATACAGTTGAAGTCGGAAGTTTACATACACCTTAGCCAAATACATTTTAACTCAGTTTTTCACAATTCCTGACATTTAATCCTAGTAAAAATTCCCTGTCTTAGGTCAGTTAGGATCACCACAATGTGAAATGTCAGAATAATAGTAGAGAAATTTTATTCCAGCTTTTATTTCTTTCATCACATTCCCAGTGGGTCAGAAGTTTCTTACATACACTCAATTAGTATTTGGTAGCATTGCCTTTAAATTGTTTAACGTGGGTCAAACATTTCGGGTAGCCTTCCACAAGCTTCCCACAATAAGTTGGGTGAATTTTGGCCCATTCCTCCTCACAGAGCTGGTGTAACTGAGTCAGGTTTGTAGGCCTCCTTGCTCGCACACACTTTTTCAGCTCTGCCCACACATTTTCTATAGGTTTGAGGTCAGGGCTTTGTGATGGCCACTCCAATACCTTGACTTTGTTGTGCTTATTAAGCCATTTTGCTTCAACTTTGGAAGTATGCTTGGGGTCATTGTCCATTTGGAAGACCCATTTGCGACCAAGCTTTAACTTCCTGACTGATGTCTTGAGATGTTGCTTCAATATATCCACCTAATTTTCCTGCCTCATGATGTCATCTATTTTGTGTAGTGCACCAGTCCCTCCTGCAGCAAAGCACCCCCACAACATGATGCTGCCACCCCCGTGCTTCCCGGTTGGGATGGTGTTCTTCGGCTTGCAAGCTTCCCCCTTTTTCCTCCAAACATAACGATGGTCATTATGGCCAAACAGTTCTATTTTTGTTTCATCAGAGCAGAAGACATTTCTCCAAAAAGTACGATCTTTGTCCCCATGTGCAGTTGCAAACCATAGTCTTGCTTTTTTATGGCGGTTTTGGAGCAGTGGCTATTTCCTTGCTGAGCGGCCTTTCAGGTTATATCGATATAGGACTCATTTTACTGTTGATAAAGATACTTTTGTACCTGTTTCTTCCAGCATCTTCACAAAGTCCTTTGCTGTTGTTCTGGGATTGATTTGCACTTTTTTGCACCAAAGTGCGTTCATCTCTAGGAGACAGAACGCATCTCCTTCCTGAGCGGTATGACGGCTGCGGGGTCCCATGGTGTTTACACTTGCGTACTATTGTTTGTACAGATGAACGTGGTACCTTCAGGCGTTTGGAAATTGCTCCCAAGGATGAACCAGACTTGTAGAGGGCTACAATTTTGTTTCTGAGGTCTTGGCTGATTTCTTTTGATTTTCCCATGATGTCAAGCAGAGAGGCCCTGAGTTTGAAGGTAAGCCTTGAAATGCATCCACAGGTACACCTCCAACTGACTCAAATTATGTCAATTAGCCTAACAGAAGCTTCTAAAGCCATGACATAATTTTCTGGAATTTTCCAAGCTGTTTAAAGGCACAGTCAACTTAGTGTATGTAAACTTCTGACCCACTGGAATAGTGATACAGTGAATTACAAGTGAAATAATCTGTCTGGAAACAATTGTTGGAAAAATTACTTGTGTCATGCACAAAGAAAATGTCCAAACCGACTTGCCAAAACTATAGTTTGTTAACAAGACATTTGTGGAGTGGTTGAAAAGCTAGTTTTAATGACTCCAACATAAGTGTATGTAAACTTCCGACTTCAACTGTACAGTCGTGGCCAAAAGTTTGGAGAATGACACAAATATTAATTTTCAGTAAGTCTGCTGCCTCAGTTTGCGTGATGGCAGTTTACATATACTCCAGGATGTTATGAAGAGTGATCCGATGAATTGCAATTAATTGCAAAGTCCCTCTTTGCCATGCAAATGAACTGAATCCCCCAAAAACATTTCTACTGCATTTCAGCCCTGCCACAAAAGGACCAGATGACATCATGTCAGTGATTCTCTCGTTAACACAGGTGTGAGTGTTGACGAGGACAAGGCTGGAGATCACTCTGTCATGCTTATTGAGTTCGAATAACAGACTGGAAGCTTCAAAAGGAGGGTGGTGTTTGGAATCATTGTTCTTCCTCTGTCTACCATGGTTACATGCAAGGAAACACGTGCCATCATCATTGCTTTGCACAAAAAGGGCTTCACAGGCAAGGATATTGCTGCCAGTAAGATTGCACCTAAATCAACCATTTAACGGATCATCAAGAACTTGAAGGAGAGTGGTTCAATTGTTATGAAGAAGGCTTCAGGGTGCCCAAGAAAGTCCAGCAAGCACCAGGACCGTCTCCTAAAGTTGATTCAGCTGTGGGATCGGGGCACCACCAGTACAGAGCTTGCTCAGGAATGGCAGCAGGCAGATGTGAGTGCATCTGCACGCACAGTGAGGTAAAGACTTTTGCAGGATGGCCTGGTGTCAAGAAGGGCAGCAAAGAAGCCACTTCTCTCCAGGAAAAACATCAGGGACAGACTGATATTCTGCAAAAGGTACAGGGATTGGACTGCTGAGGACTGGGGTAAAGTCATTTTCTCTGATGAATCCCCTTTCCGATTGTTTGGGGCATCCGGAAAAAAGCTTGTCCGGAGAAGACAAGGTGAGTGCTACCATCAGTCCTGTGTCATGCCAACAGTAAAGCATCCTGAGACCATTCATGTGTGGGGTTGCTTCTCAGCCAAGGGAGTGGGCTCACTCACAATTTTGCCTAAAAACACAGCCATGAATAAAGAATGGTACCAACACATCCTCCTAGAGCAACTTCTCCCAACCACCCAGGAACAGTTTGGTGACGAACAATGCCTTTTCCAGCATGATGGAGCACCTTGCCATAAGGCAAAAGTGATAACTAAGTGGCTCGGGGAACAAAACATCGATATTTTGGGTCCATGGCCAGGAAACTCCCAGACCTTAATCCCATTGAGAACTTGTGGTCAATCCTAAAGAGGCAGGGGGACAAACAAAAACCCATAAATTCTGACAAACTCCAAACATTGATTATGCAAGAATGGGCTGCCATCAGTCAGGATGTGGCCCAGAAGTTAATTGACATCATGCCAGTGCGGATTGCAGAGGTCTTGAAAATGAAGGGTCAACACTGCAAATATTGACTCTTTGCATCAACTTCATGCAATTGTCAATAAAAGCCTTTGACACTTATGAAATGCTTGTAAATTATACTTCAGTATTCCATAGTAACATCTGACAAAAATATCTAAAGACACTGAGGCAGCAGACTTAGTGAAAATTTATATTTGTGTCATTCTCAAAACTTTTGGCCACGACTGTATATACAGTAAACTCCAAAAGTGTAAATTATACAATAACTATGAGGTTAAAGTGCATACTGTCAGCTTTAATTTGAGTGTATTTAGATTTCTTGGTTGTTGAAATTACAGCACTTTTTGTACATACTGTAGTCCCCCCATTTTAGTTGGATGCATTTGCTGTTTGTTTTGGATGTGTTTCACATTGTTTTCTGCCAAATATAAATTAATGGTAAATAATGTATTGTGTCATTTTGAGGTAGGGTGGGTGGGTGGGAGAGATTTGGACACATGGTGTAAAAAAATAAAAATATCACTCTCTATTACTGGTATTTTAGATGCTAATGTTCTGCCATGTGACTACCCAGCAAACTGGGAACATTCCCAGAACATTAGCTATGATCCCCATTAAGTTGTAGTTAGGGTTTTATCTCTAATTAGGATAATAACACTAAAATGTTTTGAGCAACAGCTCTGACAACCACGACAGAACATTCCCCAAAAGTTTGTATGTCTATATAAAATTCACCTAATGTTGCAAGAACATTCCCAGAACACATTTTGTCTGTTCCTTAAAGGTTCCCAGAATGTTTCATCAGGTTTGGGAACAGTCTGGTGGGGACATTGTGGGGACATCACAAAAGATATGTTCCCAAACACCAAAACCTACCAGTTGTGCGGATGATTCTACAATGTTTATTTTAGGATGCAAAAAACATTCACCTGATGTTACAAGAACATTCCCAGAACACATTTTGTCTGATCTTTAATGGTTCCCAGAATGTTTCATTAGGTTCTGAAAACATTGTGGGGACATGACAAGAGATAGGTTCCCAAAACAAAAACTGTCCAGTTGTGCTAACATTCAGATAATGTTTATGTCATGGTGCACAAAATATTACTTTGATGTTGCAAGAATGTTGGCAAAACAGCCTTTCTGAGTTCTTTAATTGTTCCCAGAACATGTAATTAGGTTGTGGGAACAGTGTAGGTACATTTCAAGAAATACTGTAGGTTCCCAAAACACAAAATATGCTCACTTGTGATGATACCTGCTTGACACCTGCTTACAATGTTTCAGTCAGGTTGCACAGGACATTCCCGTAATGTTGTAAGACTGTTGTAAGTCAGTTTTTATGATAACATAATATTCCATTGATGTTCGCACAATATACATTTTACCTTGTCTTGGAGGTCCTCAGAACATTACGTTTTACCTAATATTACCACAACATTGTCAGCATGCAAATTAAAGCAGATTGGAATACATCCCCATTATGTTTTCTCTTTAGATGTAATGTCAATTCGCATTTGAGGACTGTATTGTAGGTGATATAGAGACACGTGGCGTTTCTAATTTAATTCAAAGGACATTTGAACAGCATTTAATCGTACAAGCACAACCGCATTTTTGACACTTCACATGTTGACAATCTGCACATTATTTCATTCATTATACATTTGAACACGATGCGCAATGCCAAGCGTCGGCTGGAGTGGTGTAAAGCTTGCCGCCATTGGACTCTACCAGTGGAAATGCGTTTCCTGAGTGATGAATCTTACTTCACCATCTGGCAGTCCATGAATCTTGGTTTGGCGGATACCAGGAGAACGCTACCTGCCCCAATGCATAGTGCCAACTGTAAAGTTTGGTGGAGAAGGAATAATGGTCTGGGGCTGTTTTTCATGGTTCGGGCTTGGCCCCTTAGTTCCAGTGAAGGGAAATCTTAACGCTACAGCCTTCAATGACATTCTACTTTGTGATAACAGTAGTGTGGAAGGCCCTTTCCTGTTTCAGGAGACAATGCCTCCGTGCACAAAGCGAGGTCCATACAGAAATGGTTGGTTGAGATCGGTGTGGAAGAACTTGATTGGCCTGCACAGAGCCTTGACCTCAACCCCATCAAACACCTTAGGTATGAATTGGAACGCCGACTTGCGAGCCAGGCCTAATCGCCCAACCTCACTAATGCTCTTGTGACTGAATGGAAGCTAGTCCCCGCAGCAATGTTCCAACGTCTAGTGGAAAGCCTTTCCAGAAGAGTAGAGGCTGTTAAAGCAGCAAACGGAGGACAAGCAGGTGTCCATATAGTTTTGGTCATGTAGTGTACATTTCAACTGAGCCATTGCCCTACTGAAAGCTTTCACATACAACCATGCTTTATTAGAAATGCATGTCAAGCATCATGTGTCAAGTTATATGTTGACTGTCTGGGGTTTGAACCTGCAATGTTTGGCTCACAAGCTGGAACTTTTATCCTCTGCGCCACCAGGGAAACACTCTTGAGGGGTCTTTTTATAGTATATAGCCATGGCAATATGGTCAATCAGGAATTACATGCTTCCTTTTCAGCTTTCTTTGATATAACTAAGCCAGGGAACAACTGATAACTGGGTTATTCATCATCACTTCACCAATCCTCGTTTTATGCTGCGTACTTCTAGACCCATATTTACAATGTATCCAAGACTATGAGAGCTGATCTAGGATCACTTCTGCTTTTCTGATCATGAAAATAAGCCAGGGGGGGCCCATATCAAACATCTCAAAGTAGGAATTATATCGGGTGTGTTTTTGAAAAAGTTGAGCAGTCAATTCTTACACAATGTTTTATTTTTTACAGTTCTTCTAAATTCTGCATTTCTGACTGGATTTATAAATCTGGACGAAATAAAGACAACCTCTCTTTTAGTCGAGTTTCTTTGAGCCTTAATTCCACTTGTTTTTTTTTCTAAAGAATCATGCTTACATAATATGTGTGATCAAACCCATAACCTTCAGAACTGCAGCCCGATAATGAACTCTCTTGCCACTAAGGGAAGTCTTTGCCCTGTTTGTTTTTTTTCTTCTGTAAAATATGGTCAATCAGAACACAATTTCTGAGTTATTAAAATATTTCAATCCTCTTCATATGCTGTGTACTTGTAACATTGTATTTTATGATTTTCTTTCTTCATCACATGTGTTGAAAGTCTTATTAAATGCGATTTTTTTGTTGTATTTGTGTGTTTTCATATGCTTCTTAAATACAGACTCAGAACCTTTTCAATTTCAAAATCACTTCAACACCTGAGGAAGAAAAAATATAATAAAATACAGTGTTACAAGTACACAGCATATGAAGAGAATGGAAACATTTTAATAACTGTTCTGTTTTGTGTCGTGATTGACCATATTTGACTGAACAACAAAAAAACACAGGTGTACAGCTATCACCTGGTCGGGCAGTGGGGTTGTGAATGTATGTAAAACAATACAATATAAAGTGGGGGGAAAAAGAATTTGATCCCCTGCTGATTTTGTACATTTGCCCACTTACAAAGAAATGATCAGTCTATAATTTTAATAGTAGGTTTATTTGAACAGTGAGAGACAGAATAACAACAACAAAAAATCCAGACAAATTCATGTAAAAAAATGTTATAAAATGATTTGCATTTTAATGAGGGAAATAAGTATTTGACCCCTCTGCAAAACATGACTTAGTACTTGGTGGTAAAACCCTTGTTGGCAATCACAGAGGTCAGACATTTCTTGTAGTTGGCCACCAGGTTTGCACACATCTCAGGAGGGATTTTGTCCCACTCCTCTTTGCAGATCTTCTCCAAGTCATTAAGGTTTCGAGGCTGACGTTTGGCAACTCAAACCTTCAGCTCCCTCCACAGATTTTCTATGGGTTTAAGGTCTGGAGACTGGCTAGGCCACTCCAGGACCTTAATGTGCTTCTTCTTGAGCCACTCCTTTGTTGCCTTGGCCGTGTGTTTTGGGTCATTGTCATGCTGGAATACCCATCCACGACCCATTTTCAATGCCCTGGCTGAGGGAAGGAGGTTCTCACCCAAGATTTGACGGTACATGGCCCCGTCCATCGTCCCTTTGATGCGATGAAGTTGTCCTGTCCCCTTAGCAGAAAAACACCCCCAAAGCATAATGTTTCCACCTCCATGTTTGACGGTGGAAATGGTGTTCTTGGGGTCAAAGGCAGCATTCCTCCTCCAAACACGGCGAGTTGATGTCAAAGAGCTCCATTTTGGTCTCATCTGACCACAACACTTTCACCAGTTGTCCTCTGAGTCATTCAGATGTTCATTGACAAACTTCAGACGGGCATGTATATGTATTCTTGAGCAGGGGGACCTTGCGGGCGCTGCAGGATTTCAGTCCTTCACGGCGTAGTGTGTTACCAATTGTTTTCTTGGTGACTATGGTCCCAGCTGCCTTGAGATGATTGACAAGATCCTCCCGTGTAGTTCTGGGCTGATTCCTCACCGTTCTCATGATCATTGCAACTCCACGAGGTGAAATCTTGCATGGAGCCCCAGGCCGAGGGATATTGACAGTTATTTTGTGTTTCTTCTATTTGCGAATAATCACACCAAATGTGGTCACCTTCTCACCAAGCTGCTTGGCGATGGTCTTGTAGCCCATTCCAGCCTTGTGTAGGTCTACAATCTTGTCTCTGACATCCTTGGAGAGCTCTTTGGTCTTGGCCATGGTGGAGAGTTTGGAATCTGATTGATTGATTGCTTCTGTGGACAGGTGTCTTTTTTTACAGGTAACAAGCTGCAGTTAGGAGCACTCCCTTTAAGAGTGTGCTCCTAATCTCAGCTCGTTACCTGTATAAAAGACACCTGGGAGCCAGAAATCTTTCTGATTGAGAGGGGGTCAAATACTTATTTCCCTCATTAAAATGCAAATCAATTTATAACATTTTTGACATGCTTTTTTTTCAGGATATTTTTGTTGTTATTCTGTCTCTCACTGTTCAAATAAACCTACCATTAAAATTATAGACTGATCCTTTCCTTGTCAGTGGGCAAATGTACAAAATCAGCAGGGGATCATATACTTTTTCCCCCCACTGTATGTTTCAAGAATATAATGCTCTTCAATGGTTCTGAGAATGTATTAATGTGCAGATGATGTTACAATGGCTTCTGTCTCTATATCATCTATTATAGAGCCCTCAAATGCCAATAAATCTACAGAGAAAACATAATAGACATGTATTCCAAATTGCGTGCTGAGAATGTTGTGGTAGTATTAGGTAAAAGATGTTCTAAACCAGGGGTGTCAAACTCAAATACCCAGTGGGCCAAAATGTAAAACCTGAACAAAGTCGCGGGCCAACATTGAACAAATGAACCTTTTAATATGGACCCAAACAAGTTTTGCTTTAACATTGAATATGGAACAAGCATCGCTTATTACCATACAATATATAATTTAATAGTGGAGACATGCAAAATCGAATTTCAAATGAAAAAACACATCAATGGCATTCATTTATTAAATAAATAAAATTTAAATAAAAATCGTATGCCTCTTTTCTATTTGCAGCCTTCTGATTTAAATACCAAAATAAACTTTTTCCACTGGCTAATAATTTTACAAATAAAATGATAATACTCCACGGATGAAGACTGACAGCTGAGCAGTATCAGATGCGTCGCAGCTCTCATCCACAGCGAGGGAGAACGCAACGAAATCTTTTCCCTTTTCCATCAGCTGGTCATACAGATTGGTGGCAAGATCACATGTGCGATCAGCTACTGTGTTCCTGCTCAGGCTCACGTTTGAAAATGATTGCTTTTTCTCTGGGCATACGAGGTCACAAACTTTCATCATGCACTTTTTCACGAACTCTCCCTCATTAAAGGGCCGGGCTGATTTTGCGATCTCTGCTGCCACTATATAACTAGCCTTTACAGCAGCCTCACTTTGTGATGTGGCTTTCTTTTTTGAACATATTCTGTTGTGAAACCAAACTTCTTTTCATCTCCGCGACTTTCTGGCTCCTTTGAGTCATGTCTAGGTCCTTGTATTTGTCATGGTGTTTCGTTTCATAGTGTCGTCTAATGTTGTACTCCTTACTTACAGCCACGTTGACTCCACAAACAAGACAAACAGGTTTGTCTTTTACATATGTAAACAGATATTCTGCCTCCCACTTGACCAGAAAGCTCCTGTTTTCTGCCTTTCTTTTCGCCATTTTTGGGAAGGGATAGCGCGCTGACAGTTGTAGCGTCTATGTTGCTATGACTACTGTCACAGAGGAGAGGGCGTTTCTGGGTCCTGTCCTGATTGGCGCGCGAAAACAACAGCAGAGCATTATGGGATTCGTAGTATTAGCGGTGAATGCGCTGTATAATACCGGCGGGCCAGCTCTAGTAGTAATTTGGTATTGTCTCGCGGGCCAAATATAATTACCCCGCGGGCCAGAGTTTGACACCCATGTTCTAAACATTCTTGAAATGTATATTGTGTGAACATCAACATCATATAAATTGACTTATTTAATTCTTACAACATTAAGGGAAAGTCCTGTGCATCCTGACATAAACATTGTCTGAATTTCATCACAACTGAGCATATTTTGTGTTTTGGGATCTCTTGTAATGAACCCATACTGTTCCCACAACCTAATTAAATGTTCTGCGAATGTTTAAAGAATTTAGAAAGGCTCTTCTGTCAGCATTCTTGCAACATCAAAGGAATGTATTGTGCATCCTGATGCAAACATTATCTGAATGTCAGCACAACTGGACAGTTTTTGTGTTTTAGGAATCCTAAAACGTGTCATGTCGACAGAATGTTCCCACCAGACTGTTCCCACAACCTAATTAAACATTGTGAGAACCTTTAAAGAACTGAGAAAAAAAGATTTCTGGGAACTATATATTTATTGCTCGTTAAAAGAAACAACTTTTTTTGTGTTTTGAGAAAATTATTTTTGTGATGTCCCCACATTGTTCTCACCAGACTCTACCCACAACCTAAAGAAACACTTTGGGAACCTTTGAAGAACAGATTAAATGTGTTCTTGGACTGTTCTTGCAACATCAGGGATGTTTTATACAAACATTTGTGTTGTGAGTACATTTTCCGCGACCTAACGAATGTTCTGGGAACCATCACAGAACCAATTTTGGTGTGCTGGATATCCTTTTTTTTATGTTGACATTGTACATTGTTTATGTATGTACATACACTACCGTTCAAATGTTTGGGGTCACTTTGAAATGTCCTTGTTTTTGAAAGAAAGGCAGATTTTTTTTGTCCATTTAAAATAACATCAAATTGATCAGAAATACAGTGAAGACATTGTTAATGTTGTAAATAACTATTGTAGCTGGAAACGGCAGATTTTTAATGGAATATCTACATAGGCTTACAGAGGCTCATTATCAGAAACCATTACTCCTGTGTTCCAATGGCACGTTGTGTTAGCTAATCAAAATGTATCATTTTAAAAGGCTAATTGAACATTAGAAAACCCTTTTGAAATTATGTTAGCACAGCTGAAAACTGTTCTCCTGATTAAAGAAGCAATATAAATGGCCTTCTGTAGACTAGTAGAGTATCTGTAGCATCAGCATTTGTGGGTTCGATTACAGACTCAAAATGGCCAGAAACAAATAACTTTCTTTTGAAACTCGTCAGTCTATTCTTGTTCTCAGAAATGAAGGCTACTCCATGCGAGAAATTGACAAGAAACTGAAGGTCTCGTACAACACTGTGTACTACTAACCAGAATAGAAAGAGGAGTGGGAGGCCCCGGTGCACAACTGAGCAAGAGGACAAGTACATTAGAGTGTCTAGTTTGAGAAACAGACGCCTCTCAAGTCCTGAACTGGCAGCTTCATTAAATACTACCCGCAAAACACCAGTCTCAACGTCAACCGTGAAGAGGCGACTCCGGGATGCTGGCCTTCTAGGCAGCATCCCGTAAGGCCTTTCTTGCCTTATGCTGGGCATCATTCACAAGCTATAATATATAATTACGTGGCTAATATTGTCACCCATCAGACTTTTCTTGATTTAATTTTCTTTACATATACTAAATAATATGTGTGAAATTTGTTTTGATTTAGAATGGTCCATTATCATGCACCTGTCTCAAAACAGGGTGCAGGGGGAAAAATACGTCATCTATGCACTGAAATAGTGAATGGAGGACGCGTTTCCTGTGGTTCATTTTCATGCCAACCAGGTAGGCTATACTCCTGTTGTAAAGATAAGCAATGTGCTTAATATTAGGAGAGTTTAGAAATAAATATAGTAGGCCTAGCCTGTAGAAAGCTGATGGGACCCTCTTCTTTTTAATAGAGGCCGTCCCTCTGTCTTCTCGGGCAATTGCATAGCCTATAGAAATGTTGCGCAACATGAGCTAATGGGCTCTCATGAAGTGTTTGATTAGATTTTCGATTATATTTGCATTGATGTCAGAGTGATTAGAGATAGGGACAATAGAGTGCTGAGTACCAGGCAGTTAGCAAGTTCGGTACGCTACTAATGATCATCAGCAGCATCATAGCTTGGAGAAGCCTAATTACCGTGACTAAACGGTCACGTGGAATTTGACATGACCGCTGGTGTGGCGGTAATATGGTCAACGCAACAGCCCTAGTCTGACCACAGTGAGGGGGTGTGTGTGTATGTATGTATGTATGTGTGTGTGTGTGTGTGTGTGTGTGTCTGTGTGTGTGTGTGTGTCTGTGTGTGTGTGTGTCTGTCTGTGTCTGTGTGTGTGTGTGTGTGTGTGTGTGTGTGTGTGTGTGTGTGTGTGTGTGTGTGTATGTGTGTGTGTGTGTGTGTGTGTGTGTACTTGCATGTCCGTGTATCTGTAATTTTCTAACGTCTAACAATCACAATACAGTAGCTCCCACTCACAGATGGATGTTCTTCTCCAGTATGTATGATGTAAAACTGTAAAAATGATGGCAGCCCTTACCATGTTAGTTTATAGAGAACTTACAGTACATTGACTCTGAGAGACTGAGCATGTGATGACAGAGAGGGAGGGAGACTTGAGTAATGTCAGTGAGATAATGGTTTTCTGTGGCCATTGCTGCACTGTGGCTTTTCCCAATGCTGGAATGTTGTTTACAGGGGTCAGGCAGCATCCCAGGAATGCGGACTCAGTGTTCTGAGGAAATGGCTGTTGTCTCAAGAAGGAACTCTTGCCTGGCTCCTGATCCACGGGTCAGTGTGAGCGGGACGGACTTGAATCCCGTGGCGAAGAGTTGTGAATGATGACCCATGTCCTGCGTGGTTATTAACAAGAGGCGTGCTATTGAAAGGAGGGGCCATTGGAAGGTAACAAATTTCCTCCCTCAGTGATTGATTGGTATAAGGTTTTGGTAACGCCTTATGTTTTCACTTAACCAAACGTTATACTACCTACCAGACATTGTGACGAAGACACAGCATCCACAACAGCTCAGGCACACTAAAACGTTATGGTTTAAAACTAACCCAATTTGGATAATTTGGTAACCCAGCGCTGGGTACATATTGGAGAGAACACACGTAGGGTTATTTTGACCAAGCCAGTTGGGATTGTTGGGATTACCCAAACATGGGTTAATTTAACCATCAGTTGGGTTCTTATTAGGGCTGTCCCCGACTAAAAAACATCTTGGTCGACCGAGAGTCATCAGCTATTTTTAAAATGTGTATTTTTCCATATATAGTGACATCCTATGTGTTTTAATCGAATCAACTGTACCCACTGAGCTTGTCTGATGCTTTAAGCTCACTGATTGATGAAATAATTAAGGCACACAAGTGATTAGAGGGAGTACGACCGCAGTTGATTTGATTGTGCAGGGCCAGGCTCAGACTTGCTGCGCTGTGCCATCCCCAGGACCTCCACAATGGATTAGTCCACTCAGACAGGCGTAAATCAGACAGGTGCACCATTTGCTACAGCTCGACTAAAGAAATCTTGGTCGATCAACAGCGTCTCGACCAAACAAACGACCCGTTGACGAAATGGGGTCAGCCCTAGTTTTTATTCACCTTCATGCTGGGTTGATATATATACAGTGAGTAAAAAAGTATTTGATCCGCTTGCTGATTTTGTACGTTTGCCCACTGACAAAGAAATGATCAGTCTATAATTTTAATGGTAGGTTTATTTGAACAGTGAGAGACAGAATAACAACAACAAAAAATCCAGATAAACGCATATCAAAAATGTTATAAATTGATTTGCATTTTAATGAGGAAAATAAGTATTTGACCCCCTCTCAATCAGAAAGATTTCTGGCTCCCAGGTGTCTTTTATACAGGCAACGAGCTGAGATTAGGAGCACACTCTTAAAGGGAGTGCTCCTAATCTCAGCTTGTTACCTGTATAAAAGACACCTGTCCACAGAAGCAATCAATCAGATTCCAAACTCTCCACCATGGCCAAGACCAAAGAGCTCTCCAAGGATGTCAGGGACAAGATTGTAGACCTACACAAGGCTGGAATGGGCTACAAGACCATCGCCAAACAGCTTGGTGAGAAGGTGACAACAGTTGTTGTGATTATTCGCAAATGGAAGAAACACAAAAGAACTGTCAATCTCCCTCGGCCTGGGGCTCCATGCAAGATCTCACCTCGTGGAGTTGCAATGATCATGGGAACGGTGAGGAATCAGCCCAGAACTACACGGGAGGATTTTGTCAATCATCTCAAGGCAGCTGGGACCATAGTCACCAAGAAAACAATTGGTAACACACTACGCCGTGAAGGACTGAAATCCTGCAGCGCCCGCAAGGTCCCCCTGCTCAAGAAAGCACATATACATGCCCGTCTGAAGTTTGCCAATGAACATCTGAATTGTTCTGACAACTGGGGGAAAGTGTTGTGGTCAGATGAGACCAAAATGGAGCTCTTTGGCATCAACTCAACTCGCCGTGTTTGGAGGAGGAGGAATGCTGCCTATGACCCCAAGAACACCATCCCCACCGTCGAACATGGAGGTGGAAACATTATGCTTTGGGGGTGTTTTTCTGCTAAGGGGACAGGACAACTTCATCGCATCAAAGGGACGATGGACGGGGCCATGTACCGTCAAATCTTGGGTGAGAACCTCCTTCCCTCAGCCAGGGCATTGAAAATGGGTCGTAGATGGGTATTCCAGCATGACAATGACCCAAAACACACGGCCAAGGCAACAAAGGAGTGGCTCAAGAAGAAGCACATTAAGGTTCCTGGAGTGGCCTAGCCAGTCTCCAGACCTTAATCCCATAGAAAATCAGTGGAGGGAGCTGAAGGTTCGAGTTGCCAAACGCCAGCCTCGAAACCTTAATGACTTGGAGAAGATCTGCAAAGAGGAGTGGGACAAAATCCCTCCTGAGATGTGTGCAAACCTGGTGGCCAACTACAAGAACACCTGTCTTAAGGGACTCATACACGTGTGCAAGCCTCATTAAAGCTACAAAGCTGTCTGTGTCCAACCTTAACATGTGATAACAATACAACAGAACAGAACAGCCAGATTGACATTTGCTCTCACAGGTGGCTAAAAATAACTATATGAAAGCCATGCCCCTACTAAGCCACACCTCCAGACTTCAGATCTGACCTACTGGGTCATATCTCAATAACCCAGCATCAATAACTCAGCATCAACAACCCAACCTTGCTTTTATTTTTTTTAAACAACCCAACTAAGTGACCCCGGTAAGTAACCTGTGGCCGAATGGTGGCTGGTTGGAATCCTGCGCCGAGTGCGGGAAAAATGGGAGGAATTGATCTGGCAACTGGAGGGCTGCTGGGTTCACATCCTCAAGAAATTCCCATTGGGCCCTTGAGCATGGTCCTTAACCCCACAACATGCTCTCCATCCATGGGTGCTGCACTGCAGCTTGACCATGTGCTTGTTTCAACTGTATATGTGGTGGAGTTGAGAATGGAGCAGAAGACACATTTACATTTTACAGACACTCTTATCCAGAGCAACTTACAATAGTGAATGCATACATTTCATATCACACATTTATTTATTTTTTTATTATTATTATTTTGCACTGGCCCCCCGTGAGAATCAAACCCACAACCCTGGCGTTGCACACACCATGCTCTACCAACTGAGCCACAGGGAAGACCTGTTGTTCTCTGTAACTAATGGGCAATAAAGTTGTACTGCATACTGTAAGACATTATTAATGCTAATACATGCTTATAACAAGCTAAATAGCATTATAATGGCAGGCTTTACATAAAGTGTCACAAAGGAATCTTGTGAGGAGCATTCTCATTGTCAGAAATCTCACAGAAATAAGCCTCCAACATTCTTCTCTTCCTCACATCGAGGTGGACTGTGGCGTTATCACATTAATTATGACTAAATTTGTGAATCAGGAACATTGAAAGAAATGCACCACTTCATCCAAATGACTTATGTAGTAGACATCGGCTTGTTGTAGCTAACATCGAATCAATGTAGGATTTGTACTGTACATGCTACAGTAGTGCCATATAGCTCAAATCCCACACCTGATGCCTGTCTGTGACTCAAGTCGCTGCAGAGAGGGAGGAGGTGAAAATAGAGGTAGCTGTAGTGGAGGTCAGGTCAGGTCAGCTAGACCTAGCTAGCTTGGTGACACAAAAACAGAAATATACAAACACACAAGGAAATGTGAATCAAATTTATTACAGCCCAAAATAATAATTGTTTCAGCTGATTTTTCTTTTTAAGAATCCCCAAGCTTGTCTCGACAAAATACTACACTATTACACTTTTTCCTTGTGATATGAATCACTGCAAGTCTGCAATGACAAGATACCATTGAAATGTACAGTTGAGGATATTCTTGTAAAAGCAGAGAAAAGTTGGCTGCCTACAGTTTTCTAATGGAAAGGGAGGTGCTAACTTTCCTATTCCATCTTTGGTTCTTTCTTGGCTTTCCGTGATTCCCCACATCATCTCTGCTTTCCTGCTTACCTGCTTCTCAAAATGCACTGGAGAAGATACAAGGTCCCTCCCCTTTGACCTTCAAGGAAAGAGGATGGACAGAAAGACACATTGGGAAACAGCCTTTCTCTTGAAACAACCAAGAACAACAACGGTGTCAGTACGGATTTGTGTGTAAGTATGTGTGTGTTTATTTGCAACAGGACAGCAGAGGGTCTCTGCATTTTCTTTAAACAACAACATTTTATTAATGTATTGTCCTGTCCTTACCGGACACCAGTGATGTCATCGGCGAGGGATGAGGACGAGGCCCTCAGGAGATGATTAACTTGTCAGGATTCCGTCTTGAGAAACACCATACGAAGCAGACGTAGCCTATAACTGGGACTTTCCATAAGAATGTTGAAGCTCCAAGAGTCAAACCCACTGGAATTTCTCTCTGTTGTATCCAGGCAGAGGAAAGCAGCTTGGCGTTGGGCTGGGATTGAGCGATTGGCCTCGACGCCTGGTTATGATGGGCGGAGAAGTGCCACACCTAACTGGGCAAAAGCCCCTCACAACCACCCCCAGATCGTCAATGTGTTCGCCTGGAAGGCCTGGATGCATCTGGAGTAGCAGCCGCCCCTCCCCCCTAAATGCAAGACATAGGTCAGTTATAGCCTTTCTGTACTATAGAGAGGGACTGAGTGGCTGCTGGGGGACTAGAGCTATTTCCACAGCTCTAAAAAGCTGCTAACCACAGCAATGCTGAGGAGGCATGCATCACTTTAACACATTGCTGTCCCCATGCAGAGAAAATGATACAGCAGAGCATCACAGTAGAAGCAGAAGCCTTGGGCAATGATTACTATAGAAAAACAAAAACATCATGGAGTTTAAAGGACAAGAACAAGTTTATTTTTTTTGTTAAAATTGTGTTTTATCTGTTATGAAAACATTGACAGTACAAAGTGTACTTGTCCCACTGTAGCTCAGTTGGTAGTGCATGGCGCTTGCAACGCCAGGGTTGTGGGTTCGATTCCCATAGGGGGCCAGTATGTAAAAATGTAATGAAAATGTATGCACTTTACTGTAAGTCGCTCTGGATAAGAGTGTCTGCTAAATGACTAAACTGTAACTATATCACCTATGTGTTTTTTCCAATGTTCAGTTTGAGATGCAAAATGATTGGTAACACTCTGTGAACCACCTGTGTGTAATGTGTTGCAAATGGTTGTTATAAGGAGCCAAGATTAGATATTTGACCAACCCCTAATCCCTACCCCCTATGTACTTGTGGAAATCTGAGGCTTTAATAAATGTAAGCAAGATGGTAAAAATTCCATAGGGTTTGATTTAGGATTGGCCATTACGAATGCTTAGTTCGGGTCATGTCAGGAAATTTTCCAGGGCCTATAGAAAACCTATTAATGTATTACAGGGTGATAGGTGGCAGGTGGTTCATATAAAGTATTACCAAATAGTTTATACAGTTGAAAAATATTTGTTTTACTTCAGTTTATTTATTCTATAAATTGGCCAAGGCCTTGTGTTTTGCAAAAGCGGTGATAAACAAATCAGTTTTTTTAAGAACAAGTGCTTGAGATTCTTTATGCCTCCATTCCATTTTTCACTGAAGTTGCTCTATTTGGGTCTGTCTATCCATGCAGACACACTCAGTAGCAAAACAAATCCCACACACACTTCTTCCATACCCACGCAATAAGATGAACTTGCATTCCAGCTATGTTTCGAAGACATACAGTACAAATTACTTTAAAGTAACTTAATAAGCTAATTTAAAATGTTTCTTCAGGGAATCATATCCAAGGGAGGAGCACAAAATGAAGTGCTTTGAAAATAAATGTGCATCCCAGATTCCCAGTCAGTAACTATTTCCAGGAAACATAAATAATTGTGCATTTATTGGTCCAAAACATCCTAGCATCAGACTCGAGTTCCTGATACACTACCGTTCAAAAGTTTGGGGTCACTTAGAAATGTCCTTGTTTTTGAAAGAAAAGCAAAAAATGTGTCCATTAAAATAACATGAAATTGATCAGAAATACAGAGTAGACATTGTTAATGTTGTAAATGACTATTGTAGCTGGAAACGGCATATTTTTGATGGAATATCTACATAGGCGTACAGAGGCCCATTATCAGACACCATTGCTCCTGTGTTCCAATGGCACATTGTGTTAGCTAATCAAAATTTATCATTTTAAAAGGCTAATTGATCATTAGAAAACCCTTTTGCAATTATGTTAGCAGAGCTGAAAACTCTTGTGCTAATTAAAGAAGCAATAAAACTGGCCTTCTTTAGGCTAGTTGAGTATCTGGAGCATCAGCATTTGTGGGTTTGATTACAGGCTCAAAATTGCCAGAAAAAATAAGTTTCTTCTGAAACTTGTCAGTCTATTCTTGTTCTGAAAAATGGAGGCTATTCCATGCGAGAAATTGCCAAGAAACTGAAGATCTCGTACAACGCCGTGTACTACTCCCTTTACAGAACAGTGCAAACTGGCTCTAACCAGAATAGAAAGAGGAGTCGGAGGCCCCGGTGCACAACTGAGCAAGAGGACAAGTACATTAGAGTGTCTAGTTTAAGAAACAGATGCCTCACAAGTCCTCAATTGGCAGCTTCATTAAATAGTACCCGCAAAACACCAGTCTCAGCGTCAACAGTGAAGCGACAACGCCGGGATGCTGGCCTTCTAGGCAGAGTTCCTCTGTCCAGTGTCTTAAGAGATTCCTTAAAGCTAGAATCCTTAGTTGTCTGTATGCTGTTGTTTGTATGTGTATACCCATTGATTATTGAAGAATACCATTTATAAATTTACATTTAAATTTACGTCATTTAGCAGACGCTCTTATCCAGAGCGACTTACAAATTGGTGCATTCACCTTACCTACCAGTGGAACAACCACTTTAAAATAGTACATCTTTTGGGGGGGGGGAGGGTGGGGGGGGGGAGGGTAGAAGGATTACTTTATCCTATCCCAGGTATTCCTTAAAGAGGTGGGGTTTCAGGTGTCTCCGGAAGGTGGTGATTGACTCCGCTGTCCTGGCGTCGTGAGGGAGCTTGTTCCACCATTAGGGTGCCAGAGCAGCGAACAGTTTTGACTGGGCTGAGCGGGAACTGTGCTTCCGCAGAGGTAGGGAGGCGAGCAGGCCAGAGGTGGATGAACGCAGTGCCCTTCTTTGGGTGTAGGGACTGATCAGAGCCTGAAGGTACGGAGGTACGGAGGTGCCGTTCCCCTCACAGCTCCATTGGCAAGCACCATGGTCTTGTAGCAGATGCGAGCTTCAACTGGAAGCCAGTGGAGTATGCGGAGGAGCGGGGTGACGTGAGAGAACTTGGGAAGGTTGAACACCAGACGGGCTGCGGCGTTCTGGATGAGTTGTAGGGGTTTAATGGCACAGGCAGGGAGCCCCGCCAACAGCGAGTTGCAGTAATCCAGACGGGAGATGACAAGTGCCTGGAATAGGACCTGCGCCGCTTCCTGTGTAAGGCAGGGTCGTACTCTGCAAATGTTGTAGAGCATGAACCTACAGGATCGGGTCACCGCCTTGATGTTAGCGGAGAACGACAGGGTGTTGTCCAGGGTCACGCCAAGGCTCTTGGCACTCTGGGAGGAGGACACAATGGAGTTGTCAACCGTGATGGCGAGATCATGAAATGGGCAGTCCTTCCCCGGGAGGAAGAGCAGCGCCGTCTTGCCGAGGTTCAGCTTGAGGTGGTGATCCGTCATCCACACTGATATGTCTGCCAGACATGCAGAGATGCGATTCGCCACCTGGTTATCAGAAGGGGGAAAGGAGAAGATTAATTGTGTGTCGTCTGCGTAGAAATGATAGGAGAGAACATGTGAGGATATGACAGAGCCAAGTGACTTGGTGTATAGCGAGAATAGGAGAGGGCCTAGAACTGAGCCCTGGGGGACACCAGTGGTGAGAGCACGTGGTGCGGAGACAGATTCTCGCCACGCTACCTGGTAGGAGCGACCTGTCAGGTAGGACGCAATCCAAGAGTGAGCCTAGCCGGAGATGCCCAACTTGGAGAGGGTGGAGAGGAGGATCTGATGGTTCACAGTATCAAAGGCAGCAGATAGGTCTAGAAAGATAAGAGCAGAGGAGAGAGAGTTAGCTTTAGCAGTGCGGAGAGCCTCCGCGACACAGAGAAGAACAGTCTCAGTTGAATGACCAGTCTTGAAACCTGACTGATTTGGATCAAGAAGGTCATTCTGAGAGAGATAGCAAGAGAGCTGGCCAAGGACGGCACGCTCAAGAGTTTTGGAGAGAAAAGAAAGAAGGGATACTGGTCTGAAGTTGTTGACATCGGAGGGATCGAGTGTAGGTTTTTTGAGAAGGTGTGCAACTCTCGCTCTCTTGAAGACGGAAGGGACGTAGCCAGCGGTCAAGGATGAGTTGATGAGCGAGGTGAGGTAAGGGAGAAGGTCTCCGGAAATGGTCTGGAGAAGAGAGGAGGGGATAGGGTCAAGCGGGCAGGTTGTTGGGCGGCCGGCCGTCACAAGTCGCAAGATTTCATCTGGAGAGAGAGGGGAGAAAGAGGTCAAAGCATAGGGTAGGGAAATGTGAGCAGGACCAGCGGTGTCGTTTGACTTAACAAACGAGGATCGGATGTCGTCAAACTTCTTTTCAAAATGGTTGCAAAGTCATCCGCAGATAGGGGGGAGGGGAGGATTCAGGAGGGAGGAGAAGGTGGCAAAGAGCTTCCTAGGGTTAGAGGCAGATGCTTGGAATTTAGAGTGGTAGAAAGTGGCTTTAGCAGCAGAAACAGAGGAAGAAAATGTGGAGAGGAGGGAGTGAAAAGATGCCAGGTCCGCAGGGAGGCTAGTTTTCCTCCATTTCCGCTCGGCTGCCCGGAGCCCTGTTCTGTGAGCTCGCAATGAGTCGTCAAGCCACGGAGCTGGAGGGGAGGACCGAGCCGGCCGGGAGGATAAGGGACATAGAGAGTCAAAGGATGCAGAAAGGGAGGAGAGGAGGGTTGAGGAGGCAGAATCAGGAGATTGATTGGAGAAGGATTGAGCAGAGGGAAGAGATGATAGGATGGAAGAGGAGAGAGTAGCAGGAGAGAGAGAGCGAAGGTTGCGATGGCGCAATACCATCTGAGTAGGGGCAGAGTGAGTAGTGTTGAGGAGAGTGAGAGGGAAAAGGATACAAGGTGGTGGTCGGAGACTTGGAGGGGAGTTGCAGTGAGATTAGCAGAAGAACAGCATCTTGTAAAGATGAGGTCAAGCGTATTGCCTGCCTTGTGAGTAGGGGGGACGGTGAGAGGGTGAGGTCAAAAGAGGAGAGGAGGTGAAAGAAGGAGGCAGAGAGAAATGAGTCAAAGGTAGACGTAGGGAGGTTAAAGTCACCCAGAATTGTGAGGGGTGAGCCATTGTCAGGAAAGGAACTTATCAAGGCGTCAAGCTCATTGATGAACTCTCCAAGGGAACCTGGAGGGCGATAAATGATAAGGATGTTAAGCTTGAATGGGCTAATGACTGTGACAGCATGGAATTCAAAGGAGGAGATAGACAGATGGGTCAGGGGAGAAAGAGAGAATGTCCACTTGGGAGAGATGAGGATTCCAGTGCCACCACCTCGCTGACCAGATGCTCTCGGGGTATGCGAGCACACGTGGTCAGACGAGGAGAGAGCAGTAGGAGTAGCAGTGTTTTCAGTGGTAATCTATGTTTCCGTCAGCGCCAAGAAGTCGAGGGACTGGAGGGTAGCATAGGCTGAGATTAACTCTGCCTTGTTGGCCGCAGACCGGCAGTTCCAGAGGCTGCCGGAGACCTGGAATTCCACGTGGGTCGTGTGCGCTGGGACCACCAGGTTAGAGTGGCAGCGGCCATGCGGTGTGAAGCGTTTGTGTGGCCTGTGCAGAGAGGAAAGAACAGGGATAGACAGACACATAGTTGACAGGCTACAGGAGAGGCTACGCTAATGCAAAGAAGATTGGAATGAAAATTAACTAAACAACTGGGGAAGCGCGAGAGCAGGGCCTCCCTCACTAACCATTCACTGAAACACTCAAATATAACTTTTCCAACTTCCACTTTAGAAATTATAATTGATGTAAACTACAGCGGTTCAATGTTTCCAGGAATAGGCTCAAACTTAATTTATTCAGCTAGATAACTTGGTACAGTATTCTTCCGTGAAACCCACCCAGTGCACCGTATTCTATGACGCCGTAGCTAACTAGCATGCTAGCATCCAATAACACACGGTTAGCACCAATACTTGGTTACAACAAACTACCAATGGATCACGACGCCAGGACAGCGGAGTCAATCACCACCTTCCGGAGACACCTGAAACCCCACCTCTTCAAGGAATACCTGGGATAGGATAAAGTAATCCTTCTAACCCCCCCCTTAAAAGATTTAGATGCACTATTGTAAAGTGGTTGTTCCACTGGATATTATAGGTGAATGCACCAATTTGTAAGTCGCTCTGGATAAGAGCGTCTGCTAAATGACTAAAATGTAAATGTAAATGGATCATGAGCTAAGTTCAACTGTCATACCCCATCAGAACCCCAAATATAAGCTTGTTTTACTCCAATATTTGTAAACAATGCAAATGTAAACAAACACAGTATAGCCTCAAAACATGGTTAAAACTATCATTTCAACTGTCATACCCCATCAGAATCCCAAATATAAGCTTGTTTTACTCCAATGTTTGTAAACAATGCAAATGTAAACAAACACTGTATAGCCTCAAAACATGGTTAAAACTATAATTTGGTATCATGGATGGTCAGTCCTTGCATCCATAGCTTTGTCAAGGTAATAGTCAAACTGCATTTCACAGCATGCACTGATTTCTCACTGAGTTTGGGACAAATGAGAATGCTCATTGGGTTCACAGTGTCCTCGAAGGTATTCTGTAACAGGGCAAAAATAATGCTGTCTCTTCTCAGACTCCCAGACATGAGTTGCTGGTTTCTCTCTCCTCTTCTCAGCATGCTGTTCTTTTAATGGACATCTGCTGGCACGTTGGCCTGTAACGGGTTTGCCATGTGCCCCTCCAGAAACACACATGCAGGAGGAGCTGGAGGGAATATGCCCCTCTCCTGAGGGGGGACTACACCTATCCTTATCCAGCACTTTGGAAACAAGATGACGACAGGTAGGGTATATACAGTATATATATACCATTTGGGACATATATATGTATATATATATATATATATATATATATATATATATATATATATATATATATATATGTCCCAAATGGTACCCTTTTCCCTTTATACAGTAGTGCATTACTTTTGGGCTCTGGTAAAAAAAAGTAGTGCACTATATAGGGAATGGGGTGCCATTTGGGACGCAGACTATGAGTTCCTCTGTATAAATTAGTTCAGTGTTTGAGCTGTTCCCTTGACTTGTGAAAACAGGTAGTTACCTCATTCAACCCTCAGCTATGTCCTATGGAAAAAGCTCAAAGGAGATGAGGTTGACTTGTTTTCATCTCTCCACTTCCTCACTTTCTTGAATCGAGGCACTTTGGGTGAAGTGCACAGTTAGCATTACTTTGGCAAGTGGTTCAAGGTGTTGAACCTTTTTCCAAAGTGTTGGCCATGGGTGGATTGGCCATAAGGCAATTCTGGCAAATTAAAATTAAAAAAGGACACCGTTGGCAGCCCATGTACATTTAAAAAATATATATATTTGCACCTTTTCTCTGTTGTCATAATATATTTGAGCATTTGCCTGATCAGTGGGCAAGGGCCGGTACCCCTACCAAGATGAGCCGGCCCAGTTTTCTGATTGCCTGAGCTGAGGTCACGCAAGAATTCACATTCAAAGTCAAATGTGCATCAGCACAGAGACCCACTATGACCAAGTGCTGTGATTGTGTCTGTGCTGAGAAATTATGCTAGGCTTAGCACCGACAGATCAGCTGCCGCTGCAGAAGACAGTGCAGTCGAGGTAGGGAGCACACAGAAAAAGACACACACAATGACACAGATTTACAGTGAGGGAAAAATGTATTTGATCCCCTGTTGATTTTGTATGTTTGCCCACTGACAAAGAAATGATGTCTATAATTTTAATGGTAGGTTTATTTGAACAGTGAGAGACAGAATAACAACAAAAAAATCCAGAAAAACACATGTCAAAAATGTTATAAAATGATTTGCATTTTAATGAGGGAAATAAGTATTTGACCCCTCTGCAAAACATGACTTAGTACTTGGTGGCAAAACCCTTGTTGGCAATCACAGAGGTCAGACGTTTCTTGTAGTTGGCCACCAGGTTTGCACACATCTCAGGAGGGATTTTGTCCCACTCCTCTTTGCAGATCTTCTCCAAGTCATTAAGGTTTCGAGGCTGACGTTTGGCAACTCGAACATTCAGCTCCCTCCACAGATTTTCTATGGGATTAAGGTCTGGAGACTGGCTAGGCCACTCCAGGACCTTAATGTGCTTCTTCTTGAGCCACTCCCTTGTTGCCTTGGGGATGGTGTTCTTGGGGTCATAGGCAGCATTCCTCCTCCTCCAAACACGGCGAGTTGAGTTGATGACAAAGAGCTCCATTTTGGTCTCATCTGACCACAACACTTTCACCCAGTTGTCCTCTGAATCATTCAGATGTTCATTGGCAAACTTCAGACGGGCATGTATATGTGCTTTCTTGAGCAGGGGGACCTTGCGGGCGCTGCAGGATTTCAGTCCTTCACAGCGAAGCGTGTTACCAATTGTTTTCTTGGTGAATATGGTCCCAGCTGCCTTGAGATCATTGACAAGATCCTCCCGTGTAGTTCTGGGCTGATTCCTCACTGTTCTCATGATCATTGCAACTCCACGAGGTGAGATCTTGCATGGAGCCCCAGGTTGAGGGAGATTGACAGTTATTTTGTGTTTCTTCCATTTGCGAATAATCGCACCAACTGTTGTCACCTTCTCACCAAGCTGCTTGGCGATGGTCTTGTAACCCAGCCTTGTGTAGGTCTACAATCTTGTCCCTGACATCCTTGGAGAGCTCTTTGGTCTTGGCCATGGTGGAGAGTTTGGAATCTGATTGATTCATTGCTTCTGTGGACAGTTGTCTTTTATACAGGTAACAAACTGAGATTAGGAGCACTCCCTTTAAGAGTGTGCTCCTAATCTCAGCTCGTTACCTGTATAAACGATACCTGGGAGCCAGAAATCTTTCTGAATGAGAGGGGGTCAAATACTTATTTCCCTCATTAAAATGCAAATCAATTTATAGCATTTTTGACATGCGTTTTTCTGGATTTTTTTGTTGTTATTCTGTCTCTCACTGTTCAAATAAACCTACCATTAAAATTATAGACTGATCATTTCTTTGTCAGTGGGCAAACGTACAAAATCAGCAGGGGATCAAATACTTTTTTCCCTCACTGTAGCCTACAGCTGCCAGTTAATATTTTGGCTGTATATCGTATGAATTAGTAAGCTAATTAACACTTAGGCCTAGTTAGGTAATTGGGGATTCAGGGGAACTAACTTGCAATAAGCCAAAAAAGTAATTAGATTGGCTTTTATAACACATAAGCCAATAAGACATTAAGACATTAAATACAGTGCTACTGCTAGTTATAAAATACAAGTCATAATGGGTACCCATTAATATAAACCGACACGAGAGTCACTCGTTACTACAGGTCATAAACTAAGACCCACTCGCTGGCTGGCAAGACTGAGATTCAGAAGCAAATAAACATGGATAAAACTATTAATTGACCTTTAACAGAGGATTATTTAGTAATTATTATGCATTAATTCAGTGTTTCATTGTAATACATTATGACAGAAACACTTTATTTCAAGGTTCTGCAAAAACCATTTACAAGGCATTCAGAAATGGTGTTAACCATTCATTAATCATTACCCCCCACATTAATAAACCATGTACTAAGCATTAGTAAAGTATTTTTGCAGTCCCTAATCTAAAGTCAGTGCTATTTATACTTTATAAACACTTTGTACATTTTTTGAGTGACCAGTGTAACCTGGTGAAAAAATAAGCACACAGTGCAGGATGTTTAAGGAAATATATATGCATGTGTGAATAACTAGCTTATTAAAATTTATAAATGTGGGAGTAATGAGTAATACATGGTGAGCAAACAGTTTGTAAATGCCTTATAAATGGTTTACTATGGACCCTTAAAAGAAAGTGTTACCCTAGGAAGTTGTTGGGCCAGGCAGCTACCTCAGCTGCTGCTGATGCAGTCAAGTGCAGTGGAGGTAGGAAGAAAACAGAGAGAGAGAGAGAGAGAGAGACTGACACAGATTTACTACCAGTTTCCATATTTTGGCCCTATATTATATATGTAATAGTAATTAACCCTTAGGATGGGGGGAGACATGTATGAAAGACATATTTGCAATATAAGTAGTATTACGAAGGTATAAAGAACAAAATTCTGTTTTCTCCATTTTTTTTCTTCAGGTTTCCTTTATCCCACTTTTTTTCATGTTTTTCGCTCTCAAAATCACTATTTGTTTAATAGAAAAACAACAAAATTGGATGTTCTTAGTCCACAACAACATCAGGAGACAGCTTTTGAGGTCTGGGAAAAATCTACGATATGTTTGGGTGTAGTTACCCTTTAGTGCAGTGTAGCTAAAATTCCAGAGCTGAATTTGGTCCCAGTCCACCCCCTTGTTTGGGCTAATTCGATTTTTAATTCAGATTCTGTTATTGAGGCTTACTTCAAGCTATTCTTTGCCTGTGGGAGAGTTTGACTAAGGATTCTGAGCCTATGCTTTCGAAGAGCCCCTGATGATCTTCAATGCTCAAATGCTTCACATGTAGAGAGATACAGTATTCTATTCTTGAGGTCTTGTGTTTGCATATGGTAACCCTTTACACTCGGACCCGTATACGGGTTAAAATGTCAGATTTGGCCACTGATAAATGCCTAAATTGGAACGCAGGGGGCTGTACAGTAATATGCTATACATAAAGATGAGACGTTGAGTCCAAATATGCGCTTCACATTTCCATATCATTAAACTCATGTCATATACAGTGTCAAGATTCGATTTATAATAGACCGTTTTTGGATTGGGTAAACAGCAACAGTCATTGTGTGATGGCGGGGATGCAGGGTTGTGTTCCACACAAAACAACTACAAGTGTTCTCTAGTTCCTCAACGACACAGCTAGGAGAGCTAAAAAAAGAACCTTATATTTGAAGACTCTTCTTTGAGTCAAGTGTACTGAAATTACTTTGGACCTGTGCACTTTGGAGAAGTGTGTGGACACTTGGAGACACCAGTTTGTCCTCTCACTCAAACCCATGCAATTTGTTTGTCTTATGTTGCACCTATCCCCCTTTTCCAGGAATATTCTTGTCATGTTACTCAATGTAAACAGAGTATTTTCAGATTTCATTATCAACAAAAGCTGTGAAAAGTACAGTAAAATCCACATAAAATCAACAGTGTAAGGTTTAGATTCAGACACATGTCAGGTGAACTGTTGTGCCGTAACTTTTGGTCTAATAATTTTCTCATAATCTCCAAACTTTTCCCTTTCAATTGCTACCATGGTTATGCATATGCTTTTCATATTTCTTCTGTAAGAAACATTTCAATTTAGCCCGATCCACATATGCCAATTCCCACAAGAGTAAAGGGTTAACACACACTGATACAGATGTAGGGAGATACAGTATTCTATTCATTGAGGTGTTGGTGTTTGGATATGTAAAAATAGCTCTTAGAACCCACATATTGATACTTTTGGCTTTACCCTAATTAGCACCTAGAATCATTCTAGATGAACACTATTTGTCTGTCCATCTTAATGTTGTATAATCAAATTCAATTCCCTTTCATTCTGGCATGTCATGAGACTGACATCACCAGCACACATGAGTTGCATTCCAAAAACTCAAACCTGAGAGGGTCTGGAACATTGCCATCGATTCAAGGCTTTGGTTCAAAATGAAAAAAGCTGTTCACATCACAAAAATGCATCATAATGAAATTATCAAATAAAGGGGGCGATATGACACATACAGTTGAAGTCGGAAGTTTACCAACACCTTAGCTAAATACATTGAAACTCCGTTTTTCACAATTCCTGACATTTAATCCAAAAATTCCGTCTTAGGTCAATTAGGATGACCATTTTATTTTAAGAATGTGAAATGTCAGAATAATAGTTGAGAGAATGATTTATTCCAGCTTTTATTTCTTTCATCACATCCCCAGTGGGTCAGAAGTTGCTTACATACACTCAATTAGTATTTGGTAGCATTGCCTTTAAATTGTTTAACGTGGGTCAAACGTTTCGGGTAGCCTTCCACAAGCTTCCCACAATAAGTTGGGTGAATTTTGGCCCATTTCTCCTGACAGAGCTGGTGTAACTGAGTCAGGTTTGTAGGCCTCCTTGCTCGCACACACTTTTTCAGTTCTGCCCACAAATGTTCTATAGGATTGAGGTCAGGGCTTTGTGATGGCCACTCCAATACCTTGACTTTGTTGTACTTAAGCCATTTTGCCACAACTTTGGAAGTATGCTTGGGGTCATTGTCCATTTGGAAGACCCATTTACGACCAAGATTTAACTTTCTGACTGATGTCTTGAGATGTTGCTTCAATACATCCACCTAATTTTCCTGCCTCATGAAGCCATCTATTTTGTGTAGTTCACCAGTCCCTCCTGCAGCAAAGCACCCCCACAACATGATGCTGCCACCCCCGTGCTTTACAGTTGGGATGGTGTTCTTCGGCTTGCAAGCCTCCCTCTTCTTCCTCCAAATATAACGATGGTCATTATGGCCAAACAGTTCTATTTTTGTTTCATCAGACCAGAGGACATTTCTCCAAAAAGTATGATCTTTGTCCCCATGTGCAGTTACAAAGCGTAGTCTGGCTTTTCTATAGCGGTTTTGGAGCAGTGGCTTCTTCCTTGCTGAGTGGCCTTTCAGGTTATGTCGATATAGGACTCGTTTTACTGTGGATATAGATACTTTTGTGCCTGTTTCCTCCAGCATCTTCACAAGGTTCTTTGCTGTTGTACTGGGATTGATTTGCACATTTCGCACCAAAGTATGTTCATCTCTAGGAGACAAAACGCGTCTCCTTCCTGAGCAGAATGAAGGCTGCTTGGTCCCATGGTGTTTATACTTGCATACTATTGTTTGTACAGATGAACGTGGTACCTTCAGGCGTTTGGAAATTGCTCCCAAGGATGAACCAGACTTGTGGTTTTAATGACTCCAACCTAAGTGTATGTAAACTTCCGACTTCAACTGTATGGTCTTTGTTCCACTAAGATCAATTTTAAGATAGTGAGACTATTAACTTGCATGTGTCACACAGTGAATACTAAAATGTAATGCTTTGAGCACACCTTGTGTGTTTAGAAGTGGACAAGTCACCCATTAAGCCAGGGATGGAAAACTTTTTGTAGGTCCGCGGACCAACCCCCCCCCCCCCCCCAAAAAAAACCACAACTCAGTCAAGGTCTAAACTTACTGTTGAGAGAGTTAGAATATAAGAATACACCATTTTGAAATGTGGTTGTGCATCAGCAGTTTTTTTTGTTATGTCAGTCACTGACAGTCACTCAATTAGCCATGTCAGCAAAAATGTTTAGATTGGTAAATTAGTCTAGCCAGCTAAACTTAGTAATTAATCATGGTCGAATACCAACCTGCACGCAGTGCACGTGCCCACGGACCATTGATTTTGTTAATCACTTTCACTCAGATACCATACTAACACGGCACAAGTCATGGCAAAATGTGTAGAATTGCAGAAAACTTGCTGTACAACTGCAATGTTTCTTTACGCCCCATGGCGGGGGGGGGGGGGTTCCAAATCTCTCTTAGGGTCCCCAAAAGGTTACTGATATCATGCATTTAGAGTAAATGAGTTTAACTGCACAAATAATTCCATTGCACAAATCAGTTGACTGCATATGTAGGTATGGATATGGGTACGTAATATCGCAATACAGGATATGACTCAGATGAAGACACAGGAGGCGGATAGTTCGATTCTCAGAATATTTAATATAACAAAGGGTCAGGCAAAAGGCATGTCGAGGGCAGGCAGAGGTTCGTAAACCAGGTCAGAGTCAGACAGTTACATGATGGCAGGCAGGCTCAGGGTCAGGACAGGCAGAAAGGTCAGAACCGGGAAGACTAGAAAACAAAAACTTGAGAACGGGAGAAACGGGAAACACGCTGGTAAGACCTGACGAAACAAGACGAACTGG
Organism: Salmo salar; assembly: GCF_965601325.2. Taxonomy (NCBI): domain Eukaryota; kingdom Metazoa; phylum Chordata; class Actinopteri; order Salmoniformes; family Salmonidae; genus Salmo; species Salmo salar. The sequence goes on from NC_138300.1 coordinate 72,160,684, forward strand.
TAACAGACAAACAGAAAATGCAGTTGCAGTTCACATACACTAAGTTGACTGTGCCTTTAACTTCTTGGTGACGCGGCAGTATTCAGAAATTCAGATGAGTACGTGCAAAAAATTAAACTGCCTGCTTCTCGGGCCCAGAAGGTAGGATATGTATATTATTAGTCGATTTGGATAGAAAACACTCTGAAGTTTCTAAAACTGTTTGAAAGATGTCTGTGAGTATAACAGAACTCATATGGCAGGCAAAAACCTGAGAAAAAATCCAACCAGGAAGTGACTTGTAGTTTTTCTATCTAATCCCTATTCAAACTACAGTGTCTGTGGGGTCATTTTGCACTTCCTAAGGCTTCCATTGGCTGTCAACAGCCTTTAGAAACTTGTTTCATGCGTCTACTGTTACTGGGCAGAGAATAGGAGCTCAGTCAATCAGTGGACTGCCTGGGACCAGTGAGTTGTTTACTGCGCGAGCGAGCACGCAAGCGCGTCGCTCCTTCTTTTTCCTCTGTAATGAATACGCTATTGTCCGGTTGGAATATTATCGAAGTTTTATGTTAAAAAGACCCTAAGGATTGATTGTAAACATCGTTTGACATGCTTCTACAAACTTGACTTTTCGTCTCTGGTTTAGCACTCTCGCGTTATGCCTTTGGATTAGTGATCTGAACGCAGGAACAAAACGGAGGTATTTGGACATAAATATGGAGTTTTTCAAACAAAAATAACATTTCTTGTGGGAGTCCTGGGAGTGCATTCCAACGAAGATCAGCAAAGGTAAGGGAAGATTTATAATACTAATTCTGAGTTTAGTTGACTCCAGAACTTGGCGGGTAACTGTACAGCTTGCTTTGATGGCTGAGCTCTGTACTCAGAATATTGAAAAATGTGCTTTCGCCGTAAACTATTTTAAAATCTGACACAGCGGTTGCATTAACTTCTCAGGGCTACGTGGGACGCTACCGTCCCACCCACGGTTCACACTATTCAACAGCCAGTGAAATACCAGGGCGGCAAATTCAAAACAACAAAATGTCATAATTCAAATTTCTCAAACATACAACTATTTTACACCATTTTAAAGATACACCTCTCCTTAATCCAACCACATTGTCCGATTTCAAAAAGGCTTTACGGCGAAAGCATAAAGTTAGATTATGTTAGGACAGTGCCAACACAAGAAAAACCACACAGCCATTTTCCAAGCAGGAGAGGGGTCACAAAAACCAGAAATACAGCTAAAATTAAGCACTAACCTTTGACGATCTTCATCAGATGACACTCCTAGGACTCAATGTTACACAATACATGTATGTTTTGTTCGATAAAGTTCATATTTATATCAACAACAAAAAAACATTTAACATTGGCGCGTGATGTTGAGAAAATATTTTGCCTCCAAAACTGCCGGTGAACCAGCACAACAATTTACAAAAATACTCATCATAAAAGTTGATAAAATATTAAACTGTTATTCAAAGAATTATAGATAAACATCTCCTTAATGCAACCGCTGTGACAGCTTTCAAAAAAGCTTCACGGGGAAAGCACACTTTGTAATAATCTGAGTACGGTGCTCAGAAAAATACATCAGGCAATACAGATACCCGCCATTTTGGAGTCATCTAAAATCATAAATAGCATTATAAATATTCATTTACCTTTGATGATCTTCATCAGAAGGCACTTCCAGGAATCCCAGGTCCACAATAAATGTTGTTTTGTTCGATAAAGTCCATAATTTATGTTCAAATACCTCCTTGTTGTTTGTGCGTTCAGTAAGCTACTCCAAATGTTGGAAGCACGCCGAAAATTTCACGCCGAAAAGTGAAAAAAAGTTATATTTACGTACGTAGAAACAAGTCATACGTTGTATAGCATCAATCTTTAAGGCTTTTTTAGCATAAAACTTCAATAATATTCCAATCGGATGATTCCAATGTCTTGAAAAACATTATGGAATACAGCTACCTCATCAGGTGAATGCGCGCCATTGAACTCATGTCATTTTCTGAGTCACCAACTTCCCGGCCTTCTTGTTCGCTCTCTGTTCACTGCAAAAGCCTGAAACAAGGTTCTAAAGACTGTTGACATCTAGTGGAAGCCTTAGGAAGTGCAAAATGAACCCTAAGTCACTGTGTGTTAGATAGGCAATGACTTGAAAAGACTACAAGCATCAGATTTCCCACTTCCTGGTTGGATTTTTCTCAGGTTTTTGCCTGCCATATGATTTATGTTATACTCACAGACATCATTCAAACAGTTTTAGAAACTTCAGAGTGTGTTCTATCGAAATCTACTAATAATATGCAAATATTTGACTCTGGGCTCGAGTATTAGGCAGTTTACTCTGGGCACGCTTTTCATCTGAAATCGCAAATACTGCCCCCTATACCTTAAAAAGTTAAGGAGAAGTGTATCTATAATTCTTTCAATAACTTTATCAACGTTTATGATGAGTATTTTTGTAAATTGATGTGCTCATTCACTGGAAGTTCTGGTGGGAATACATTTTCTGAACATCACGCGCCAATGTAAAATGAGGTTTATGGATATAAATATGAACTTTATCAAGCAAAACATACATGCATTTTGTAATATTGAGTCCTGGGAGTGTCATCTGATGAAGATCATCAAAGGTTAGTGATTGATTTTAGCTGTATTTCTGGTTTTTGTGACGCCTCTCCTTGCTTGGAAAATGGCTGTGTGGTTTTTCTTGTTTCGGCGCTGTCCTAACATAATCTAATGCTATGCTATCGCCGTAAAGCCTTTTTGAAATCAGACACTGTGGTTGGATTAAGGAGAATCTTATCTTTAAAATGGTGTATAATACTTGTATGTTTGAGAAATTTGAATTATGAGATTTTTGTTGTTTTGAATTTGCCGCCCTGCTATTTCACTGGCTGTTGATAGTGTGTACCGCGGGTGGGACACTAGCATCTCAGATGTTCCAGAGAGGTTAAACAGCTTGGAAAATTCAAGAAAATTATTAAATGGCATTAGAAGCTTCTGATAGGCTAATTTTACATAGTTTGAGTCAATTGGAGGTGTACCTGTGGATGTATTTCAAGGCCTACCTTCAAACTCAGTGCCTCTTTGCTTGACATCATGGGAAAATGAAAAGAAATCAGCCAAGACCTCAGAAAAAAAGTGTAGACCTCCACCAGTCTGGTTCATCCTTGGGAGCAATTTCCAAATGCCTGAAGGTACCACGTTCATCTGTACAAACAATAGTACGCAAGTATAAACACCATGGGACCACGCAGCCATCATACCGCTCAGGAAGGAGACGCATTCTGTCTCCTAGAGATGAACGTACTTTGGTGCGAAAAGTGCAAATCAGTCCCAGAACAACAGCAAAGGACTTTGTGAAAGATGCTGGAGGAAACAGGTACAAAGGTATCTATATCCACAGTAAAACGAGTCCTATATTGACATAACCTGAAAGGCTGCTCAGCAAGGAAGAAGTCACTGCTCCAAAACTGCCATAAAAAAGGCTTGCAAGCCAAAGAATACCATCCCAACCGTGAAGCACGGGGGTGGCAGCATCATGTTATGGGGGTGCTTTGCTGCATGAGGGACTGGTGCACTACACAAAATAGATGGCATCATGCGGAAGGACATTTATGTGGATATATTTAAGCAACATCTCAGGACATCAGTCAGGAAGTTAAAGCTTGGTTGCAAATGGGTCTTCCAAATGGACAATGACCCCAAGCATACTTCCAAAGTTGTGGAAAAATGGCCTACAAACCTGACTCAGTTACACCAGCTCTGTCAGGAGAAATGGGCCAAAATTCATCCAACTTATTGTGGGAAGCTTGTGGAAGGCTTCCCGAAATGTTTGACCCAAGTTAAACAATTTAAAGGCAAAGCTACAAAATACTAATTGAGTTTATGTAAACTTCTGACCCACTGGGAATGTGATGAAAGAAATAAAAGCTGAAATAAATAATTCTCTCCACTATTATTCTGACATTTCACATTCTTAAAATAAAGTGGTGATCCTAACTGACCTAAGACAGGGAATTTTTACTAGGATTAAATGTCAGGAATTGTGAAAAAATTGAGTTTAAATGTATTTGGCTAAGGTGTATGTAAACTTCCGACTTCAACAGTATATTTCACATTAGGACAAGTCCAGGATGGGGCACGTCCAGAATGCAAATATTGGCAGACATAGGACTCTATTCAATCCGTATTGCGGAGGTTCAGCGTTATAGTGTGATTGAAATTTAAAGCCATGTTCCCGCATTAGCGGAGACTGTATTCACGGTAAACACACATAAATTACTTTTACATTTCTAGCGTGAAAATCTGTAATGCTTCAGCGATAGATTGAATAGAGCCCATATTTACATTTGACATAAATACATTGAAGTGGATGATAACGAGCACCAAGCCCAGCAAGAAGTGGAAGAATGAATCCTTCCTCCCCTCATTCCTCATGGTGATAACAGTTCTGACATAAATGGACGTTATGGTGGCTTCCTGCTTTCTTTCAGGTGTAGGATCTTAATTTGATCACTCTTTTGTTGATGAGAATTTTGGGGCAAGGAGATGGTGCATTTGTTACATTTCTACAGTGACAACCATTCTTACCGAGTAATGCATACGCCATAGGAATTCTATGAGAATACTTGCTGACATAAAATTTATATTTTTCCAGCTTTGACTGGGAAACTACTGCAACAAATCAAACTCCCTCTATGCAAACTCGTAAAAAAAAAAAACATTAAATCTCCTCCATATGTTTTTTTTACAAGTTTGCATAGAGGGAGTTTGATTCGTTGCAGTAGTTTCTCAGTTAAAGCTGGAAAAATATCCATATTATGTGATGTCAAATATCCTTGTGTTAATAGCATAAGTGCCTTTTTGTGTCTTTTACCCAGCAATTTATTAATACAATTTGTATAGTGTGTATTCATACCATATATTTTGAAGGCTCCAGAAAGCACTCCACATCTTTCCCCAAGGCAACATTAACACACTGCTCCACGTACAAAGATAGATAAACAACATTAAAAATCAGAATCAGCATGATAGCTTTTATTAAGACTTTCAGAGCCTCCCTTAGTGACATCGTTCCTCGTGCCAAAAACCTAAGACAGTGCGTATTTCAATATAGGAAAATATAACAGAACCATAGGTCTCATCATGCCAGTCCCAGTCTCAGTCTCACACATCCTCGTTAAGCCAGAATCATCCATGTGAGACTCAGTGTCCTTCCACCAGCCATACAGTTTGTCAACATGTCCTTACATTACCATTCGCACTGCCAGTGGCAGTCAGAGTAGGTGAGTAACAGTTCACATGGAATCATTTCCAGTCCTTTTCCCCTGAATATTCCTTCTCCTTTTGCCCTGTTAGTCTCTTTCCACAGAGGTTGTCAGACCCATCTCCTCAAAATGTGACCGTTTCAATAAGAAAACTATTGAAGACAGCCAACACTCGACCACCTCCTATGTATGGTCAGCTATTTATTGAGAGACCCTTTCATTTCATTTGAAACTGAGTGCTAAAGAGTGATACTTTGGTCTTTGTACAATAAAAAAAAAACAGGCGAGAAGATGAGGACATTTCAAAAGAAGGGTTGTGAAACACCTGGTTTTAACATCTACCCATACCCTGGAATGTACGTTGGAAGTGGAACAGCCATTGAGACAACACTCAGTACTGAGTCATAGACAGAGTCAGACTTTTGTGGTTTACTTAGAAGGTAATGCAGGACAGTCTTTGTTTATTTACTGAAACAATGGTCTCAAGTATTACTGGAAAAAAAGGGCATCATCCAATAACTTACAGTATTGTTATTTTGGTGATTGGTTTTTGTCCTGTCAAATTGAGGTGAATGGAAATACATGTCAGGAGATCTCTTTGGGGTCTGTGCTAAACATTTATACTTCAATATTCCATAATCAGAATAAACACCCTGAGTAGAGTACTGTATTATTTAACGGTACTTGGGAAAAGCCAATTAAAGCATGTGAATGGACCGTTAACTCAAGTAACTATTCAAGCAATGCCTTAATTGTGAACAAGTTAGTGCTCCGTATTTAATAATTTACTTGACTGTTCTTGAGGCAATGCTTTCACTCTGAAGCAGTGTCTGTCTTAACCTCTTAGATTCATAATAGTTCTAAAGATAGGTCAAACAAACCACAGATCTCTATAAAGTCTCACAAGATGGCTCCTATTAAAATCCATGTGTTATATGACTGGAACAACTTAAATGATTTGGTAATCAACACTGAAATTGGTGCGGTAATAATTCAGTTCAGAGAAGAACACTATGTTCAATGTTTCTCAAATAAGGGGGGTGATTACTCCTTGTTTACACTTACTGTAACATTAAGTACTTCCAACTTCAAGACTGCTGGCCAAATGTTTGTTGCAACAGAAAGAACAAGGAGTGTACCAATAACCCAACAAATTACAATCGCACGGAGGCATGCACGCACGCACACACACCATGATCGACGGGTACAAAGCTCCTGTGCAAACTCAACTGGAGCACAACTGATTCCAAAGGCCTGTTTCTCCTCAAATGGGCAAAGAAGCAGGTGAAGACATTTGTTTAGAAAATCACACTAAAATGCCTCGGCTCCTTAAGGCACTTACAGGGACCACAGGAAAAAGTAACATTAATTACATTATGTTAATTATCTTAAGCTATGTAGTGCAGCTGCTGCCTCTTGGAACTTTAAAAGCCGCCGACAGGCACAGTCATGGCTTGTATGGAGAGCTATCTCAAGAAAATACATTAAGGTAACACGTTTGCAGTGAACACCTGAGCATTCAAGCCCTTACTCTGAGAAACAACGGGAGGAGATGGCATGGACTCTGGCATGGCATGGTCATGGTTTCATACATTACACTAAAGGAGTTCAGTTTCTACCGTCTGCTTAAGGCTACACATGCCTATCTTTGACCCTCTACAGAGAATTCTTAAATGCCACCTATCAATTAACGTATTAAGATTTGTTGCAAACACCTTAAATAGATGGTATTGTATACAACAACAAAAAATGTTGGTCATAACATAGCAAAATTGGTGGATTTATGAAGAAGACAATGGTGTAAGTCCCTTGAAACAAAGAACTTAGACTCCGAATTTCAGCCTGGAAAGTGACTATTACGTGAAGTGCACAAACTGGCTTCCCCAGCCTCTTCAAGAACATGCCCTCTTTCTGTCCGAGTCTATGAACCACTTGGCCCATATTCAAGTCACAATAAACAGAAAGTAATCTTTATAAGGCAGCAACCTCAGCAACCACTCTCTTCTTTCAAGCCAGGGTTTGTGTGACTATCATGGTCCACCATGAAGAAAGAATAAACAGATAAACTTTTCCAGCTACAGCTGGGCACACACTGGTTGAATCAACATTGTTTCAATACCATTTGTCAACGTATTGTGACGTGGAATCAATGTGGAAAATACAAAAAGTAATCAAACAGTACTGATTTCATCTCATTTCAACCAGCGTTGTAAGCATTGAAATGGCAAAACTTCAACTTAAATACAATGACTTAACCTGACTAACAGATTGTTACATCAATCTAATTTCAACATAATCATCAGAACTATGTATACGTTGAAAATGCATTGAAAATTCCACATAGAACCGTAAAAAATATATATATAATCCTATGTTCATCCAGGTTAAGTGTACAAAACATTAGGAATACCTACCTAATATTGAGTTATATCGCCCCCCTCCCTTTTACCCTAAGTTCTTGACACAAACCAGTGCGCCTGGCACCTACTACCATACCCCTTTCAAAGGCACTTAAATCTTTTGTCTTGCCCATTCACTCTCTGAATGGCACACAAACACAATCCATGTCTCAATTGTCTCAAGGTTTAAAAATCCTTCTTTAACCTGTCTCCTCCCTTTCATCTACACTGATTGAAGAGGAGTGAACAAGTGATCATAGCTTTCACCTGGTCAGTCTATGTAATGGAAGACCAGGTGTTCCTAATGTTTTGTACACTAAGTGTATATCGGGTGGTTGAAATTCAGTGTTGGGGAGTAGCGAACTACATGTAGTTCAACTAGTAATTTAACTATATTTGAAGTAGCTATGTGGTAGTTGAACTAGTCAAAGTCAAATCAGTAGGTAATTACTTTTTTGCCACACAGTGGTGTAGATAACAACTGAAACTACACATGACTCTTTTTGCTAAAAAATAAAATAAAATATGGGTGAAGTAGGAAATATTTGGGGGGGGTTTCGGCATCAGACCTGCCAAATTCTCACTTGAAACTTACATATTCTATTAAAATTACATATTCCAATAATGTATGACCCCAAAGTGAACTGTTCTTGCAATTTGTACTCTATGACATTTCAAATTTACATACAATAATTTTTCTGAATGTACTTTGGATGTAGTGAACTACTTTTTCAAAGTAACCTTAGTCAAGTAAACTATATTTTTCTTAAGGGTAGCTTTAGTGTAGCTTAACTTCTTCCAGTGTGAAGTAATTGGTAGCTTGGTAAACTATATTATTATGGCAGCCCCCCGCACCTCTCTGATTCAGAGGGTTAAATGCGGAAGACACATTTCAGTTGAATGCATTCAGTTGTACGACTGACTAGGAGTCCCCCTTTCCCTTTCCCTATATTTTCAGAGCAGATTCCCCAACACTGTTGAAATGATGTTGAATTTTATATTTGATTAGACATATTTCATTTGACCTTGTAAAATTGTATGTTTGAATCAACGTCAGTTTCAACTTCATGTCATGCACTGAAATAAAGAGGTACATTCGGCATCCTAATTATAAGGCTAATGGTAACTACTTCTATACTTCTAAACTTCCAAAGATCCAATCAGCCATGGTTGAATGACAGTATACCTAGCGTTGAAATGATGGTGGCCTTTGGGAAAATCAGATGTCAATGTAGCTTACATAATAAACCCAACCTCACTCCAAACTTACTTTCACATACAGCTAGTGTAAGAAAAGTTAGAGGAGTTACTTTCAACTATTCAATGGTATTTAGGTAGTCTATGCAAAAGTGTATGGAAGCTGACCAATGTCTAACTGTGTTGACATGATAGGTCAGCTGAACTGAACACAGCTTGTTTCTAAAGCTAAGCAGGGTACATAGAGGAAGGCATCTGTATGGTAGACTAGATAACAACTGAAACTACACATGACTCTTTTTGCTAAAAAATAAAATAAAATATGGGTGAAGTAGGAAATATTTGGGGGGGGTTTCGGCATCAGACCTGCCAAATTCTCACTTGAAACTTACATATTCTATTAAAATTACATATTCCAATAATGTATGACCCCAAAGTGAACTGTTCTTGCAATTTGTACTCTATGACATTTCAAATTTACATACAATAATTTTTCTGAATGTACTTTGGATGTAGTGAACTACTTTTTCAAAGTAACCTTAGTCAAGTAAACTATATTTTTCTTAAGGGTAGCTTTAGTGTAGCTTAACTTCTTCCAGTGTGAAGTAATTGGTAGCTTGGTAAACTATATTATTATGGCAGCCCCCCGCACCTCTCTGATTCAGAGGGTTAAATGCGGAAGACACATTTCAGTTGAATGCATTCAGTTGTACGACTGACTAGGAGTCCCCCTTTCCCTTTCCCTATATTTTCAGAGCAGATTCCCCAACACTGTTGAAATGATGTTGAATTTTATATTTGATTAGACATATTTCATTTGACCTTGTAAAATTGTATGTTTGAATCAACGTCAGTTTCAACTTCATGTCATGCACTGAAATAAAGAGGTACATTCGGCATCCTAATTATAAGGCTAATGGTAACTACTTCTATACTTCTAAACTTCCAAAGATCCAATCAGCCATGGTTGAATGACAGTATACCTAGCGTTGAAATGATGGTGGCCTTTGGGAAAATCAGATGTCAATGTAGCTTACATAATAAACCCAACCTCACTCCAAACTTACTTTCACATACAGCTAGTGTAAGAAAAGTTAGAGGAGTTACTTTCAACTATTCAATGGTATTTAGGTAGTCTATGCAAAAGTGTATGGAAGCTGACCAATGTCTAACTGTGTTGACATGATAGGTCAGCTGAACTGAACACAGCTTGTTTCTAAAGCTAAGCAGGGTACATAGAGGAAGGCATCTGTATGGTAGACTTGTTTCACTGAAGTGCATTACCTCTCCGTAGGGGTCAATGTTCAGGCAGGAATCGTTGGACTGTGGCTTACCATTTTATTTCAATATACATCTATTTAGGTTGATGGCATGACGTTGAAACAATGATGTTGATTCAAACATACCATTTTACTATCAGCATTGAAACAAGTTCAAATAACATATGTCTAATCAAATATGAAATTCAACATCATTTCAACCACCCAAAGTTGAAGATTTTGTACATTTCTACGTGGAATTTTCAACGCAATTTCCACGTATTTAATTGTTATGATGATTATGTTGAAATTAGACTGATATAACAACCTGTTAATCAGGTTAAGTCTATATAGTTAAGTTGAAGTTTTACCCTAATTTCAATTAAGAAAACTTTGTTCAAATCCAATGTATTTTCCACGTCACAATACATTGACAAATTAAATTTAAACAACCAGTGTGTGTCCAGTGGGATGTCTCTATTTCCACTAGGCTTTTTGACAACCCCTGAAGAGGCCCCGTTGAACTGGGCGGCCATTTCGGATCAAAAGGATAACGTCAGGGCTGATGACAAGCCCAGCCTCTACAGGTTGTCGTACATGTGCAGGGTACGCTCCAGCTGTTGGCCCACGCGCTGGTAGAAGGCGATCTGCTGTTTGATGTAGGCCTGCATCATCTCCTTGAAGTCCACCTCGCGGCGCTGGTGGAAGTGGTTCATCTCAGCCTGTAGAGCGAATCCCACTGTCCGGCAGCGTTTACGCACTCCGTCTGCCTCGTCCTGGTCCATTTTCCCTTCGTCGCTCATCCGCTGACTCTCTTTGACCTTGGCGAACGCACCTGAGGAAAGAGAGAGAGCAGTTGGCGGTTAGCTAGCTAATGATAAATGAGTGTTACTACCTGTGGAGGAAGAAGTTTGCGGTTAGCTAGCTACCGATACAATAGAAATGCTATGACCTGTGGAGAGTGCAGTTAGCAAGCTACCTATACAATGAATATGCTATGACCTCTGGGCTAGCTAGCTACCGATATAAGGGAAATTCTACTACTACCAGTGCATGCGTGTGGACCTAGCATGACCTGCATAAGACAATGACACCTTGAAAATCATATTCAGATTAAACATTTGAATGGCGTTTGAATTTGAGGACTATGATCAGGAATTGTAAAAACTTGTACGACTTATTCATATGCTTGTGAGACATTTTGGAAAACATGACAGCCTTGTGAGACTTTAGCTTCCTCATAGTCTCGTAAAACCTGTCCTTGGCTGACCTGGAATATTACAGTAGACAAGGGATTGGCCATATAAGGCACCCTCCAACCTTTAACAGAATCTGCTTTAGACCAAATAGAGCATATTACGCCACAGACTTAACTGCTACAGTAACAGTACACAAATCATGTTAAAGTAAGAAACAGCAGCTAACACAACTCACTGAATTCAAAACAGATGTAGCAATTAAAATGTTGCTTCCTTCATCAAGCTTTCAAGTGCTCACATTCTGTCTACATTACACATGTAGGCTAGGCTTCTCATCGACGGGGCTGTAGTGGAGCAGGTTGAGAGCTTCAAGTTCCTTGGTATCCACATCAACAACAAACTAGAATGGTCCAAACACACCAAGACAGTCGTGAAGAGGGCACGACAAAGCATATTCCCCCTCAGGAAACTAAAAAGATTTGGCATGGGTCCTCAGATCCTCAAAAGGTTCTACAGCTGCAACATCGAGAGCATCCTGACTGGTTGCATCACTTCCCGGTACGGCAATTGCTCGGCCTCTGACCGCAAGGCACCTCAGAGGGTAGTGCGTATGGCCCAGTACATCACTGGGGCTAAGCTGCCTGCCATCCAGGACCTCTACACCACCCGACCAATTCTTCCCAGTCAACATCAACTCATTGCCTCATGCTTGCTTGTGTATTTTAATTATCTTTATGAAGTCAGATAAACACTTTGGCAGTGTCATGGTGTGTTCGTAACCAAGGGAAGTGGGAATTTACCACATATGACTGGGAAAAATCCCTTGAACGACCCTCCAACTGGTTATTACTAGTGAGAAACTCGTCTATCATCCTGAGCACCCACTTCTCCCACATGGTGACCTCTGATGTCACCTACTAAGGAAATGGCCTCTATAATAGGGTTGGGCGGGATCCAGATTTTCATATCTTCATACAGTTCTTCTCTCATCTCGGGATTTATGTTATTACCGGTTTAGTACAAAAGGGTTCACCAAAAAGCAAAAAAGGCCATTGGGCGTCTATTACCAGAACGCCAAAAAATATTACACAAGTAATAGCAAATTTCCAAGGAGGCTACTAGCGAAATATACAAACGAGAGCAAACAAAAATAAACCAATTGCAAAGACAGGCAATCTAGCTCATAAAGTTATACATATATTGGTAGCAGCTACCAAATGTAATTTTTGGTCAGTTTGGACATTCACAAGCGAATGTGAACGAGAGACATTGCGCAAATAAACAATGTTTTGACGCATACTTGTCTTTAGCAGGATTCTTTCTCTTCACAACTGGCTACTTGATTATTGCAGCTCAATAGGTATAACGTTTGTTGACAATTTTGATTCCTTTTGGAAGCAAAACACGTTTCATAAGGAGGATGGGATCCACCCAAATACTTTGGGTTCCTGGATCCTTTCACAGCATTATAAGGCTGCGTTGAGACAATGACTTATCAATGACCCAAGCCCAGCTCAGTTAATCCCTACCATCGTGTTGCACTGCCCTGAATACCTCTGCTGATCCTACAGCTATTGTATACAGCAATCATATGCTTTTGAACCAGATTTATGCTGTTAGCACTTAGGCGGTGTGCCATATTAGGAAGTCCACTATGTGCAGCTCACCCTGTACTAACATAAACAAGATGAGAATATCTACTTCTGCTAATCTTTCCAGTAAAGCAATGAAAACAATCAAGCATCCCAGAAAAGTTATCAAAATAGCCCACGTTAACATATGTAGCTTAAGAAACAAGGTTAATTAAATTAATAACTTGCTACCGAATGATATTGCCAACTAATTGAATTATTTTTTCATTAGCAAGATTAGCAAACATGCCAGCAACAAACGCTGACACAACACATCCAAGTATATCTGACCAAATTATGTAAGACAAGAATTGTAATTTTGAATTCCGTAAAGAGAGTGTGGAAGAGGTGAAAAAAATTTGACAACAATGACAAGCCACCGGGGTCTGACAAAATGAAACATTTTGGAAAATGACTGCGGATAATAGTGAACGATATTGCCACTCCTATTTGCCATATCTTCAATTTAAGCCTACTAGAAAGTGTGTGCCCTCAGGCCTGGAGAGAAGCAAAAGTCATTCCGCTAGCTAAGAATAGTAAAGCCCCCTTTACTGGCTCAAATAGCCGACCAATCAGCCTGTTACAAACCCTTAGATAAGTTTTGGAAAAGATTGTGTTTGACCAGATACAATGCTATTTTACAGTAAACTAATTGACAACAGACTTTCAGCACACTAATCAGGATGGACATTCAACAAGCCAGCCAAATTGCATTGGACTTCTGTTATTTTCTGCAGAATGTGTTGCACAAATGTATTTTCTGTGAAGGAAAACTATAGATGCACATCCCTGATCACTCTATTGAAGCAAAAAAAACACTGTTGACTTTCAATATAAAACGTGACCCCTGTCAATACACAGCTAAACTCATATGCTCTGGCTTTCTCCCGTTGTGCTATTTACAAACAAACACATGACTCGTTCAACTGTTCTGGGGAACTATGGTAAGCTTCATAATGTAAAATAATGTGACAGGTGAAATGAAGAACCCGATCTGCTTTATCTCCTAATGCATTGCACAAGTTGACTACAGGCATTTACTTAAAAAGTAGCTACAAATATAAAAATGTATTGAAAAACTTCAAAGAAATAGTTTCAACGGTATTGAGGGTATTGAACGGTATATACGGTATACCGCCCAAACCTATTCTATAACAGCATTTTCGTCAGTTAAATGCAACAACAAGCCATTATTTAATTAACTATTTAACTCTATAATTTGTTTACAAGAATGATAGCTGTATTTTTTGTTTATGGTTCACGTAGCTTGTTGGCCATTAGTAGAGCTGAGCAATTAGTGCTTTTTGAGGTCAGTTCGGTTTCGGTAAAAAAAAAACAATTTTGGTTTTGATAAATTTTTTCTAAACATTAAATGCACTATGCGTTATGTGGGTTGAATGCTGTAACAACACAGAATAAAACAATTTTTAAAAAGTCCCATGATGTTAGCGACTGCCCATTACTGCTTATCACTTATTACCAATCATTTATTCACATTACTTTACTTTAATAAAATGGTTCAATTGTTGTGTATTTTACATTTGTTTTACTTGATTACTTGATTATTTCATTTCAAGTCATCATCTCATCTCGATAGAGCTGCTGCCTATGCTGTTTGACAAAATCACTATTTTGTAGATCTTCAAAGAAAATAAGGCATACTTTTATGACTGCTGAATACCAACTATCAATCACTTAGATCATGTATTTTCAGGTAGAAATACCTTGCGAAGCAACAGCTGCTCTCTATATCACCTCACAATTGTGCACTCTTCTCTCTTCAGTAGTAAAAGAAACACAGACTGGACAAGTAAATGAGCAACAGACTATGGTCATTGTAGTTAATTCCCACATTTTATGCGCTAAACTATGTAGAATATTGGCCTATTGAAAACTACAACTGCCTACTACATTGCACAGTTCAGGCTGGATCTCTAGAGAAACTGTGCGATGTATGGATTGATCTCACAGAAAAAAAACGAACAAAATGGAAATCAAATTATTGAACCGATGTTGGTCAATTAGTTGTTTAAAAAACAAAAAATAACGTAAATTTCGATTATTCGCTCAGCGC
The DNA here is from genome assembly GCF_965601325.2 of Salmo salar. Lineage (NCBI taxonomy): Eukaryota > Metazoa > Chordata > Actinopteri > Salmoniformes > Salmonidae > Salmo > Salmo salar. The sequence continues at coordinate 72,175,716 of NC_138300.1, forward strand.
TAGCCATTAGCTAATCGGCTTTTTCAATGAGTTCAAATCACATGAATGCATCCAACTGGCTTTTACGACTTCAACTGGTAAATTCCGACCTCCCACATGGTTACAAATGCAGCATTAAAGTATAAACTTGAGAGGCACAACATAACAATCCTGTCACAACAGACAATGCCAGGAACATTGTGAATGCTGAACATTGTGAATGGCATCTCATTTTCCCGCTGTACCAAACCCAACCATGACCCTAAAACCGCAATATGTGCACCGTGTGTTTGGTGAACTGTTACACCCCTACCGTCAATATCGTTGAAACTATTTATTTGAAGTTTTTTAATACATTTTAATATTTGTAGCTACTTTTTAAATAAATACCTGCAGTCAACTTGTGAAATACGTTAGGAGAGAAAGCAATTTGCGTTTTTAATTTCACCTGTCACATTATTTTACATTATTAAGCTTACCGGTAGTCCCCAGTCACATGTTATTTACAAGCACACAATAATAAGAGACCGGAGCCTTGTGAGTCACTCACTGTTGTGCAGCACACACCAGGTGATCTAGTTACAGTATGAAATTCACAACTAACTGTTTGCCAGCTAGATATCTGATAACCTAACTATTAAGTTAACGGTCTAAAATGTGCTAAATGTTCTGCAGTTGTGAATTTGGTTGCTAACTTAGTAGCTAGTTATCTTTCTAAGTGGTTAGCTTCTTGCGATCAAGCTCCTCTTGGTAACCGCACTCTCCTGGATTGAGAGCCTTTATGTCTAATATTTGTTTTGTGCATGCAGCAAACTGTGAGTAGCATTGTAGTTACTTGTATAACTTTATGAACTGATATGTCTGTTGTGCAAATAGTTTATGTCAGAGGAGAATGGATAATAACTGCATATTCGCTATGGAACTTTACATGTACACTACCGGTCAAAAGTTTTAGAACACCTACTCATTCAAGGGTTTTTCTCTATTTTTACTATTTTCTAAATTGTACAATAATAGTGAAGACATCAAAACTATTCAATAACACATATGGAATCATGTAGTAACCAAAAAAGTGTTAAACAAATCAAAATGTATTTTATATTTCAGATTCTTCAAATAGCCACCCTTTGCCTTGGTGACAGCTTTGCACACTCTTGGCATTCTCTCAACTAACTTCACCTGGAATGCTTTTCCAACAGTTTTAAAGGAGTTCCAACATATGCTTCACACTTGTTTGCTGCTTTTCCTTCACTCTGCGGTCCGACTCATCCCAAACCATCTCAATTTGTTTGAGGTCGGGGGATTGTGGAGGCCAGGTCATCTGATGCAGCACTCCATCACTCTCTTTCTTGGTAAAATAGCCCTTACACAGCATGGAGGTGTGTTGGGTCATTGTCCTGTTGAAAGACAAATGATAGTCCCACTAAGCCCAAACCAGATGGGATGCTGCTGTGGTAGCCATGCTGGTTAAGTGTGCCTTGAATTCTAAATAAATCTTCGAGTGTCACCAGAAATGCACCCCCACAACATAACACCTCCTCCATGCTTCACTGTGGGAAATACACGTGCGGAGATCATCCGTTCACCCACACCGCGTCTCAAAATACACTGCAGTTGGAACCAAAAATCTCCAATTTGGACTCCAGACCAAGGGACAAATTTCCACCAGTCTAATGACCATTGCTCGTGTTTCTTGGCCTAAGCAAGTCTCTTCTTATTATTGGTGTTTTTAGTAGTGGTTTCTTTGCAGAAATTCAACAATGAAGGCCTGATTCACACAGTCTCCACTGAACAGTTGATGTTGAGATGTGTATGTTACTTGAACCTTGTGAAGCATTTATTTGGGCTGTAATTTCTGAGGCTGGTAACTCTAATGAACTTATTCTCTGCAGCAGAGGTAACTCTGGGTCTTCCACTCCTGTGGCGGTCCTCATGAGAGCCAGTTTCATCATAGCGCTTGATGGTTTTTGCGACTGCACATGAAGAAACTTCTATACATTTTCCCAGATTGACTGACCTTCAAGTCTTAAAGTAATGATGGACTGTCGTTTCTCTTTGCTTATTAGAGCTGTTCTTGCCATAATATGGACTTGGTCTTTTACCAAATAGGGCTATCTTCTGTATACCACCCCTACATTTTCACAACACAACTGATTGGCTCAAATGCATTAAGAAGGAAATTAATTCCACAAATTAACTTTTAACAAGGCACACCTGTTAATTGAAATACATTCCACGTGAGTACCTCATGAAGCTGGTTGAGAGAATGCCAAGTGTGCAAAGCTGTCATCAAGGCAAAGGGTGGCTACTTTGAAGAATCTCAAATATAAAATATATTTTTATTTGTTTAACACTTTTTTGGTTACTACATGATTCCATTGTGTTATTTCATAGTTTTGATGTCTTCACTATTATTCAACAATGTAGAAAATAGTAAAAATAAAGAAAAACCCTGGAATGAGTAGGTGTTCTAAAACTTTTGACCTGTAGTGCACTTGTTAGCATTGCTAGCCTTCGAATTGAAAATAGCGCCCCTTGTGTTCAGTGTCGGTATAACCGAATATCCCAGAAATAGCACAAGGTCGGTATGAAGGTATGACAATCTGGATACCGCCCAACCCTAGTTTCTATAGAATTCCAGGCTGCAGTCTGAGTAAGCATGTAGGGCATTTTATTGCTGTTCCAGGGGCAGGGCTGTACTGACCAGTCTGTGGCTCTGACCAAGAATAATGTATTGTAAAAACAAAAGTAGGGGTTGGGTGGGGGGGTGTTTCCAAATGTCCTTATGCCATGTCCCTTAAGAAGAAATGACTGGAATGTGGATCTTACGCAATGGTCTGTTTCCCTATGTACGTATATAACGTATATGTTATAATGTATATAACATATGAAGATATTGTATCTGTCCATTACGTACATGGGGCATTTCAGAACATACACTGTGATGTGCTAAATAAATACAATTAGTAATAGTGGTAGTCATCATAGTAGTAATGGTAGTTGTAGAAGATTGGTCTCCCTTTACTCATGTCAATCCACTGGAATAAATGCTTGCTAATAAATGTCCCAATGGCCTGGAAAGCCACCACCAGATTTGTTTATTTAGTCCAACCAGATGGCTTTCCTCAGCTACTGTACCACGTCTTGTGACCATTCTAAGTTGTGGAGAGAATTGAGCTATATTATAAGTCACAGTGAGAGCGAAACTGTTATGCTAACCATGCTATGCAATCGAGGAAGAGTGACAGAAAGAGAGAAGGGGGAATAGAGAGGAAGAGGAGAGAGGGCGAGAGGGGTGGGGGGCGGAAGAGATTAACTGTGAACACAACCACTCTGGTGAATTAAACACAGGAATCTCTAGTACAATTTTGTGCATTCCCCTTTCCCACACAGGCCTCCAGACTGTTACCATTTAGGGACAGTTCAACATTTATTTGGGGGTAGTCCAAAATAGGGGAGGGTTGTAAAAAAGAAATTGCTTTCGGGAGGGTTGTTGGACGCTTTGACTTGGCTATGCGAGTAAAACATTTTGTTGGTCGCATCGGTGTGAGCTGCACATTCTACATGGTCATCTCACTCAAAGCATCACATTTTTTTAGGAGGCTAAAAACATGATTTGGTCATACAGTAAAGTGCATTCCCCTCATGATTCCTATAATGTCTGCCCTGCTGCTGTGCCTGTTTCGCAGGGGCCTGGATGCTGTGATGAGTGAGCCACTCTCAATGGCTCTCCCACTGTGCTCCGTGAGAAAAAAAATGTTTCCTGATTGTATAACATTTCAAAATCAAGAAGAAAAAAAAACGTCTAAAAAAACACAGCTATCCTGTGTAACACTTGTGTCAGAGTTGAAGAGAGGGGGTTCTCAGCTTTCTGTAGGTATACGTTTTATGTTTCAACTCAATTTTGAGCTCTATAGAAACTATTTTACAACCAACAAATTTGATATGGCTTTGAGATACAGAGCACACAAAATGCGCATTGGCCATTGCGAGTGCATGGGCCACATTGGGTAGTAGGCTAAGACTGCTACGTTTTTTTAGGACATTACATTTACTGTTATATTAATACATGGCTACTACCAGTGGGTATTATATTTAGAATAACGATATAGCTAATGTGTTTTGAGTTTCCACTTACTCAGGTAGTGAATTAGCCCCAAATAAATCTGCCTATGATATTTGTGCATGTAAAGATGTAGGCAAATTCATGTCTATTGAACTAAAACATATCTATTAGGGCTGTCCCCGACTGAAAAAGATCTTGGTCGGCCGAGAGTCGTCCTATTCTTTCAACTAATTGATTGGTCTAAATGTTTCAACTGATTTTTCCCATATATAGGACAGACACACCCTATGTGTTTGAATAATAAAATCAACTACATATGCACTGAGCTTGTCTGATGCTTTAAGCACACACAAATGACTCAAGAAAGAGCCCGATGATCACACTGTGTTAAAAAAAACTGGAGACTGGAGCACGTTGTCTCACTCTCCTCCCTACTGCAGCGAAACGGCACCAAAGCACAGCTTAGTGTTATTGAACCGTCTGTGCTGAAGCTGCAAAATAATTTCAGTCATTTATTACTCTTTTTTCTGACTGAAAAGTTCTGTTACCGAAATCCCTAATTTGTTTACGAAAAACATGACCTATTTCCTCAACCCTGCTCTCTTTACGTGGAACAAGTAAGCATCGCAGGCAACCAATAGGGCCTGACCTATAGCTTATCATAATCACATCAATAAATTGGTTACAAAAAACTCAGAACACAGTAATGACGAAAGCAAAATGGATGAGGAGGATGCGAAAAAGAAACTCGAAACGGGCAAAAATGTATTGGTTGCTCAGGAGGGAAAGGGGAAGTCAGATCAGTGGAAGACATTTGACATAGTTGTGGAAACTAGAGATGCACGATATATCGGAATCAGCCGATATTAGCTAAAAATGCCAACATCGGTATCAGCCCGATGTCTAGTTTAACGGCGATGTTAAAAACCGATGTCAAAGCTGCGCTATACATGCAACACAGCATTCCTAACCTAGCCCACACAATGTCTGCTGTGTGGATCGAGCAGTCAACAAGTCAAGCAGTCATTTGAAAGAGTAAGAACATTTAAGCGAGACAACTCAAAGGCGAAATCCATTAAAGCCAAGATAATGGAATTCATTGCCCTTGACAATCAACCGTTCTCTGTCGTGGGTGATGTTGACTTTCGCCGACCGGTCGAGTACCGGTACACACTACCAACTGCGCTATTTTTCAGATGTTGCCCTACCGGAGTTACACAGCGTCACTGCTATTAGCTTCATGACATACATACTATGGAATGCCGTTTGGGTCTTTGCGTGTCAAAAAAGATACAGTAGCACTGTCAAAGCTGAACAAAAAAAGGTCTGCAAACAAGCAAACACTGGCCACGAACGATGTGTTTACAATACTGCGTTGGTAATAAAGGATCATTTGTTCGACCGCAACTTCTGGGGTAGCTAGCTTTAGCTTGGTACCTAGCTAGCACCAATACAATCAGCCTGAAAACAATGACCAGCAGAAACTGCAGTCATTTTCATTATTCTTAGCAATGATTTAGGAATCCTTGATTAAGTATTTGCTAGGCTGCCACTTGTTGTTCGCCTATTGAAATTGAACTTCAGTTCATGAAAATAAATAGCTAACCAGCTACTTAACCTGTTGGGGCTAGGGGGCAGTATTTGCACGGCCGGATAAAAAACGTACCCGATTTAATCTGGTTACTACCCCTGCCCAGTAACTAGAATATGCATATAATTATTGGCTTTGGATAGAAAACACCCTAAAGTTTCTAAAACTGTTTGAATGGTGTCTGTGAGTATAACAGAACTCATTTGGCAGGCCAAAACCTGAGAAGATTCCTTACAGGAAGTGGCCTGTCTGACCATTTCTTGCCCTCCTTGATCATCTCTAACAAATACAGGGGATCTCTGGCATGACGTGACACTTCCTACGGCTACCATGGGCTCTCAGAAGGCGGGAAAAAGCTGAATGATGTAATTCCATCCCCAGGCTGAAACACATTAGCGCGTTTGGCAAGTGCTCTATCAGAGGGCCATTAGACTGAGGCTCGTGCATGAGGGGATAGCATGCTTTTACTTTCACTCTCTTTGTTATAAAAAATGATTTCCCGGTCGGAATATTATCGCTTTTTTACGAGAAAAATGGCATAAAAATTGATTTTAAACAGCGGTTGACATGCTTCGAAGTACGGTAATGGAATATTTAGAATTTTTTTGTCACGAAATGCGCCGTGCTCGTAACCCTTATTTACCCTTTCGGATAGTGTCTTGAACGCACGAACACAACGCCGCTATTTGGATATAACAATGGATTATTTGGGACCAAACCAACATTTGTTATTGAAGTAGAAGTCCTGGGAGTGCATTCTGACGAAGAACAGCAAAGGTAATAACATTTTTCTTATAGTAAATCTGACTTTGGTGAGTGCTAAACTTGCTGGGTGTCTAAATAGCTAGCCCTGTGATGCCGGGCTATCTACTTAGAATATTGCAAAATGTGCTTTCACCGAAAAGCTATTTTAAAATCGGACATATCGAGTGCATAGAGGAGTTCTCTATCTATAATTCTTAAAATAATTGTTATGTTTTTTGTGAACGTTTATCGTGAGTAATTTAGTAAATTCACCGGCAGTGTTCGGTCGGAATGCTAGTCACATGCTAGTCACATGCTAATGTAAAAAAAGCTGGTTTTTCATATAAATATGAACTTGATTGAACAAAACATGCATGTATTGTATAACATAATGTCCTAGGGTTGTCATCTGATGAAGATCATCAAAGGTTAGTGCTGCATTTAGCTGTGGTTTGGGTTTATGTGACATTATATGCTAGCTTGAAAAATGGGTGTCTGATTATTTCTGGCTGGGTACTCTGCTGACATAATCTAATGTTTTGCTTTCGTTGTAAAGCCTGAAATCGGTCAGTGTGGTTAGATTAACGAGAGTCTTGTCTTTAAAATGGTGTAAAATAGTCATATGTTTGAAAAATTGAAGTTTTTGCATTTTTGAGGTATTTGAATATCGCGCCACGGGATTACACTGGCTGTTGAGTAGGTGGGTCGCAAGCGTCCCACCTAGCCCATAGAGGTTAACCCTGTTTCTCAAAGCTAACATTATAAGCAGCCACCTAGCTTCATCTGGCTAGTGAGGCTCGACAGGACATTGCATTTTAGTCATTTAGCAGATGCTCTTATCCAGAGCGACTTACAGTAGTGAATACATACATTTCATACAATTCTTTTTTTTTCGTACTGGTCTCCCGTGGGACCGGGTTATGTGTTGTAAAGCTAGCCACAATAAGGCTCGTGCATGAGGGGATAGCATGCTTTTACTTTCACTCTCTTTGTTATAAAAAATGATTTCCCGGTCGGAATATTATCGCTTTTTTACGAGAAAAATGGCATAAAAATTGATTTTAAACAGCGGTTGACATGCTTCGAAGTACGGAAATGGAATATTTAGATTTTTTTTGTCGCGAATTGCGCCATGCGCGCGACCCTTATTTACCCTTTCAGATAGTGTCTGGAACGCACGAACAAAACGCTGCAATTTGGATATAACGATGGATTATTTTGGACCAAACCAACATTTGTTATTGAAGTAGCAGTCCTGGGAGTGCATTCTGACGAAGACAACAAAAGGTAATCAAACTTTTATAATAGTAAATTTGATATTGGTGAGTGCTAAACTTGCCGGGTGTCTAAATAGCTAGCCCTGTGATGCCGGGCTATCTACTGAGAATATTGCAAAATGTGCTTTCACCAAAAAGCTATTTTAAAATCGGACATATCGAGTGCATAGAGGAGTTCTGTATCTATAATTCTTAAAATAATTGTTATGCTTTTTGTGAACGTTTATCGTGAGTAATTTAGTAAATTGTTAGCAAATTCCTCCGGAAGTTTGCGGGGGGTATGCTAGTTCTGAATGTCACATGCTAATGTAAAAAGCTGTTTCTTGATATAAATATGAACTTGATTGAACAAAACATGCATGTATTGTATAACATAATGTCCTAGGTGTGTCATCTGATGAAGATCATCAAAGGTTAGTGCTGCATTTAGCTGTCTTCTGGGTTTTTGTGACATTATATGCTAGCTTGAAAAATGGGTGTCTGATTATTTCTGGCTTGGTACTCTGCTGACATAATCTAATGTTTTGCTTTCGTTGTAAAGCCTTTTTGAAATCGGACAGTGTGGTTAGATAAAGGAGAGTCTTGTCTTTAAAATGCTGTGAAATAGTCATATGTTTTAAAAAATTGAAGTTTTTGTATTTTTGAGGAATTTGTAATTCGCGCCACGCCTATCATTGGATATTGGAGCAGGTGTTCCGCTATCGGAACGTCTAGATGTAAGAGGTTAAAAATATATAAAATCTTTATTTTTGAATTGAGGTTTATTTATTGTTTAGGCTAATTATTCAAAGTTCCCTTTGTTATTTAATTTTAAAACTGAAATGCTTGATTGCATTTCAAAGCATGCATGTCGCGTATGCTGTGTGATGGCATGAACAAATTAATGATTGATTGATTGGATTGATAGATACAGTAGCGTATATATTGAAATATAGGCCTAAGTACGTTCCGGCATTAAGACTAAACAAGATGCGCTCTTAGGCCTACAGCTTGATGGTAGTTATACAAAGCTACTATACAAAGCCTACTCATGATAACAACATTACTTATTATTATAATGATGATCATAATAATAATTGTAATATATAACAATAAGAAGGAGATCAAGAAAAAGGAGGGTATAGGAGCGAGAGCTTTATGCATATGTGTGACAAATAAGTGCTGTTAGATTACAATATTATTTTTGCCTGTTTGGAACAGTGTAAACAACCCTAAATAAATGATAAGTAATACCAGTCTGTTCTAACACATTTTTTTTATAAAGCCTTTATTACAGCATAGCAAAGATTAAAAACAGCCGAATCAGTGATATTGCATTATCCAACATTTTGCCATTGCATGAGAGTTGGTGCTCATGGAATCAGTAGGCTATTAAACAAACACTCAAACAGGCAACAGAAGCAAGATCTGTCTTATTTCTGTAGATATATATGGATGATTTATAAAGCCAGGCACATTTAATAGTTAGGCTATTGATTATACACCTAATTAAATTGGGGTTTCCTCTCTCCTCAATTTTCTTAACACAATTAGGCTAAGGCAAGGGCTGTTTCCACATCTTTGCTGCTGCTGCCTCCGCCACATTGTTCTCAATCCCAAAATGCTGCTTAACTTTGCTATTATGCACATAGCAACATAGGGAAAGGCACCAAATCTATGGTGCACTGAAGATTATGTTTTAGAACCGCAGACAGCGGCCGTATCCAATGCGGGAGAAACCTAATTTGTTATAAAATAATATTAGATTTATTAGTGTTATTATTTTTACATAATCTAAAAATATACAATTTCAGTATTACATGTCTTAGAGTGATGGACTGTGCCTGCCCCGTGGCATCCGCAAAGGATTACCGTAATTTCCAGACTATTGAGCGCACCTGAATATAAGCCGCACCCACTGAATTTTTTATTTATTTTTATTTTGAACATAAATAAGCCGCACATGTCTATAAGCCGCAGGTGCCTACCGGTACATTGAAACAAATGAACTTTACACAGGCTTTAACGAAACACGGCTTGTAACAAAAATAAATAGGCTTTAACGAAACACGGCTTGTAACAAAAAATAAAAAATTAGCAGTAAACAGTAGCCTACCAAGAAAGTCATTGGTCACTATCTTCCTCCTCCTGTGCACTGAAACCACTGAAGTCATCTCCTTCGGAGTCGGAGTTGAATAGCCCCAGAATTGCTTCATCCGATATTGGATAATTTTCATTGTCGCTCTCGTCACTGTTTGACCTTAACCTGTTCGGCAATTTCATTGGTCTAATGAAAGATTCATGCCGCCAAAAAACTGAGCACGTCACAGAATATGTTTTTTTGGAGAAAACATTTTTGAAAGCGGGAAAAATCCATATATTAGCCGCGTCATTGTTTAAGCCGCGAGGTTCAAAGCGTGGGACAAAAGTTGCGGCTTAAAGTCCGGAATTTACGGTAGTCCACTGAGACAGGCGCAAATCAGACAAGTAACTAAAGGAACCTCAATCGACCAACAGCCTATCGACTAAAAATCGAACAGTCGTCTAAATGGGGTCAGCCCTAATATATACACTACTGTTCAAAAGTTTGGGGTCTATACACAATATCTATACACAATATATATATATCTATACACACTATACACAATATCCCATCCCATTTTTGAAATGCTTGCTAATTTATTAAAAATAGAAAAAATGGAAACAATGACATAAGTATTCAGACCCTTTACTCAGTACTTTGTTGATGCACCTTTGGCCGCAATTACAGCATAGAGTCTTCTTGCATATGAAGCCATAAGCTTGGCAAACCTGTATTTGTGGAGTTACTCCCATTCTTCTCTGCAGATCTTCTCAAGCTCTGTCAGGTTGGATGGGGAGTGTCGCTGCACAGCTATTTTCAGGTCTCTCCAGAGATGTTTGATCGGGGTCTGGTTGGGCCACTCAAGGACATTCAGAGACTTGTCCTGAAGCCACTCCTGCGTTGTCTTGGCAGTGTGCTTAGGGTCATGGTCTTGTTGGAAGGTGAACCTTTGCCCCAGTCAGAGGTCCTGAACACTCTGGAGCAGGTTTTCATCAAGGATCTCTCTGTACTTTGCTCGGTTCATCTTTGCCTTGATCTTGACTAGTTTCCCAGTCCCTGCCGCTGAAAAACATCCCCACAGCATGATGCTGCCACCACCATACTTCACCGTAGGGATGGTGCCAGGTTTCTCCCTGACCAAGGCACAGTTGGTCGGGCGACCAGCTATAGGAAGAGTCTTGGTGGTTCGACCTCATGGCTTGGTTTTTGCTCTGACATGCACTGTCAACTGTGTGACCGTATATAGACAGGTGTGTGCCTTTCCAAATCATGTCCAATCAATTGAATTTACCACAGGTGGACGCCAATCAAGTTGTAGGATGATCAAGGATGATCAATGGAAACAGGATTAACCTAAGCTCAATTTTGAGTCTCATAGCAAAAGACCATGCCATACAATGACTATGCATTAACTTCTCACATGGATCGACCCAGTGATCCCGATCAGGGGTGTAGTGGAGGGTCAACACATGTAAACGTTTTTTTTTTTTGTGAAATAGAATTTACTCATCTTTTAGTTAATTATCGTTTACCCACTTATTATTGCATTCCCAACGTTGATCAAAGCTCAGAACGCTAATATTCTTATCTGAGTTCTAATCATGCCTGCCTCACTGCAAACGAGTGGAATCATAATTCAGGTACGCATTCATTTACCACTCTGTCCAACGGCAAACTAGCTAGCTACTGCTCTGGCTACTGATAGCCAAACTCTCCAGAAGGATAAAGTTAGAAGCTAGCGTTAAAGAAAGCCTGGCCTCAGCAGGAGCAGTTGACTGAAATTACGCTAGCTATAATCTTAACAAAAGATAGGCTACTTATCCTGAACAAAAATATAAACACAACATGAAACAATTAAAAACATTACAGTTCATATAAGGAAATCAGTCAATTGAAATAAATAAATTAGGCCCTAATCTATGGATTTCACATGACTGGGAATACAGAGACAGCATCTGTTGGTCACAAAAAAAGGTAGGGGCGTGGATCAGAAAACCAGTCAGTATCTGGAGTGACCACCATTTGCCTCATGCAACGCAACATAGCTCCTTCGCATAGAGTTGATCAGGCTGTTGGTTGTGGCCTGTGGAATGTTGTCCCACTACTCTTCAATGGCTGTGCGAAGTTGCTGGATATTGGCAGAAACTGGGAAACACTGTTGTACACGTCAATCCAGAGCCCCCCAAACATACTCAATGGGTGACATGTCTGCTGAGCATGCAGGCCATGGAAGAACTGGGACATTTTCACCGAGTTGTGGCTTAACGACGACATGAATAACATACAGCTGGTGGGTAATACACTGTACCGGCCGGATAGAACAGCTGCCTCTGGTAAGACAAGGGTTGGCAGTCTATGTATGTTTGTAAACAACAGCTGGTGCACGATATCTAAAGGAAGTCTCAAAGTTCTGCTCGCCTGAGGTAGAGTATCTCATGATAAGCTGTAGACCACACTATCTACCTAGAGAGTTTTCATCTATATTCTTAGTAGCTGTATATTTATCACCACAAACCGATGCTGGCACTAAGACCGCACTCAATAAGCTGTGTACGGCCATAGGCGGCCTCCTAGTGGCAGGGGACTTTAACCTGTTAGGGCTAGGGGGCAGTATTGACACGGCTGGATAAAAAACGTACCCGATTTAATCTGGTTACTACTCCTGCCCAGTAACTAGAATATGCATATAATTATTGGCTTTGGATAGAAAACACCCTAAAGTTTCTAAAACTGTTTGAATGGTGTCTGTGAGTATAACAGAACTCCTATGGCAGGCCAAAACCTGAGAAGATTTCAAGCAGGAAGTGGCCTGTCTGAGAAGTAGTGTTTCATCTTGGCTCTTTTTATTGAAGACTCAGGATCTGTGCAATAACGTGACACTTCCTACGTCTTCCATATGGTCTCAGAGCCCGGGAAAAAGTTGAACGATATCGAGGAAGGCTCTGGCTGAAACACTTTATCGCTTTTGGCAAGTGGCCACTCAGAGTACTATGGGCTTAGGCGCGCGCACGCTTCGACCGAATGGTTTCTTTTCCTTTGTCTGTTTATCTAAACGCAGATTCCCGGTCGGAATATTATCGCTTTTTTATGAGAAAAATGGCATAAAAATTGATTTTAAACAGCGGTTGACATGCTTCGAAGTATGGTAATGGAATATTTAGAATTCTTTTGTCACGAATTGCGCCATGCTCGTCACCCTTATTTACCCTTTAGGATAGTGTCTAGAACGCACGAACAAAACGCCGCTGTTTGGACATAACTATGGATTATTTTGAACCAAACCAACATTTGTTACTGAAGTAGAAGTCCTGGGAGTGCATTCTGACGAAGACAACAAAGGTAATAACATTTTTCTTATAGTAAATCTGACTTTGATGAGTGCTAAACCTGCTGGGTGTCTAAATAGCTAGCCCTGTGATGCCGGGCTATCTACTGAGAATATTGCAAAATGTGCTTTCACCGAAAAGCTATTTTAAAATCGGACATATCGAGTGCATAGAGGAGTTCTGTATCTATAATTCTTAAAATAATTGTTGTGCTTTTTGTGAACGTTTATCGTGAGTAATTTAGTAAATTCACCGGCAGTGTTCGGTGGGAATGCTAGTCACATGCTAGTCACATGCTAATGTAAAAAGCTGGTTTTTGATATAAATATGAACTTGATTGAACAAAACATGCATGTATTGTATAACATAATGTCCTAGGGTTGTCATCTGATGAAGATCATCAAAGGTTAGTGCTGCATTTAGCTGTGGTTTTGGTTTTTGTGACATTATATGCTAGCTTGAAAAATGGGTGTCTGATTATTTCTGGCTCGGTACTCTGCTGACATAATCTAATGTTTTGCTTTCGTTGTAAAGCCTTTTTGAAATCGGACAGTGTGGTTAGATTAACGAGAGTCTTATCTTTAAAATGGTGTAAAATAGTCATATTTTTGAAAAATTGAAGTAATATCATATCTAAGGTATTTGAATAACGCGCCACAGGATTCAACTGGCTATTGAGTGGTGGGACGCCCATAGAGGTTAATGCAGGAAAACTTCAATCTGTGTTACATAATTTCTACCAGCATGTAAAATGTGCAACCAGAGGGAAAAAACTCTAGAACACCTTTACTCCACACACAGAGACGCATACAAAGCTCTCCCTCGCCCTCCATTTAGCAAATCTGACCATAATTCTATCCTCCTGATTCCTGCTTACAAGCAAAAATTAAAAGCAGGAAGAACCAGTGACTCAGTCAATAAAAAAAGTGGTCAGATGAAGCAGATGCTAAGCTACAGGACTGTTTTACTAGCACAGACTAGAATAAGTTCCGGGATTCTTCCGATGGCATTGAGAAGTACACCACATCAGTCACTGGCTTCATCAATACGTGCATCGATGACGTCGTCCCCACAGTGACTGTACATACATACCCCAACCAGAAGCCATGAATTACAGGCAACATCCGCACTGAGCTAAAGGCTAGAGCTGCCGCTTTCAAGGAGCGGGACTCTAACCCAAAAGCTTATAAGAAATCCTGCTATGCCCTCCGACAAACCATCAAACAGGCAAAGCATCAATACAGGACTAAGATCGAATTGTACTACACCGGCTCTGATGCTCGTTGGATGTGGCATGGCTTGCAAACTATGACAGACTACAAAGGGAAGCACAGCCGAGAGCTGCCCAGTGACACAAGCCTACCAGATGAGCTAAATTACTTCTATGCTCGCTTCGAGGCAAGTAACACTGAAACAAGCAAGAGAGCATCAGCTGTTCCGGACAACTGTGTGATTGCGCCCAGTACATCACTGGGGCAAAGCTTCCTGCCATCCAGGATCTCTATACCAGGCGGTGTCAGAGGAAGGCCCTAAAATTGTCAAAGACTCCAGCCACCCTAGTCATAGACTGTTCTCTCTGCTACCGCACGGCAAGCGGTACCCGGAGTGCCAAGTCTAGGTCCAAGAGGCTTCTAAACAGCTTTTACCCCCAAGCCAAAAGACTACTGAACATCTAATCAAATGGCTACCCAGACTACTTGCATTGCCCCCCCTCTTTTACGTTGCTGCTGCTCTCTGTTATTATCTATGCATAAGTCACTTTAATAACTCTACCCACATGTACATATTCCCTCATTTACCTCGACTAACCGGTGCCCCCGCACATTGACTCTGTACCAGTACCCCCTGTATATAGCCTCGCTATTGTTATTTTACTGCTGCTCTTTAATTAGTTGTTACTTTATTTCTTATTTTTTGGGGGGGTATTTTTCTTAAAACTGTATTGTTGGTTAAGGACTTGTAAGTCAGCGTTTCACTGTAATGTCTACACATGTTGTATTCGGCCAATGTGACAAATAACATTTGATTTTTTTTTTGTTGGGGGGGGGGGTTATTTTTTTATATACTTGGGGAAACACTGGGGAAGTGTTCGGGCTCTAGTCGAAAAGAGAAGTTCAGTAATGCCTCAAACACAATTGTCAACAGTGAAATGGGCTACTTCTTTGTGAATTAATGAGGAGGTGGAACACACCTCAATTCAAACTGTTAGAAAATAAATCTTGTTCCAAAATAATTAGAAATTGACAAGTTGAAACAGCCTATACTGTAGATGATTAGTAGTCAGCATGCCTTGGTTTGAGGGCAGCGTGGGTTAACTGTCCTGTTGCGCAACAATCTCATTTTGGAATAGTGAGTGCATTGTGACATCACGCGCTGTGGCGACCGTTAGAGATATTTTGAACTCACAAGTGAAAAGGTTAATAATACCTCAGCATGTAAATTGTGTTGGTCATGGTATCACTCCCTGACAAAGGCTAGACAAGACACGCCAAAACGTTTTTGAGTTTTAAAGATTTTGTTCAATTGAACATTCCACTGCAATGAAGGCATTTTAATTGCATGGAGAGTGCCTTGGTCCTCCTCATTTTTGATGTGTTTGGTCATGTGTTGGTCCATGATTGCAAACAAATGTCGTACATAGAGGGGCACGTGTTCAACTGATCCAACTGGTCTAACCAAATTCACACTGAGAGTATTGTTCAACAGATGCCTTGTTGGAGGTCTGATGAACTGTGTTATAACACTATAACACCGTCATGTTCCGATGGATAGCGTGATAAATTGACATTGAGTCAATGTCTCACAGTGTTGTTGATTAAGAGTGATTGCCATTGGCAACACGACCCTTCGTTCTCCCCGATTTTGCGTGCCTTTTTTAAGTAGACCCATACTACGAACTAGTGATTCATCTGATCAAAAGCACAGCTCTCATAACACAAGCAATTAGGGTTTAAGACTAGCAACTTTACTAGTCACAAGGCCCAGCAGAGGGTACATATTAGAAGATTACAATTTGAAAGAAAAGAGCAGCTGCTTCTCCCTTTTGACCAGGACACAATTGAAAAATAGATTAATATCTCAATGGGACTTACCTGGTCAAAATAAAACTTAAAATAAAATAAAAAGATGAGCGAGCGACATGGCTAACCCCTGTTCATACGCATAATATTTCTACCTGACCTGACACACACACACACACACACACACACACACACACACACACACACACACACACACACACACACACACACACACACACACACACACACACACACACACACACACACACACACACACGTGTCTGTACATAGACCGTGCAGTCAGTACAACTCAGCACAGCACCAGATTAATGGCTACCGTCTCCAAGCCAACCATTGTCAGCTTTATCAGGCCGGCAGACATAGAGCGCAGATGCCAAGAGTCTTAAAGAGCAGACAGTTATAGCTCCATTTGATGTCCTGCAATCAGGGGAGAGGAAGGGGAGTGGAAGTGTGGGGGTTGGAAGAGGTAGGAGGGCCAAGAATTTAAGCCCAAGCAGAAGCCTGTGAATTTTCTCTGCAACAAATAGGTCCTTTTTGGAACACCATAAAAGCCTTTAGAAAATACAAACACTCTGCTAAATGGAACTACTTTACCAATATGGTAACATTAATTCATCATGAAATACATATTAAATTCATGCCACAAATTGCAAGATGCAACATACAGTATGTTTCTTAAAGCAGTTCATGAATTCTAATCTTCTAAGACATCTCTGTATTTTATAACACCACCACTGTGAAACAGCAGTGTGCTAGCTAGGAAACACAGTCAGCCAGGAATGCAAAGACATTTGGATAGACAGTGTGTGAAAACACAGTCCTACCATTTGTCAATATTTATGTGTGAGCAAATAGACAAGAGAAAACATTCACATGCAGACCAGACTAAGCAAGGGGACTCCTGTTGAACAAAAAGCACTTTATCAGGTTAACAGAAGGCGCCATTACTGGACAACTTAAAAGGTATTGTAGTCTTTATCTTCCTGTTGATCACACTTGGTCTGAATTGATGTGTACAGTTTGTGCTCATGCTATTGTGTAGTGTGACACATTTTTGCCTAACCAATGTGCTATTTAGGATAGGATGGACACATTGTGCTCTTGGGCATAATCAATGGGGCCTGTCTGACTTAGATAGGGTCATACTGTAGTATGCTGTAATATCAATTATTAATCTTTGGATCAGAGCACACACACATGCACTCTCTCTCACACACACAACCAGACAGCATTTACATCTTCACTCACACTTTGCATTCCTGGTAATGTATCTAGGGCAATGTGCCTCTCCAGGTCTTGCTCTCTGGTCCCCATAGGTACAGGAACAGATGGAGAGGTCATTTGGCCCACACATCTTTGTTTTTCTGGATGTGATGTGTTCTGCCACCTACACTGGAGGACAAAGCAGGCCTCTTGTTCACGTCAAAGCCTCAATGGCCGTCCAAGGGTATGCATACTGGGGACTGGAGAAGCGATCCCTAATTCTCAGAGTAGACTATGTCTGAGAGGGCTGACTGGCGGCCTGAGGTGAGAGGGCTGACTGGTCATGATGTGACGCCATCTTGCACTAGGAACCGAGCTAAACAAATGTGAATGAAAATAATTAGTAGTACATATTTCCAATGTGTATTCAAACTATTTTAGAGCTGTTTTTCTGCCCATAATCTCCACCCCCATTCCTCCATTTTGATTTATTCTCTTTGGGCAGGTGTTACCAGATCTAGGCTACCATGCATGGGAACCTCACATTTCATCTTATGCAACGTGTGGACAGCAGCTCTGTTCGATACCGACACCACTGGGGTCAGTCAGTTTCACTCCATTGTGTTCCCTCGCCTCTTTGTTCAAGATTTCAGCAGGTGGTTTTCTCCTTGGAAGTGACAGCTAGTCCAGCTACACTGCAGTGCTCATTGAAAAACACAAAAGATAATGATGCTCCGCCCACTCAACTGCACACTTGCTCATTGGTAAGCTATAATGTCATGTGGGTGGGACATGTACGGTGTCATATACATCAGTCTTCCATTTCAGTGCACTAACTGATGATGAAAATGTAGTGCTCCTTCAGACAGTGAGTCATGTGGCCGTGGCAGGCAGACGGACATCGACACATTCGATTGAATGTTGAAATGGGCAAAACTAGTGACTTAAGCGACTTTGAGCGTGGTATGATCATCAGTGCCAGGTGTGCCGGATTCAATATCTCAGAAACGGCCAGCCTCCTGGGCTTTTCGCGCTTGACAGTGTCTAGGGTATATCGAGAATGGTGCGACAAACAAAAAAACATCCAGTCAGGGGCAGTCCTGTGGGTGAAAACAGCTCGTTGATGAGAGGTCGAAGGAGAATTACAAGAATTGTGGAAGCTAACAGACAGGCCACAAACAGATAAATAACGGCACAGTACAACAGTGGTGTGCAGAACAGCATCTCGGAACGCACAACTCGTTGATCCTTGTCACGGATGGGCTATTGCAGCAGACGACCACACCGGGATTCACTCCTATCAGCTAAAAACTAGACGAAGCAGCTTCAGTGGGCACGCGATCGCCAACACTGGACAATTGAGGAGTGGAAAAACATTACCTGTCTGACGAATCCCAGTTCCTGTTGCATCATTCTGATGGCAGAGTCAGGATTTGGCATAAGCAGCATGAGTCCATAGAGCAATCCTACCTGGTGTCAATGGTACAGGCTGCTGGTGATGGCATACCACCGTTCAATCTGCAGCAACTGCGTGATGCCATCACGCCAGCATGGGCCAACATCCCGGTGGAACGTTTCCGACTTCTAGAATCCATTCTCCAAAGAATTCAGTCTGTTCTGGAGGCAAAGGGGGGTCCGACCCGGTACTAGATGGGTGTACTTAATAAACTAGCCGGTGAGTGTATATTCATATTCAAGTCTTTCAATAGAGGTCTACCTATTGGATGAGTATTGGATTAATGTTGGCGAATGCTCAAAGCACCTCTGTGGGACTACACTGGATTAACTCATGTGTAAGTGAAACCATCCAGACCGACTGTCTAGAAAGACCTAGATATCTGAGTGAGATGGCTGGTATTCATCAAAGAGAAAGGGAAAGAGAGAGACAGAGAGAAAGAGAAAGAGCGTGAAAGACAGAGGGAACAAGAGAAAGAAGGAAGGGAGAGAGAGAAAGAGGAGAGAAAGGTAAAGATAGATAGAAAGACAGACTGAGAGGTCAAAGGAATTGTCCGTAGAGCGATATAGGATTGTGTCGAGGCACAGATCTGGGAAAGGGTAACAAAACATTTCTGCAGCATTGAAGGTCCCCAAGAACACAGTGACCTCCATCATTCTTAAATGGGAGAAGTTTGGAACCACCAAGACTCTTCCTAGAGCTGGCCGCCCGGCCAAACTGAGCAATCAGGGGAGAATGGCCTTGGTCACCCAATGGTCACTTTGACAGAGCTCAAGATTTCCTCTGTGGAGATAGGAGAACCTTCCAGAAGGACAACTATCTCTGCAGCACTCCACCAATCAGGCCTTTATGGTAGAGTGGCCAGACGGAAGCCACTCCTCAGTAAAAGGCACATGACAACCCGCTTGGAGTTTGCCAAAAGGCACCAAAGGACTCTTAAAACATGAGAAACAAGATTCTCTGGTCTGATGAAACCAATATTGAACTCTTTGACCTGAATGCCAAGCGTCACGTCTGGAGGAAACCTGGCACCATCACTATGGTGAAGCATGGTGGTGGCAGCATCATGCTGGGACTGGGAGACTAGTCAGGATCGAGAGAAAGAGGAACGGAGCAAAGTACAGACAGATCCTTGATGAAAACCTACTCCAGAGCACTCAGGACTTCAGACTGGGGCAAAGGTTCACCTTCCAACAGGACAACAACCCTAAGCACACAGCCAAGATAACGCAGGAGTGGCTTCGGGACAAGTCGCTGAATGTCCTTGAGTGGCCCAGCCAGAGCCCGGACTTGAACCCGATCAAACATCTCTGGAGAGACCTGAAAATAGCTGTGCAGCCACACTCCCCATCCAACCTGACAGAGCTTGAGAGGATCTGCAGAGAAGAATGGGAGAAACTCCACAAATACAGGTGTGCCAAGCTTAGCATCATACCCAAGAAGACTTGAGGCTGTAATTGCTGCCAAAGGTTCTTCAACAAAGTACTGAGTAAAGGGTCTGAATACTTATGTAAATGTGATGTTTCATTTTTAATAAATGTACATACATTTCTAAAAACCTGTTTTTGCTTTGTCATTATGGGGTATTGTGTGTAGATTGACGAGAGAAAAAAACTATTTAATCCATTTAAGAATAAGGTTGTAATGTAACAAAATGTAGAAAAAGGGAAAGGGTCTGAATACTTTGCGAATACACTGTAGAGAAAGAGAGAAATCTGGCAAACACCCTGAAAAACAGCTAGCTATTTGATTTATACCTAGACCCTCTCTAGCCTTTCCTACCCAGCCATGCGTTATCAATGCCATATGTAGCTCACACCACACCCGACCGAGTATGCAGTGATATTTCATGAGTTCACACATCCAGTCATCTACCAATATCACAGTTCAAACAGTGTTCATTACTCTATGTTAGGGAGTGGGCAGGAGAGAGCTGTGATGAGAGGATAGGATGTGAACTTTAGAGGAAGAGTTGAACCCAGGTTTTGTGTGTGTTTGGTATGTTGTCACAGCTGGATCCAATTCAGAGGAACACAAGTGACTTCGAGGAAAGCTCTCGGGCTAAGCTGGGATGCTTCAACTGACCGTCAAGTCTAAAGAAAATATGTCTATAGTTATTGATTCAAAATGTGACGTAACCCTCAAATATATTTTGGGAATATATATTCTTAGATATCTAATAAAATAAAATGTTATTGGTCTCATGCGCCGAATACAACAGGTGTAGTAGACCTTACAATGAAATGCTTACTTACAAGCCCCTAACCAACAGTGCAGTTTAACTTCTCTAGGCTAGGGGGCGGTATTTTCACGTCCGGATGAAAAGCGTGCCCAAAGTAAACTGCCTGCTACTCAGGCCCAGACGCTAGGATATGCATGTTATTAGTAGATTTGGATGGAAAACACTTCTAAAACTGTTTGAATGATGTCTGTGAGTATAACAGAACTTATTTGGCAGGCGAAACCCCGAGGACAAACCATCCAGGAAAAAAAACAAATTGAGGTCAAACTCTTTTCAATGGCTTTTCATGGGGAATCTAGGCAGTTATGGGGAATTTAGGCAGTTGCTTGCAGTTCCTATTGCTTCCACTGGATGTCAACAGTCTTCAGAAATTGGTTGATGTTTTTCCTTTGTGTAATGAATTAGTAGCCCTGTCCAGAACGAGTGTCGAGTGAAGTGTACTGTTGTGGTTGAGGCGCGTGACCTGAAAGCACGCTCCACTTTGTTTTCCTCCGGTATTGAACACCATTTATCCCGTCTTAAATGTTATTGATTATTTATGTTAAAAAATACCTAAAGTTGTATTAGGAAAGTTGTTTGAAATGTTTGGACAAAGATTACAGGTAACTTATGAGATATTTTGTAGTCATGTTGCGCGAGTTGGAACTGGTGTTTTTCTGGATCAAACGCGCCAAATAAATGGACATTTTGGATATATAACGACGGAATTAATCGAACAAAAGGACCATTTCTGATGTTTATGGGACATATTGGAGTGCCAACAGAAGAAGCTCGTCAAAGGTAAGACATGAATTATAGCTTTATTTCTGAGTTTCGTGTCGCCCCTGGCGGGTTGAATTATGATTGTCTGTGTTTGTTTGGTGGGGTGCTATCCTGAGATAATCGCATGGTTTGCTTTCGACGTAAAGCCTTTTTGAAATCTGACATGTTGGCTGGATTAACAACAAGTGTAGCTTTAATTTGGTGTATTGCATGTGTGATTTCATGAAAGTTTAATATTTATAGTAATTTAATTTGAATTTGGCGCTCTGCCATTTCACCGGATGTTGTCAAATCGATCCCGTTAACGGGATTTGAGCCATAAGAAGTGAAAAAAAATACAAAGAATAAGAAATAAAAGTAACAAGTAATTAAAGAGCAGCAGTAGAATAACAATAGTGAGACTATATACAGGGGGGTACCGGTACAGAGTCAATGTGTGGGGGCACCGGTTAGTCGAAGTAATATATACTGTACATGTAGGTAGAGTTATTAAAGTGACTATGCATAGATGATAACAACACAGAGTAGCAGCGGTGTAAAAAAAAGGGGGGGGGGGCAATGCAAATAGTCTGGGTAGCCATTTGATTAGATGTTCATGAGACTTATGGCTTGGGGTAGAAGCTGTTCAGAAGCCTCTTGGACCTAGACTTGGCGCTCCGGTACCGCTTGCTGTGCAGTAGCAGAGAGAGCAGTCTATGACTAGGGTGGCTGGAGTCTTTGACAATTTGTAGGGCCTTCCTCTGACACCGCCTGGTATAGAGGTCCTGGATGGCAGGAAGCTTTGTCCCCAGTGATGTACTGGGCCGTACGCACTACCCTCTGTAGTACCTCGCGGTCGGAGGCCGAGCAGTTGCCGTACAAGGCAGTGATGCAACCAGCCAGGATGCTCTCGATTGGGCAGCTGTAGAAGCTTTTGAGGATCTGAGGACCCATGCCAAATCTTTTCAGTCTCCTGAGAGGGAATAGGTTTAGTCGTGCCCTCTTCACGACTGTCTTGGTGTGCTTGGACCATGTTAGTTTGTTGGTGATGTGGACACCAAGGAACTTGAAGCTCTCAACCTGCTCCACTACAGCCCCTTCTATGAGAATGGGGGCGTCCTCTTTTCCCTGTAGTCCACATCACCAACAATGATATGATGTGTCTATGTGCCTTGCCTTCAGCTAGGTAATGAGAGTACACTGAGCTGAGAGGAAGTGGAATTATTAAATTTACTGTACTGACTATGCTAGAACTACATTTTTAAGTCATTGGGCCAAGGTCATTCAATGGTCAGCCACATTTTTCACGAGTGGGCTTATATTTGTATTTCCAATATTTGCAGTTGAATCAATATGACCATTGGTCTCTAACATAATGCTATATCTCTGTGACATTTTCAATGGCTTTCAATTGATGTACAATTAAGGGTGTGGTGCAGATGTGATTTCTTTGCTATTGTTTGCTTAATATTGCAACGCCCTTATTTACCTTGCACAAGTAAGAGAAACGTGGCTTCCTGTGCTGGAGGTCCCTCCCCCTTCCATCACCTGATGTGGGTTGTTTGAGAACTGAAGTATGGCCTTGGTATGCTGGTCGTTTGACTGTCTTGCTCAAATACCGCACCACCCTTATGACAGATACAGACACGTCAAAGTTGTAGGCCATAGCAAATGCATCAGCTGTGCCTAAGCATGTTCTAGGCGTATCAACCCTTTCAATGCATCCAAAGAAGATGAATGATCCTTCGCATTGTATGGGGCAGGGCATATTGAATATCACCTTTTGCATTAACACTAAAAGCTGTATTTCTTACACCTCACTGTACCATTAAGGGACATAACATAGCAGGGCTGGCTCTAGCCTTTTGGGGGCCCTAAGCAAGATTTGGTTGGGAGCCCTAAGTGAGAAGACCTTCTGTATTCTCCTATTCTAAATCTCAACAGTAAATTGAGACCCCGACTGAGTTACTAAAAATAATTATAATAATATTTGGTTGGCGTTGGGGGTCCCTTAGTGGCCTGGGGCCCCAAGCGACCGCGGGCCCCAAGTGACCGCTTATGTCACTTATGCCTGGAGTCATTTCATAGATAATATATATTACTCCTTTACTTACTTTTGTCTTTGAAATGTAGTCTAAAGCTAGTACCATCCCTTTAACTGCTAGGAGACCAGGCAGAGACTCTAGCAGCCAGGAGCTGTGATGACTAAGCAGATTCACAGTCATCACAGCTCCTGGCTGCTAGACTCTCTGCCTGGACCATTACATTCCTTTGTCTTGACTTACAGAGCTAGGCTGCTAGCAACGTCTATTAAATCCATGCAATACAGCTAGCTAGCTGGAGCTTGAACTATATAAGCAACCAGATTTCAACCCAATTGAACACAAAGCCCAAACCAATTATATTAATTTGAGGACAGGACGAAAAGCATTAAACATTTATGGTAATTTAGCTAGCTAGCTTGCAGTTGCTAGCTAATTTGTCCTATTTAGCTAGCTTGCTGTTGCTAGCTAATTTGTCCTGGGATATAAACGTTGAGTTGTTATTTTACCTGAAATGCACAAAGTCATCTACTCTGACAATTAATCCACACATAAAACGGTCAACCGAATCGTTTCTAGTCATCTCTCCTCCTTCCAGGGTTTTTCTTCTTTGGACTTTATATGGCGATTGGCATATGGCGATTAGCATATGGCGATTAGCATATGGCGATTGGCATGTGACGCGAGCAGTATGGTCAGCATGTTATGGGTGATTCTGGAGCGGCGCCCAGGACTGCGTTTTCCACGACCATCAACAAAACAACAAATTGTGGAATAATGGTGTCGCATCCCTCCAACTGATTTCCAGACACTTGTACTATGCCAAGGCACATTAAATATGTTCTCGTGGCTCGTGGTGTCCCAACGCCCTATTAAGACACTTTATGTTGGTGTTTCCTTAATTTTGGCAGTTAGGGGGTAGAAACACGTACGGGTAGCCTAAGTTCTACATAACCAACGATACTGCATCATATGAAACCCACACTGCAGAAAAGTAGTACTTGAAAGTAAATAAAATAAACAAATTAATTAAGATAATTAATGTTTGGTTTGTTAAATGTTAGGGATGGAAATTGCCAGGGACTCACAAAATTATATCATGATACTTTGGTGCCGATATGATATGTATTGCAATTCTCACGATTCTATACGGAAAGTATTCAGACCCCTTCACTTTTCCCACATTTTGTTACGTTACAGCCTTATTCTAAAATGTATTAAATATATTTTTCCCCCATCAATCTACACACAATACCCCATAATGACAAAGCGAAAACAGGTTTTTAGAAATTTTAGAAGTATTCAGAACCTTTGTTATGAGACTCGAAATTGCGCTCAGGTGCATCCTGTTTCCACTGATCATCCTTGAGATATTTCTACAGCTTAATTGGAGTCCACCTGTGGTAAATTTAATTGATTGGACATGATTTGTATTTTGAATAAATCAGCAAAAATGTCTAAAAACCTGTTTTTGATTTGTCATTATGGGGTTTTGTGTGTAGATTGATGAGGGGGAAAAAACTATTTAAATCAGTTTTAGAATAAGGCTGTAAGGTAACAAAATGTGGAAAAAGTCAAGGGGTCTGAATACTTTCCGAATTTAAATTCGATACTGTGATTTTATTAAGATTCAATGTTCCAAACATATTGCTTACCATTTGTGACCGACTGGCTCAATCGGTCTTACGTATCAAAAATTGAAATTGTGTTGTTTTTTTACATTAGATAATAGTAGAGACTCAGTGACAAAATGGTATATCATACACTACAGTTGAGGAACAATGGGAAAGTAATTCTGCTTTGAAAGTTGATAAACGTTTGAGAAAATGGCCTTTGAATATTTTGGTACTACTACTGGAGAGCCCTTCTTGTCTACACCCATTCAGCATCGTTCACACCCTCTTAAGCTTTAGCCCCACCCATCTCTTTAAGGGTTGATCCAAGCGTTCTGTACCAACAACAGCAGTCAAGCACCCAAGCCAACTTGCTAGCTACTTCCAGACACAAATGAGAGAACAGCTCACTGAACATAACTCACCCTAGCAGAGCTGGTTAGGCTGTTATATTATCCAGAGTGTTGGTGACTGCAAATGTGCTGTCAGATTGTCTGTTCGTAAATTCAGAGCGTTTCACTCTCGGAGCGATCACAGCGCACACAGGACGCTCTGGCCGGTGAGTAGGGTTGATCAGAACGTTCTGACCTCACAACGGTAGTCAAGCACCCAAGTTAACTGACTAACATTGGCTTGCTTGCTTTCTACTTCCAGACACAAAAGACAGAACACCCCATTCTAACCATTTGACTCGCCCTAGCAGAGCTGGTTAGGCTGTTTTCATGTTATCCAGAGCGTTGGTGACTGTGACTGTTGGTAACTGTGCTGCAGGCAACATTTTAATTACGCTTTTTTGCCAACGTTTCCTGACACCGGCCATATTCTATGGGTGTTGAGCGTTCGTAAATTCAGTTATTCTGCGCTCTGGCACACTAAGACGAGAGTGCTCTGATGGCCAGACTGAATTTACGAATTCACCCGAAATGGTTACTTGCATAGTGGAGTCTTTTGTTAAGACATGTTGCTAGCTAGCTAGGTAAACAATGAACCATAATCCCAACTCATGACAGTACTGCCCTGCATGAATCTGCAGGTAGCTAGCTAACCAACTAGGTTCAATGTTAGCTAGCTAACATTAGGCTATAGCTAACCAAGAAAATGGCTCCGAGATATGAATAATAAGATCATACACGTAACGTTAGCTAGCGAGCCAGCCAGCTAACGTTAGCAAGCTAGCTAACAGTACACTAACTTGAAATGAAACCCCGTAGAAATGTGTAATATCTGAAAATGTAGCTAGCTAGACTATTTTACCCGTATACATCATTCATGGATGGACGCGTTTCCAGTCAGATGCCATGGTTGCCCTTAGTTTGAAGATGTAATCCGGAGACAGGTGTTTTCTCGATCTCCTTAGCTATCACACTCAAATTTCACTGATTTCAAAACTTGGTCCTCCAGAAAGTGGAGAGCAACATTTACGCAGTTTCACTACACGATACATTCTTTTTAAAAGCTGCGTTAGACAGGATTACCTAGACATACAATGGCTTGCGAAAGTATTCACCCTCCTTGGCATTTTTCCTATTTTGTTGCCTTACAACCTGGAATTAAAATGTATTGTTTGGGGGGTTGTATCATTTGATTTACAAACATGCCTACCACTTTGAAGGTGCAAAATATTTTTTATTGTGAAACAAACAAGAAATAAGACAAAAAAGTATAACTATTCACCCTTCCTCAATACTTTGTAGCCACCTTCTGTAGCAACTACAACTGCTAGTCTCTTGGGGTATGTATCTATAAGCTTGGCACATCTAGCCACTGGGATTTTTGCCCATTCTTCAAGGCAAAACCGCTACAGCTCCTTCAAGTTGGATGGGTTCAGCTGGTGTACATCAATTTTTAAGTCACTCCACAGATTCTCAATTGGATTGAGGTCTGGGTTTTGATGAGGCCATTCCAAGGTCATTTAAATGTTTCCCCTTAAACCACTCAAGTGTTGCTTTAGCACTATGCTTAGGGTCATTGTCCTGCTGGAAGGTGAACCTCCATCCCAGGCTCAAATCTCTGGAAGACTGAAACAGGTTTCCCTCAAGAATTTCCCTGTATTTAGCGCCATCCATCATTCCTTCAATTCTGACCAGTTTCCCAGTCCCTACTGATGAAAAACATCCACACAGCATGAAGCTGCCACCATCATGCTTCACTGTGGGGATGGTGTTTTTTTTGTTTTTTTTACCTTTATTTAACCAGGTAGGCAAGTTGAGAACAAGTTCTCATTTACAATTGCGACCTGGCCAAGATAAAGCAAAGCAGTTCGACAACATACAAAAACACAGAGTTACACATGGAGTAAAACAACATACAATCAATGATACAGTAGAAAGATAAGACTATATACAATGTGAGCAAATGATGTGAGATAAGGGAGGTAAAGGCAAAAAAGGCCATGGTGGCAGAGTAAATACAGTATAGCAAGTAAAACACTGGAATGGTAGATTTGTTATTTGAAGAAAGTTCAAAGTTAAAATATAAATAATATGGTGCAAAGGAGCAAAATAAATAAAATAAATAAATACAGTAGAGAAGAGGTAGTAGTTTGGGCTAAATTATAGATGGGCTATGTACAGGTGCAGTGATCTGTGAGCTGCTCTGACAGCTGGTGCTTAAAGCTAGTGAGGGAGATAAGTGTTTCCAGTTTCAGAGATTTTTGTAGTTCGTTCCAGTCATTGGCAGCAGAGAACTGGAAGGAGAGACGACCAAAGGAGGAGTTGGCTTTAGGGGTGACCAGAGAGATATACCTGCTGGAGCACGTGCTACAGGTGGGTGCTGCTATGGTGACCAGTGAGCGGAGATAAGGGGGGACTTTACCTAGCAGGGTCTTGTAGATGGCCTGGAGCCAATGTGTTTGGTGACGATTATGAAGCGAAGGCCAGCCAACGAGAGCGTACAGGTCGCAGTGGTGGGTAGTATATGGGGCTTTGGTGACAAAACGGATGGCACTGTGATAGACTGCATCCAGCTTGTTGAGTAGGGTATTGGAGGCTATTTTGTAAATGACATCGCCGAAGTCGAGGATTGGTAGGATGGTCAGTTTTACGAGGGTATGTTCTCGGGGTGATGAGAGGTGTTGGGTTTGTGCCAGACATAGCGTTATCTTTGATGGCCAAAAAGCTCAATTTTAGTCTCATCTGACCAGAGTGCCTTCCCATATGTTTGGGGAGTCTCCCACATGCCTTCTGACAAACACCAAACATGTTTGCTTATTTTGTTCTTTAAGCAATGGCTTTTTTCTGGCCACTCTTCCGTAAAGCCCAGCTCTGTGGAGTGTATGGCTTAAAGTGGTCCTATGGACAGATACTCCAATCTCCGCTTCAGGGTTATCTTTGGTCTCTTTGTTGCCGCTCTGATTAATGCCCTCCTGGCCTGGTCCGTGAGTTTTGGTGGAAGGCCCTCTCTTGGCAGGTTTGTTGTGGTGCCATGTTCTTTCCATTTTTTAAGAGTGGATTTAATGGTGCTCCGTGGGATGTTCAAAGTTTCTGATATTTTTTTTATAACCAAACCCTGATCTGTACTTCTCCACAACTTTGTCCCTGACCTGTTTGGAGAGCTCATTGGTTTTAATGGTTCCGCTTGCTTGATGGTGCCCCTTGCTTAGTGGTGTTGCAGACTCTGGGGCCATTCAGAACAGGTGTATATATACTGAGATCATGTGACAGATCATGTGACACTTAGATTTCACACAGGTGGACTTTATTTAACTAATTATGTGACTTCCGAAGGTAATTGGTTGCACCAGATCTTATTTAGGGGCTTCATAGCAAAGGGGTGAATACATATGCACACACCATATGGGGGGTTCACATTTTTTTAAACAAGTTATTTTTTTCATTTCACTCCAGCAATTTTGACTATTTTGTAAATAATCGACAGAAGCGTGCTATATGGCAGACCAATCCAAACTCATCTCGGCATGTCCAGCCCACTCATTATCTCAGCCAATCATGGTTAGCAGGAAGGTTGCTTCCTTTTTCTGTGGCTAAACCAACTAGGCTCGTAATTTAACAATTTTATTCGTATTTAATAACAAGTTTGTTATTAAGGCACATGAAAGTTCACATGTTCGAGAACGTTTTGATAAAAAAAAAGTTTATGTTCAAACGGCTCTACTGTCAAGTAGTGACCCGCGACATACGCCTAGCTTCCTGAAACGGGTCATATTTGTCTGCTGCCGAGGGACAAGAGACAGTCATGAGAAAGCGGTCATGAGAAAGCGGTCATGAGAAAGCGGTCATGGAAATAAAAGTGCTGAATTGGCTCCCTATTTAAAAAGATACAGAACAAGCTACGAAGGAAAAATACTGGAGTTTTGGTGCAGGTACAGTCAACTAGCGCAAAAACATATATTGCAATATTGTCCAAATGATTCGATATATCGTCAAAAATAATATCCCGATATGTAACTGTATCAATATATTTGCCCCATCAATATTAAATGTGATACACCTGTACATTTTTATAGTTTACTACGCTACTTGAGTCATCTCTCTCCTTCTCTCTCACCAAGCCGCACCCCCTGTCACTCAAGGAGCGAAGTTGTTCTTGCTCAACCATGAGATCCGTTGCCAACCATTCACTCTTCAGTCTGCTTGGCCAATGCAGCAGATGCAACAATATGTTGACGACAATGATGCTGCTTTCAACTCTGCTTCTTAACATAAATCCACAAGCATTCTACCATTACACTATTAGTTTGTGTCTTACTGTCTGCAAACAGCTAGTTTGTCTTTTTTTAGCAAGTAGTAGCCAGAATAAATCGTGTTCACCCCTAATGCTCATCGCTAGTTAGCTGGCTAGCTAGCTAACTAGCTAATAAATGTATGTCAGGGCTATTCAGCTATTCACTGCAGATGAGATCACTACACTGCCCGATACACCAGAGCATACTTTGCGCTTAATGGAAATCATAAACTTTATCCGATTAACAACTCTTTATGGATAGGGGGCAGCATTGGGAAGTTTGGATGAAAAGCGTGCCCAGAGTAAACTGCCTGTTACTCAGGCCCAGAAGCTAGAATATGCATATAATTAGTAGATTTGGATAGAAAACACTCTAAAGTTTCCAAAACTGTTAAAATAATGTATGTGGGTATAACAGAACTCATATGGCAGGCGAAATCCTGAGAAAAATCCAACCAGGAAGTGGGAATTCTGAGGTTTGTAGTTTTCAAGTGAATGCCTATTGAATATCCAGTGTCTGTGGGGTCAGATTGCACTTCCTAAGGCTTCCACTAGATGTCAACAGTCTTTGTTTCAGGCTTCTATTGTAAAAGGGGAGCGAATAAGAGCTGTTGGAACCAGTGGTCTGGCTGAAAGCCTTTAGTTTAGTCACGCGCACGGCCGTGAGCACGAGCTCTGTTCCCTTTCATTTTTAAAGACAAAGGAATTGTCCGGTTGGAATATTATTGAAGATTTATGATAAAAACATCCTAAAGAATGATTCTATACATCGTTTGACATGTTTCTACAAACTGTAATGGAACTTTTTTGACTTTTCGTCTGGACTTAGCGCCTGCGCCTTGTACATTTGGAATAGTAAACTAAACGCATGAACAAAAAGGAGGTATTTGGACATAAAGATTAACTTTATTGAACAAAACGAACATTTATTGTCTAACATGGAGACCTGGGAGTGCCATCAGATGAAGATCATCAAAGGTAAGTGATTCATTTTAATGCTATTTCTGACTTTTGTGACACCTCTCCTTGGTTGGAAAATGGCTGTATGGTTTTTGTGGCTAGGCGCTGACCTAACATAATCGCATGGTGTGCTTTAGCCGTAAAGCCTTTTTGAAATCGGACACAGCAGCTGGATTAACAAGAAGTGTATCTTGAATCGTATGTATAACACTTGTATCTTATATAAATGTTTATGATGAGTATTTCTGTAATTTGATGTGGCTCTCTGCATTTTCACCGGATGTTTGTTTGAGACAATGCATTTCTGAACATAACACGCCAATTTCAAATGAGGGTTTTGGACATAAAGATTAACTTTATCGAACAAAACAAACATTTATTGTCTAACATGGAGTCCTGGGAGTGCCACCGGATGAAGATCATCAAAGGTTAGTGATTCATTTTAATGCTATTTCTGACTTTTGTGACACCTCTCCTTCTTTGGAAAATGGCTGTATGTTTTTTTGTGGCTAGGCGCTGACCTAACATAATCGCATGGTCAATTTAGTGTATGTAAACTCCTGACCTACTGGGAATGTGATGAAAGAAATAAAAGCTGAAATAAATCCTTCTCTCGACTATTATTCTGACATTTCACTTTCATAAAATAAAAGTGGTGATCCTAACTGACCAAAAACAGGGAATTTTTACTAGGATTAAATGTCAGGAATTGTAAAAAAAAAAAAACGGAGTTTAAATGTATTTGGCTAAAGTGTATGAAAACTTCCGACTTCAACTGTACATTCAGTCATCCTCAGTACAGATCACTCTGGTGATGTCAGAGTTTTTAGATAAACTGAAATCTAACTTTGCAATAAGATTTGGTGAGTTTAAGTCCCCACAGAGAGTAACTTCTCCACAAAAGATAGTCAACTGAGATATGCCATGCATAAAAGGTTTCTATGTGTAAAAAGACAACACAACAAGACAGAGATGATGAAATAATAAAGAAATAGAACATAGAACAGAATGTGATGCTGGTCAACTGAGATATGCCATGCATAAAAAGGTTTCCTATGTGTAAATAAAACAAATGATGAAGCTATGTATTTGAAACAGACAAGAGAGTGGAAATTAATGTGATGCTGTTCAACTGTGTTATAAGTACAAATGTGTTCCATTATTTAAACAATTTGATACACTGAATTATGCTAATCTTAAAGCCCTTAAAATGAACTTTTAGCGACATTTAATTTTAATAAAAGTGCTTTATAAGATTATAATTGTGTTTGTGCATAGTTTTTTTATACCCGGTCTTAGGTAAAGTAATCCCATGTAGAAAATGTCTGGCCCCCCTGTATATAACCTTTTTTATATCTGGCCCCCATAAGAATATAGTTGAATATCCTTGATTTACTGAGAGCAAACATAGCTAGCTAATATCGCCTGATACCAGTGCTGGTGTAGGCCTAAATCAGCATGTTGTTTGTGCAACAGTATCTTCTAAATCAGAGATGAATGTTATCTACATGAAGTAAGAGAAAAAAAAAACATTTAATGTAGCCAAAGAATATAAGGTCAATATAAATCACTTAGAATGTATGGGTTGCCACCCTAGGGTCACGCACAACTCATAAAGCAAATTTAGAACTTTTATTATTCAAAAACATAAAATACCCTCAAATATCATCATACCGACAAACATTTGAAAAATATCGCCCAGCCCTACATTGCAAGGAACTTCAAAGCAGTTTTATCTTTTTGAAAATGGTGTATCTGGTGGTAGTGGATGTGTACTATCAAAGATGGAATGCTTACAAGATAGCTGTTCCTCTGTTGATGTGATGGAACTTTCTTCCAGCCTTCCCTGCACTGGTGTTTTTAATGAGAGGAAGTAGCGGATGTTACACAATTATTTGAAAACCCAGTGGACTTTAAAATGTACAGTGTGATTGAGTACTTTAGTACCACTGTACACAGTGTTGAAAGTTCCTCTACATGCAGCTAAGGAATGGCATGGGGGTACTTAAATTCTTTCCATTTACCATAGTGACAGAGTAGTAGAACTGGTCGGAATTTAAGAGAGACCGTTTGAGAAGAACTCAAAGACATGTTTGATAGAACTGTCAGCGTCCATCAATCAAGGAACCCTTGATTTCTGAGTAAGAAGATGGCTGAATGTCATCCAGTAATGAACCACTGTACATTTGGAATCAAATCTTAACGATGAACGTTGAATGATTCTAACAGCGGTGTCACATTTTTTCCACTTTTCCATTTTTCCTCCTGTCAATGTGATTAACAACAGATGTGTTGTATGGCGACCGGAAATAATTAGTTTATAGAATTCTGGACCGCTATCTGTCAGTGCTTCGTAAGAGTTGCCCTACTGATTTGCCAGCTGTTGTGGTAATGCATGATCACTTATAACATATCAATATGGGCCAAACTTAGTTATAACAGTTATCACAAGAGTGATACTGAGGCTTTGTTTCCATGTGACGCAATGCAATGAGTTGAAGATTCATCTCTAGGACAAGCTATTAGACTCTAGGTCTAACACTAATGAGCACATGATAAGGGGAGTGTACATTACCTTTCTGTAGATGAATAATGTCCGGGAAGTTGGCGAGTAGGCCCTGGTAGAGTGACAGTTTGTCCAGCATGTGGAAGAGGTCATACTTAGGTTGCTCCGCAAACATTTCCCCAATGTTCTCGTAAGTACGTCCCGTGTGGGAGATGGCGGTGTTGAGGGCGTCCGAGCAGTGGGGAGGGTCCAGCATGAATGCCTGACTGACGTTCTGGAAGGCGTTCCCCAGCCGCTGAAATTCCTTTCGGAAGCCTCCGAGGTGCTTCCGCACCAGTTCTGAGGTCACATGCGTAAGCTGCATGACGCTGTCATCCATTTTCTTGGCAAAGGACTTGAAGGAGTCCACACGTTCCTCCACATCCTGCAGGTCCTGGTGCTCATTTGGGATCTGGAAGGTGAGCATGAAGTTCGCGCCCATCATCTCGTCCTTCTCTGCACGCCGTTTGCCCAGCTTCCACTGCTTGTCGTCGGCGCACATGAGGAAGTGCTCGAAGCCCTCGTACTGCGACAGGACCGGGTGGCTGGTCATGTGGTCCATCCAGAGGATTAGCCGCCTCTTGCGCTTCTCGATGAAGTCCTCTTCGAAGCGCCCTGTTGCCTGTTTCTCGGGCAGGTGGGGCACGGAGATGACGGTGAACTTGTGCAGTAGACGGTTGTACAACCAGTCGAAGTGCTTGTAACGCCGGTACACAGGCCTCGCATTGTGGCTTGGGGTCACTCGGTACGATATGTAGGTCTTGATGCCTTTGAACTTGGTCTGCTTGGTAGGGTCCTCGATGGAGCAAGAGAAAGGTGTGGGGCTTTCTTTCCATTGAGGCCCTTTGGGGCCCATCTCAATGGTGTACGACTCCGCTATCTTAGCGTTCATGGGCACATCGCCCAACACAAAAGCTTCCACTCCTGAGCGGACAAAGCTGGAGAATCGGTTCAAGTTCCTGCCCACCATACTGCCCTTCCGCGAGCTGGAGATGCTGTCCTGCCTCTCCATGTAAGGTTTGGCTCGATAGTGGACATTGGGGTTGTTGGAGTGGGGGCTCTGATGGGAATGTCCATTTGCGCCACTGCGGCCATCATCGTCCACCACTGTGGAACTGTCATCCCAATCATCCCAGTCATCATCATCGTCGTCATAGTAACCTTGTTGCATGAGAAAGGGCGTGTTTGGGGCGGAGGGGAAATATGAGGAGTCATTGCCTGGAGAACCCACCGGGCTTATGGAGCAGTCTGTCAGGTTGGAGTTGGAACGAGGGCGGATTACTTCCACGTAAGAGGCCGGGAAGAGACCTCTCTGTCCTTTACTGTTCTCCCCTTGTAACCAGCCATCTACAGAGTTATCGTCAAAGATAACCAGTTCCTCATTCTCCTGTATGCTGATCTCCTCTTTGTTTTCACTTTGGAAAGTGTAGAGTGCCTTGCCTTTCATCGACATTTTGACTCTCTGATGAAAATCATATGCACACGCCGCCTAAAACCATTGTGACGCTGCTACCCTTGAGCACAACATTTTAACACGCAAATAGGTGATGTCTAAATTGTTGAACTAAAGCCCTACTATTTCAGCTCATTTCAACTGTAGTCACCCAACACTTGTTTGAATCAATAAGAAATGGTGTGAAAGAGTTATGTAAATCTAATGGTATTGTGCTGGAATGCCACAACAACTGTCAAATGGCATAAATACTGAGCTGTGCTCATGCACTATAACACGATAATAACCTTAGTGCTATATCTGGTTTTACTCCCCAAAAAAACATCTAGTGCAGTATCAAGCTGCGTATATCTACGACTCGATTACACAAGTGTCCGGGGTTGTTTTCTATACTGTGCCAAGAATCTTGTCCATCTTTTTAGTAGGCCTGTGGACTGCATACAAAAGCAGTAACATCGAATTGCAAATGGTTTTCAGTGGTTGTGAGAATCCATTCCTGTACACATACAATTAACAAGGAATATGGGCTATTTACTTTGGTATTCTTACTGCAAATATCAATTCCAAACTGGATAAATTGCTTAATACCACATGCCATGCACCCACTGCCTACTACATCAATACCATATTCCTATCGATAGCCTTATGTCCCATTAGCCTAAACGTTTTCTTTGTTTCTATTGAGGATATCCAAGCTTTACCTTCGATACTTGAAACTGCAATTTAACTTGTTGGCTATCGCAACTTGTAACTCCTCAGTCCATGCATCACACCAGCAATGACACACCGGTTCATCCGAAAACTCGTTTTCACCAAGACGCAATTGCAAACATTCGTCTATTCGTTGTAATCCTGAAGAATAGTTTGATTGTTATCCTTGCGTGATAACGTCCTCGAACACAGACTTGCTGTACATCCCACCGACGTGGTCAAACATTATCAAAATATTTTGTTTCCAGCACAAAGACAAAGTGCCCCGGGTGGAAGAAACCATTCAGCGCGGAGAGAGATGAGTAATGATATCCCAGACTAGTGCATTCTGGTCTTGATCGACATTCCTTGGACTTGCTCCATTTCCCCCGCTAAACAGGTTCTTGTGTATCTTGATCTGTTTCCTTCAATACAAAAAAGATGAAGCATTATTAGCAAATTATTAGGGTCTGCGATTAAAGCAAAGCATAGACTATTTCTTGGAGGTTATTCCTATACGTTCTGTAACAAAGTAACTATTTCCATGACGCTAGGCATGGACAATAAAACCTATGTGACGCTAACCACAATAACGATTAGCCACAAGTGGAATTTACAGTTTGCCTGCAAAAAATAAAAGTCCCCAAGTGGAAGTGAAGCAAACAGATACAAATAGTGGAATCATGCCATATTTGGACTAGATAATGCTAAACAAGGTTATAATGTTATTATATAAATTCAACAAAAGACAATAATTAGTTAATTTGACATTCAAAAATCTGTTGAAATCTCACTGATGTATTAAACTTCAATTGCATTGGGGGCTACAAAAGTATTTGGACAGTGACACATGTTTTGTTGTTTTGGCTCTCTACTCCAGCACTTTGGATTTTAAATGATACAATCACTCAGAGGTTAAAGTGTAGACTGTCAGCTTTAATTTGAGGGTATCTTCATCCATATCGGGTGAACCATTTAGCAATTATAGCACTTTTTGTACACAGTCTCACCATTTTATGGGACTAAAAGTTTTGGGACAAATTCACTTATATGTGTATTAAAGTATTAAAAAGTTAAGTATTTGGTTCCAAAATAATGAAAATATCCTCAAATTAATGCTGACAGTCTGCGCTTTAACCTCATAATTATTGTATCATTTCAAATCCAAATTGCTGGAGTGCAAAGCCAAAACAGAAAAAAATGTGTCACCGTCCCAATACTTTTGGAGCTCACTGTATTTCACACCTTTGGATTGGGGATCCATGAAATGGGGTATTAGTCGACACAGTGACACCCATAGAACAAAATTGTGATGAGTTTACGCAAATATTAGCGTCGTAGCTCTTATTGTGGGACTTTGACTGTGGGGAACTACCTTCCTATCCAGCCTATTGTGTGTATTAACCTTCATATTGCACTGTACAGCCTTATCTATGGATTGTGGAATAAATGGGGTATGAGTCAACTCAGTGTTACCCACAGAACACAATTATTCACATTCCAAGCCTGTTTCGGGTTTTCTAGTCCAAATATGGTATGGTTCCACAATTTGTATCCGTTTGTATGACTTTCATTGAGGGGCCTTTATTGTGAAGGAGAACCGCAAAAGCCACTATCGTGAACAATCATTATTGTGGCTAGCTTCACACAGGTGACAAAAGAGGACTTTTTTTTCTTCATTGAGGTCTTTTATCCATTCTCTGAAATGCAAGAAATCAGCTCTATACTGCCCCCAACATGAGAAACATAACAACATGAAGAAATGAATATGCTTTTCTCATAAGTCAATTATTTTCATATGCTACATTTACATATAGGCTATTTTTTAATTTTGTATTTATTTAATCTTTATTTAACAAGGCAAGTCAGTTAAGAACAAATTCTTATTTACAATGACGGCCTACCAAAAGGCCAAAGGCCTCCTGTGGGGACGGGGGCTGGGATTAAAAAGAAAAAAAGAATATATATATATATATATATATATATATATTCTTTTTATATATATATATATATATATATATATTCTTTTTTTCTTTTATATATATATATATATATATTAAGACAAAACACACATCAGAACAAGAGAGACAACACAACACTACGTAAGAGAGACCTAAAACAACAACATAGCAAGGCAGTAACACATGACAACACAGCATGGTAGCAACACAACATTACAACAACATGGTAGCAACACAACATGGTACAAACATTATTGAGCACAGACAACAGCACAAAGGACAAGAAGGTAGAGAAAACAATACATCACGCAAAGCAGCCACAACTGTCAGTAAGAGTGCCCATGATTAAGTCTTTGAATGAGGAGATTGAGATAAAACTGTCTGAGTTTGAGTATTGTATTTGTTGCAGCTCGTGACTACCTCAAGCTCTAAACCCTCAGAGGTAGTAATCACACCTGTGGGGAGAAGAGCATTCTTCTTACCAAACCACATTACTTATGTTTTGGAGGTGTTTAGAACAAGGTTAAGGGTAGAGAAAGCTTGTTGGACACTAAGAAAGCTTTGTAGTAGAGCATTTAACACAAAATCCGGGAAGGGGCCAACTGAGTATGACTGTATCATCTGTATATAAATGGATGAGAGAGCTTCCTACTGCCTGAGCTATGTTGTTCATGTAGGTTGAAAAGAGATTTGGGCCTAGGATTGAGCCTTGGGGTACTCCCTTGGTGACAGGCAGTGTCTGACACAGCAGATTTTCTGACTTTATACACTGCACTCTTTGAGAGAGGTAGTTAGCAAACCAGGCCAAAAATCCCTCAGAGACACCAATACTCCAATACCCACAAGAATGGAATGGTCTACCGTATCAAAAGCTTTGGCCAAGCCAATAAAAATGGCATTTGATATTGATGATTGATGATGATGATTGATGATGATGATGTTGATGTGATCGTGGAGTAGCCTATAGGCTATGAAGATTATGAGAAAGATACTGCCATTTGCAATATTTGAGATTCAAACACTAAAATGTCAATGAAGATGAGTTTCCTACTCCTCTACATGACCTTTGCTTGTGTAAGTTGTTGACAGAAATGTCAGCATTTAATGTGAGGATGGATGAAAATCCTAACGAATTTGTTTTGCACCGTACTGTAGAGCTATTGACATTTAATGCCCGTGTACACTATATACGTGTCACGTCCTGACCAGTAAAAGGGGTTATTTGTCATTATAGTTGGTCAGGGCGTGGCAGGGGGGTGTTTGTTTTGTGTGTTTTGGGGTTTTTGGTTCTAGGGGATTTTGGTTCTAGTTTTCCATTTCTATGTTCCTTTTTCTATGTGTGGCCAGGTATGGCTTCCAATCAGAGGCAGGTGTCTTTCGTTGTCTCTAATTGGAAGCCATACTTAGGCAGCCTGTTTTTTCCTGTGTTTTTGTGGGTGGTTGTTTTTCGTATAGTGCTTGTGTCCTTACAGAACTGTTGTTTGGCGTTAGTTTATATTTTGTTTAAGTGTTCTCTTATAATAAATAAAGAAGATGAGCATGATAGCTTGGTGTAGCTTTTACGACGCACCTGACAATACGGCTCATGTACACTAGCACGCGTGCTGCTTAGGCCACCCAGAGTGGCTCACTTGTGGGCATGTTGGCAGCATATGGCATCATATAGCAGCAAGTTCGATTGTGCATCAAGAATTCAGCATAGCAAGGTTGTATGAAGGTCTGGTTATTAAATGGGTAAATAGTTTAATCCATTCTCCATTTCATGAATTTATTCGCAGGTAAATAGTAATATGCTCTAAAACGCTCTGGTGACTAACAAACTTTGCTCCCCTGTTTCCAATCGTCCAAAATGCTAGGAGAACCTATTCAAGTAAGTAAATACATTTCGAAAATGTAAAAAAAAAAGTATTATTATCTAACTAGCTACAGTGCAGGCTAATTCAAAGGAGCTGCTAACGTAGCTAGCTAGCTATCTAGTCAACTTCACATACTGTATAGGTAGCTGGCTAAGTTAATTAAATATCACCAGCTATCTAACTTCATATCAGCTAGCTATCTTGATGTATTATTCACTGTAAAAAAAAAAACTCCAAATGCATTTAGAGGTAGCTAGCTAACAGCCATGGAGGTGGGTGAAAGGATAGCAGCCCCAACTGTCAAAGTGAGAGAGTAGGCTATTCTGGATAGGGCAGGTACTTTAATGTAGTTCCAGTCCCTAGAAGTGAAGACGGAGATAATAGTAACATAATATTCAGTGCGGTCTAATTTGAGTATATTGAAGTCTGTTTCTTGTGAGATTTTCAGTCCTCAGATACAGAGAGCTGTGAAAGCCAGTCTGCAAATGAAGAGATCCCATTTAAGAGGAGTGGTTCTCAGTCCTGGTCCTGGAGACTCAAAGGGGTGCACATTTTTGTTTTTGCCTTAGCACTACACAGCTGATTCAAATGATCTACTCATCATCAAGCTTCAAGTTGTATGTATGTATTCATTTGTGATGCTATCCTTGATATGATCCTGCTATTGTTGCATGCACATGTGTGTGCACATGCATTTATCTATCCAATGTTATCATGATTTGTTATAAGGGATATTATACTTTAGCAATCCACAATAACCTGGTGATGTAAAAGTCTAACAATGACATTATTCCTACAGATACCTTGTAACTAGATTCCTTCAAAATGATTGCCTACAGTTACCATGTAGGGCACCATGTAGGACACTGCAAGGTTGGATGACCAGGGCCATCTGGGACTGCCTCCTGGGGGAATTCAGGCGTCTGAAGGCTACCTGTGTCCTGCATAACTTCAGGAGGGGACCTGCAGCTCGCTGCCGTGTACTAGGGGAGATGTCTGCTGCTCTGCAGGATGTTTCAAGGATGGGGACCAACAACGCAGCCAGAAAGGCAATCTGTGTAAGGGAGCTCTTCACCTCCTACTTCTTCAAAGAGGGTGCTGTTCCCTGGCAACACCATAGACTACACTATGCACAACCAAAGGCTCTTTTAAGAGCCATCCACATTGCAATAAGAGTATTCTTCCATTTACTTAGCTATGTCAACTGCAGTTACTCAATTCCCAGTTTATCTCCCTTTGATTTCTACTTCTCAGGTGAGGGTGCTGTTTAGGTAAGGGTGTGATGTCTGTACAAAAACAGGCTATTTAAAAAATTAGAACAATTAGACTCCCACACCTACACAGATGTATCAATATGGTTGATGGATTGTGTTGTGCAATAAGCAGACTCAAGTGTATAACTGTGGTTCCTTCCACCTTTAAAGAATAGGCAAGAGGGCCAACCATGGAGAATAGTAAGACAATTCATTATTTCTATAACTACGCTATATTGTTTGTCCTTGTGTGTATGTGCATGTTTTTCAGCATAAAGTACTCTGCCTCCACTTAGTATGGACACCAAATGAGGCAACACACACAGATTCCTCTTGAACACTGCCTCGTTAACTACCTTATTTTCTCAATAACGGTCTCTCACCTTCACTTCATCCCTCTCCCCCCTTCTCCCTAAATCCTCTAGGTTAAATCAGCTGTGTCGGTGAACCCCTCCCGCATCTGAACTGGCTACATGTAGTAGTCCCAGAGTTAATGATCCAAGGTCAGTTTTGCATTTCACCTCCTGATGATTATGATGACTGACAGTGTTAGAATAAAATAAAAAACAAGGCTTAAACATGCTATCCCTCTCTCTTTCTCTCATCTGCAGGTATGTTTTGATGTGAGAGAGAATGCCAACCCCTGGTCCCATCATTGCCACTTCACCCGCTCTAAAGATAACCTTCGGGCCGACTGGGAGCCCAAGGCTGGTTAGGAGACAACATTAGAGAAATTATTATGTACTTGTGATGAACTGAGAGAATATTAGTGTAGCACTGTGATTCATCAATCATATGCTGTCTTCCCTGCTCCTCTGTTCTTACCTCTTTCCCTTTCTTTCTTTTACACCTCCCTCTCCACCTCCTCCTTCTTCCTCTGTTTTTATAATGCACACCAGGTGTGCACTGAAGTACAGATTCAACTTGTATTTATAATATAATATTACAATTATAATATTTATAATGCATGTATTATGTATTTATAACACTTGGATAATGAACTTCTTTCAATAAAGCGTTACACATTCTCTACTGGTGCAAATTAAGTCTGATTTGATTAAATACTACACCTAACCTGTGTTTATCAGATTGATGCAGATGAAGGAAATTAGATATTGAGATGAACCGGTTTTAGAGTATTTACATGAGGCATAGGAAGTGTAGTGTACTGTTTTAAAAAATTATATTTCTGTATATATGAATTACAAATAAGCCTTTAACTAGTTAAATCAATTTTCTAGTCTATTGCATAGTTACAATGTGTACCATTGATGTCCCAGGACCAGGATTGGTAAACACTGTTAAAGTGTATAATTGTAATACATACATGCAGACACCGCATCATTCAAAGACTGGAAGTTGATACTCCTGGTATTGGTAATGACTGAAAAATTATCTCACAGACATTCATACCTGAACTGCACCTTTATTTGCCAAGGTAGAGTACATGATCAGTGAATACATTAAACGTACAGGCTACAATGGGGGGATCTCATGCATGGTAATAATTACATTTATATATGACTTGCATCCTTGGTACAAAGTTATATTATATTCTACTCAATCCATAGGCTTCATTAATGTAATTCAGACTGTTTTGAAGTTGATACAACTGGCTATGATAGCTGAGCTTCATAGCTAGGTTCTGAACTAATATGTACATATACCAAACGTTTTAGGGTTCATACGCATATCGGCTACATAACTAGCTACATATCCATAGCCATACAGGTATTTTTTTATCCTCCACTGCACAATAAGCAAGAAAATAGTTAGCTAGCTGTGTTACTTCAGTTGCATTGCATGGCAAATATCAGCAAGGAAAGCTTACAAAATTGTACATTACATTTGCTGTAAATGATTTAGCTAGCTAGATTCTTTACATCCACTGTTTCACAAGACGACAGCCTGGTTTGTTGGTTGCTTCAGGAGTCCCTAAAACATTAAACAACCGGAATTACAATTTATACTCATGTCACAACACCCAAAAAGCTAGCTAGCTAGTTGGCTAATATTAGCTAGTCAGCGAGCTTGCTAAATACGATTTTTGTAAATTAACTTTATGACAAAAAATATGCATAAGCGTTTGTCTCCACATTAATGAACATATTCCTCTCAACTGTAAATTTTTTTGCATGATTCGTTATGACGTTATAATCACTTATATTTGCTTTCATCCTAGTATTTTTGTCAACCATCTTTGCTGAAGAAAGTCTCTAGCCTTGGGTTACATAGCATCAAATTCGTCACAGGATCCACTCGATATGATTGGTCATCGCCGCTGGTGATTTCCATTCATATCGAGTGGTTCCCATGAAGAATTTGATGCTATGCGACCCAAGGCTGGAGACTTTCTTCAGCAAAGATGGCTGACAGAAATGTAAGTGATTTTCCCAGTCTCCAGAAGTCCCTGGCGTCTTCGTCCCCGAGAGGATCCAAGCTTACCCGAGTTCCTCCAAGAGCCTCCGAAGACTGCCGATTTGCCCCTTCCCGAGCCGCTGCAGCTCTGCAGAGCTAGGCTGTCTCCAGCTGAACGCGTATGCAGACTTAACACCCAGAGTTGTCTGTATTACGGTACTACCGGTCATTATGTGTCTACCTGTCCCTTCAAGAGACCTATCTCATTGGTAGAAATGAGTACTCTGGTGGGTCTTAAAGATAATGTTGCTTCTCCCCCTACTCGGCCCTCTCCATGCCACCCTGCTGTGGGGCAATCAGTCCAAGTCTCTCCAGATACTCATCGACTCGGGGGCCGAAATTAGTCTTATGGACGTTACCCTGGTGTCTGAGCTGGGCATCCCCACTCAACCCCTCTCCATTCCCATGGATGTTAGAGCACTGGACAAGCGCTCTATAGGCTG
Organism: Salmo salar; assembly: GCF_965601325.2. NCBI lineage: Eukaryota > Metazoa > Chordata > Actinopteri > Salmoniformes > Salmonidae > Salmo > Salmo salar. The sequence continues at coordinate 72,219,361 of NC_138300.1, forward strand.
GGTCACACACTATACCACCACCATCAACCTACGAGTGTCGGGGAACCACAGCGAGACGATCCAATTCCTGCTAATTGGATCCAGCGACACAATCCCTCAATTGACTGGTCTACTGGTGCCATTGTGGGCTGGAGCCCATTCTGCCACGCCCATTGCCTGAAATCAGCTCTGCCTGCCCCGGGACGTCTTCCTGGGGGCTTGGAAATTTCCCTGAACCTCTCTGCCATACCCGCGGAGTACCAGGACCTCCGGGAGGGGTTCAGTAAGGCCCGAGCCACTTCGCTTCCACAACACGGACCGGTACCCAAGGAGGTTAAGCCGGATGTGCTGGCTTGCCGCTATTGCCCCGCGGCTACACCCCCGGTAGCCGAGACCTTTCCCCCCTGCTCCAAAATCAATAGCCCCTCTGCTGTTCATCCTCTGTTGCCCTTTACCCTCCGTATACTTTCTACTTTTCATGTGTCTAGATCTAAACCCATGTCTCACAGCCCTTTGTCTCTTGTTTCCAACACAGTCAACACAGTCTGCACTTGGGTCTTACCTGAAACTTGATACTTGGGCTCCCAGTCGGCCCGAAGGTTATCTTAAGAGCGGGTGAGGTGGCGATGACGGGACTGGGGGTTGGCCTCCTCTCTCACATCAAAACAAACATGTAGACGAGAGACAGATGGAGAAAGAGAGAGCATGTTTAAGCCTTGTTTTTCTTTATTCAAACACTGTCAGGCATCAATCATCAGGAGGTAAAATGCAAAACTGACCTTGGATCATTAACTCTGGGACTACTGCATCTCTATTTGTAGTACTACTTTAGTAATACTACAAATAATGATTGGCCCTCTTGCCTATTCTTTGAAGGTGGAAAGAGCCACAGTTATACACCTCAGCCTGCTTACTGCACAACACAATCCATCAATCAGATTGATACATGAGTGTACAGGTGTGGGTTATAGGGTGTCTAATTGTTCAAAATAGTTTCAATATTTTCAAAATAGCCTGTTTTGTTTTTGTGCAGACATCACAACCTTACCTAAACAGCACCCCCACCTGAGAAGTAGAAATCAAATGGAGAGAAACTGGGAATTGAATAACTGCAGTTGACATAGCTAAGTAAATGGAAGAATACTCTTATTGCAGTGTGGATGGCTCTTAAAAAAGCCTTTAGTTGTGCATAGTGTAGTCTATGGTGTTGCCAGGGAACAGCACCCTCTTCGAAAAAGTAGGAGGTGAAGATCTCCTGCACACGGATTGCCTCTCAAATCAAATCAAATGTTATTGGTCACATACACATGGTTAGCAGATGTTATTGTGAGTGTAGCGAAATGCTTGTGCTTCTAGTTCCGACAGTGCAGAAAATCTAACAAGTAATCTAACAATTCCACAACAACTACCTAATACACACAAATCTAAGTAAAGGGATGGAATAAGAATATATAGATATAAATATAAAATATATGGATGAACGATGACCGAGCGGCATACGCAAGATGCAATAGATGCTATAAAAATACAGTATATACATATGGGATGAGTAATGCAAGATATGTAAACATTATTAAAGTGATTAGTGATCTATTCATTAAAGTGGCCAAAGCGGCTATTTTTCAGTCTCTCGGTCCCAGCTTTGATGCACCTGTACTGACCTCGCCTTCTGGATGTTAGCGGGGTGAACAGACAGTGGCTCGGGTGGTTGTTGTCCTTGATGATCTTTTTGGCCTTCCTGTGACATCTGGTGCTGTAGGTGTCCTGGAGGGCAGGTAGTTTGTCCCCGGTGATGCGCTTGTGCAGACCGTACCACCCTCTGGAGAGCCTTGCCGTTGTGGGCGGTGCAGTTGCCGTACCAGGCGGTGATGCAGCCCGACAGGATGCTCTCAATTGTGCATATGTAAAAGATTGTGAAGGTTTTAGGTGACAAGCCACATTTCTTCAGTCTCCTGAGGTTGAAGAGGCACTGTTGCACCTTCTTCACCACACTGTGGTGTACGCCGAGGAACTTAAAACTTTCCACATTCTCCACTGCTGTCACGTCCGATGTGGATAGGTGGGTGCGCCCTCTGATCTTTCCTGAAGTCCACGATCATCTCCTTTGTTTTGTTGATGTTGAGTGAGAGGTTGTTTTGCTGAAACCACACTCAGAGTGCCCTCACCTCCTCCCCGTAGGCTACCTCATCGTTGTTGGTAATCAAGCCTACTACTGTTGCGTCATCTGCAAACTTGATGATTGAGTTGGAGGCGTGCATGGCCACGCAGTCATGGGTGAACAGGGAGTACAGGAGGGGGCTGTGCGCTCACCCTTGTGGGGCCCTAGTGTTGAGGATCAACAAAGTGGAGATGTTGTTTCCTGCCTTCACCACCTGGGGGTGGTGAAACCATACAAAAAATAGTCAAAATTGGTGAAGTGAAATGAAGAAAATAACTTGTTTAAAAAAAATCTAAAAAATCAAAAACGGAAAAGTGGTGCGTGCATATGTATTCACCCCCTTTGCTATGAAGCCCCTAAATAAGATCTGGTGCAACCAATTACCTTCAGAAGTCACATAAATAGCTAAATAAAGTCCACCTGTGTGCAATCTAAGTGTCACATGATCTGTCACATGATCTCAGTATATATACACCTGTTCTGAAAGGCCCCAGAGTCTGCAATACCACTAAGCAAGGGGCACCACCAAGCAAGTGGCACCATGAAGACCAAGGAGCTCTTCAAACAGGTCCGGGACAAAGTTGTGGAGAAGTACAGATCAGGGTTTGGTTATAAAAAAGATCTGAAACTTTGAACATCCCACGGAGCACCATTAAATCCATTATTAAAAAATAGAAAGAATATGGCACCACAACAAACCTGCCAAGAGAGGGCCGCCCACCAAAACTCACGGACCAGGCAAGGAGGGCATTAATCAAAGAGGCAACAAAGAGACCAAAGATAACCTTGAAGGAGCTGCAAAGCTCCACAGCGGAGATTGGAGTATCTGTCCATAGGACCACTTTAAGCCATACACTCTACAGAGCTGGGCTTTACGGAAGAGTGGCCAGAATAAAGCCATTGCTTCAAGAAAAAAATAAGCAAACACGTTTGGTGTTTGCCAAAAGGATTGTGGGAGACTCCCCAAACATATGGAAGAAGGTACTCTGGTCAGATGAGACTAAAAGGGAGCTTTTTGGCCATCAAGGAAAATGCTATGTCTTGTGCAAACCCAACACCTCTCATCTCCCCGAGAACACCATCCCCACAGTCAAGCATGGTGGTGGCAGCTTCATGCTGTGGGGATGTTTTTCATCGGCAGGGACTGGAAAACTGGTCAGAATTGAAGGAATGATGGATGGCGCTAAATACAGGGAAATTCTTGAGGGAAACCTGTTTCAGTCTTCCAGAGATTTGAGACTGGGATGCACCTTCCAGCAGGACAATGACCCTAAGCATACTGCTAAAGCAACACTTGAGTGGTTTAAGGGGAAACATTTAAATGACTTGGAATGGCCTAGTCAAAGCCCAGACCTCAATCCAATTGAGAATCTGTGGTATAACTTAAAGATTGATGTACACCAGCTGAACCCATCCAACTTGAAGGAGATGTAGCAGTTTTGCCTTGAAGAATGGGCAAAAATCCCAGTGGCTAGATGTGCCAAGCGTATAGATACATACCCCAAGAGAGTAGCAGTTGTAGTTGCTACAGAAGGTGGCTCTACAAAGTATTGACTTTGGAGGGGTGAATAGTTATGCACGCTCAAGTTTTCTGATTTTTGTCTTATTTCTTGTTTGTTTCACAATTAAAAATATTTTGCATCTTCAAAGTGGTAGGCATGTTGTGTAAATCAAATGATACAACCCCCCCAAAAATACATTTTAATTCCAGGTTGTAAGGCAACAAAATAGGAAAAATGCCAAGGGGGTGAATACTTTCGCAAGCCACTGTAGGTATTCCTCTTGTCCAGATGGGATAGGGCAATGTACAGTGTTATGGCGTTTGCATTGTCTGTTGGCTTATTGGGGCGGTAAGCAAATTGAAGTGGGTCTAGGGTGACAGGTAAGGTGGAGGTGATATGATCTTGGTTGTTAGCCTAGCGTAAAATCTCCTTTCATGCATCAATCGTTGTCTTCAAGGATGGGCGGAATGAAGGGTGCATAGGTTATCCCAAAACAGGGGCATCGTCTCCGTTATAGGCTATATGCTTTTGTCTCAGCTATACCGCTAACATCTATAATAATGGACCATAAAATTTGGTCTCAGACGGGTTGTACCCAAGCAAACCCGTCTGAGACAACAAGGTGTCCATTTAGGGCCACTCTGTGAGCCTGACAGGGAATTGCAATCCTTCTTAATGAAATCTGTGCATTAGGCCACATCCACAAGATAATAAGCCTAGGCCTTTGAGGCTACTTCATTGGAAGTGTACATAAAACACCATGCCATTACGCACAGATTTGTAAGTTAACCTTCTGTTTCGACATATAGGCTATGCCTAGCTGTTAGACTCTCTATGCAAGGTATTGGCATAGACAGGGGATTGAGGATAACATTGAAGCGAATACGAAGGGTAGCGTGCAGGGACTGATGCACGCAATTCCATAGCTGTGTTCGAATACCCATACTAACATACTGTATACTACAGACTTAATGAGTATATATTACATACTATATACTATTTGTTCATTTCAGGATTCATTCGTAAATTCTCTCCGGCTATCTACTCCGATTCCAGAGCACTCTCGTCTGTGTGTGCCAAAGCGCAGAATAGCTGATGAATTTAGGAACACTCAACACCAGTTAAATATGGCTGGTGTCAGTAAACATCAGAAAAAAAATTTTTAATTGTTGCCAGCAGCACAGTTAATCAAATTTCAAAATCAAATTTATTTTTATATAGCCCTTCGTACATCAGCTGATATTCTCAAAGTGCTGTACAGAAACCCAGCCTAAAACCCCAAACAGCAAGCAAAGCATGTGAAAGAAGCACGGTGGCTAGGAAAAACTCCCTAGGAAAAACTCCCTAGAAAGGCCAAAAACCTAGGAAGAAACCTAGAGAGGAACCAGGCTATGAGGGGTGGCCAGTCCTCTTCTGGCTGTGCAGGGTGGATACTATAACAGAACATGGTCAAAATGTTAAAATGTTAAAATGTTCATAAATGACCAGCATGGTCAAATAATAATAATCATAGTAGTTGTCGAGGGTGCAACAAGCACGTCCGGTGAACAGGTCAGGGTTCCATAGCCGCAGGCAGAACAGTTGAAACTGGAGCAGCAGCACGGCCAGGTGGACTGGGGACAGCAAGGAGTCATCATACCAGTTACTGTCACCGATGCTCTGGATCTCATGAAAACAGCCTAACCAGGTCTGCTAGGGCAAGAGAAATTGTCAGAGTGAGCTATTCTCTCATTAACGTCTGGAAGTAGCTGGCAAACTAGCTAACTTTGGCCATTTAGCTTGGGTCCTTGACTGCAGTTGTGAGGTCAGAACACTCGGACCAACCCTGCTCTTCAGCCAGAGCGTCCAGTGTGCTCCATGAACGCTCCGAGAGCAAAACACTCTGAATTTACTCATGGACAATCTGACAATGCTCTGACAACGCTCTCTGGCACTCCAGAGTGAATTTACGAACATACACAAGGTATAACGTAAACAAGTTGAGCGTACTAGCCGTTCGCCTGTCGACTGGAAATTGATGCTGTTGCTATGCAACCTCTTGCTAGCTTGTTAGCATAACAAATGACTAGCTAAACGTTTTAATATTTAGGGTGTGTTCGTAAAATCAATCTGGAGTGCCAGAGGGCGCTCTGGGCGTTCGTAAATCCAGAGCGTTGTCAGATTGTCCGTTCATAAAATCAGAGCGTTTTGCTCTCGGAGCATTCAGAGCTCACACTGGGCGCTCTGGCCTAGGAGTAGGGCTCACATTTTCAACTTGAGTCTCTTTACCAATTCCATAACCAGCATTTGGAAATCAGCTGGCTTATCCATTGAAAGTGTCATCTTGGGGTGGCAGGGTAGCCTAGTGGTTAGAGCATTGGGCTAGTAACCGAAAGGTTTCAAGTTTGAATCCCTCTGCTGACAAGGTACAAATCTGTCGTTCTGCTCCTGAACAAGGCAGTTAACCCACTGCTCCTAGGCCATTGTTGAAAATAAGAATTTGTTCTTAACTGACTTGCCTAGTTAAAATAAATTACAAATACCTAGGTATTTGGTTGGATGACAAGTTGTCCTTTAAACTTCATGTGGATAATCTTGTGACAAAGTTGAAATTTGATTTTTATTTTTGTAATAAGGCTTGCTTCCCGCTTATGGCTAGAAAGAAGCTTGTTCAGGCCACTTTTCTCTCTGTAATTGATTATGGTGACTTGTTGTATATGCATGCAACCTCCTCCGTCTTACAGAGTCTGGACTCTGTTTATCATGCATCCTTGCTGACTACTACAAATGCCAAGTCACTCACCCATCATTGCACATTATACTAAATGATAGGTTGGACCTCACTTTATATACGCAGAAAGATACATTTGTATGTGTTCATCTACAAAGCCCTTTTGGGTAAACTCCCTCTTTACCTCTGTAGTCTGGTCTCCTTCACCACCAGTAGTTACCAAACCCGGTCTGCTAGGTAGTTACTACTTAAAGTCCCCAGGACATTTACAGTATTAGGCAAGACTGCCTTCTCTTTTTATGCTCCAGACACATGGAATAGTCTACAATCCATGCTTCATCTAGATATGTTAGTGCCACGGAATGAATTTAAAATATTGATGGGAGACTGTTACAGAGGAGTGTAAATGCTTTTTTTAGGCTGGATCGTGTTGTTGTATTGTATTGTTGTATGTTTTAATTCTGTAATGTATTGATTGTTGCTGCCTTCTTGGCCAGGTCTCCCTTGAAAAAAAGAGACTATGGGTCTCAATGGGCTTTTCCTGGTTAAATAAAGCTTAAATAAATAAATAAAAGATCCGAGTGCTCAATGGCAGTCAAGCACGCAAGCTAACTGGCTAACATTGGCTAGCTACTTCCGACACAAATGAGAGAACTCCTCACTCTTACCATTTTACTTGACCTAACAGAGCTGGTTGGGTTGTTTTCATGTTATCCAGAGCATTGCTGACTGTAACTGTGCTGCTGGCAACAATTGAATTACACTTTTTTTGCCGACGTTTACTGACATTGGCGATATTCAACGGGTGTTGAGCATTCGTAAATTCATCAGTTATTCTGCGCTCTGGCACACTCAGACGAGAGTGCTCTGAAATCGGAGTAGATAGCCAGAATGAACAATGTCCATCGAAACGCACAATGACTATACCACTTAGCTAAGAATGATGTGAATAATCAAGTCAGTAAACGTTGCGTAGTGTCACATCCTGACCAGCAGAGGGAGCAATTGGATTAGTTTTGGTCAGGATGTGGCAGGGTTTTTGTGTGTGTGAATGGTTGTGTTGGTGATTAGGACTCCCAATTGAAGGCAGGTGTGTTGAGTTGCCTTTGATTGGGAGTCCTATATAGGAGTGTGTGTTTTTCTTTGGGGTTGTGGTTAATTGTTTCTTGTTTAGTGTGGTTGCACCTGACAGGACTGTTGGCTGTCAGTTTCCTTGTTTTTGTTCTTGTATAGTGTTCGTTCTAATTAAATTGAAGGATGAATACTAACTCTGCTGCATTTTGGTCCATTTCTGAAGACAGCGGTGACAGAATTACCCACCAAACCAGGACCAAGCAGCAGAGGAACGAGGAGGAAGGATGGTCGTGGGCAGAGATAAGGAGGAGCGTTTCCAGGGCTATGGAAGAGTTTAGTAAACTCGAGAGGCAGCCCCAATAATTTTTTTGGGGGGGGCACAAGGGCTGTTTGGCGGGGTGAGATGGGAGCCCCAGGCCAGCTCCCCGTACCCTTGTAGGGCAGAGACAGACTGGACAGGTCCCGTGCTTTGGGGTTGGGGCTGTGGTGAGGCCTGGGATTTTCAGGCCGGTATGCACAGTACCAGCGCCCCGCATGTGCCAGGGCGAGGTGAGCATCGAGCCGGAAGGGGTGATGCCAACCCTGCGCTCAAGACCGCCAGTGCGCCTCTACGGTCCGGTGTTTCCCGCTATACGCACTAGCATGGAGGTGCGTGTCTCCAGGCTGGCACGTCCGGTACCAGCCCCACGCATCAGGCGTCTAGTGCATCAGCCCAGCCTCGCCAGTCAAGAGTCACCAGAGCCGTCCGCCAGTCATCAGTCACCAGAGCCGTCCGCCAGTCATGAGTCGCCAGAGCCATCCGCCAGTCATGAGTCGCCAGAGCCGCCCGCCAGTCATGAGTCACCAGAGCCGCCCGCCAGTCATGAGTCGCCAGAGCCGCCCGCCCGCCCGCCAGTCATGAGTCGCCAGAGCCGCCCGCCAGTCATGAGTCGCCAGAGCCGCCCGCCAGTCATGAGTCGCCAGAGCCGCCCGCCAGTCATGAGTCGCCAGAGCCGCCCGCCAGTCATGAGTCGCCAGAGCCGCCCGCCAGTCATGAGTTGCCAGAGCCGCCCGCCAGTCATGAGCCGCCAGAGCTGCCCGACTGCCCGGGTCTGCCAGAGTGGCCCAGCCCGAGTGGCCCGCCTGCCCTCCGGCCCAGCCCGAGTGGCCCGCCTGCCCTCCGGCCCAGCCCGAGTGGTCCGTCTGCCAGGGACAGCCCGAGTGGCCCGTCTGCCCGGCGCAGCTATCGGCACCACCGAAGTGGGCGACGCCGAAGGTGGAGAGAGGTCCACGTCCCGCACCTGAGCCACCTCCAGGATAGGTGGGTTGGGGAGGGAGGGTGTAGCACAGTGCCGTCGTTGACAGCAGCCACCCTCCCTTCCCTCCCTTATTGTTTAGGGGTTATTGTTTATTGGTTTTGTTGGGGTATTGGGGATTTTTTGTTGTGTTTTCTTTTTGTAAGGTGCATTACGGGGTCTGCACCTTGGGGGGGGGGGGGGGGGGGTACTGTCACATCCTGACCAGCAGAGGGAGCAATTGGATTAGTTTTGGTCAGGATGTGGCAGGGTTTTTGTGTGTGTGAATGGTTGTGTTGGTGATTAGGACTCCCAATTGAAGGCAGGTGTGTTGAGTTGCCTTTGATTGGGAGTCCTATATAGGAGTGTGTGTTTTTCTTTGGGGTTGTGGTTAATTGTTTCTTGTTTAGTGTGGTTGCACCTGACAGGACTGTTGGCTGTCAGTTTCCTTGTTTTTGTTCTTGTATAGTGTTCATTCTAATTAAATTGAAGGATGAATACTAACTCTGCTGCATTTTGGTCCATTTCTGAAGACAGCTGTGACAGGTAGTTAGTTTGATAGCAGATAGTTAATATACTACCTGACAAGTTCGATGTATTAGTAGTCAACCAACGTTAGGTAACTAGTTAACATACCAGTAAAGTACGGGGCCCTAAAAGCACAGAAATAGTGTCCACTGCATGTATACTTCGTATTTTGGTAAATTTAGTACGACATCCGGGAACTTTTGGCATACTAACTATATCCATACTAGGACCAATAAGCATACTACATACTCAATTCACGTCACAAATAGTACAGTTAGTGCGGTTAGTATGAGTATTCGAACACAGCTAGTGACAGTACCAAGAAAGTTAACTCCATTTGGTGTCCTGACAACACACCATGGCAGTTAGAGTGGTACAGCATTGCTTTGGGGATATCTGGTGTACGTGCGTGTGACTTCCTTTTTAGTTAAATTGTTCGTTTTTTTGGTATTATTATTATTTTTTATATTGCAGAAAAAACTGCATACAAACAAGAAGTATACAAACAGACAATAACATATGCTAGGGGGTACAACAAATGACAGATTGTACAAAGACTTTAAAAGATGCACACATATTGATTGTTTTAACAGCTTTCTTATTAGAAGAATGTAGAACAGTCTTAATGTACTGCATGAATTCCTTATAGAAAACACAAAAGAGGGTTTTTTTATTAGTGAATTTACATTTATGAATATGACATTTCCCATTAGCACAATTAGATTTATGAGGTAAAATAGTTTTTCTTTATCCTTTTTATAGTTAAGTCATCAAGAACCTATTTTTGTCACATGAGATGACACTGGAGAGACGAAGCAGGTACTGGGAGTAAAACATTTAATAAAGATGGACATGGAACGAGACAGGAACAGCGTCAGCAAACTAATACTAAAGACAAAAAAACAATACAATGCAGCAATGCAGATCTGGAGAACTGACAAATATAGGGGAGGAAATAAACAGGTGATGAATGAGTCCAGGTGAGTCCAATATCGCTGATGCGTGTGACGAGGGAAGGCAAGTGTGCATGATGGATGGCAGGAGTGCGTGATGCAGGGCAACCTGGCGCCCTCAAGAGCCAGGGGGAGGGAAGAGCGGGAGCAGACTTGACAATTTTCCTCCCCCGATTTGCTTTGGGGTCTGTTATTGAAGAATAACAACAGCTAACAGCTATTTATTGTTTAATGCAGTCATCTCTATTTCATTTAAATAAATCAAAATATATCCTTTGAAACAATTGCAGAGACATTGGCAACTTTGAATTTGTAGTCAACTTCCTTGTGAAGTTATAATGATATGGAGGTCACAGAGACAGATAAATATCTTGGGTGCGTTCGTAAGCTCACTCTGGCTATCTACTCCGATTTCAGAGCACTCTGGTTTCCGAAACTCGGTTGTTATGACAGGTGTAAGTAAACATCGGCAAAAATGTATTTGTCACGACTCCTGCCGAGGGTGACTCCTCTCCCTGTTTGGGTAGCGCTCGGCGGTCGTCGTCACCGGCCTACTAGCTGCCACCGATCCCTTTTTCCCTTTTCTGTTGGTTTTGTCTTAATTGTTTGCACCTGTGTTGATTAGTGTTTAGTGGAGTATTTAAGCCCGTTTCCCCACCTGTTCTGTGTGCGGGCTTACTTTCTGTTGTCGACTGTTGTTTATGCAGTGGTACGTGTTATTGGATTATTGTGTTTGTTGGATCACACCCAGTTGTGTTTTCGTGGGTGTACTTTTCTGTTACGGTGCAATTCATTAAAAGCCCGTTAGCAACTACTCCTGTTTCCTGCGCCTGACTCCACACCCACTACTGCAGACGTTACAGAAGCCCTCACCATACAAGTATGGAGTCAGCAGGAGCAGCCACCACCCCTCTCCCGTCTATGGAGGAACGGGTCCTCCACCACACCACCGTGCTCCATCGAATCGGGTCGGCGATGGACCAAATGATGGAGAGGATGGATCGATGGGAGAGGAGTGGTCTCCTCTCTTCGTCCCCGACTCACCAGAGTAGTCTACCTACTCCGCTCCCTCCTACGTCAGGTTCTGGAGCATTGCGTCTTGCGCTCCCGAGGGAGTATGATGGAGGAGCAGCGGGATGTCAGGGGTTTCTGCTGCAGATTGACTTATACCTGGCTACAGTGAGACCGACTCCCTCGGGAGAGGAGAGTGTCAGCCTCCTCGTCTCCTGCCTAACGGGGCGAGCGTTGGAATGGGCCAACGCGGTCTGGAACAGCCCCAACTCAGCGAGGGAGAATTACCCTGAGTTCACCCGCCGATTCCGGGCCGTATTCGATCACCCTCCAGAAGGCCGGGCGGCGGGTGAGCGACTGTTCCATCTCAGGCAGGAGACGAGGAGCGCACAAGACTTCGCTCTGGAGTTCCGGACCTTGGCTGCGGGGGCCGGGTGGAACGACATGGATCATTTCCGGTGCAGTCTCCGGGAGGACTGCACCGGGGAGCTAGCGTGTCGGGACAATACACTCTCCCTGGATGAACTGATAGACATGTCAATCCGACTGGACAATCTGCTGGCTGCCCGCGGGCGTTCAGAGGGGGTCCTGTCAGTTCCACCTCCTAGCCTTCCGGCGCCCATTCCCATGGAGCTGGGAGTGGTCCATCTAAGGAAACCGGAGGAGGGCGCTCCTCCTGCACCAATTGTGGTCGCCGAGGACACACGGTCGACCGGTGCTGGGGGGGGTCCCTCTGGGAGTCGAGAAGGCAGGCAGAACACTCCTCGTTCACCCCAGGTGAGTCAGCACCAAACTCAACCAGAACCCTCTGTTGGTCATATGTTTGTTTTAATTTTTTTTCTTGATTTTCTCCCTTGTTCCCAGCATAGGGCGCTAGTCAATTCAGGCGCAGCGGGGAACTTTATGGATCGCGGACTCGTCCTTAAGCTGGGAGTTCCGTTAGTACCGTTAGATTCCCCCTTTCCCGTGCACTCCCTAGATAGCCGGCCATTAGGGTCAGGGCTGGTCAGGGACACTACGGTGCCGCTGGACATGGTAACGCAGGGGAATCATAAGGAGCGAATTAATTTTTTCCTTATCGATTCGCCTGCGTTTCCAGTGGTGCTAGGAGTGCCCTGGCTGGCCAGTCACAATCCTAAGATTTTGTGGAAACAGGGGGTTCTCCAGGGGTGGTCAGAGGAGTGTTCGGGTAGGTGTCTGGGAGTTTCCATCGGTGCCATGTCGGTGGAGAGTCCAGACCAGGTTTCCACTGTGCGCATTCCCCCTGAGTATGCCGATTTGGCTCTCGCCTTCTGTAAGAAGAAGGCGACTGAATTACCACCCCATCGACAAGGGGATTGTGTGATAAACCTCCTGGCAAACGCTGCGCTTCCCAGGAGTCACGTGTACCCCTTGTCTCAGGAGGAGACGTTGGCTATGGAGACATATGTCACGGAATCTCTGAGACAGGGGTTCATTCGGCCCTCCATCTCACCCGTCTCCTCGAGTTTCTTTTTCGTGAAGAAAAAGGGGGGAGGTCTGCGTCCGTGCATTGATTATAGAGGTCTAAATTCCATCACAGTGGGGTTTAGTTACCCACTACCTCTCATCGCTACGGCGGTGGAATCATTTCACGGAGCACGTTTTTTTCACGAAACTGGATCTCAGGAGCGCGTATAATCTGGTGCGTATTCGGGAGGGAGACGAGTGGAAAACCGCATTTAGTACCACATCGTGCCACTATGAGTACCTCGTCATGCCGTATGGGTTAAAGAATGCTCCAGCCGTCTTTCAATCCTTTGTAGACGAGATTCTCAGGGATCTGCATGGGCAGGGCGTGATAGTGTATATCGATGACATCCTGATTTACTCCACCACCCGCGCCGAGCATGTGTCCCTGGTGCGCAGGGTGCTTAGGAAGTTGCTGGAGCAAGACCTACATGTCAAGGTTGAGAAGTGTGAGTTCTCCAAACGAGCCGTCTCCTTCCTGGGTTATCACATTTCCACCTCGGGGGTGGTGATAGAGTGTGACCGCATTAAGGCCGTGCATAATTGGCCGACTCCAGCCACGGTGAAGGAAGTGCAGCGGGTTTTGGGTTTTGCCAATTACTACCGGAGGTTTATCCGGAGTTTTGGCCAGGTAGCGGCTCCCATTACCTCGCTGCTGAAGGGGGGGACCGGTGCGTTTGCATTGGTCGACAGAGGCGGACAGGGCTTTCACCCAGTTGAAGGCACTGTTCACTGATGCACCTGTGTTGGCGCACCCGGACCATTCTTTACCATTCATAGTGGAGGTGGACGCGTCCGAGGCTGGGGTGGGTGCCGTGCTATCTCAGCGCTCGGGTACGCCACCGAAACTCCGCCCCTGTGCTTTCTTTTCTAGGAAGCTCAGTCCGGCGGAGCGTAACTATGATGTGGGGGACAGGGAGCTGTTGGCTGTGGTCAAGGCTTTGACCGTGTGGAGACACTGGCTTGAAGGGGCTAGACACCCTTTTCTCATCTGGACTGACCACCGGAACCTGGAGTATATCCGGGCAGCTAGGAGACTGAACACGCATCAGGCACGGTGGGCCATGTTCTTTACCCGGTTCCAGTTCACTATTTCATATCGACCAGGTTCCATGAACACGAATGCCGACGCACTGTCCCGTCTTTATGATACTGAGGATCGGCCCATCGATCCTACTCCCATCCTTCCAGCCTCTAAGCTGGTCGCACCGGTGGTATGGGAGGTGGACATCGAGCGGGCGCTACAGCTGGAGCCTGCGCCTTCCAACTGTCCAGCAGAGCGTAAGTACGTGCCGCTTGGTGTCCGTGATCAATTGATTCGATGGGCTCATACGTTACCCTCGTCGGGTCATCCTGGCGTGGCGAGGACAGTGCTAGGCCTTAAGGGGAAGTACTGGTGGCCCACCTTGGCTAAGGACGTGAGGTTTTATGTCTCTTCCTGTTCGGTGTGCGCCCAGAGTAAGGCTCTTAGGCACCTCCCTAGAGGGAAGTTACAACCCCTCCCCATTCCACAGAGGCCGTGGTCCCACCTGTCGGTGGACTTTCTCACCGATCTTCCCCCGTCTCAGGGGAATACCACGGTCTTGGTAGTTGTGGATCGGTTTTCTAAGTCCTGTCGTCTCCTCCCGTTGCCCGGTCTCCCTACGGCCCTACAGACTGCGGAAGCTCTATTCACCCATATTTTCCGGCACTACAGGGTGCCGGAGGACATCGTTTCTGATCGGGGTCCCCAGTTCACGTCCCGTGTATGGAAGGCATTTATGGAGCGCCTGGGGGTCTCGGTCAGCTTGACCTCCGGTTATCACCCCGAGAGCAATGGGCAGGTGGAGAGAGTTAACCAGGAGGTGGGTAGGTTTTTGCGGTCGTACTGCCAGGACTGGCCAGGGGAGTGGTCCAGGTACATAACTTGGGCCGAACTGGCCCAAAACTCACTCCGCCACTCCTCCACTAACATTTCACCATTTCAGTGTGTGTTGGGCTACCAGCCGGTCCTGGCACCGTGGCATCAGAGCCAGACCGAGGCTCCTGCGGTGGAGGATTGGGTGCAGCGCTCCAATGAGACTTGGAGGGCCATCCAGGAGGCCCTTAAGGAAGCAGGGGGACGACAGAAGAGGAGCGCTGACCGCCACCGCAGTGAGACCCCCGTATTCCAACCAGGGGACAGGGTCTGGCTCTCGACCCGAAACCTGCCCCTTCGCCTGCCCTGCCGGAAGCTGGGTCCGCAGCGTGTGGGGCCCTTCAAAGTCCCGAGGAGGATAAACGAGGTGTGTTACCGATTACAACTTCCTTCGTATTATCGTATTAACCTCTATGGGCTAGGCGGGACGAATTCGTCCCTCCTACGTAACAGCCACTTGAAGCCTGTGGCGCGATTTTCAAAACCTTAAAAATCCTATTACTTCAATTTCTCAAACATATGACTATTTTACAGCTATTTAAAGACAAGACTCTCGTTAATCTAACCACACTGTCCGATTTCAAAAAGGCTTTACAACGAAAGCAAAACATTAGATTATGTCAGCAGAGTACCAAGCCAGAAATAATCAGACACCCATTTTTCAAGCAAGCATATAATGTCACCAAAACCCAGAAGACAGCTAAATGCAGCACTCACCTTTGATGATCTTCATCAGATGACAACCCTAGGACATTATGTTATACAATACATGCATGTTTTGTTCAATCAAGTTCATATTTATATCAAAAAACAGCTTTTTACATTAGCATGTGACGTTCAGAACTAGCATACCCCCCGCAAACTTCCGGGGAATTCGCTAACATTTTACTAAATTACTCACGATAAACGTTCACAAAAAGCATAACAATTATTTTAAGAATTATAGATACAGACCTCCTCTATGCACTCGATATGTCCGATTTTAAAATAGCTTTTTGGTGAAAGCACATTTTGCAATATTCTAAGTACATAGCCCAGGCATCACGGGCTAGCTATTTAGACACCCGGCAAGTTTAGCACTCACCATAATCATATTTACTATTATAAAAGTTTGATTACCTTTTGTTGTCTTCGTCAGAATGCACTCCCAGGACTGCTACTTCAATAACAAATGTTGGTTTGGTCCAAAATAATCCATCGTTATATCCGAATAGCGGCGTTTTGTTCGTGCGTTCCAGACACTATCCGAAATGGTAAAGAAGGGTCGCGCGCATGGCGCAATTCGTGACAAAAAAATTCTAAATATTCCATTACCGTACTTCGAAGCATGTCAACCACTGTTTAAAATCAATTTTTACGCCATTTTTCTCGTAGAAAAGCGATAATATTCCGACAGGGAATCTCCTTTTCGGCAAACAGAGGAAAAAATCACAAAGGCGGGGGCGGTCGGGTCACGCGCCTAAGCCCAGAGTCCCTTGATCGGCCACTTGAGAAAGGCGATAATGTGTTTCAGCCTGGGGCTGGGATGACGACATTCTGTTTTTTCCCGGGCTCTGAGCGCCTATGGACGACGTAGGAAGTGTCACGTTAGAGCAGAGATCCTTAGTAAAAGATAGAGATGGAAAAGAAGTTCAAGAAATGGTCAGACAGGCCACTTCCTGTAAAGGAATCTCTCAGGTTTTGACCTGCCATTTGAGTTCTGTTATACTCACAGACACCATTCAAACAGTTTTAGAAACGTTAGGGTGTTTTCTATCCATATGTAATAAGTATATGCATATTCTAGTTACTGGGTAGGAGTGGTAACCAGATTAAATCGGGTATGTTTTTTATCCAGCCGTGTCAATACTGCCCCCTAGCCCTAACAGGTTAACCCCTCGTTTCATGTGTCTCTCCTCAGGCCGGTGGTAGCTGGTCCCTTACAAGACGGTGAGGTGCCGGTGGTCCCCCCGCCCTCTCTGGACATCGAGGGGCCCCCGGCGTATACAGTACGTGCCATCCTGGACTCTAGACGCCGGGTGAGGGGCCTGCAGTACCTCGTGGACTGGGAGGGGTACGGTCCGGAGGAGAGGTGCTGGGTGCCGGTGGGGGACATACTGGACCCAACACTATTGAGGGATTTCCATCGTCTCCACCCGGATCACCCTGCGCCTCGCCCTCCGGGTCGTCCCCGAGGCCGGTGTCGGCGCGCTGCGGGAGCCGCGCATCAGGGGGGGGTACTGTCACGACTCCTGCCGAGGGTGACTCCTCTCCCTGTTCGGGTGGCGCTTGGCGGTCATCGTCACCAGTCTACTAGCTACCACCGATCCCTTTTTCCCTTTTCTGTTGGTTTTGTCTTAATTGTTTGCACCTGTGTTGATTAGTGTTTAGTGGAGTATTTAAGCCCGTTTCCCCACCTGTTCTGTGTGTGGGCTTACTTTCTGTTGTCGACTGTTGTTTATGCAGTGGTACGTGTTATTGGATTATTGTGTTTGTTGGATCACACCCAGTTGTGTTTTCGTGGGTGTACTTTTCTGTTACGGTGCAATTCATTAAAAGCCCGTTAGCAGCTACTCCTGTTTCCTGCGCCTGACTCCACACCCACTACTGCAGACGTTACAGTATTAAGTTGTTGCCATAACACAGTTATAGTGACTTACCCTCTAGATAAGATAAAAACATTCTAACCAGCTCTGCTAGGGCAATTACAATTTTCAGTGTGAAGTGTTCTCTTTGTTTCTGGAAGTAGCTAGCAAGTTAGCCAACTTTAGCTAGCTAAAGTGCTTGACTGCTGTTGTGAGGTCAGAACGCTCCAATCAACCTAGAGCATCCAATGTGCGCTCAGAAAGCTCCAAGAACGAAATGCTCTGAATTTACCAACAAACGCTCTGAATTTACAAATGACCCAGAGCGCACTTTGACACACTGGAGCCAATTTACGAAAACACCCCTTGATTCCATGTTTAGTGTTATATCTTTGGTGTAGACGTGATGCACTTTGATGTTCTACAAGTGGCTTGAGGCAGTCGGTATAAAATAGTGATTTTAAGTGCAACTTTAGTGATGATGGTTTTGGGAAACAGCTCGGAGATTTAATGATGCTCCTACAAAGGTTCTAACATGAACTGAGCCTTAAAAGCTGCAATATGTAACTTTTATGGCAACCCAACCAAATTCACATAGAAATGTGAGTTATAGATATGTCATTCTCATTGAAAGCAAGTCTAAGAAACGGTATATATGTTCTATGTGTGCTATTTCTATGCTTCCTGATTTTTAAGTACATTTTTTGCTTCTTTCACTTTCGGTTTTGTACACCAGCTTCCAACAGCTGAAAATACAATATTTTTGGTTATGGAAAATATATTGCACTGCGGATTAGATGGTACAATGATTATCTACACTATAGTTGCTTGTTTTGTAAAATAACCTGAAATTAGGCGAACTATTCGAATTTTAGCAACCAGGAAATGGTGGCGCGATTTCTGCATAGTGCATCTTTAAGATGCTTTGGGGAAACCGGGTCCTGGACAGGGTTTATCGTTTTTGTTATTGTGAGAACTGAATTGTAGGGACGCACTGGGTGTGACGCAGGGTGGAATGGAGGCGTCTGGAGAAGTGACGGCTGAAAATCTGTTTGCGTGTGGTGAATTAGGATAGATAAACTACGATTATTCAATATAGCTAAGTTAATAGATTTGAACAAAGATAAACGAAACGGAAAGGAAATCCGGTGGAGGTGGTTGAGCAACAATGGGCGGGGACTGGAGCAGAGATGGATGGAAAGGAAGGGGGGTTAGGAGTTGAGGAGGATGGTATGGAATGTTGTGGTGGAGTGGAAAAACATGGAGGTATAGTAAGAGTAAAGTTTAAGGAGAAGAGGATGCCTGAGGAGCCCTCTTGTCAGAGGAGTGTAATGAAAAGGGAGGTTCGGGTCACAGTGTTGTACTGAGAGAAGTAGAGTTCAAGGTGTTGGTGAAATTTAAGGATCAAGGTGGAGTCACGCCGTTGAGTCTAGGACCAAAAGGCTTCTCAACAGCTTCTACCTCCAAGCCATAAGATTCCTGAACATCTAATCAAATGACTACCCAGACTATTTGCATTGCCCCTCCCCTTTTACGCTGCTGCTATTCTCTGTTTATTATCTATGTATCGTCACTTTTACCTACATGTACATATTACCTCAATTACCTCAACTAACCGGTGCCCCCGCACATTGACTCTGTACCGGTACCCCCTGTATATATTATTTTTTACTTATCTATTTTTCTTAACTGCATTGTTGGTTAATTAAGGGCTTGTAAGTAAGCCTTTCATTGTAAGGTCTACACCTGTTCTATTTGGTGCATGTAACAAATAACATTTGATTTGATATCGATTTTTTTATTTGTATGTAAACGTGTGATTGACAGTAGCATGCCAGATCAAACAAGACGGAAGTGGGTGAAGGGAGTTATTACAGGAGTTCCAGAAATTGTTAACATGCAAGAAATAAAGAACCCCTTGATGGGAGGCTCTCTTATTGAGATAAAGCGCCTCCAGATGCCACGAGATGGGAAGAAGGGGGTAGTTTGTCAATGCTACTAAACTTTGAATATCTGGTACTGCCAGAAAAAGTTAGGATTGGGTATATGAGTTACTATGTGCAAGCATATGTTCCGAAACCATTATGTTGCTATAAATGTCAAAGGTTTGGGCTTTGTGGTAACGGTGTGTAAAGGCAAAAGGAGATGTGCGAAGTGTGGGGGAAAACATGCATATGGGGAACGTGGAGATGGGGTCCAGTTAAAGTGCTGAAACTGTGGGGGCGCCCATAGTGTAGTGTATGAGGGCTGTTCAGTGATGAAAAGACAGATGGAAGTGCAGCAGGTGAGGAGTAAGCGTAACATCTCGTATGCAGAAGCAGTGAAGGTAGTTCACGCAGAAACAAGCGGGGCACCTAGAAGAGCTGGTATGCCAGGGCAGATTGAGATGCAGGTTGGGCATGATGGAGGGAACAGAATGGGGGAGAACACAAGAATTTTCCTCCAGACCAAAGGGACAGCGATGGGGAGCATTATGACTCCTAATTATGCTAACCTATATCTAGGAATGTTTCAAAATCAGGTGGTGCTGAATCCAGACCTTAACCCTTTTTTCTCCAATATTCTCCTTTCAGAGATATTTGGATGACATTTTCGTGATCTATAAAGGCACCCAGGAAGAACTTTTGGAATTCCATGCTTACCACTAGGCTACCTGGGGCGGCAGGTAGCCTAGTGGTTAGAGCATTGGGCCTGTAACTGAAAGGTTGCTGGATTGAATCCCTGAGCTGACAAGGTCAAAATCTGTTGTTCTGCCCCTGAACAAGGCAGTTAACTGACTGTTCCCCGGTAGGCTGTTATTGTAAATAAGAATTTGTTCTTAAGTTAACTGACTTGCCTAGTTAAATAAAGGTAAAAAAAAATCTGAACACTATAACCTATGACAAATCAGTTTTCTTGATGTGATAGTTATTAAGGACCAAACCTCCCTCTCTACAGATCTCTATAGGAAACCTACGGACAGGAAAACCCTCCATAGAGGTGACAGCTTTCATCCACGTCCACTTATTAAAAGTCTCCCTATAAGTCAATTCAGTCATATCTGAAGAATATGCAGATCTTATCAGAAACAGACCACTGACCTCACACAAAGATTTAAGGAAAGGGGTACAAAGACAATTTGGTAAAACATGCCAATGATCGTTTTGAAGAACTAACACAGTTGGAAAGCCTTCAACCAAAAGTCCAAGAAAAAGCAGAACATATCCCATTATGCTTTACCCACTACTCACGATTGGGGAAGGCATTTAAGGACATTATATGGAAGCACTGGTACATTATTGATACTGACCCACAATTGAAACCCATTTTTAAATATCCCCCACGTATGATTTTTAAAAGACCCCCAAACGTGTGTGATATTGTGGTTAAATCTGATTACCCACCAGAGAAAAGGGAAACTTTTTTGGACAAGGTTCCGGAGGGTAATTACAAATGTGGCCAATGTGCTCAATGCAGCTTTAAGTACAAATGCAACTCATTTACCCAACCCCGCACATGACAAAGATTTAAGATCAAGGGCCTGATTACCTGCATGTCCACCAATGTTATTTACATGTTGAAATGTCCTTGTGGTCTGTCTTACATAGGGAAAACCCTTAGAAGCCTTATGACGTGGATCAGTGAGCACTGCAGCAATATACGGACAGGTGAGGCAAAAAAATCCAGTTGCTGCTCAGAAATGGTCAAGATGTCGTGCAGGGGAGGGGACATTGAGATTAAACTTCTTCAAAGGGAATCTTTCTGGATCCACAGTTAATGTCTGCTTCCAAATCACACTCTCAAACACGTAGATCCCCTGAACGCAGCTCACTTTTCAGCCCACTTTCCAGCTCACACTCTCAAACACATAGATCCCCTGAATGCAGCTCACTCTCCAGATCCCAATCACCTGAATTCTGATCACCTGTTCACACACCTGTATGTCATTATCAAACACTATTTAGTTCAGTTCTTTGCACCCCATCATTGTGAGGTATTTTTTGTTTTGTGACATACTTCTATTCAGTGTGCTGGGTTTCCCTGTAATTTACACCTCCTGTGTATGAAAGTTTTTTTTCTGCCTCACTAATGACGCCTATTCCTTGACTGTACTTTAGCCTATCGGATTTCCTGTTGTCAACCTATTGCCTGATCTCCCGGACAACGTTACTAGCCTTTTCCCTGCCTTTATTGTTGCCTTTTTGGACCCCCTGTGTATGACCTTCTGCCTGCCCCTGGACCCAACTACCTGCCTCCTCCTGTTGTCCTTTACAATAAACACCTGCCACTCCCTGCGCTTGAAACCAGCTCTCTGTCTCCCATTGTGTTCATTACACACAGGCTCAACACACTGTCTCCTCTTGGCCTTAATGAGGAGTTTGACTTTAAACCGTTTTTATAGTCTAAGTGTCTAAATTGTGTTTTTTTTTAATCCTAATTGAATATTGTATGTATATTACTGTAAATATTGATCACATTCCCTGCGTATAATCGCGTATTTTTACATTGAATGTTAATATTGGGAAACGATGTTATACATTTTTTACCTCCTGTTTCATGACGTTATATATAGGACCTTCCACCCCCACCTTCGATATGGATGCCTGATGAAGACCTAAGGGTTGAAATTTGTTGTAAATAAATATCACCTGGGAGCATGAGCAGCAGTGTGCAGCGTTTTCCTTGAGTTTGCCTACAACTCAAGCACCTGTGGAAAGTACCTGGATGTGCATATGTTCTTCAGCTTTTGAAAATGTACAGGATGATAATCATTCCAGCCAGGAATCATGTATTGGTTAATTTTGATTACAGTGTTAATCCTACACTGGAATGCCAGAAGTTTGCTGGCTAATGGGCAAGAGCTCAAACAGTTTATTGAGGAGGTACTTGCCAAACCTGATGTTTTATGTCTCCAGGAGACATGGCTAAAACCTAATCTAGATTTTGTATTACAAGGTTATGTTGCAGTCCGTAGAGATAGGGTGGCAGGGGGAGGAGGAGGGCGTGCTACCTTTATAAAGTGGGGGATCCCATATAGGTGTGTGGGAGAGGGAGTGGAACAGGAGTATGTAGTAATAGAGGTGTGGTTGGGAGGGAGGGGGGAATATGGTATTAGTGAACTTTTACAACCGGTGTAAGAGACTGGAGTTGCTGACCCTTGGGAATGTAGTAGATCAAGATAGGAGACGGGTAATGTGGTGTGGGGATTTTAATGCTCACAGTGAGCTCAGGGGAAGGTTATGGACTGATGTAAACTGACAAGTGTTGGAGAAACTACTGGATGAGAAAGGGCTTGTGAGTTTTAATGACGGCCAAAGGACCAGCATTGACCCAGTAACTGGAAATGAATCTGCTCTGGATCTTACTTTGATTTCAAATTCAATGGCAGGCAGATGTGGTTGGGAGGTTTTGGAAGAATCTACAGTGGGTAGTGATCGCTATCATGTCCTGTGTACTATCGGATTGAGGGAGGAAGAATCAGTAGGAACTGGATTGAGGAGATGGATATTTGGGGAAGCGGAATGGGGTCAGTTTCAGGAATTGAGTGAATAGGAGCTGTCTCAGGTAGATCTTAATTCAGATATAGAAACAGTCAATGAGGGAATAAGAGGAGCAATAGTAGGGGCTGCAAGGCAGATGATTCCCATGGGTACAGGGGGGAGAAAGAGTAACGCAGTCCCTGGTGGAGTGAAGAGTGTAGAGAAGCCGTGAAGAGTAGGAAAAGTGCTTTCAGAATGTTGAAAAGGTCCCATAATTACCAGCACTTCATTCAGTGTAAACAAGCACAAGCAGTAGTAAGGAGGATCATTAGGATAGCTAAGAGGGAGTATTGGCGCCGGTTTTGTGAAAACATCGGCAGGACCACTCCTGTGGGAGGGGTATGGGGGATGATTAAGAGGATGAGTGGGGTCAGAAGAGATTGGGATCTCCCTGTGCTGATAAGTGGGGAGATTGCTGCGGTGAGAGATATGGAGAAGGCAGAGATGTTAGCCCAGGCATTTGTGAAGGTGCACAGCTCCAATAATCTGACAGAAGAGGGGCAGCGTGGGAGAGTGAGGGTCAGAGAGAGATGGTGGGGGAAACATTGAATGGCCCTTTTACTTTGGTTGACATGAAGAGAGCATTAGCTAAAGCTGGGGTAACATCTCCTGGGAAGGTATTTGGCTTTTACACAGATCTCAGTGACACTGCAATGGGAAAGTATTAGGCTTTTACAATAAGGTGTGGTAGGACAGGAAACTGCCTGAAACCTGGAAGCAGGCGGTAGTGGTGCCAATGAGGACACCTGGGAAAGACCCAACAAGTCCTTCAAGCTATAGGCCGATAGCGTTGACATCTCATGTACCTAAACTTATGGAAAGGATGATAACGGAAAGGCTGACTTACTTTCTAGAGATTAAGGACTAATGTAACCAGATCAAAGTGGGTTCAGGAAAGGCAGGGGAACGATGCATCCTGTACTGTGCCTTGAGTCATTCATACGGAAGGGACAGGCAAATAAGGAGGTGGTGGTAGCTGTTTTCTTTGATGTAGAAAAGGCTTATGATATGATGTGGAAGGAAGGAAGGCCTACTTATTAAACTGGATAACATGGGGGTTGGATGAAGGGTTTTTAACTGGATAAAGGATTTTCTTTTTGGGCAATCAATACAAGTGAGGCTGGGGAGCTCTATGTCAGAAAGCTATGAGGTGGATAATGGTACCCCCCCAGGGAAGTGTGATTAGTCCTTTGCTGTTCTCCGTTATGATTGATGGTGTATTCTCTAAGGTAAGACCTGATATTGGGAGGTTACTGTTTGCGGATGATGGAGCGCTGTGGAAGAGAGGGAGAAATACTACACATACAGCCAGAAGAGTTCAAGAAGAGATTAGTGAAGTAGAGCAGTGGACCCTGAGGTGGGGCTTCAAGTTTTCAGTTGAGAAAACACAGACTGTGTTTTTATGTAGAAGGAATGATAGGAGGAAATATACTTGAAGTTGGATGAAAGGAATCTGGAGAGGGTGGGAAGGTTTAGGTTCCTGAGGATCTGGTTTGACACTCAAATGACATGGGTGGAGCATATTAACAGAGTAGTTGTCAAAGGAAAGAAAATATTGAATGTGATGTGTTGCTTTTCAGGCATGGAGTGGGGAGCAGATAGAATGTCGTTGAAAATGATATAGATACAGTTGAAGACAGAAGTTTACATACACTTAGGTTGGAGTCATTAAAACTCATTTCTCAACAACTCCACAAATTTCTTGTTAAGAAACTATAGTTTTGGCAAGTTGGGTAGGACATCAACTTTGTGCATGACACAAGACATTTTTCTAACAATTGTTTACAGATAGATTATTTCACTTATAGTTCACTGTATCACAATTCCAGTGGGTCAGAAGTTTACATACACTAAGTTGACTGTGCCTTTAAACAGCTTGGAAAATTCCAGAAAATTGACATAATTTGAGTCAAATGGAGGTGTACTTGTGGATGTATTTCAAGGCCTACCTTCAAACTCAGTGCCTCTTTGCTTGACACCACGGGAAAATCAAAAGAAATCAGCCAAGACCTCAGAAAAGAAATCTAGACCTCCACAAGTCTGGTTCATCCTTGGGAGCAATTTCCAAATGCCTGAAGGTACCACGTTCATCAGTACAAACAATAGTATGCAAGTATAAACACCACAGGACCACGCAGCCATCATACCGCTCAGGAAGGAGATGCATTCTGTCTCCTACAGTGCGAAAAAGTGCTGAAAGGTTTGGTGCGATAAAGTGAAAATCAATCCCAGAACAACAGCAAGGACCTTGTGAAGATGTGAAGAAAACAGGCACAAAAGTATCTATATCCACAGTAAAATGAGGCCTATATCGACATAACCTGAAAGGTCGCTCAGCAAGGAAGAAGCCACTGCTCCAAAACCGCCATAAAAAAGCTAGACTACGTTTTGCAACTGCACATGGGGACAAAGATCGTACTTTTTGGAGAAATATCCTCTGGTCTGATGAAACAAAAATAGAACTGTTTGGCCATAATGACCATCATTATGTTTGGAGAAAAAGGGGGAGGCTTGCAAGCCGAAGAACACCATCCCAACCGTGAAGCACGGGGGTGGCAGCATCATGCTGTGGGGGTGCTTTGCTGCAGGAGGGACTGGTGCACTTCACAAAACAGATGGCATCATGAGGTAGGAAAATTATGTGGATATATTGAAGCAACATCTCAAGACATCAGTCAGGAAGTTAAAGCTTGGTCGTAAATGGGTCTTCCAAATGGACAATGACCCCAAGCATACTGCAGGAGGGACTGGTGCACTTCACAAAACAGATGGCATCATGAGGTAGGAAAATTATGTGGATATATTGAAGCAACATCTCAAGACATCAGTCAGGAAGTTAAAGCTTGGTCGCAAATGGGTCTTCCAATTGGACAATGACCCCAAGCATACTTCCAAAGTTGTGTCAAAATGGCTTAAGGACAACAAAGTCAAGGTATTGGAGTAGGCATCACAAAGCCCTGACCTCAATCCCATAGAAAATTTGTGGGAAGAACTGAAAAAGCGTGTGCGAGCAAGGAGGCCTACAAACCTGACTCAGTTACACCAGCTCTGTCAGGAGGAATGGGCCAAAATTCACCCAACTTATTGTGGGAAGCTTGTGGAAGGCTACCCAAAACGTTTGACCCAAGTTAAACAATTTAAAGGCAATGCTACCAAATACTAATTGAGCATATGTAAACTTCTGACCCACTGGGAATGTGATGAAAGAAATAAAAGCTGAAATAAATCATTCTCTCTACTATTATTCTGACATTTCACATTCTTAAAATAACGTGGTGATCCTAACTGACCTAAAACAGCGAATTTCTACCTGGATTAAATGTCAGGAATTATGAAAAACTGAGTTGAAATGTATATGGCTAACGTGGATGTAAACTTCCGACTTCAACTGTATAGTTATAGAGCTGTTAAGGTCATCAATGGATTATGGAAGTATAGCATATGGATCAGCAGCTCAGACATCTTTAAAAAAGCTATATGTAATCCAGGCCCAAGCCCTAAGAATATGTCGTGGAGCACTCAGGACCTCCCTGGTGGCAGGGATGCAGGTAGAGTTGGGAGAGATGCCGCTAAATTTAAGAAGACAACAGCTAGCCATGACATATTGGGTAAATCTACAATGACATAAGTTTACACATCCTACAAAAATGGTGCTCCTAGAGTGCTGGGAACATGAATAAAATCTGAATACAAGCTTTGGGTGGATAGACAATTGCATGGTGAGAGAGATGTGGTTGTTTGGGAGGGAGTTTATTCCCTCTGTGGTTCTTCCTGATATCCCACCTTGGTGTCTTCCTCAACTAGTGTTAGATCTAGGGTTGCTTGAGAGGTTAAGAGATGTTGAGGAAGTAGTAGATTCAGTTGTAAGTTAACATTTAAGGACACAATACTATGCTTTCTTGAATATATTCACAGATGGATCTAAGGACCCTAAAACAGGGAGGACAGGAGCAGCTTTTGGGTCTAAATCCTACCCAATAATCTCATCTCCCTAAGGAAACGAAATACATCATTAAATGCTACATCCCCTGAAGATTTCCACAGCAGTTCACTTAATCCTGTCTCTTCAACCCCATTACTCCTCAAATCTAATAACAATCGCTCCCCTTCTCTCACATATTCTGGCACTGAAATAGAACATGTTCCACTGCCTCCAACTTCTCCTGACAATGATCACAACTCCCAGTCGGATGTTTCCCCACCACTTTCAATGTACTATTTAGCCTTGTGTGTCCCAGTCTCAGCCTTGTGACTACACTTTCCTCCCCTCTCTTGGCCTGAGGCCCTTCCTGCCCCCACCTTTTCCTGGATGTTATACAGGTGTCTTCCCTTACTGTCACTGTTCCACAACTCTTGCCACTTATTTTTAACCACTGTTCTTATTAATCCCTTGGCTTATGCTTTACTGATCGACAATTCCATCTCAACATCAGGATGTTTAAGAGCCTGCTTGGCAATAATATCAATTTCCTCATTCCCCGCTACTCCCACATGAGCTGGTATGCAGAGGGAACATCACAAATTCTCCATCTGTTTCACCATATACAAACACTGCAAAACCTCATACAATACATCCTGTCTGCTCTGAGACACACATGAATTTAAACTCATCAGTGCTGCACTGGAGTCAGAGCAGATGACTGCCCTGGCTGGCCTCAACCTCCTCCACCCACTCTGCAGCCAATAGTATGACCAACAACTCCATTGTGTGAACAGATAAATGATCCGTTGCTTTTTTCGTCACTGCCACCTTAAACTCAGGAACACTGTCACTGGTCTACACTCCAGTCCAGTTGGTGGCGGTAATGCACCTTAATGCGGTTGCCAACGGCCATATAAAACTCCCCAAAGAAGAAATGCCCTGGAACAATACCCGACTCCGGGAAGTATTTTGCTTGTCCAACAAAAAATCTGCTGGTAGGAGAAACGTGACATCTCAGCCCGCCTGCCTCGTTCTTTGTCAAGGTAGTTTAAAATCTGGCTAGCTAGTTAACCACTTAGCTAGTCGGTTTATTTATTCTAACAACAGATCGCACAAATGTGAAGAGTTTAAATGCAAGGCAACCAGCCAGCTAAAAGTATTTAAATGAATGCTGCGGTGGATGTAGCTAGCTGCTAATGCGTATCCATTTGGTCCAGCTTGCTGTTTCTTGTCAAGTGTATACAATGTGACAGACTGACACCCTCTCAGTTGTTACATTTTACATCACCCAGTCGTCGCGCAGTAAATTGTGACATGCAGTGAGCAACGTTACAGAGCATAGAAGTAACGTTGGAAACAAACGTATCCAGGACATAAATTATTCCCATGGCAGCCCCAGGCCTGCGTCCCGGTTCCTACGTCTAGCTATCTCAGCCACAAAGTCAAAATTGGCTATATCGTAATGGAAACAAATAACTTTTGGGCCTTTAATTCAAGTTTAGGGTTAGTCATAAAGTTAACATTGTGGTTAAGGTTAGGTTTAACATCAGATTTTAAGAAGATAAATTGTAGAAATATGCAGGGTTTATTAATGGGTGAGCGCAGTGGCGTCAGTTCTGCTAAACCAGAGGAACCTTAGTTCTCTTAAGGTTCCTGTTTTTCGGGTAGGCAAATTCTCAAAGAAAAATCTCTGAATGCAGAGCAATGTGTGATCTTAGCTTATTTTTGCATTTGCTTGTCTGCATTATTCTCCAGGGAAGGAACAGTGGTATAAAAATAAGTGGCAATAGTTGTGGAACAGGGAGAGTAAGGGAAGACATCTGTATAACTTCCAGGAAAAGGTGGGGGCAGGAAGGTCCTCAGGCCAAGAGAGAAGGGAGGAGAGGAAAGTCATACAAGGCTAAATAGTACATTGAAAGTGGTGGGGAAACGTCTGATTGGGCTCCAGAGTGGCACAGTGGTCTAAGGCACTGCATCTCAGTGCAAGAGCGTCACTATAGTACCTGGTTCAAATTTTGCTAGATCCAGTGCATGCTTCTATTCTTCATCTCCATAATTAACCAAAACAAGACCGCTTCTAGTCACCTTGATTGAATCCACCTTTCCCACTGCTCTCGTCACAGTCCTCGATAGTACAAATGTACCTCCCAAATGAACCTCCTTGTCCAAAAAAACGCAGTCCAACTGAAAAGGCTTTATTGGAACGATCTGTGTCTAACACTATAACTAATTTCGTCCCATTCTTCGATTTCTCCATTTTCCTTTCATTGTCACACTTCACTTGCCACACTTTCAGATTCAAGCAACATTTCCATGGATGTTGCCATTTTGGTGCAAGAGGTGTCACTACAGTCCCTGGTTCAGATCCAGGCTGTATCACATCCGGCCGTGATTGGGAGTCCCATAGGGTGGTGCGCAATTGGCTCAGCGTTGGCCGGGGTAGGCCGTCATTGTAAATAAGAATTTGTTCTTAACTGACTTGCCAAGTTAAATGAAGGTTAAACACACACACCACACTGACCAAAAAGTTATTTTGTTGGCATTTACATATGTCCCCATTACCAGTCAAACATAATCAAAACCTATTTCTTTCACTTACTTGCTGTGCTGTTTCGTTGTTCAGTCGTTTCCTTCTCAACCAGGATTTCTATGGAACGCAGTTTGGGTCTTTGCGTGTCAAAAAATACACTATTTAACACTATTTGATGTGTCATGACACTATTTGACGTGTCAAATGACACTATTTGACCAATCAGGACCTGAATATGACTGCACGTCACATAATTTAACACGTTCATTCATTTTTTACTTAGTTATTACACATTGATTACACCATCACTCGTATTTCATATGTCACAAAGATTCATCGATATGTAAGCTATGATGCTGGGAAAGTTGTCTCACGCACCTACATTGCTGGTCATAAAAAAAAGCTAGCTAGCTCATGGATGCAAACAATGTTCTTCCCCAAAAACATAGCAAAACGACATCTGTTTCAGTAGCTATATAGTTAGCTAGCTAACTATATAGCTAGGTGTCATCTAAAATAACCCTAATTTATAAGATAGTTCTTAATTGATTAATGGTGGTCGGACACATCTGTGTGAAGCTAGCCACAATAGTGGACTTTGTGGTTATCCTTCAAAATAAAAGTATGGCATAATTTTATACTATTTGTATTCATTTGCATCACTGTCAATGACATACTTTTATTTTGAAGGCAAACCGCAAATTCCACGATTGTGCCTAATCCTTATTGTGGCAAGCTTCACAACACACAACCCGGTCCTGTCGAGACTCACTAGCCAGATTAAGCTAGCTGGCTGCTTATAACGTTAGCTTTGGGCAACAGGGTTAAGTAGCTGGTTAGCTATTTATTTTCATGAACTGAAGTTCAATTTCAATAGGCGAACAACAAGTGGCAAGCTAGCTAATACTTACAAGTATTCCTAAATCATTGCGAAGAGTAATGAAAATGACTGCAGTTTTTACTGGTCGTTGTTTTCAGGCTGGTTGTATTGGTGCTAGCTAGGGAGCAAGCTAAAGCTAGCTACCCCAGAAGTTGCGGTCAAACAAATGATGCTTTATTACCAACACGGTATTGTAAACACATCGTTCGTGGCTGGTGTTTGCTTGTTTGCTGACTTTTTTGTACAGCTTTGTCAGTGGTACTTTATCGTTTTTGACACGCAAAGACCTAAACGGCGCTCCATAGTATGTATGTCATGAAGCTAATAGCAGTGACGCTATAACTGTGTAACTCCGGTAAGGTAACATCGGAAAAATAGCGCACTTGGTAGTGTTAACCGGTGCTCGACCAGTCGGCGGAAGCCAACGTCACCCACGACAGAGAACGGTTGATTGTCAAGGGCAATTAATTCCATTATCTTGGCTTTAATGGATTTCACCTTTGAGTTGTCTCACTGAAATTTTGTTAATCTTTCAAATGATTGCTTGACTTAGTTAGATTTAAGTCATTTAGCAGACGCTCTTATCCAGAGCGACTTACAAATTGGTGCATTCACCTTATGATATCCAGTGGAACAACCACTTTACAATAGTGCATCTAAATCTTTTAAGGCGGGGGGGGTTAGAAGGATTACTTTATCCTATCCCAGGTATTCCTCGGTGTCTCCGGAAGGTGGTGATTGACACCGCTGTCCTGGCGTCGTGAGGGAGCTTGTTCCACCATTGGTGTACCAGAGCAGCGAACAGTTTTGACTGGGCTGAGCGGGAACTGTGCTTCCTCAGAGGTAGGGAGGCGAGCAGGCCAGAGGAGGATGAACGCAGTGCCCTTGTTTGGGTGTAGGGCCTGATCAGAGCCTGAAGGTACGGAGGTGCCGTTCCCCTCACAGCTCCGTAGGCAAGCACCATGGTCTTGTAGCGGATGCGAGCTTCAACTGGAAGCCAGTGGAGAGAGCGGAGGAGCGGGGTGACGTGAGAGAACTTGGGAAGGTTGAACACCAGACGGGCTGCGGCGTTCTGGATGAGTTGTAGGGGTTTAATGGCACAGGCAGGGAGCCCAGCCAACAGCGAGTTGCAGTAATCCAGACGGGAGATGACAAGTGCCTGGATTAGGACCTGCGCCGCTTCCTGTGTGAGGCAGGGTCGTACTCTGCGAATGTTGTAGAGCATGAACCCACAGGATCGGGTCACCGCCTTGATGTTAGTGGAGAACGACAGGGTGTTGTCCAGGGTCACGCCAAGGTTCTTAGCACTCTGGGAGGAGGACACAAGAGAGTTGTCAACCGTGATGGCGAGATCATGGAACGGGCAGTCCTTCCCCGGGAGGAAGAGCAGCTCCGTCTTGCCGAGGTTCAGCTTGAGGTGGTGATCCGTCATCCACACTGATATGTCTGCCAGACATGCAGAGATGCGATTCGCCACCTGGTTATCAGAAGGGGGAAAGGAGAAGATTAATTGTGTGTCGTCTGCATAGCAATGATAGGAGAGACCATGTGAGGATATGACAGAGCCAAGTGACTTGGTGTATAGCGAGAATAGGAGAGGGCCTAGAACAGAGCCCTGGGGGACACCAGTGGTGAGAGCACGTGGTGCGGAGACAGATTCTCGCCACGCCACCTGGTAGGAGCGACCTGTCAGGTAGAACGCAATCCAAGCGTGGGCCGCGCCGGAGATGCCCAACTTGGAGAGGGTGGAGAGGAGGATCGGATGGTTCACAGTATCAAAGGCAGCAGATGGGTCTAGAAGGATGAGAGCAGAGGAGAGAGCCTCCGTGACACAGAGAAGAGCAGTCTCAGTTGAATGACCAGTCTTGAAACCTGACTGATTTGGATCAAGAAGGTCATTCTGAGAGAGATAGCAGGAGAGCTGGCCAAGGACGGCACGTTCAAGAGTTTTGGAGAGAAAAGAAAGAAGGGATACTGGTCTGTAGTTGTTGACATCGGAGGGATCGAGTGTAGGTTTTTTCAGAAGGGGTGCAACTCTCGCTCTCTTGAAGACGGAAGGGACGTAGCCAGCGGTCAAGGATGAGTTGATGAGCGAGGTGAGGTAAGGGAGAAGGTCTCCGGAAATGGTCTGGAGGGTCAAGTGGGCAGGTTGTTGGGCGGCCGGCCGTCACAAGACGCAAGATTTCATCTGGAGAGAGAGGGGAGAAAGAGGTCAAAGCACAGGGTAGGGCAGTGTGAGCAGGACCAGCAGTGTCATTTGACTTAGCAAACGAGGATCGGATGTCGTCAACCTTCTTTTCAAAATAGTTGACGAAGTCATCCGCAGAGAGGGAGGAGGGGGAGGAGGATTCAGGAGGGAGGAGAAGGTGGCAAAGAGCTTCCTAGGGTTGGAGGCAGATGCTTGGAATTTAGACTGGTAGAAAGTGGCTTTAGCAGCAGAGACAGAAGAGGAAAATGTAGAGAGGAGGGAGTGAAAGGATGCCAGGTCCGCAGGGAGGCTAGTTTTCCTCCATTTCCGCTCGGCTGCCCGGAGCCCTGTTCTGTGAGCTCGCAGTGAGTCGTCGAGCCACGGATCAGGAGGGGAGGACCGAGCCGGCCTGGAGGATAGGGGACAGAGAAAATCAAAGGATGCAGAAAGGGAGGAGAGGAGGGTTGAGGAGGCAGAATCAGGAGATAGGTTGGAGAAGGTTTGAGCAGAGGGAAGAGATGATAGGATGGAAGAGGAGAGAGTAGCGGGAGAGAGAGAGCGAAGGTTGGGACGGCGCAATACCATCCGAGTAGGGGCAGAGTGAGAAGTGTTGGATGAGAGGGAAAAGGATACAAGGTGGTGGTCGGAGACTTGGAGGGGAGTTGCGATGAGATTAGTGGAAGAACAGCATCTAGTAAAGATGAGGTCAAGCGTATTGCCTGCCTTGTGAGTAGGGGGGAGGTGAGAGGGTGAGGTCAAAAGAGGAGAGGAGTGGAAAGAAGAAGGCAGAGAGGAATGAGTCAAAGGTAGACGTGGGGAGGTTAGTCACCCAGAACTGTGAGAGGTGAGCCATCCTCAGGAAAGGAACTTATCAAGGCGTCAAGCTCATTGATGAACTCTCCAAGGGAACCTGGAGGGCGATAAATGATAAGGATGTTAAGCTTGAAAGGGCTGGTAACTGTGACAGCATGGAATTCAAAGGAGGAGATAGACAGATGGGTCATGGGAGAAAGAGAGAATGTCCACTTGGGAGAGATGAGGATTCCAGTGCCACCACCCTGCTGGCCAGATGCTCTCGGGGTATGCGAGAACACGTGGGCAGACGAGGAGAGAGCAGTAGGAGTAGCAGTGTTATCTGTGGTAATCCATGTTTCCGTCAGTGCCAGGAAGTCTAGGGACTGGAGGGTAGCATAGGCTGAGATGAACTCAGCCTTGTTGGCCGCAGACCGGCAGTTCCAGAGGCTGCTGGAGACCTGGAACTCCACGTGGGTCGTGCGCGCTTTGACCACCAGGTTAGAGTGGCAGCGGCCATGCGGTGTGAAGTGTTTGTATGGCCTGTGCAGAGGGGAGAGAACAGGGATAGACAGACACATAGTTGACAAGCTACAGAAGAGGCTACGCTAATGCAAAGGAGATTGGAATGACAAGTGGACTACACGTCTCGAATGTTCAGAAAGTTAAGCTTACGTTGCAAAATCTTATTGACAAATGACGAAAATGATACAGTACTGCTGGCTGGTGAAGTAGGCTAGCTAGCAGTGGCTGCGTTGTTGACTTTGTTTGAACGTGTAGCTGGCTAGGTAACCTCGATAGTTTCAGTACTACACCTTATCATGATACAAAAGCAACTATGTAGCTAGCTAACATAGCACTAATCAAGACGTTCCTTTGTAATGTATTTAGTTTCTACAATGCTGCTCGTCGGTAATAGTTGGCTAGGTTTGGAAAAATGGCGTCGCGGGGGACGAAAATAGCTGGCTAGCTAACCTCGATAATTACTCTAAACTACACAATTATCAAGCTATGACAAAGACAACTATGTAGCTAGCTAACACTGCACTAGTCAAATCGTTCCGTTGTAATGTATTAGTTTCTACAGCGCTGCTAGTCGGTAACGGTTGGCTAGCTAGCAGTGGGTTTGATGATGACTAGGTGTGTTGACTAAGTCTGGAGTCTGGACAACGGCGTCGCGGCGCGGCGCAGCTGGCTAGCTAACCTCGATAATTACTCTAAACTACACAATTATCTTAGATACAAAGACAGCAAAGACAACTATGTAGCTAGCTAACACTACACTAATCAAGTCGTTCCGTTGTAATGTTGTAATGTAATAGTTTCTACAGTGCTGCTAGTCGGTAGAAGTTGGCTAGCTAGCAGTGTTGACTACGTTAGGAGGACGAAAATAGCTGGCTAGCTAACCTCGGTAATTACTCTAATTACTCTAAACTACACAATTATCTTTGATACAAAGACGGCTATGTAGCTAGCTAAGAAAAATTGCTCAGATCAAACAAATCAAACCAATGTAATGTACTGAAATGTAATATTACCTGTGGAGCGAAGCGAAGTGCGACTACTCGATCCACACAGCAGACATTGTGGGCTAGGTTAGGAGTGCTGTGTGTCATGTGGCGTCATGAGTCATGTACCTACATTATATAGGTATGCACGTCAGCTTTGACTTCTGGTTTGCACATCGGCGTTAAACTAGACATGTAACAACACATCCGCCACACTGATCCTCAGGGGTGCGTGCTCAGTCCTCCCCTGTACTTCCTGTTTGCTCATGACTGCATGGCCAGGCATGACACAAACACCATCATCAAGTTTGTCGTGACACAACAGTGGTAGGCCTGATCACAGGCAACGATGAGACAGCTTATAGGGAGGATGTCAGATACCTGGCCGTGTAGTGCCAGGACAACAACCTCTCCCTCAACGTGATCAAGACAAAGGCGATGATTATGGACTACAGGAAAAGGAGGACCAAGCATGTCCCCCTTCACATTGATGGGGCTGTAGTGGAGTAGGTTGAGAGCTTCAAGTTCCTTGGTGTCCACATCACCAACAAACGATCATGGTCCAAACATACCAAGACAGTCGTGAAGAGAGCACGACAAATCCTATTTCCCCTCAGGAGACTGAAAAGATTTGGCATGGGTCCTCAGATCCTCAAAAGGCTCTACAGCTGCACCATTGAGAGCATCCTGACTGATTGCATCACTGCCTGGTATGGCACTGCTCGGCCTCCGACCGCAAGGCACAACAGTGGGTAGTGCGTATGGCACAGCACATCACTGTGGCCCATCTTCCTGCCATCCAGGACCTCTATACCAGGCGGTGTCAAAGGAAGGCCCTAAAAATGGTCAAAGACTCCAGCCACCCTAGTCATAGACTGTTATCTCTGCTGCCGCACGGCAAGCAGTATTGGAGTGACAAGTCTTGGTCCAGAAGGCTTCTTAACAGCTTCTACCCCCCCAAGTCATAAGACTCCTGAACAGCTAATCAAATGGCTACCCAGACCCCTCTTTTACGCCGCTGCTACTCTGTGTATTATCTATACATAGTCATTTTAACTCTACCAACATGTACATATTACCGCAATTAACTAACCGGTGCCCCCGTACATTGACTCTGTACTGGTACCCCCTGTATATAGCCCCGCTATTGTTATTTTACTGCTGCTGTATTATTTACTTTTATTTTTAGAATAAAGAAGTGTTAAGGGCTTGTAAGTAAGCATTTCACTGTAAGCAACCTGCTGTATTCGGCGAATGTGGCAAATAAAGTTTGATTTGATAAAGGCACAGCACACCAACATCAAAACCTCATCCCAACTGTAAATAATGGTGGAGGGAGCCTCATGGTTTGGGGCTGCTTTGCTGCCTCAAGGCCTGGACAGCTTTCTATCAGATGGGAAAATGAATTCCGAAGTTTATCAAGACATTTGCAAGAGAACGTAAGGCTATCTGTCTGCCAATTGAAGCCCAACAGAAGTTAAGTGATGCATCAGCACAATGACCCAAAACACAGTAAATCAACAACAGAATGACTTAGACAGAATAAAAAAAACGAGATCTGGAGTGGCCCAGTCAGAGTCCTGAACCTCAACCCAATTGAGACGCTGTGGCATGACCTCGAGCGATTCACACCAGACATCCCAAGAATATTGCTGAACTGAAACTGTTTTGCAAAGAGGAATAGTCCAAAATTCCTCCTGACCGTTTTGCAGGTCTGATGCGCAACTACAGAAAACGTTTGGTTGAGGTTATTGCTGCCAAAGGAGGGTCAACCAGTTATTAAATCCAAGGGTTCACATACTTTTCCCACCCTGCACTGTAAATGTTTACCTTGTGTGTTCAATAAAGACATACATTGTTTATTAGTTTAAGCAGACTTTTTGTCTATTGTTGTGACTTCTTTGCAGAAGTCCAGGTAATTCCAAAGGGTTCACATTTGAGGGAGGTCTGTCGAATGCTCAGTCTGCTATGCTTGCATCTGTTCGCCCAACGACCTTGGTAAAGATTCAGCATGCTCAACCAATAACTGCTGATGACACTATGCCGATTAGCTTGGATAGCCTCTCTGACTTTAAATCTCATATGGGGCTTGGGCTGTTGCACTTAAATATGTGGAGTATTATTTTAAAAACCTTTATATGATAGACATTTGGGTTTGAGATACTAACCCTGACATTGGTCTCTCTGAAACGTGGTTAAATGAATTTATTTCAGATTATGCCATTTAACTAAATGGTTAGAACATCTTTAGGTGCGACAGGTAAAGAAAGGTGGTGGAGTGGCGATTCATTCATGTTACATTTCATTTTGTGGTGACTCAATCTCTTAAAGCTGAAATATGTAACTTTTTGGGCGAATCAACCAAATTCACATAGAAATGTTATAGATCTGTCATTCTCATTGAAAGCGAGTTTAAGAAGCGCTAGATCTGTTCTGTGTGCACCATTTCTATGCTTACCGTTCTTAAGTTTTGTGTTTGCGTCTTTTACTTTCAGTTTTGTACGCCAGCTTCAACCAGCTGAAAATACAATATTTTGGTTATGGGAAAATATATTTCAGAGGTTTAATGGTACAATGATTATCTACACCCCTTAAACTCAACTCCGGACCTTTTAAGACAGTTCCACTTCATTGTTCCCCTCTAATCAGGGACTGCTTTAAACCTGGGACACCATGTGTGTGCAATTAGTTATTAGGTAGAACAGAAAACCAGCAGGCTCCGGAACGTGGGGTAAGAGATGAGTACCGCTGCTCTACACTGTAGTTGCTTGTTTTGTCACAAACTAAAAT
This sequence comes from Salmo salar, assembly GCF_965601325.2. Lineage (NCBI taxonomy): Eukaryota > Metazoa > Chordata > Actinopteri > Salmoniformes > Salmonidae > Salmo > Salmo salar. The sequence goes on from NC_138300.1 coordinate 72,256,628, forward strand.
TAGGTGAACTATTAGAATTTTAGCAACCAGGAAATGGCTGAGCGATTTCTGCATAGTGCATATTTTTTATATTTCTATTACAAAGCAATTTGAGCGTTTGTTTACTGAAAGTACATGTATTTGTTGCGGGTCTATCCCTCCTGCCATGGTGGATGAAGTTTAGAACTTTATCTGATTTACTAGTCCCTTTAATGGTTTCTTAACTGGTCATTCTGAGTGATTTTAAAATATTGATTAGTTATCCCCAGCCTCAGATCATTTAAAGAGTATCTGTATTGATTTGAACTTAAAAGGATACTTCAGGATTTTGGCAATTAAGCCCTTTGTCTACTTCCCGAGAGTCGGATGGACTTGTGGATACTATTTGCATGTCTCTGTGTCCAGTATGAAGGAAGCTAGAGGTAGTTTTGAGAGCCAATGCTAACTAGCGTTATCAGAATTAAAAACAATGTTTTAAAAAAAATCAATTATAGTAGGAGCAAGCTAGGCTAGTCCGCGCGCAAGATTAGAGTAGGCCTAATAAAAAATATTTCCGGAAGAAGCCTTTGACTCTCCTGAACTGCCACCGTAGCCCTATACAGCACAGCTATTGCTAAGGAAGCACACAAAGTTTTGGATTAGAAAGAGCAGAGCAGGCCGGGGCTCAGGCTTAGAATATCCATTATGTATTTATTGGAGTTATTGACCTCACAATAAGCTAGATTTGAGTAACTTACATTGTGGTGCTGAAACTTGAAGCAGCAGCCACGGCACAATCAATTGGAAATTGACAGCTCATGGTGCTGAAAGTAGCCAAAGTCGAGTAGGCATAATTCATTTCAACCATCTATATTTTAATTAGACTTAACTAACAACAAGGGCTTTGTGTTGGAGCTTATTTTTCTCCCTATTTAAGAAATAAGAGGTAGGCCTACTTGTTTGACAGACAAAATTAAGCTATAGGGTGCTATAGACAAGATGATGCCGACAGACATGGCAGCTCTGATTCTAGCTCTTTGCAGTGTGTGTGTGTGTGTGTGTGTGTATATATATATATATATACACACAGACTATATATATATTAATTATACACTGCTCAAAAAAATAAAGGGAACACTAAAATAACACATCCTAGATCTGAATGAATGAAATAATCATATTAAATACTTTTTTCTTTACATAGTTGAATGTGCTGACAAGAAAATCACACAAAAATAATCAATGGAAATCCAATTTATCAACCCATGGAGGTCTGGATTTGGAGTCACACTCAAAATTAAAGTGGAAAACCCCACTACAGGCTGATCCAACTTTGATGTAATGTCCTTAAAACAAGTCAAAATGAGGCTCAGTAGTGTGTGTGGCCTCCACGTGCCTGTATGACCTCCCTAAAACGCCTGGGCATGCTCCTGATGAGGTGGCGGATGGTCTCCTGAGGGATCTCCTCCCAGACCTGGACTAAAGCATCCGCCAACTCCTGGACAGTCTGTGGTGCAACGTGGCGTTGGTGGATGGAGCGAAACATGATGTCCCAGATGTGCTCAATTGGATTCAGGTCTGGGGAATGGGCGGGCCAGTCCATAGCATCAATGCCTTCCTCTTGCAGGAACTGCTGACACACTCCAGCCACATGAGGTCTAGCATTGTCTTGCATTAGGAGGAACCCAGGGCCAACCGCACCAGCATATGGTCTCACAAGGGGTCTGAGGATCTCATCTCTGTCCCTAATGGCAGTCAGGCTAACTCTGGCGAGCACATGGAGGGCTGTGCGGCCCCCTCAAAGAAATGCCACCCCACACCATGACTGACCCACCGCCAAACCAGTCATGCTGGAGGATGTTACAGGCAGCAGAACGTTCTCCACGGCGTCTCCAGACTGTCACGTCTGTCACATGTGCTCAGTGTGAACCTGCTTTCATCTGTGAAGAGCACAGGGCGCCATTGGTGATTTTGCCAATCTTGGTGTTCTCTGGCAAATGCCAAACGTCCTGCACGGTGTTGGGCTGTAAGCACAACCCCCACCTGTGGACGTCAGGCCCTCATACCACCCTCATGGAGTCTGTTTCTGACCGTTTGAGCAGACACATGCACATTTGTGGCCTGCTGGAGGTCATTTTGCAGGGCTCTGGCAGTGCTCCTCCTGCTCCTCCTTGCACAAAGGCGGAGGTAGCGGTCCTGCTGCTGGGTTGTTGCCCTCCTACGGCCTCCTCCACGTCTCCTGATGTACTGGTCTGTCTCCTGGTAGCGCCTCCATGCTCTGGACACTACGCTGACAGACACAGCAAACCTTCTTGCCACAGCTCGCATTGATGTGCCATCCTGGATGAGCTGCACTACCTGAGCCACTTGTGTGGGTTGTAGACTCCGTCTCATGCTACCACTAGAGTGAAAGCACCGCCAGCATTCAAAAGTGACCAAAACATCAGCCAGGAAGCATAGGAACTGAGAAGTGGTCTGTGGTTACCACCTGCAGAACCACTCCTTTATTGGGGGTGTCTTGCTAATTGCCTATAATTTCCACCTGTTGTCTATTCCATTTGCACAACAGCATGTGAAATTTATTGTCAATCAGTGTTGCTTCCTAAGTGGACAGTTTGATTTCACAGAAGTGTGATTGACTTGGAGTTACATTGTGTTGTGTAAGTGTTCCCTTTATTTTTTTGAGCAGTGTGTATATATATATATATATGTATGTATATGTGTGTTATTTCTTACATTATTAGCCCAGAATGTTTTTAGTGTTATTACATACAGCTGGAAATTACTTTTGGGATGTCAGAGCGGCGGTAACTCACCAGCATTACGACCAGAAATACGACTTTCCCGAATTGGATCCTTTGTTCTTACCCCCCAGGGCAATTGAACTTATCCTAGAGGTTGCTCCAAGACGCTGCCGCCGGAGAAGAGGTATTCGGAATGGAATTCTAGTCCGACTCAGGAAGTGTGCTCACCGTCCACCGCTTCCTAGTATATGACTCGCTAATGTTCAGTCTCTGGACAATAATGTAGACGAGCTCAGGGCGAGGATCTCCTTCCAGAGAGACATCAGGGACTGTAACATACTCTGTTTCACAGAATCATGACTCCCTCCGGATATACTGTCCCCGTCCATACAGCCATCTGGGTTCTCAGTACATTGCGCAGACAGGAATAAAGAACTCAGTATATACATGATTAATTACTCATGGTGTGATTGTGATAACACACAGAAACTCAAGTCCTTTTGTTCACCCGACCTAGAATATCTCAATCAAATGCCGACTGTAGTACCTCCCAAAAGAATTCTCTTCAGTTATAGTCACAGCCGTGTATATTCCCCCTCAAGCCGATACCACAACGGCCCTCAAGCTACACTGGACTTAGTGCATACTGGAAACCACATCCTGAGGCCACATTTATTGTAGTTGGGGATTTTAACAAAGCAAGTTTGAGGAAAACCCCAGCAAAGTTCTATTAACACATTGACTGTAGTACTTGCGCTGCTAAAACGCTTGATTACTGCTACTCCCCCTTCCGTGATGTCTACAAGGCCCTCCCTACGGCAAATCAGATCACGACTCCATTTTGCTCTTCCCTTCCTATTGGCAGAAACTCAAACAGGAAGTACCCGTGCTAAGGTCTACTCAACGCTGGTCTGACCAATTGGAATCCATGCTCCAAGATTGTTTTGATCACGTGGACTGGTATATGTTCCGGGTAGCCTCCTAAGAATAACATTGACGTATACTATGTAAGGCAATCAATCAAACAAGCAAAGCGTCAGTATAGAGACAAAGTGGAGTCACAATTCAACGGCTCAGACACGAGACATGTGGCAGGGTCTACAGATAATCACAGATTACAAAGGGAAATCCAGCCACGTCACAGACATTTAAGCGAGTTAACCCTCGCAAGGCTGCCAGCCCAGACGGCATCCCTAGCCGCATCCTCAGAGCATGTGCAGACCAGCTGGCTGGAGTGTTTATGGACATATTCAATCTCTCCCTATCCCAGTCTGCTGTCCCCACATGCTTCAAGATGTCCACCATTGTTCCTGTACCCAAGAAAGCAAATGTAACAGACCTCAATGACTATCGCTCCGTAGCACTCACTTCTGTCATCATGAAGTGCTTTGAGAGGCTAGTTAAGAATCTTATCACCTCTAACTTACCTGACACCCTAGATCCACTTCAATTTGCATACTGCCCCAATAGCGCCACAGAATGCAATCACCATTGCACTGCACACTGCTCTATCCCATCTGGACAAGAGGAATACCTATGTAAGAATGCTATTCATTAACTATAGCTCAGCCTTCAGCACCATAGTACCCTCCAAGCTTATCATTAAGCTTGGGTCTGAACCCAGCCCTGTGCAATTGGGTCCTGGACTTCCTGGCGGGCCGCCCCCTGGTGGTGAAGGTAGGAAACAACACATCCACTTCACTGATCCTCAACACGGGCCCCACAAGGGTGCCTGCTCAGCCGCCTCCTGTACTCCCTGTTCACCTATGATTGTGTGGCAACGCAGGCCTCCAACTCAATCATCAAGTTTGCAGACGACACAACGGTAGTAGGCCTGATTACCAACAATGATGAGACAGCCTACAGGGAGGAGGTGAGAGTCCTGGTGGAGTGGTGCCAGGAAAATAACCTCTCACTCAATGTCAACAAAACGAAAGAGCTGATCTTGAACTTCAGGAAACAGCAGAGGGAGCACGCCCCTATCCACATCGGCGGGACTGCAGTTGAGAAGCTTCAAGTTCCTCGACGTACACATCACTGACAATCTGAAATGGTCTACCCACACAGACATGGTGGTGAAGACACAACAGCGCCTCTTCAACATCAGAGGGCTGAAGAAATTGGCTTTGCCCCGAAGACCCTCACAAACTTCTACAGATGCACAATTGAGCGTGCTGTCGGGCTGTATCACCGCCTGGTGCGGCAACTGCACAGCCCACAACCGCAGGGCTCTCCGGGGGGGTGCGGTCTGCCCAACGCATCACCGGGGGCAGACGTCACATGAAGGCCATAAAGAGCAAGGACCTCAACCACCCGAGCCTCTTTCTGTTCACCCCACTACCATCCAGAAGGCGAGGTCAGTACAGGTGCATCAAAGCTGGGACCGAGAGACTGGAAAAACAGCTTCTATCTCAAGGCCATTTGACTGTTAAATGGTCATCACTAGCCAGTTACCACCCGGTTACTCAACCCTCTACCTTAGAGGCTGCTGCCATATATACATAGACATAGAATCACTGGTCACTTTAATAATGTTTACGTACTGCTTTACTCATTTCATATGTATATACTGTATTCTATTCTACTGTATTTTAGTCAATGCCACTCCAACATTGCTCGTCCTAATATTTTATATATTTCTTAATTCCATTCTTTTACTTTATATTTGTGTGAATTGTTAGATACTACTACATTGTTGGAGCTAGGAACACAAGTATGTGTATGTGACCAATGAAATTTGATTTGATATCCATAGATTTGTCGGTCAATTCCTCCACCCACCCTGCACTCTTTCAATAGCCTACCTCCATGTCAGTGAAGGGCTGTTAAGTAAAACCTTGAATTGAGGGGGTATGAGAGGGTATGCCATGGATTATTCTTTAAATTCTTCAAGCTTTGTTAAGTTGGTTGTTGATCATTGCTAGACAGCCATTTTCAAGTCTTTGTCATAGATTTTCAAGCAGATTTAAGTCAAAACATTAACGAGGCAACTCGTTCAATGTCATCTTGGTAAGCAACTCCAGTGTGTTTTACGTTATAGTCCGGCTGAAAGGTGAATTTGTCTCCCAGTGTCTGTTGGAAAGCAGACTGAAAACGGTGTTCTCATAGGATTTTGCATGTGCTTAGCTCTGTTCCGTTTACTTTTTACCCCAAAAGAACTCCCTAATCCTTGCCGATGACAAGCATAGCCATGATGCAGCCACAACCATGCTTGGAAATATGAAGACGTGTACTCAGTGTTGTGTTGTATTTGCCCCAAACATAACATTAATTTCTTTGCCACCGTTTTTGCAGGTTTTTACTTTTGTGCCTAAGCAGGATGCATGTTTTGGAATATTTTTATTCTGTTCAGGCTTCTTTCTTTTCACTCTCATTTAGGTTAGTATTGTGGAGTAACTACAATGTTGATCCATCCTCAGTTTTCTCCTGTAAAAGCCATTAAACTCTAACTGTTTTAAAATTACTATGGTGAAATCCTTGAGCGGTTTCCTTCCTCTCCGGCAACTGAATTAGGAAGGGCACCTGTATCTTTGTAGTGACTGGGTGTATTGATACAGCATCCAAAGTGTAATTAATAACTTCACCATGCTCAAAGGGATATTCAATGTCTGCTTGTTTGTTCAAGCATGGTGGTGGCATATTCAACTCAGAACATTGGACACCACGTTCAGCCAAGGGTTTGCAACATCCTAAATTGTCAGAAAATAGGAAAATGGTGTTTCATGAAGAAAGTACTCATATTTGTCCTGTTTTTTTCCCACCTTGCCATTAAAGCTAGTTAAGGAGGGAAATGATTTAGGCCTAACTACTTATAAAAAGTGTGCTTCTGATGAAGGGCTACAAAATAAAGTAAATAGCCCTATTAGACTGAAAGATATAAGGTCATTTCGTCAAACTTGTGAGGCTCTCCATGCTCATTAGTTTCTCATTCAACACATTTGCTGCTACTCACTCAATTCTGTTTTAAGTCTCCCTTCCTTAGACCACTGCGCCACTCAGCAGCCCAAGGCACACAATTGGCCCAGCGTCGTCCGGGTTAGGCCGGTGTAGGCCGTCATTGTAAATAAGAATTTGTTCTTAACTGAATTGCCTAGTTATATAAAGGTTACATTTTAATTTAAATGTTTTTAAATAAAAAAAACTTTTACATTCCCTGCGACCAACCATAAATGTTTCTTTGGCCAAATATTCCCAGATTTTCCTAAAACAGCCACATGTAGTCTCATTTCTGCATAGTCAAATTTTTCTCATGGCAAAAGAGTAGGCTCAGTGCGCATTAATTGCTCGTTCGGTGCAGCAGACTGCAGGGGTGTAGTGTTGCCAGGGCGTCCTATCAGCCACAATGTGTTTCATTGACCTCTTTACTGCATCTATCCTTGTTGTAAGGTTCCAAACGTTGCACCCCCAATGACTTCATATAGCATATAATTGATTGACTTCCACAGAGAGCTTGTATTAGATGTGCAAATAGCTTGTGATGGGAAGAGGTACATGACACATGCCAAATTGCCTGGGGTGGTGACACTATATGCACTATAGCAAATTAGCTAACGATTTTGGCATATTGATCAGTCAACTTGCATTATCATCCAGTTTTGAGTTTGGTAGCTCTGTTGTCAGCTCCATATTGTGCTCTAGTAGAAGTGGCTCCTTGATATATCAAGGGTCAGCTGAGCTCACCATACACCTCCTAACTCATGCCTTTGTGTGTATTTCCAGGCTCACCACCACCATGGATGACCTCACCCAAGCTCTCTCGGCCAACTTCGCCGTCTCGAAGGAGGCCAACAGCACAGCGGCCCCCCACCCACGGATGGCCCAGTACAAGACCAAGTTCAGCGTTTTGGAGCAAAGCGAGCGACGGCGGCGCTTTCTAGATCTGCAGAAAACGTTAGTTCCCTAACCAATTACAGGCCAAGTCCATACACAACTTGGCCTACTAGCCCCTAACCCCTAGGAACTTCATATGGTTGTGGGCAGCTCCATCCTGCCCTCTAATAGGCTATGTGGTTTTCAACAGATGGCTTATTGCTAGCTGCTAATGAATATATCTGACTGAAGCTGACTGTAGCTGTAAGCCTGTATCCATATCAGACTCATTACAAAAGGTCAGACAGTTCAAAGGTAATTTATATCTGGACGAGTCGGCAAAGGTAGCCCTTACCTGGACACTGATGAGCTTCTAAATTGGAATGCAGTGGCTGTACAGTAACATGCTATACATGACATCAGAGCTCAGTCTCTTCTTCACAAATCTGTATGAGTTTTGACTGACAGCTGTTCTTGTAGTGTGCGGTGCTCAAATTCAGAAGTTGACCCCATCCCTCCAGCTAATTGGGCAACTTTTGCAAATGTTTTGTTTACGGATGCACCGATATATTTTTGGTTGATACCGATATCTGATATTTTCCTTGCCAAATAAAACGATACCGATAACCAATTAATTTTTTTTTAATAATAATAATAATTTACCTGCCTTTTAAGCATTCTAGTTCAGTTAAATAGTTGAAACACACACACACACACACAGACCAAAAAGTAGTTTTGTTGGCATTTACAAATGTCCCCATTAGCAGTAAAACATAATCATATTTATTTCACTTACTTGCTGTGCTGTTTCGTTGTTCATTTGATCAGTCTCAACCAGGATTTCATTATACATGTCAAGCAGTGAAGTTTCAGCTCTGTCTGTCCGTGGCGCCTCTTCCTCGGTGCGCACTGTCACTGTGTCCGTTTCCATCTTGTCCAGCTGTGTGTAACATTTCACGTAAACCCTGTTTCTTGTCTGCATCAAAGTAGCAGTCTTTGTACCTAGCATCGAGCATGGTGGCGAGGCTCAGAGTGAATGCCACGAATCGCTTGTTCACAGTCTCTAGTAGAGTACTTTTCTAAGTTAACCCCACGGTCTGTTGGCAGTTTTGTTGAGCAGGCATTTCAATGCCATTACAGAGGGTATCACGTTTGCTGCAGACACAGTTGAGTTTATTTCTCGAGTCAGTTGTTCAAATGGAGCTAGGAGTGTTCATGTTTTCAAGTTTCAAACATGTTCTCAAATGCAATTGAAATGGCATCAGCGGTATGAGAACCAGCACATTCTTGAGCATGCAATCCGGCTTTCCTCAGTACGAAATCCTCGTCGGACCACTGTGCTGTCAGACTCCGCATGCTCATGGGGCTGACATGGCAGGTCCAAATGTCAGCCTTGAAGCTAATAGCAGTGATGCCCATAGCAAGAAGTACATGGATGTGAGTGTCAACAAATACTGTGTAACTCCGGTAGGGCAACATCTGAAAAATAGTGCCTACTTGGTAGTGTGTACCAGTGCTCGACCAGTCGGCGAAAGCAAACATCATCCACGACAGAGAACGGTTGATTGTCAAGGGCAATAAATTCCATTATCTTGGCATTAATGGATTTCGCCTTCGAGTTGTCTCGCTGAAATGTCCTTACTCTTTCAAATGACTGTTCGACTTGTTGACTACTCGATCCACACAGCAGACATTGTGGGCTAGGTGAGGAATGCTGTGTTGCACGTGTAGCGCTATTTTTTTTCATGGCGTCATTACTTAATCTACCTACGTTATATAGGTATGAACGTCAGCTTTGACATCGGTTTTACACATCGCCGTTAAACTAGACATCAGGCCGATGTTGGCATTTTTAGCTTATATCGGCTGATTCCGATAGGCTTACCGATTTTTGTATATCGTGCATCCCTAATTTTCTTGTCTGGGTGAGGGAAATGCTGTAAATGATGTTTGATGTACAGTTACAAGATGACATAGCGTTATACCCTGGGTTGTCCTGAACATAATGGTTGTATTGTGAAGAATTTGTTTTTAATGACCATGCATCTAAATGCACTCATGACTCCATTCTATGCATACCACAATTACGATTTACTTCTCTGAATTGCTTAGTGGAAGCCTAACACTGTAAGATCGTATTTCATAATTTAGCTAGTAATGTTGGCAATAGAACAAGCGTTCAAATGATGCACACCTGACCCAAATTGATATATGCAGAACCAGTCAAAAGTTTGGACACAGCTACTCATTCCAGGTTTTTTCTTTTGTTTTGACTATTTTCTACATTGTAGAATAATAGTGAAGACATCAAAACTATGAAATGACACATGGAATCATGTAGTAACCAAAAAAGTTAAAAAAATCTAAATACATTTTATTTTTGAGAGTCTTCAAAGTAGCCACCCTTTGCCTTGATGACAGCTTTTGCACACTCTACGCATTCTCTCAGCCAGCTTCATGAGGTAGTCACCTGGAATGTATTTCAATTAACAGGTGTGCCTTGTTAAAAGTTCATTTCTTTCCTTAATGCGTTTGAGCAAATCAGCTGTGTTGTGACAAGGTAGGAGTGGTATACAGAAGCTATGTGGTAAAAGTCCATAGTTAAATAAATATATATTATTTCACCTTTATTTAACCAGGTAGGCCAGTTGAGAACAAGTTCTCATTTACAACTGCGACCTGGCCAAGATAATGCAAAGCAGTGCGACAAAAACAAGAACAGAGTTGCACATAAACAAACGTACAGTCAATAACACAATAGAAAAATCTGTATACAGTGTGTGCAAATGAAGTAAGGAGGTAAGGCAATAAATAGGCCAATATTGGCAAACTAATTAGAATTTAGCAAGTAACACTGGAGTGATAGATGTGCAGATGAGGATGTGCAAGTAGAAATACTGATGTGCAAAAGAGCAGAAAAACAAATATGGGGATGAGGTAGGTAGTTGGATGGGCTATTTACACATGGGCTGTGTACAGCTGCAGCGATCGGTAAGCTGCTCTGACAGCTGACGCTTAAAGTTAGTGAGGAGATATATCTCCCTAACTTCAGTGACTTTTTTTTTTCTCAATTCGTTCCAGTCATTGGCAGCAGAGAACTGGAAGAAAGGCGGCCAAAGGTGTTGGTTTTGGGGATGACCAGTGAAATATACCTGCTGGAGCTTGTGCTACGGGTGGGTGTTGCTATGGTGACCAGTGAGCTGAGATAAGGCGGAGCTTTACCTAGCAAAGACTTATAGATGACCTGGAGCCAGTGGGTTTGGCGACGAATATGTAGCGAGGACCAGCCAACGAGAGCATACAGGTCGCAGTGGTGAAAAGTATTTGGGGCTTTGGTGACAAAACTGATGGCACTGTGATGGACTGCATCCAATTTGCTGAGTAGTGTTGGAGGCTATTTTGTAAATGACATCTCCGAAGTCAAGGATTGGTAGGATAGTCAGTTTTACGAGGGTATGTTTGGCAGCATGAGTGCCATACTATGGCAAGAACAGCTCAAATAAGCAAAGAAAAACAACAGTCCATTACTTTAAGACATAAAGATAAGTCATTTAAGTAAATTTCAAGAACTTTGGAAGTTTCTTCAAGTGCAGTCGCAAAAACCATCAAGCGCTACGATTAAACTGTCTCTCATGAGGACCGCCACAGGAAAAGAAGACTCCGAGTTCTATCTTACAGAGGATAAATTCATTAGCGTTACCAGCCTCTCAAATTTCAGCCCAAATAAATGCTTCACAGAGTTCAAGTAACAGACACATCTCAACATCAACTGTTCAAAGGAGGCTGCATAAATCAGGCTTTCATGGTTGATTTGCTGCAAAGAAACCACTACTAAAGGACACCAATAATAAGAAGAGACTTGCTTGGGCCAAGAAACACGAGCAATGGACATTAGACCGGTGGAAATATGTCCTTTGGTCTGATGAGTTCAAATTTAAACATTTTGGTTCCAACCACTGTGTCTTTGTGAGACGCAGAGTAGGTGAACAGATTATCTTTGCATGTGTGGTTCCCCCCGTGAAGCATGGAGGTGGAGGTGTGATGTTGTAGGGGTGCTTTTCTGGTGACACTGTCTGTGATTTATTTAGAATTCAAGGCACACTTAACCAGTATGGCAACAGCAGCATTCTGCAGTGATACGCCATCCCTTCTGGTTTACGCTTAGGGGGACTAATTTCATTTTCAACAGGACAATAACACAACACACCTCCAGGCTGTTTAAGGGCTATTTGACCAAGAAAGAGTGTGATGAAGTCATGCATCAGATTACCTGTCCTCCACAATCCCCTGACCTCAACCCAATTTGAGATGGTTTGTGTTAGCATCTGAGGTTAACACAGACCCAATAACACAGACCCCAAAGCAAATCGGGGGAGTAATTTATTTGAGCAGGACAAACCATAGGTGCTATGCTGAAGTAGACGTTCAGTTTTCCCTGTCCTTCAGTGTTGGGGCTCGGGGGCAGTATTGAGACATTTTGAAAAAAATATGTGCCCATTTTTAACTGCCTCCTACACCAACTCAGAAGCTAGGATATGCATATTATTAACACATTCGGATAGAAAACACTCTGAATTTTCTAAAACAGTTTGAATGGTGTCTGTAAGTATAACAAAACTCATATTGCAGGCAAAAACCTGTGAAAAATAGATTTAAAAAAATGAATTTTGTGACTGTACTATTTAGTGTCATTGTTTTATAGATACCATAGTGAGAAAGGATTCATTTCGCAACACCTACGGCTTCCACTAGATGTCAACGATCTTTATAAAGTTGTTTGAAGCGTCTATGATAAACAGAGAGCAAATTAGAATCCAAGGAAGTTGACATGTCATCACTTCATTTTTTTGCGCCTGCGCATAAATCTGAGAAACGTGAGTTTTGTCTTCATTGTTTATCTCGACATAGGATAGGTTGTGTGAAAATATTACTGATGTTTAACGTTAAAAATGGACCAAAAGATTAATGCTAAACAACATTTGACATGTTTGAACGAACATAAATAGATTATTTACTAGGTCTTTTTAGCTTTTCGGCGTGATTTTACAGTCCCCCACCACGTTTTGTGGGAGCATAATGAACGCTAAGTACTTGGTGTTATTTGGACATAAATTATGAACTTTGTCAAAAGAAACCACATTTGTTCCGGACCTGGGATGCCTTCCGGACCTGGGATGCCTGTCTTCTGATGGAGATAATCAAAGGTAAGGGGGTATTTACAATGTTATTATCGATTTTAGATGATGCTAACTGTATAGCATAGCCTGTTGTTCTTAGCATAGCACCCCGTTTATTGCAAAATGTGATTTCCCAGTAAAGTTATTTTGAGATCTGGCCATTCGGTAGCAATTACGAGATGATAATATATTATTCTTTGAATGACAATATTATAATTTACCAATGTTTTCGAATAGTAATTTTGTTATGTTCACCGGAAGCATTTCAGAGAAGAAAAAAATCTGAATTTCACGCTACTGTAAAATGCTGTTTTTGGATATAAATATGAACTTGATGGAACAAAAAATGCATGTATTGTATAACATAATGTCCTAGGAGTGTCATCTGATGGAGATTGACAAAAGTTAGTGCATAATTCAAGCTGGTTTCTGCTTTTGGTGACGCCTGACCTTGAATTGAAAATGGATGTTTGTACTTTTGTGGCTATGTACTGTCCTAACATAATCTAACTTTATGCTTTTGCCGTAAAGCCTCTTTGAAAATCGAACAATGTGGTTAGATTAAGGAGATGTTTATCATTTAAATTGTGTAAAATAGTTGATTGTTTGAGAAATTGAAATTATTAGATTTTTGATGTTTTGAATTTCCAGCCTTGTTAGCAATCCCGGCTCGGGGTTCATTGCTAACCTGTAGCCCCAACAGGTTAAAGCAACTATTTTCAAATATTATTCCAATGTTGGCCTTTTTTAGAGGTACATTTTTTTGTGTATTTCTGGCTCAGTTGACAGACCCATTCATCTATTTCAGTAGGCCCAGTACTCTTACTTGCCTATTAAATCACTGTTATGCACAAAACCTTGAACCATCATTGTGTGTTCTCTCCCAGCTTCATGGTTTGAAAGAGGTGCGTAATTCCAGTCCATATAATAGGCCTACAGTATGCATAGTCGAATCACTGATACAATTCCTGCCTCAAGGCTCGCCCCTTTTTGTTGTGCGCTGTCGGGAGCACCGTTCGGACTGATATAAATTGCTAGTTGGACCATAGGGGGCATTACAATGAGTTGGGTCCAGGGCTGTTGGAACCGAATCTGTTTATATTTATACCTAGCTTAACAAGTCACCCAATTTAATACAGTGCCTTGCAAAAGTATTCAGACACCATGGATTTGTTCAAATTGTATTTAGTTAAAGTGGGATTAAAATGGATTTGCCATTTTTTTTGTTAACAATATACACAAAATACTCTAACGTCAAAGTGGAAGAAATATTCTGTCTCCGATACATACAGCATCTGTAACGTCCCTTAGTCAAATGTTGAATTTCAATCACAGATTCAACTACAAAGACCAGGGAGCTTTTCAAAGCCTCTTTAAAAAAGGGCAGTGATTGGCAACAATAACAAATCAGACACTGACTATCCCTTTAAGCATGGTCTAGTTAATAATTATGCTGTGCATTGTATTAAATCACCCAGATACCTCAAAGATAGTCGTTCTTCTGAACTGAGCTGCAGGACAGGAATGAAACTGCTCAGGGATATTACCATGAGGCCATTGGTGAACTCCATGGCTGTGATGGGTCAGAACTGAAGATGGATCAACAACATTGTAGTGACTCCATAATAATGACTTGAATGACAGAGTGAAAAGAAGACAAAACTAAAAAATATTCCAAAACATGCATCTTGTATGCAACGGCACTAATGTAATACTGGAGAGAAAAAAAACATGGCAAAGGGATACACGTTTTGGCCTAAATACAAAGCCCTATGTTTGGAGCAAATCCAACACAACACATCACTTAGTAACTGCCACCTTATTTTCAAGCTTGGTGGTGCCTGCACTAAGCTAAGGACCCTGGGACTCTGCTACTGGAGCCTGGACTTCCTAACGGGCAGCTCCGAGGTGGTAAGGCTAGGTAACACATCCTCCACACTGATCCTTAACACGGGGGCCCCTCCCATGACTACATGGCTCCAACATCATTAAGTTTGCTGACGACACAACAGTGGTAGGCCTGATCACCGACAACGATGAGACAGCCTATAGGGAGGAGGTCAGAGACGGACAACAACCTCTCCCTCAACGTGAGCAAGACAAAGGACCTGATCGTGGACTACAGGAAAAGGAGGACCGAACTCACCCCCATTCGCATTGACAGGGCTGAAGTGGAGTAGGTTGAGAGCTTCATGTTCCTTGGTGTCCACATCACCAACAAACTATCATGGTCCAAACACACCAAGACAGTCATGAAGAGGGCACGACAATGCCTATTCCTCCTCAGGAGACTGAAAAGTTCCACAGCTGCAACATTTGAGATTGAGGGAGGCAGCAGATTTACGAATCTTTATATTTTTTTATTAATTTTATTACCACTTTGACATTAGTGTAGATTTTTGACAAAAAATGACAAATCAATTTTAATCCCATTTTGTAACAAAATAAATTAGAGAAATCCAAGGGGTCTGAATACTTTCGTATGGCACTGTTTGCAATTTGCCAATACCACCGGAGAGAAACAGACATCATTACTAATTACCTTTCCATTTCCCCTTGACTGAATGTGTGCTTTCTTGTCTTTAGGAAAAGGCTGAATTATGTCAACCATGCACGCCGTCTGGCTGATGGGGACTGGACAGGGGCAGATAGTGATGAGGAAGCAGTGGTTGTGGACAGAGAGGAGGAGGAACAGCAGAAGGAGAAGGATGCAGAGGATGATGGGATGGAGATTGAGAGGAAGAAGTTGCCAAAGTACTATGCCAACCAGGTCAGAGCAATATTTCTGACAATGCATTATTTTACCAGAAGAGAGCACATGACTTGCCATGGCAGCATTTTCCTTCTGCCAGTATTTACACATCTCATTTGTTTCTGAAATGTACACATCCCTTCAAATGAACTGGTTAAAGCAGTTAGGCAGGACAGAAACTGTTTTATTACATAGTACTGATTTTATGATTTGAAAAGGTATTTTACAGAAAATTAATTGTGTGCTAAACTCTTTAATTCAGTCAAAATAAATCACTGGAATCCTAGTAATGTAACTGAACTGAGGCTTCTCTTCCTGTCCAGCTCATGCTGTCAGAGTGGCTAGTGGACGTTCCTCAGGAACTGGACACCGATTGGCTCATGGTGGTCTGTCCCGTGGGGAAGCGCTCTCTCATCGTCGCCTCCAAGGTAAGGACCAATCAGTGGTTTCCTTACATGTCACATTTTGTATTTATAATGGATCTCCATTAGCTGCTGCCAAGCCGGCAGAAGCTCCTCTTCCTGGGGTCCAGCAAAATTAAGGCAGTTATACATTCTTTTTTTTTCTCCCCAATTTCGATCTTGTCTCATCACTGCAACTCTCCAACGGAGTGGGGAGGCGAAGGTCGAGTTATGCGTCCTCCGAAACATGACCTGCCAACCCGCTCTTCTTAACACCTGTCCCCTTAACCCGGAAGCCAGCTGCACCAATGTGTCAGAGGAAACACCTTTCAACTGACAACGAGGTCAGCTTGCAGGAGCCCGGCCCACCACAAGGATTCGCTAGAGCGCGATGAGCCAAGTAAAGCCGGCCCCTAACCCGGACGCCGCTGGGCCAATTGTGCGCCGCCCTATGGGTCAACCGATCGCGGCCGGTTGTGATACAGCCCGGGATCAAACCCGGGTCTGTAGTGAAGCCTCTAGCACTGCGAAGCAGTGCCTTAGACCGCTGCACCACTCGTGAAAACATTACAGTACATTCACAACAGATTTCACAACATATTAAGTGTGTGCCGTAAGGGCCGTATTCTACTACCACATATGTACAACACAAAATCCATGTGTACGCGTGTGTATAGTGCGTATGTTATTGTGTGTTTGTATGCATGTGTCTGTGCCTATGTTTGTGTTGCTTCACAGTCCCCGCTGTTCCATAAGGTGTATTTTTGTCTGTTTTTTTTAAATCTAATTTTACTGTTTGCGTGAGTTACTTGAGGCTGAATAGAGTTCCATGTAGTCATGGCTCTATGTAGTACTGAGCGCCTCCATAGTCTGTTCTGGACTTGGACTGTGAAGAGACCTCTGGTGGCATGTCTTGTGGAGTATGCATGGGTGTCCGAGCTGTGCGCCAGTAGTTCAAACAGACAGCTCGGTGCATTCAACATGTAAGTACCTCTCACAAAGTAGTGATGAAGTCAGTCTCTCCTCCACTTTGAGCCAGGAGAGATTGACATGCATATTATTAATGTTAGCTCTCTGTGTACATGCAAGGGCCAGCCGTGCTGCACTGTTTTGAGCTAATTGTAATTTTCCTAAGTCCCTCTTTGTGGCGCCTGACCACACAGCTAAACAGTAGTCCAGGGGCAACAAAACTGTAGGACTTGCCTTGACAGTGCTGTTAAGAATGCAGAGCAACGCTTAATTATGGACAGACTTCTCCCCATCCTAGCTACTGTTGTATCAATATGTTTTGACCATGACATTTTACAATCCAGGGTTACTTCAGACAGGACACCGAATATGTGCCTGGATTCATCCAATGGCATTGAGGCGTGTACCACCTCAGTCACCGGCTTTATCAATAAGTGCATCGATGACGTTGTCCCCACAGTGACCATACGTACATATCCCAACCTGAAGCCATGGATTACAGGCAACATCCGCACCGAGCTAAAGGCTAGATAGAGCTGCCGCTTAAAGGAGCAAGACACTAATCCGGACGCTTATAAGAAATCCTGCTATGCCCTCAGATGAACCACCAAACAGGCAAAGCGTCAATACAGGACTAAGATTGAATACTACTACACCGGCTCTGATGGTCATCGAATGTGGCAGGGCTTGCAAAATATTACGGACTACAAAGGGAAACCCAGCCACGAGCTGCCCAGTGACGCAAGCCTACCAGACGAGCTAAATGCCTTTTATGCTCGCTTCGAGGCAAGCAACACTGACGTGTACTCAGAGCATGCGCGGATCAATTGGCAAGTGTCTTCACTGACATTTTCAACTTCTCCCTGACCGAGGCTGTAATACCTACATGTTTCAAGCAGACCACCATAGTCCCTCTGCAACTGGATCCTGGACTTCCAGACGGGCTGCCCTCAGGTGGTAAGAGTAAGCTAGAAAATGAAGGAAAGCCGCACACTCCAAGAGCTCAGATGCAAAAATTCAATCACCAACGTCTCGACAGCGAAGCTGTCCCCATCACCCTGATGGGGACAGCTTCGCTGTCAAGACGTTGGTGATTGAATTTTTGCATCTGAGCTCTTGGAGTGTGCGGCTTTCCTTCATTTTCTAGTGTTCTACTCCGCTAGCCAGCACCTCGCCTTTAAAGGTGTGCGTTTCTTTTTTCTAGATTGGTAAGAGTAAGCAACACACATCTGACATGCTGATCCTCAACACTAGAGCCCTTCAGGGGTGCGTGCTTAGTCTCCTCCTGTACTCCCTGTTCACCCACGACTGCGTGGCCAAGCAAGGCTCAAACACCATTTAAGTTTGCTGACGGCATAACAGTGGTAGGCCTGATCACCGACAACAATGAGACAGCCTATAGGGAGGTCAGAGACGGACAACTACCTCTCCCTTCACGTGAGCAAGACAAAGGAGCTGATCGTAGACTACAGGAAAAGGAGGGCTGAACACACCCCCATTCACATCGACAGGGCTGTAGTGGAGTAGGTGGAGAGCTTCATGTTCCTTGGTGTCCACATCACCAACAAAACCATCAAACTATCATGGTCCAAACACACCAAGACAGTCGTGAAGAGGGCACGACAACACCTTTTCCCCTCTCAGGAGACTGAAAAGATTTGGCATGGGTCCCCAGGTCCTCCAAAAGTTCTACAGCTGCACCATTGAGAGCATCCTAATCGGTTGCATCACCGCCTGGTATGGCAACTGCTCTGCATCTGACCATAAGGTGCTACAGAGGGTAGTGCGCACAGTGCAGTACATCATTGGCGCCAAGCTTCCTGACGTCCAGGACCTATATACTAGGCGGTGTCAGAGGAAGGCCCAAAAATTGTCAAAGACTCCAGTCACCCAAGTCGTAGACTGTTCTCTCTACTACTGTATGGTAAGCGGTACCGGAGCACCAAGTCTTGGTCCAAAAGGCTCCTTAACAGCTTCTACCCCCAAGCCATAAGACTGCTGTACAATTAATCAAATGGACACCGACTATTTACATTAACCCCCCCCTCTGTGTTTTTACACCTGCATGTACATATTACCCTAACCTGTAACCCCGCACATTGACTCAGTACCTGTACCCCTTATATATAGGCTCGCTATTGTTATTTTGTTTTTATTTTTTACTTTAGTTTATTTAGTAAACATTTTTTTAACTATTTCTTGAACTGCATTGTTGGTTAAGGGCTTGTAAGTAAGCATTTCATGGTAAGGTTTACACCTGTTGTATTCGGCTCATGTGACATAGCATTTTATTTAGTCTCCTCGACTTGCTCAATTTCCACATTATTCATTACAATATTTATGTGAGGCTTAGTGAATGATTTGTCCCAAATACAATGCTTTTAGTTTTAGCAATATTTAGAACTAACTTATTCCTTGCCACCCATTCTGAAACTAACTGCAGCGCTTTAAGTGTTGCAGTCATTTCAGTCGCTGTGGTAGCTGACGTGTATAGTCTTGAGTCATCCACATACATAGACACACTGACTTAAAGCCACTGGCATGTCATTAATAAAGATTTAAAAAGTAAGAGGCCTAGACAGCTTCCCTGGGGAATTCCTGATTCTACCTGGATTTTGTTTGAGAGGCTTCAAATAAAGAATAATCTCTGTCTTCTGTTAGACAGGTAACTCTATGCACAATATAGCAGGGGGTATAAAGGCATAACACATGTTTTCCCAGCAACAGACTATGATCGATAATGTTAAAAGCTGCACTGAAGTCTAACAAAACAGCCCCCACAATCTTTGTGTCTTCAATTTATATCAGCCAATCATCAGTCATTTGTGTAAGTGCTGTACTTGTTGAATATCCTTCCCTATAAACATGCTAAAAGTCTGTTGTCAGTTTAACTGTAAAACATTATTGTATCTGGTCAAACACCATTTTTTCCAAAAGTTTACAAAGGGTTGGAAACAGGTTGATTACTGTCTCAAATAGCCGACGAAAGGGGGCTTTACTATTCTTAGGTAGGGGAATAACTTATGCTTCCCTCCAGGCCGGAGGGCACACACTTTCTAGTAGGCTTAAATTGAAGATATGGCAACATCGTCTGCTATTATCCTCAGTAATTTTCCATCTAAGTTGTCAGACCCCGATGGCTTGTCGTTGTTGTTAGACAACAATTCTTTCACCTCTTCCACACTTTCAGGAATTAAAAATGACAATGCTCGTCTTTCATAATTTGGTCAGATATACTTGGATGTGTAGTGTCAGCATTTGTTGCTGGTACATCTTGCCAATGAGAAAATCATTAAAGTAGTTGGCAATATCAGTGGGTTTTAGAATGAGCCATCTGATTCAATGAATGATGGAGAGGAGTTTGCCTTTTTGCCCAAACTTTATTTAAGGTGCTTCAAAGCTTTTTACTATCATTTTTACAGTTTCTTCTTCTTTTTATTCAGTTTAGTCACATGATTTCTCAATTTGCAGTACGTTTGCCTATTGGTTTTATAGCCAGACCTATTTGCCATTTATTTTGCCTCATCCACTCAACCATCCAATTTTTCAATTCCTCATCAATCCACAGGGATGTAACCATTTTTACGTTCATTTTCTTAATGGGTACATGTTTATTAGTTACTGGGATAAGCAATTTCATAAATTTGTCAAGTGCCGCGTCAGGTTGCTCCTCATTACACACCACGGACCAACAAATGTTTACATCAACATATGAATCACTACAAAACCTCTTGTATGACCTCTTATAGACTATATTAGGCCCAGCCTTTGGAACTTTTGTGATCACTATATTTCGATGGATTTGGATACTGCTTTCAAATACATTTCTGTAGCATTAGATGTGATCAATATATGTTTTTAACTACCCTGATTTGATAACCTGAACCAGGTTGCGCACACTAGTTACAGTTTGAAGCTTTCTCTTGAGTGGGCAGCCTCCCCAATTTCGTGGTATCCAATTGGTAGTCGTTAGTCTTGTCTCATCGCTGCAACTCCCGTACGGACTCGGGAGAGGCGAAGGTCGAGAGCCATGCGTCCTCCGAAACACAACCCAACCTAGCTTCACTGCCTCTGACACAATGCACATCCAACCCGTAAGCCAGCCACACCAGTGTGTCAGAGGAAACACCGTACACCTGGCGACCTGGTCAGCGCGCACTGCGCCTGGCCCGCCACAGGAGTCGCTAGTGCGCGATGAGACAAGGATATCCCTGCCGGCCAAACCCTCCCTAACCCGGACGACGCTGGGGGGACTCCGGGATGCTGGCCTTCTGTCTGTGTTCTTTTGCCCATCTTAATCTTTTCTTTTTATTGGCCAGTCTGAGATGGCTTTTTCTTTGCAACTTTCACTGTTGACGTTGAGACTGGTGTTTTGCGGGTACTATTTAATGAAGCTGCCAGTTGAGGACTTGTGGGTAGAGGTCGGCCGATTATGATTTTTCGCCGCCGATACCGATTATTGGGGGGGTCAAAAAAAAAGTCTCTGCCGATTAATCGGACGATTTTATTTATTTATTTGTAATAATGACAATTACAACTATACTGAATGAACACTTATTTTAACTTACATCAATAAAATCAATTTAGCCTCAAATAAATAATGAAACATGTTCAATTTGATTTAAATAATGCAAAAACAAAGTGTTGGAGAAGAAAGTAAAAGTGCAATATGTGCCATGTAAAAAAGCTAACGTTTAAGTTCCTTGCTCAGAACATGAGAACATATGAAAGCTGGTGGTTCCTTTTAACATGAGTCTTCAATATTCCCAGGTAAGATGTTTTAGGTTGTAGTTATTATAGGAATTATGACTATTTATCTCTATACAATTTGTATTTCATATACCTTTGACTATAGGATGTTCTTATAGGCACTTTAGTATTGCCAGTGTAACAGTATAGCTTCCGTCCCTCTCCTCGCTCCTACCTGGGCTCGAACCAGGAACACATCGACAACAACCACCCTCAACTACTCCAAGTCTCAGAGCAAGTGACGTTTGAAACGCTATTAGCGTGCACCCGGCTAACTAGCTAGCCATTTCACATGGGTTACACCAGCCTAATCTTGGGAGTTGATAGGCTTGAAGTCAGAAACAGCGCAATGCATTGCGAAGGGCTGCTGGCAAAACGCACGAAAGTGCTATTTTGAATGAATTCTTACGAGCCTGCTGCTGCCTACCATCGCTCAGTCAGACTGCTCTATCAAATCATAGACTTAATTATAACATAATAACACACAGAAACACGAGCCTTAGGTCATTAATATGGGCGAATCCGGAAACTATCACCTCGAAACAAAACGTTATTCCTGTTACATTGCACAACCTTCAGTGTTATGTCATAATTACGTAAAATTCTGACAAAATACCCAAAGTGTTGCATATACCCTGACCTGCGTGCAATGAACGCAAAATGACACAATTTGTCCTGGTTAATATTGCCTGCTAACCTGGATTTTATTTAGCTAAATATGCAGGTTTAAAAATATATACTTCTGTGTATTGATTTTAAGAAAGGCATTGATGTTTATGGTTAGGTACAGTCGTGCAACGATTGTGCTTTTTTCACAAATGCACTTTTGTTCAATCATCCCCGTTTGGCGAAGTCGGCTGTCTTTGTTAGGAAGAAATAGTCTTCACAGTTCGCAACAAGCCAGGCGGCCCAAACTGCTGCATATACCCTGACTCTGTTTGCAAGAGAAGTGACACATTTTCCCTAGTTAAAAGACATTCATGTTAGCAGGCAATATTAACTAAATATGCAGGTTTAAAAATATATACTTGTGTATTGATTTTAAGAAAGGCATTGATGTTTATGGTTGGAGCAACGTGTACCTAAGCGATTATATGCAACGCAGGACAGGCTAGATAAACTAGTAATATCATCAACCATGTGTAGTTAACTAGTGATTATGATTGATTGATTGTTTTTTATAAGATAAGTTTAATGCTAGCTAGCAACTTACCTTGGCTTCTTACAGCATTCGTGTAACCTCGTGGAGTGCAATGTAAAGCAGGTGGTTAGAGCGTTGGACTAGTTAACCGTAAGGTTGCAAGATTGAATCCCTGAGCTGACAAGGTAAAAACCTGTCTTTCTGCCCCTGAACAAGGCAGTTAACCCACTGTTCCTAGGCCGTCATTGAAAATAAGAATGTGTTCTTAACTGACTTGCCTAGTTAAATAAAGGTCTAAAATAATAAAGGTCCAAATAAAGGTCCAAAAATACCGATTTCCGATTGTTATGAAAACTTGAAATCGGCCCTAATTAATCGGCCATTCCGATTAATCGGTCGACCTCTACTTGTGAGGCGTCTGTTTCTCAAACTAGACACTAATGTACTTGTCCTCTTGCTCAGTTGTGCACCGGGGCCTCCCACTCCTCTTTTCTATTCTGGTTAGAGACAGTTTGCGCTGTTCTGTGAAGGGAGTAGTACACAGCGCTGAATGAGATCTTCAGTTTCTTGGCAATTTGTCGCATGGAATAGCCTTCATTTCTCAGAACAAGAATAGACTGACGAGTTTCAGAAGAAAGTTATTTGTTTCTGGCCATTTTGAGCTTGTAATCAAACCCACAAATGCTGATGCTCCAGATACTCAACTAGTCTAAAGGAGGACAGTTTTATTTCTTCTTTAATCAGGACAACAGTTTTCAGCTATGCTAACATAATAGCAAAAGGGTTTTCTAATGATCAATTTGCCTTTAAAAATGATAAACTTGGATTAGTTAACACAACGTGCCATTGGAACACAGGAGCAATGGTTGCTGATAATGGGCCTCTGTACGCCTATGTAGATATTCCATATTTCCAGATACAATAGTCATTTACAACATTAACAATGTCTACACTGTATTTCTGATCAATTTGATGTTATTTTAATGGACAAAAGAAATTGCTTTTCTTTCAAAAACAAGGACATTTCTAAATGACCCCAAACAGTAGTGTATGTAAGAATGCTGTTCATTGATTATAGCTCAGCATTCAACACCATAGTACCCTCCAAGTTCATCATTAAGCTCAAGGCCAAGGGTCTGAACCCTGCCATGTGCGACTGGGTCCTGGACTTCCTGACGGGCCTCCCCCAGGTGCTGAAGGTAGGAAACAACACCTCCACGTCGCTGATCCTCAATGCTGGGCCCCCACAAGGATGCGTGCTCAGCCCCCTCCTTTACACCCTTCTCACCCATGCGTCCAACACAACAGTAGTAGGCCTAATCACCAACAATGATGAGACAGCCTACAGGGAGGAGGTGAGGGCACTGGGAGTGTGGTGCCAGGAAAATAACCTCACCCAACGTCAACAAAACAAAGGAGCTGATCGTCAGGAAACAGCAGAGGGAGCCCCCCCCCCCATCCACATTAATGGGACCGCAGTAAATGTGGAAAGCTTCAAGTTCCTCGGCATACACATCACGGACAAACTGAAATGGTCCACACACAAAGTTTGGTGAAGAATGTGCAACAGTGCCTCTTCAAACTCAGCAGGCTGAAGAAATTTGGCTTGGCACTGATAACCCTCACAAATGTTTACAGATGCACAATTGAGAGCATGTCGGGCAGTATCATTGTCTGGTATGGCAATTGCACTGCCCGAAACCGCAGGGCTCTCCAGAGGGTAGTTCGGTCTGTACAACGCATCACCGGGGGCAAACTACCTGCCCTCCAGGACACCTAGAGCACCCAATGTCACAGGAAGCCAAAAAGATAATGACAACAACCACCCGAGCCACTGCCTGTTCACCCCGCTATCATCCAGAAGGTGTGGTCAGTACTGGTGAATCAAAGCTGGGACAGAGTGCCTGAAAAACGGCTATCTCAAGGCCATCAGACTGTTAAATAGCCATCACTAGCACATTGGAGTGCTTCCATATATACAGACTTAAAATCACTTGCCACTTTAATAATGGAACACTAGTCACTTTAATGTTTACATGTTTTGCATTACTCATCTCAAATGTATATACTGTATTCTTTCCTATTCTACTGTATCTTAGTCTATGCCGCTCTGACATTGCTCGTCCAAATATTTATATATTCTTAACTCCATTCCTTTAGATTTGTGTGTATTGTTAGATATTACTTGTTAGATATTACTGCACTGTTGGAGCTAAAAACACAAGCATTTCGCTACACCTGCAATAACATCTGCTAAACACGTGTATGTGACAAAGAACATTTGATTTGACTGAAGTAACAATGAATAAGTTCTCTCTCATCTCTGTTTCCCACCATTTTTGAAGGGGTCCACTGCAGCATACACCAAAAGTGGCTACTGTGTGAACCGCTTCCCTTCTCTGTTGCCTGGAGGGAACAGACACAACTCAGCAATGGGAAAAGGTACGTGGGTCTGATCCCATTTCAATCTGTAGCTTCCAGTTCCTCCACCCCATCAGGGTTCACAGATTTAACTGGACTGGGTGGGGGTTTGGTTTTGTATGTATTGGCTGGTGTAATCATATTTTCCCTTTTTGAAGATTATTAAAGTACTATCTTATCAATATAGTGATGGCTCCAATTGGCAGAGCATCCACCATTATTACTTAACCTATCCAATACTTTCAGATCTGTGAAACACCCTGAGGGTTTGGAGCTAGGAGGGGCTAGGAATCAAAATGGAACCCGAAAAAGACATCCCATCTATTCTACCACTGTCCTTGCAAACTGCATCCATGCAAAAAAATATATGACAACACATGGTAGTGCTAATGTTCGGTCTGTGTGCAGATTACACCATCCTGGACTGTATCTACAGTGAGGTGGAGCGGACCTACTTCATCCTGGATGTCATGTGTTGGAGGGGCCATCCAGTGTATGACTGTCCAGTAAGCACACACAGATTGATTAGCAGAGCATTGAAGTCCCAGTGGAATTACAGTACTGGAGTACTAGTGTCTGGGATACAGATGTGCTCTTTTTACCATGTTGACCAATTCATCTGTCATTTGGGGATTTTAATGACAGCTTTGTTGATGATGGTGTTTGTTTTCCCAACAGACAGAGTTCCGGTTCTACTGGCTCCAGTCGAAAGTCCAGGAGACGGATGGCATGGCTGACATTGCCAAGAGGAACCCTGTAAGAGCAATACACAATAATAAATATATTGTGTATATAGACCTTTTCAATTAAGTCCAAATGAGGATGATTAGAGGCACACAAAAAAAGGATAAATAAAAAAAGGACAGAAGATGTCACCTCCTTTTCCATGTTTATTTTGGTTTGACAATGACCGCCAACACATGCAGTTTATTTTGGTGTATTAAAATGAAAAAAGTGTACTCGTGAGATTGTGGGAAGTTGGTCATATTGTCATTAGATGATCAATTAACTGTGTGCTGTCTGACAATATGGTTGTTGCTGTTTGTTTTTTTTTCTCCATAGTTCAAGTTTGTGAGTCTTCAAAGCACTGCCTGCTCAACGGAAGCCATTCAGCAAGCACTTGCAATGGAGTACAACTTCAATGTAAGAGCAACTACAACTGCATACTACTGCAAATGCAGCTATTTAGTCCTATAGTACATCTGTGATTTTACTTGTAGTCTGTAAAAGGGGCAGAACAGTCTGTGATTCTTCAGTAGAGTGAATCTTCTCTGTTTGCTTCTCGACACTCTTGGAAAAGAATAAAGTGTACTTCATAGAATGAACACACATTGCTAGTCTGGGTTTCCCGGTTCAATGCACCATCTCTCAACTTATAGCTCCCAATAGAAACTCTCTCAACCTCATTGGCTTTTCTAGAGTCTGTTTTGCTGCTCAGCCCACCACCATTGAGGTTAGAGGTGAGACAGCTCTCCAGGGGCATGATGAGGCAGCTGTAACAAGCCCAAACTGAGTGGATTCTGTGTGTCCTCAGGTGGACGGACTTCTGTTTTACCACCGGCAGACCCACTACACCCCCGGCAGTACCCCTCTGGTGGGCTGGCTGCGGCCCTACATGGTGGTCGACATCCTGGGCATGGAGGTCCCAGTGGGGCCCCTCACCGCCAAGCCCGAGTATGCCGGCCACCAGCTGGCCCAGATCCGGGAGCACAAGAAGACCTCCGACCATGTCCGGCCAGGGGACCTGAACGGCCGCTACGAGCTGGAGCACCTATCCACCCCCGACCAGGAAAAGGGAGATGGCGACGCCGCCACCTCGCCCCGCAGCAGACCGCTGAAGGAATCTCGCATGGAGACCTCAGAGAAGAGCGCGAGTTAGCTAGCTACTGAAGGCTACAAAAAACTTCAGACTACTTTGTGGGGAGTTTTTTTGGACAGTTACATTGCATTTAATGAGAGGGAGTTCAATGAATTAGCAAGTTAGTCACTGTGCTTCATTTGGAGCGCCCTGAGTTCAGGCATCGCTTGGCTCACCAGAGCTGTATCCACATTTTCATTACACTGTGCTAGTTAGTGTAATGCAGTGGATTAGACTATGTAAAATGCAAGGACCCTGTTAAAGAAGACGGTTTGCCGGACATCGATTAAACGCATTCCTAGATTAAAAAACACTTTCAATGTCATTTTTCCATTGAGGGACCACTGGGGCTGGGAAACTTACTTTAGTGTTGCTGAAATAAACACGGTTCTTCTGCTCATTTTGCCAGGCCTTGTGAATGGACAACTATGTCATTGCACTTTCAGAGGTACAATAAATAACACAGTTGGTTACACAGGCCCTTTAGACCTATGTTTTAAATTGACAGCGTCTGTCGTGGTTAGATGTGTAACAAAGGCAAAAGTGAAAGTTGATTCATCTGATTCTTTTAAGTGTATGTTTTCTGATGTTTATTAAATTGTTTTCATTGACTTTTCAATTTGTCCTCAGACCTTTATTCAAAAGGTAAGGATGATTAGGCATTGACCATGGATAGATAAGATGGGAATAAGATAAATCAAATAAATAAGCTAAATCAAGATGAATTCAGTTATTTTGATTGAAATCTAACATCAACTGCTTAAAAAGCTATAGAGCAGGGGTGTCAAACATACAGCCTGTGAATTTTTAGGGGGGGACGAACTCAATATACTTTAAATTACTAAAACCAAATCGAAACTGTGTAGAAATTATAATGGACCTACAGTGCCTTCAGAAAGTATTCACACCCCTTGACTTTTTCCACATTTTCTTGTATGCCTGAATTAAAAATGGATTAAATTGAGATTTTATTTTGTCACTGGCCTACACACAATACCCCATATTGTGTATAGGCCAGTGTAATTATGTTATTTTTTTTTATTTTTTTTAACAAATTAATTAAAAATGAAAAGCTGATGTCTTTAGCCAATAAGTATTCAACCCCATTGTTATGGCAAGCCTAAATAAGTTCAGGAGTAAAATGTGCTTAAATAGTCACATGATAAGTTGCATGGACTCACTCTGTGTGCAATGATAGTGTTTAACATGATTTTGAATGACTACCTAATTTCTGTACCGCACACACATAATTATCTGTGAGGTCCCTCAGTCGAGCAGTGAATTTCAAACACAGATTCAACCACAAAGAACATTGAGGTTTTCCAATGCCTTGCAAATAAGGGCACCTATTGGTACATGAGTAAAAATGTATGTGATAGGAAAAAACTGAGGATGGATCAACAACATTGTAGTTACTCCACAAGACTAACCTAATTGACAGAGTAAGAAGAAGGAAGCCTGTACAGAATAAGAATATTCCAAAACATGCATCCTGTTTGCAACAGTGCACTAAAGTAATACTGAAAACAAATTGGCAAAGCAATTAACTTTTTGTCCTGAGTACAAGTGTTAGGATTGGGGCAAATCCAGTATAACACATTGCTAAGTACCACTCTCCATATTTTCAAGCATAGTGGTGGCTGCATCATGTTATGGGTATGCATGCAATTGTTAAGGACTGGGGAGTTTCGGGATAAAAAAAGAAATGGAACGGAGCTAAGCACAGGCAAAATCCTAGAGGAAAACCTGGTCTGCTTTCCACCAAATACTGGGAAATGAATTCACCTTTCAAGATCAAATCTAGACTAGTTGCTTACCAAGAAGACATTGAATGTTCCTGACTGGCCGATTTACAGTTTTAACTTAAATTTCACTGGAAATCTATAGCAAGACTAGAAAATGGTTGTCTAGAAATGATCAACAACCAATTTGACAGCTCTTGAAGAATTTTGAAAAGAATAATGTGCAAATATTGTATAATTCCTGTGTGCAAAGTGCTAAGAGAATTACCCAGAAAGACTCACGTCTGTATCGCTGCCAAATGTGATTCTGACATCTATTGACTCATAGGTGTGAATACTTATGTAAAAGACATTTCTGTATTTCATTTTCTATACATTTGCAAAAATGTCTAAAAACATGTTTTCACTTTGTCATTATGCTGTATTGTGTAGATTGAGTGAGACTTTTTTAAATACTTTTTTTTATCAATTTTGAATTAAGGCTGTAACAACAAACTGTGGAATAAGTCAAGGAGTATGAATACTTTCTGAAGTTACTGTATATTCATACAGTTTCTTGACTGTCCAGCTAGTAAATATTTTTTGCAAATTGACATCAAGGAAATATAACCAATTTTCAGTGTGGCCCTCCACACCTCGTTGAAGACCACATACTTTGTTGTGGAAAACAGTTATACAGACAGCTCTGGAACGTGACTAATTTCATTAAGACAAAATGGCGTAATCGGCTTAATTAGCATCTTCCCTCTTTGACGCCCCAGTATGCATGGTGACATTTGAGTAACTGTGGGGGACAGAGTTGAGTTGTGTGGAAAGAGCCTGTCAACAGGAAGGAGGTGTGTGCCTATCTACGTGTGGTGAGACTGGGAGCACAACCTCTGCAGCCTTACTCAGACACTCACTGTTGACAGTACGAAAGATGCATGCAACTCAATATTAGGAAGGTGTTTCTATTACATTCCACTCCTGTCTCGACTTTTAATTCTTTACTGAAGACTCATCTCTTCAATAGGTCCTATGATTGAGTGTATCTGGCCCAGGGGTGCAAAGGTGAATGGCAAGGCACTGGAGTGACAAACCTCCCTGGCTGTCTGCCTGGCCAGCTACCCTCTCTCCACTGCGATTATCTGACTCTAACCCTATTACAGGGGCTGAGTCACTGGCTCACTAGTTCTCTCCCACACCATCCCTAGGAGGGGTGGGTCACGTCGTGCCAGGCTTTTTTTTGCTATACTTGATAGGAGTGGGTTGAGTCACTGACGCGGTCTTCCTGTCCGGTTTTGCGCCCCCTCGGGCTCGTGCAGTGGGGGAGGTCTTCGTGGGCTATACTCAGCCTTATCTCAGGGTAGTAAGTTGGTGGTCTGTTTATCTCTCTAGTGGTGTGGGGCTGTGCTTTGGCAAAGTGGGTGTGGTTATATCCTGCCTGGTTGACCCTGTACAGGGGAATCGTCGGACGGGGCCCACAGTGTCCCCCACCACCCCCCTGTCTTATTCTCTAGTATCTATACTGCAATAGTCTATGTGCCGGTGGCTAGGGTCATTCTGTCCTATCTGGTGTAATTCTCTCGTCTTATCTGGTGTCCTGTGTGAACTTTAGTATGCTCCCTCTAATTAATTATCCCGTCTCTCTCTCTCCCCTCCCAGAGGACCTGAGCCCTAGGACCATGCCTCAGGACTACCTGGCCTGACGACTCCTGGCTGACTCCTGGCTGTTTTCGACCCTCTCCCTCCCTCTCCTGCTGTACTGCACCTGCTGTCTCAACCTCTGAATGCTCGACTATGAAAAACCAACTGACATTAACTCCTGAGGTGCTGACCTGTTGCACCCTCTACAACCACTGTGATTATTATTTGACCCTGCTGGTCATCGATGAACGTTTGAAGATCTTGAAGAACGATCTGGCCTTTAATGGCCATGTACTCTTATAATCTCCATCCGGCACAGCCAGAAGAGGACTGGCCACCATTCAGAGCCTGGTTCCTCTCTAGGTTTCTTCCTAGGTTCCTGCCTTTCTAAGGAGTTTTTCCTAGCCACTGTGCTTCTACATCAGCATTGCTTGCTCTTTTAGGTTTTAGGCTGGGTTTCTGTATAAGCACTTTGTGACATCTGCTGAGAAAGCTCTATAAATAAATTTGATTGCCGAAAGGCCAGTCTCTTTGGCAAATCAATCTTCAAATATGAACATTCTATTATTGAGCTTGAAGAGATCAGAGGATTTGATCCTGATTGATAAACCTCACAGCTATCATCCAATCACAAGGTTTTATGCAAATTAGACTTGTGGGAAAATTGTATAACTTAATTCATACATTTGATTGCCCAATGTTAGAATCTTTCCAATCTGACGTAATACAATTCATTGTAAACATTGGGTGCGGGAAGAACAGAGGATTCCCGTTTATTGAATGTTTACCACCAGCCAATGAGATCACAGCAGAGAAGCTGTCGCCATTCAAACTTCCCCGCCAGTTCATTGTGGAAACTGTAGTCTATTTCGTACCCAGCAAGCAAAAGTAAGGTGCTACTACTGAATTTAGGCAACCACCATCTGTGTTATGCAAGCCAGAGACCAACAAAAATATTTTGGTCTGATGCATGTTTTGTGCAAATGAATTGAAGTTGGACATCGACAAATGCGTCAGTTTAATTACGTGCAATAAAAAAGTGTAGGGCCTATTTAATGAAACCCTGGCTGACAGTGACTGTTGACGTAGGTAACAGATCGCAAAGCAGTGAATCCCCGATTCCCCACTTAGCTCCATTTTTTAAATGGCAAGTAAACTTTCTCATCCAAAAATGCATATCAAGTGCAAGTACGCTGTCCAGCAACTCACATCAGAAAGATGGGGGCCTTTTCGCCAGGAGGCAAGGTTATTACAGTAAACTGAGGCTAAAACTATTTAGTAAACTGAAATGAAATAAAATAATTAACAAACCCGTTTGAAAAACTAAAATTATACTGAAACTATTTTTTGCCTCCTAAACTAACTAAAATAAAAAACATCACGAATTCTGTTCAGTTTTAATCTAATGTGGTTTTCCAGGTTTTTGGGGGGTTTGAAATGCAGCCAGGTGATGGCGATGTTTCAAATAGGACTAGCTTGTGCATCACTATCACTAGCTGTCACTAGCTAACTTCATTATTCTAACACTACTACCAAAGTTGAAGTTGGACTGGTGTGAACATGTTCAAAGAGTTTCCTTGCACCATATTTTTTGGACCAGCGTCGGCACTATTCCTTTTAAATCCAAGTCACACTTATTTTAATGTATCATTTAAACCAAACCTATGACCTGACCCATCACCTTATGTATTACTGCCCCCCATTTACAAGAAGTGGCATCCCAAAAAACACAACAAAAATAAACTATAACAAAAACTGAAACGAATGAATATAAAAATGAAATAGAAAGGCTTATACAACAAACTAGTAAATTATGTCTGGAAACTAATTGAAACTAATAGAAATAAAACAAATATAAAACCACTAAATTATAATAACCTTGCTAGGAGGGACGTAGATTTCTAAAATAATGATTATGATCAAATGTACTCAATTTAAGTATTATGCCTAAGGGGACACCTATACATTTGGCAGCCAAGCACAACTGATCAGTGTACCCTTTTATCGTCTAAACATGAAATATCTTCATGCTGAGAATAAAAACCACCAGGCTTCCATCATAGACTCAATTGAATGAAAAAATATATATAATTACAGAGGGGCGGTTTGCAAAAACGAATCCTATGTAAATCATCCTCTGGAATAAGGCACATGCTGGGATAATAATGACATAACCAACTTCTTTAGTAGTACTATAGCTGTCTCTCCATCTCCCCCTTCAAACTTTCCTTGTCAGTTCATTTGATATGCTACATTATTTTAGCATTATATTATAGGCCTAATATAACATTTCCTAAAGTAGCCTGTCTGGACGCCATCTCAAAGAGGAAGGACAAATAATACAACTAAAATAAGCATATCAAAATTGTCAATTGTAAGCAAGTCACGATGATCAGTATGTGTGTGAGGAATGACGAAGCAAACACAGCTCGATTAAATATTGTAAGCTAATATTTTCCATTTAATTATTTATCTCGTTAAGGAGTCCTCTAGCCACTTTGAACAGCATGATCTTGGATTGACACTGCATTCCCACAAGGGAATGACCGCAACAGGTCGTAACAGTATTGTTAATTGTCGTTCTTAAAATTCTAATTCTTTTAACAGATTTTTTTAGGAGGAGCGGAAGTGAACCCTGGAAACCTAAAGATTTTCCGGTGCGTTTGTAAACAGCTGTTCTGTAGCGGCTGTAATGGGTCCCCAAGAAAGTCCCAAGTCCTGGAGAGACTGAAGCGTATATCTCCAATGGGTTGTATATGCTATTGGTTTACTGTTATAAAAATACTGTTAAAAGTAACAATGCATAGACCTAGAACATGCATGGCCAACCTTGCTCCTAGAGATCTAAGAGTGTACTGAGTTTGCAGGTTTCAGTTCCAGCCCTGACATTCTGCTTCTTATTTGTATAAGACATGTCTGTAGCTATGAAGTGCTTTGAAAGGCTGGTCATGGCTCACATCAACACCATTACCCCAGAAACCCTAGACCCACTCCAATTTGCATACCACCCCAACAGATCCACAGTTGACACAATCTCTATTGCACTCCACACTGCCCTTTCACACCTGGACAAAAGGAACACCTACGTGAGAATGCTATTCATTGACTACAGCTCAGCGTTCAACACCATAGTGCCCTCAAAGCTCATCACTAAGCTAAGGACCCTGGGACTAAACACCTCCCTCTACAACTGGATCCTGGACTTCCTGACGTGCCGACTTGGCAATGGTCCCCAGTTCCTCAAAAGGTTTTACAGCTGCACCATCGAGAGCATCCTGACTGGTTGCATCACCGCCTGGTATGGCAACAGCTCGGCCTCCGACCGCAAGGCACTACAGAGGGTAATGCGTACGGCCCAGTATATTACTGGGGCCAAGCTTCCTGCCATCCAGGACCTCTATACCAGGTGTTGTCAGAGGAAGTCCTTAAAAATTGCCAAAGACTCCAGCCAACCAAGTCATCGACTGTTCTCTCTGCTACCACACGGCAAGTGGTACCGGAGCGCCAAGTCTAGGTCCAAAAGGCTTCTTAACAGCTTCTGCCCCAAGCCAAAAGACTCCTGAACAGCTAACTAAATTGCTACTCTCTGTTTATTATCTATGCATAGTCACTTTACCTCTACCAACATGTACATATGACCTCAATTACCTCTTTGATTTAATTATAGTGTATTTTTGGTTATTGAACATTCCCTAGTTGTCTGTTTTATTTGGTTGTCATGATCTCATTTTGTCTGATATTGCACAGATTTGCAGCTGAAGTTGGTGTGGGTGTAACAATCCCTGTATGGCTGACCTAGGATGCAACCCCTTTCCACAACAACACTACATACCCACAAAGGAGCGTCTGTTATCTTACCCTGTTGGGGCTAGGGGGCAGTATTTTCACGGCTGGATAAAAAAACGTACCCGATTTAATCTGGTTACTAATCCTACCCAGTAACTAGAATATGCATATACTTATTATATATGGATAGAAAACACCCTAAAGTTTCTAAAACTGTTTGAATGATGTCTGTGAGTATAACAGAACTCATTTGGCAGGCAAAACCCTGAGACATTTTCTGACAGGAAGTGGATACCTGATGTGTTGAATTACCTTTAAGCCTATGCCATTGAAACACACAGGGGTTGATTAATGTTTTGGCACTTCCTATTGCTTCCACTAGATGTCACCAGCCTTTACAAAGTGTTTTGAGTCTTTTACTGTGAGATCTGACCGAACAAGAGCCATGGAACGGTGATGGCCGATTAGACTCTGGCGCGCGAGTTCATGTTGGGTACCCTCGTTCCAATACGTTATAAAAGAGAATGCATTTGTCCACCTTGAATATTATTCATGTTCTGGTTAAAAAAGGCCCTAATGATTTATGCTATACAACGTTTGACATGTTTGAACGAACGTAAATATATTTTTTCCCCTCGTTCATGAAGTGAAGTCCGGCGGGCTTAGATCATGTGCTAACAAGACGGAGATTTTTGGACATAAATGATGAGCTTTTTTGAACAAAACTACATTCGTTATGGACCTGTGATACCTGGAAGTGACATCTGATGAAGAGAATCAAAGGTAATGGATTATTTACATAGTATTTTCGATTTTAGATCTCCCCAACATGGCGGCTAGTCTGTATCGCAACGCGTATTTTTCTGGGCGCAGTGCTCAGATTATTGCAAAGTGTGATTTCCCAGTAAGGTTATTTTTAAATCTGGCAAGTTGATTGCGTTCAAGAGATGTAAATCTATAATTCTTTAAATGACAATATAATATTTTACCAATGTTTTCTAATTTTAATTATTTAATTTGTGGTGCTGACTTGACTGCCGGTTATTGGAGGGAAACGATTTCCTCAACATCAATGCCATAGTAAAACGCTGTTTTTGGATATAAATATGAACTTGATAGAACTAAAAATGCATGCATTGTCTAACATAATGTCCTAGGAGTGTCATCTGATGGAGATTGTAAAAGGTTAGTGCATCATTTTAGCTGGTTTTATGGTTTTGGTGACCCTGTCTTTGAATTGACAAAACATTACACACAGCTATTGTCAATGTACTCTCCTAACATAATCTAACTTTATGCTTTCGCCGTAAAACCTTTTTGAAATCGGACAACGTGGTTAGATTAAGGAGATGTTTATCTTTCAAAGGGTGTAAGATAGTTGTATGTTTGAAAAATTTGAATTTTGACATTTATTTGGTTTCAAATTTGCCGCTCTTGAAATGCACCTGCTGTTGATGGAGTGCACCACGGGGGGGACGCTCGCGTCCCACCTAGCCCATAGAGGTTACCAAAACCACAATCTTGGTTGGGCTAGGATAACAATACTTTAGGTCTCAGGCTGAGTGACGTCACACGATGGCTACTTGGGCTTTGTCTCACTTTCTCTTTCCTTGATTACTCACATCCTATCTTCTCCCCTGTATTGTATCACAACTGTGTTGGAGGAGAAGGTACAAGGTTCTTCCCCACTGACCTTCTCCAATGGGTTTTGAGAAGGAGGCGATGAGAGGAATCGAGGAAGGATTCATTGAGGAAGAGTCTAGCACTCACTTGTCAACTAGCTCACGTGCTACAAACTCACCCTTCTGCTACACTCACTGACCACCTCCTTCTCCGCATCAACCTCAGCAGCCAGCAGAGCAGACTGTGTGAACTGAGTCAATCTAGCACCCACAGAATACATTTTGTGGGTATTTCATTCTGCTACGTTGACTCTGATCATACAGCTGATTTATACTGTCGTAGCCATAGGAGGAGGTGAAAGGGGTGTGACTGTAGCAGAGGTGAATTCTAGTAGCCACTGTGATGTGATGTCATTTTTTTATTTAACTATTTGATTTCGTCCCCTCTGAGACTTTAAGTAGTGTCTCCTGTCTATCATAAATGTATCTATATTTTAATACCATGAGCATCTCAGCTTAATTCTGCAACACTCACTGTCCTCCAGTGGTTGGCATGTTTCAAGTGGCATTTGATTTGGGTTTGCTCACACATTACATGGCTACTTTGCAGCCCATGTAAAAGGGACCCTTCACTGTGGTCACTCTCCAGGGTATTTTTCTCTTTCCTCCACTATCCATGCTGTACCCTTTTGGTTCCATTGTTTACAATGGATATGAGATTATTTATGACATGCATTCCCAATACAGACATATGTTGGGATTAGTATTGGCCTCGTGGGCATGTCCAATGCACTTGTACATGTGGCTTGTCATTTCTATACTGAAACAGGATTAGCAAATCCTCACACTTTGTTTACAATCTGTTCAGATGTTTTCTCCATTTGAAATTATACTATTTGAAATAGGAAAAGCACTCCCCGATCTGAATTTGTGAGTGGGAATAATGTTTCTAATAATTTGAAAGAAAACCAAAAGCTGACACTTTTTTTCATTAGACAATTAATGAAGTTTACCATTTTGAAGGATACCAAATTTGACTTTTACAGCTACTATACATGCCGTCATGAAATGGATTAGTGCAAGCCCTACTAATGAAGGTAGGCCTTAAGGATGACATGCACAGGAGAGAGAGATTATTATCAAATATCACTATAATGAGGGTGTGCAGAAAGGAATATTTTAAGATTCATTTTGATTTAATTTCAAAATGTATGTTGCTTGAAATTAAGTTGCAATTAGTTTGCTTCATTTTCTGTGTCATCCTGGTGTAATTATATGCAGTTCAACATTATCACCACAAGGTGTCAGCGCTAGTATTTTTGTATTATAGTCTAGTTTTACTACATGCAAACAAACTTCTAGCTCGTTCTTGTAAAGTGAGGTTGGAAATACATGCCAATAGCTAGTTCATTAATACTACAGTATGTTTCTTATTTGAAATTAAGTTGGCAATACACCTGGTAAAATATACTTGCGTTTTGGAGAAAGCAGATGAAGAGCTAGGAGAGATTGGTGAGGGAGGAGAGAGGGATTGATAGCTAGCGGAAGAAATTACCCCACTAACTTTTGATATGAACAATGTGGCCGTCAAACATTGGACTCGTATGTTAGCTACATTTTGTTTAGTTATATTGTTGGCTGTCGTGAGATCTATCTAGCTGGCTAACAAGGTAAATTGATCTTTCTCTACCTTCACAGTAGCTCTGTGGTTATTTGCTGTGCTAGCCAAATGTAGCTAACACCACCAGAGCAAACGGATAATTGTTGTCTGATGATTTTGTTTAGTGGATCTGGTAACAGCACGTCAATGTACAGTCAAAAGTTTGGACACCTACTCATTCAAGGGGTTTTATTTTTTAAATGTTCTACATTGTAGAATAATACTGAAGACATCAAAACTATGAAATGACACAAGGAATCATGTAGTAACCAAAAAAGTGTTAAACAAATCTAAATAGATTTTAGATTCTTCAAAGTAGCCACCCTTTGCCATGATGACAGCTTTGCACACACATGGCATTCTCTCAACCAGCTTCACCTGGAATGCTTTTCCAACAATCTTGAAGGAGTTACCACATATGCTGAGCACTTGTTGGCTGTTTTTCCTTCACTCTGCGGTCCATCTCATCCCAAACCATCACTGTTGGGTTGAGGTCGGGTGATTGTGGAGGCCAGGTCATCTGATGCAACACTCCATCGCTATCCTTCTTGATCAAATAGCTCTTATACAGCCTGTAGGTGTGTTGGGTTATTGTCCTTTTGAAAAACAAATGATAGACCCACTAAGCGTAAGCCAGATGGGATGGTGTATCGCTGCAGAATGTTGTGGTAGCCATGCTAGTTAAGTGTGCCTTGAATTCTAAATAAATCAAAGACCGTGTCACCAGCAAAGCACCCCCACACCATTACACCTCCTACTTCATGCTTCACAGTGGGAACCATACATGCGGAGATCATCCATTCACCTACTCTGCGTCTCACAAAGACACAGAGGTTGGAACCAAAAATGTCAAATTTGGACTCATCAGACCAAAGGACAGATTTCCACCGGTCTAATGTCCATTGCTCGTGTTTATTGGCCCAAGCAAGTCTCTTCTTATTATTGGTGTCCTTTATGTGTGGTTTCTTTGCAGCAATTCGACCATGAAGGCCTGACTCACACAGTCTTCGCTGAACAGTTGATGTTGAGATGTGTCTGTTACTTGAACTCTATGAAGCATTTATTTGTGCTGCTATTTTTGAGGCTGGTAACTCAAATGAACTTATCCTCTGCAGCAGAGGTAACTCTGGGTCTTCCTTTCCTGTGGCAGTCCTTATGAGAGCCAGTTTCATCATAGCGCTTGATGGTTTTTGAAACTGCACTTGAACATTTCCAGATTGACTGACCATGTCTTAAAGTAATGGACTGTCTTTTCTCTTTGCTTATTAGAGCTGTTCTTGCCATAATATGGACTTGATATTTTACCAAATAGGGCTATCTTCTGTATACCAACCCTACCTTGTCACAACACAACTGATTGGCTCAAACGCATTAAGAAGGAAAGAAATTCCACAAATAACTTTTAACAAGGCCCACCTGTTAATTGAAATGCATTCCAAGTGACTACATCATGAATCTGGTTGAGGGAATGCCAAGCGTGTGCAAAGCTGTCATCAAGGCAAAGGATAGCTACTTTGAAAAATCTCAAATATAAAATCTTTTGATTTGTTTAACACTTTTTGGTTACTACATTATTCCATATGTGTTATTTCATAGTTTTGACGTCTTCACTATAATTCTACAATGTAGAAAAAAGTGAAAATAAAGAAAAACCCTTGAACTTTTGACTGGTACTGTATGTATGTGACTTGTTTGTTCTGTTTTTTGGTTGGCTCAAGAAATACGAACTTGTGTAACGATCGACGTCGGGTGTCGAGGAAGCGGACCAAAACGCAGCTGGGAGCGAACACATGTTTATTCTTTACACTGAAATAAACACGTACACAAAATCAATAAAATGCCGATACGTTAACTGCTCAAACACAAGAGACAACACCCCACAAACAGCGTGGAGGAAAAAGGAACTTAAATGTGATCCCAATCAGAGACAACAAGCGACAGCTGTCTCTGGTTGGGAATCGACAGAACCCAACATAGAAATAAACACATAGAGCTAACACAAGGCTATAACGCCAACATAGAAAACAAACCAAGGAAAAATACCCAACATGACACACCCTGACCCAAAATACCCGAGTTCACCTGGTCAGGGCGTGACAGTACCCCCCCCCCCCCCCCCCCCCCAACGGTGCGTACTCCCGGCGCACCAAACTTAAGTCTATTAGGGGGGGGATTTATTTACATTTTTTGATTTCCTTAGGAACTGTAACTCAGTAAAATCTTTGAAATTGTTACATGTTGCGTTTATATTTTTGTTCAGTTGTGCAGGCTAGCATTTATGGAACTCTGCATGCAGCACTAGATATTTACTGCGGAATCGCTAGGTTGCACGTGCATATACAGTGCATTCGGAAAGTATTCAGACCCCTTTACTTTTTTTGTTACGTTACAGCCTTAGTCTAAAATGGATTAAATACTTTTTTCCCTCATCAATCTACCCCATAATGACAAAGTAAAACAGGTTTTTAGAAATGTTTGCAAATGTATTAAAAATAAAACATGTAAAACAAAAATACCTTAATTACATAAATATTCAGACCTTTTGCTATGAGACTCAATTGAGTTCAGGTGCATCCTGTTTCCATTGATCATCCTTGAGATGTTTCTACAACTTGATTGGAGTCTACCTGTGGTAAATTCAATTGATTGGACATGATTTGGAAAGACACACACCTGTCTTTATAAGGTCCCACAGTTGACAGTGCATGTCAGAACAAAAACCAAACCATGAGTTCGAAGGAATTGTCACCTCCCTGACCAAGACTTCCTAGAGCTGGCCGCCCAGCCAAACTGAGCAATCGGCGGAGAAGGGCCTCGGTCAGGGAGGTGACCAAGAACCCGATGGTCACTCTGACAGAGCTCCAGAGTTCCTCTGTGGAAATGGGAGAGCCTTCGAGAAGGAAAACCATCTCTACAGCACCTCACCAATCAGGCCTCTATGGTAGAGTGGCCAGACAGAAGCCACTCCTCAGTAAAAGGCACATGACAGCCTGCTTGGAGTTTGCCAAAAGGCACCTAAAGAACACTCAGACCATGATAAACAGGATTCTCTGGTCTAATGAAACCAAGATTGAACACTTTGGCCTGAATGCCAAGCTTCACGTCTGGAGGAAACCTGGCACCATCCCTACAGTGAAGCATGGTGGTGGCAGCATCATGCTGTGGGGGTGTTTTTTTAGCGGCAGGGACAGGAAGACTAGTCAGGATTGAGGGAAAGATGAATGGAGCAAAGTACAGAGAGATCCTTGATGAAAACCTGCTATAGAGTGCTCAGGACCTCAGATTGGGGGCGAAGGTTCACCTTCCAACAGGACAATGACCTTAAGCACACAGCCAAGACAACGCAGAAGTGGCTTTGGGACAAGCCTCTGAATGTCCTTGAGTGGCCCAGCCAGAGTCCGGACTTGAACCCTATCGAACATCTCTGGAGAGACTTGAAAATAGCTGTGCAGCGACGCTCCCCATCCAACCTGACAGAGCTTGAGATGATCTGCAGAGAAGAATGGGAGAAACTCCCCAAATACAGGTGTCATGACGTTGGCCTCTTTTGGTACAGGGAGGACAGTTGACCCCTCCCTTTTGCACACAATCCACCCTGTGTGTAAAGGGTTCGTAAAAACTCTAAAATTCCAGGAGAGTCTCTGGCCACATGGCCCATAGAGAGACACAGGAAATTCTTCCAACTCATAGAATTGGAGAGCCAAGTGACATTTTGTGTTCTGGAGAAGGTATGGAAGATTGGTGAAGAATCCAGCTACGAACTGATCCGCTTGGTACCATTTTGTGATACTCAGAAGAGACAATATAGCCATATTACCATAAAACTGTTTATATAATAGACTCAGTTTAAGACTGCATCATATGGGTGTATGGAATGTATTAATAAGGATAAAGCTTTTGTAAGACATTGAGATGCTATGTACTGATGTAATGTGATAGAATTGTATTTCTGTAACCAAATCTAACTCAGTCATAGGCACGCCCCCAGGGACCCATACAGGACCAGGCGTCATTTGACAAGCTGTTCTATGGGCACTATAAAACACCCCCGGATTTACATTTCTTCTGACCAGGCCTACACTCCGTTGGCTAATAGGTTTTACCTTCCAATTCCTCTACTGAAAGTGAACCATACCACGTGGTTAACTTTTTGACTATCGATACTGACAGAATAAGAACAAGTCTTTGATATTAATTATTAGTCTGCAGCTAAGTAAATTATATCATTGGACGCGAAGACCAACGAAACAACCATTCGATGACGACATTAATGAATGTCGCTCTGAAAGATCCATTCTAACCGAGAGAGAGAGAGAGAGAACGCGGACAAAACTTCCCAACAGAACCGAACTCTCCAACAAGAATCAGAACGACACACTGAGCGTAAATATATCTTGATTGCAATTGTTCCCGAATGAGTGAGCCTTCAATTGTCAACTGTTAATATTAATGAACCCTGTGTAACTTCTCAGCCGACCTTTTATGATCCATTGTTCAACAGGCCGACCTGCCTGTTTAGCCAGTAGGGCACATTCCGATACCAATCCTTTGTGACAATAATTACTGTTTGTATGTTTTTCTGTTAATTACTTAGTGTAGTAAATAAATGATTTTAAGACAATTGATGTATGGATGATTTTAGTAAAGACTGGGTTCGTGCAGATACAACAATTTACGACGTTTTGGAATGAGACTGGACTAGAGGTAAATACGCCATTGAAACTAGAAGATAATCGACCTATACTATAATAGAATATGATATTATAGTACAGGAAAGTTATATTAGGAAAATTATAGCTTTGTAATCTGAATATTCTCCTTGGTGCCCGATCTCCTAGTTAATTACAATTAAACGATTAATCAGTTTAATCGCGTGATAATAATTACAGGGAGCTAATTGATAAACATATCTTCCGTTTAATGGTACCCCCAAAGACACGACACAGGTGTGCCAAGCTTGTAGCATCATGCCCAAGAAGACTCGAGGCTGTAATAAATATATTTTAGTTTTTTTATTACATTTTTTATTACAGGAAAGTTCCCTCACTAACCCAGTTTGCAGTGAGAGACCTTGGATTGTCAATGATCTCTTTCAAAGCCATCTATACTGCTTTGGTGATTTTCTTGTCTTACTAGTGTTGTTACAGTTCCCCATTTTGTGTTGTGCTTTGGTTCTATGAAGGCCAATAAAATAACAAAAGTGCTGAAGTACCATTTTAATATATGTCTTAGAAATTAGGGTGATATTTCATTCAAAAAATTAAACATCTGCATATTACTCATTAGTACAAAAGCTATTAAATCTCTCTTGGTGCATGACTAGTCATCTCAGAATATTTCCTAAGTTGTTTGCTATTCTGGCGTGCCTCACTTCTGGTAAAAAAAAAATATATATACTTGTGCAAGTGTTTTCAATGTTTTGAAAGGTCAAAAGCTTATGCATGAATTCCGCTCATGTGGCCAAC
Source organism: Salmo salar (assembly GCF_965601325.2). Lineage (NCBI taxonomy): Eukaryota > Metazoa > Chordata > Actinopteri > Salmoniformes > Salmonidae > Salmo > Salmo salar. The sequence continues at coordinate 72,299,508 of NC_138300.1, forward strand.
GTATTTGAAGAGTCAAGTGTTCTCAGAAGAGGGTAGTTAGTTAGCTAACGAAACAACAGAGAACTTTTTTTTCTCACAGTCAGACAGTCGCGTCACAGTGAAAATACGACTGAAGAGAGCTGAGGCATTGTGGTTAGAGTGGTGTTCCGGCATTAGTCATCCCGATACAGCTTTCCAGGAACAATGTGTACCTGTCAGCTCACAACCACACTTTTCAAACCTTTTGTTCTCGCTCTCTCATGCTCATTTTAATTGACACACACACACACACACACACACACACACACACACACACACACACACTTTTAGAAACTAGACGTCAGGGTCAAACTTCAGTGCATGACCTATCATCACAACACTTCCAAGAAAATAGCTCTTTCCCTCTTCCACAGCATAGTTTGAAACAGCCTTAGTTTCCATTTTGTGTGTACTTGTATGGTTACAGTCTATTAGAACTAAGTTGGATATGTATGCTTAATTCTCAGGTGAAAACATGTCTTGTAGAAGTTTTAATCTCAAAACAAACTGTGAAAGTGACACAAGTGACATTTAGAGATGGTGGTTTACCTTCAATTGTACTACTGGTCTGCCCAAATCCGCAACATGCTAACATGGATCACAAACAGACAAGAGTCAACGTGGATTCAGATAGAAGCCCAATCTTGTGGTTCATTGCCCCTAAGCTCAATTATATTCATTAATAACTTTAGTGAAGTGGGCAACATAGCCAAAATCTTTGTGATTTACAGCACCCTACTAGCGTGGAGGGACTGTAAGAAATAACTGGGCATTTCCTCCCAAATATGATCTCACTCGCCTATAGTATGCAACCCAGACTTGCCAAAAGCCCTGACTGATGCCAACTTTAATCTTTGGCATACTCTAGGAATCAGGACCTTTTCAGACTTATTTCATCAGAAAACCACTACACTGAAATCCTTTCAAGAGCTCTGCAGTGAATTCAATATGCCAAGATCCCATTTTCTTTTTTAAATATCTTCAAATTAGATATGTAATTTCCTCATTTACTTCCAAGAGGAGGTTTAGAGCTCAGCTGAATGAAGTTGAAACCTTTCTTGCTACAGCACAATCCATTAAAGGCAAAATCTCCTATATCTATAGACTCCTTTCTGAGAAAGGAGCCTCCTCCTTTACTCCTTTGAAAATAATCTGGGAAAAGGACCTTGGTCTGACTATCAGTGATGAGTTATGGGCGGAGGTCTGCGACAGGGTATACTGCTCCTCTACTAATGTAAAAATGAAAGAATCTAATTACACATTTTTGTACAAATTTTATTACACTCCAATGAGTCTCCATAGAATGAAAACAGACATTTCTCCTAACTGTAAAAGATGTACCTCTGAAAGTGGAACGTATATGCATGTATTTTGGAGCTGTGGAGAGATTGCCAGATTTTGGCAATCTATACTGCTGCACAGAAAATACTAGATGTACAGTTTGATATGACCCCGTGTACAGGGGCAGAAATCCCGGGGGGGACAGGGGGACACGACCCCACCATCCTGGGAAAAATATGATTTGTCCCCCCCAATATATCACTGAAACATAACTATGTAATTTAAATAATATTAATAATACGCAATGAAAGCAATTGTGCTGATTATAGACACTTAATAGCACATTTTTAAGTTTCACCCTTTGCCTCACAATGGTTTGATCCACTGCCAGTTCCTTAGTTGGCAAGGTAACAGAGGGGTCGTATCCACTGTCTGAAAGGCACTCAATGAACGTAACTGACATGAGGTTAATCCAGTCAATCGCGCACACACACTAGCTGATTATGCAGAGCTAGCGTGCAAATATTAACTATTAAGCTAGCTAGTACCTATTCCATTTATGTGGCCTCGTCAAAGATGGAATCTTTGCTATCGTCAATTTATTCCAAGATCAGCATGCAGATGATGTAAGTTAGTGCTTCAAAGTCCCTGTGATAAGGTTAGCGATAAACTGGAGTCCAAACTGAACAGAACTACACTCTCTTCTACCATTGACTTAAATATATTTAATGGTCTCGTTGCAAAAGCTAAATTGTCGCAAGGGAACTTTTATTTATTTATTTTATTTCACCTTTATTTAACTCGGGTAGCAAAGATTATAGCAAACACCACTGAAACGGAATTGGTGCTCGCTAGCTTTGCAAATTCAGCTATTGTTGGAAGCCAGCCAATATGAAACAAACTATTAAAATTACAAAAGGTTGCAGCATATGTTGTGTAAATGGTGAACTCATACAGCTGTCAACTCTTGTCATTTTAATCCGTTTCACATTTGCTAGCTACCTTTTAGATCGAAGCCCAAATAGAATGATAAAAGATAAGATGATAGAAGCCCATCTCCTACTGTAAATAACCTACACACTGTGTGTGTGTGTAGCCAGCCAGCCAGGTAGAAAAATGGCAGAAAAATAAAAGACGGACATCAGAGTATTTTTCAGTACACCAAAACACAAAGTAAGAACCCTAGTAGCCTAATATCTCAAAGACTAGTTGATAAAATGTTCATAAGAAAGAAATGAAATTCTAATGGAAATGTTTCACAATGATGTCATTAGGCAGAGCAGGCAACAGATGGCACACAGACAGCAGAGTTGGAGACAGATATGCAGGGACAGACTGGCAGAGACAGGGAGTCTCAGGTAAGTTTGTTGAGTCTTTGTTTGGCAACATTATGAAAGGTTCTCAATTTTTTTTACTTGTAAAATAGGAACATAATTGGAAAATGCCATGGATATCCCCACTCTCAACTTAAACTGGTGACTGAACTAAGATTTGTTAAAGGCAATGGTATTGCTGTTGTGATTAGTTGTGTAGTTTTGGGTACCGGTAGTTAGGAGTACGGCAAACACCTTATTTCTTTGGTTCCTCAATATACATTTACCATATTACAATGTAGGCTATGTGTTACAGCACTACTTTTGGTGTCCCCCTCAGGAATTGCTCTTGAGAACATTTCATGTAATTGTCCCCTCCAAAGTTGATATCAGATTTTCGCCCCTGCCCGTGTATCTATCTTCTTAATGCCCAGCAGGACTTTGTTCTTGATCCTGACAGAGAACATTTGTTTATGACTATTACATACTTTGCTAAGAAATGTATTATTCTATTGTGGGCTTCTCCTACATTTAAAATGTGGATTGACCAGATTGTTGACTTTCTCCCTCTTGAAAAGCTCACTTATGACCTCCGCAAGAGACAGCCCAAGTTTGATAGACTCTCGTCTCCACTACTCAACTATATTTCAAATTGGACAGAGTGAATGGGGTGATATGGGAAATGAGCAGATACATGTTGTGTAAGGTGCTGTAAAAACTAATTATTTGCTCGTCATCTCAGCTAAGGCTGGAAATAGCTAATAAGAACCTTGATAGTACTGCTGCAAGTTTTTCTATATATCGTTTTTTTTATGTATAATTATTTTTAGTTTTTTTCGATTTCTATTATTATTGTTAGTTATTTAAATTTTTTAAGTCTGTAACATCTCTGAATGTGTTTTGTTGGTTGATTGAAAAACAAGAACTTAATAAAACTTGAAATAAATAAAAAAAGAGATGGTGGTTTATAGCTAATGTGGTAGTCCACATGTTAGCAAGTTGTCTCTATTTCTGTACACTGGAACAAGTATAGTTATCCATTGCGTTACAAAACCGATTAACTAGCCTGCTAATATTGTTGTCTAGGGTTCTTTGGCCTAGTTAACTGGTTGTCTTGGCTGTGTGCTTAAGGTTGTTGTCCTGTTGGAAGGTGAACCTTCACCCCCAGTCTGAGGTCCTGAGCGCCCTGGAGCAGGTTTTCATCAAGGATCTCTCTGTACTTTGCTCCGTTCATCTTTCCCTCGATCCTGACTAGTCTCCCAGTCCCTGCTGCTGAAAAACATCCCCACAGCATGATGCTGCCACCACCATGCGTCACTGTAGGGATGGTGCCAGGTTTCAAGGAGCTCTTTTTATCAGTACTGACATGGGAGGTAGGTGATTTGAGGGCCTGTCAATCAAGTTGTCCAAATGACAAATCTATTGTTGTCCAGTCCCTGTTACCTTGGTTTCCAACATTGACTTTTTCACACTTCATTATTTACAGATATTCTGAGATTTTTTCATTTAAACCATGAATAATATGTAAAATCATTATGGTACCTTCCAATACACACATTGGCAGTAGTAGAAGTCATGGTAAATATACAGGTGCTCACACAAGCCATTGCACTGTCAGTCCAGTTAACAACTGGAATACAGATTTGATCAGCTATTATTAAAAGGGAAACTCCGCCACTTTTCAAGCTCATTTTCATTATCTCCAGCACATGACCAGTGTCTACACAGGTGAAAAGTTAGCATTTCTACGTTTTGTAGAAAAAAATAAAGTTCCCACACAAAAATACTACAGATTATTATAGAATACTATAGGACTTACTATAGAATGCTGTGGTACACTGTAGAATACTATAATACTATACACTGTACTATCCTTTAATTATGTGTAGTACTTTCAAATGTTTTAGTATACTGGAGAAGTCTATACTACACACTGTAATATCCCTCGGTCGAGTACATTTACATTTACGTCATTTAGCAGACGCTCTTATCCAGAGCGACTTACAAATTGGTTCCATTCACCTTATGATATCCAGTGGAACAACCACTTTACAATAGTACATCTATATCTTTTTTTTTTTGGGGGGGGGGGGGGGGGTAGAGGGATTACTATATCCTATCCCAGGTATTCCTTAAAGAGGTGGGGTTTCAGGTGTCTACGGAAGGTGGTGATTGACTCCGCTGTCCTGGCATCGTGAGGGAGCTTGTTCCACCATTGGGGTGCCAGAGCAGCGAACAGTTTTGACTGGGTTGAGCGGGAACTGTGCTTCCGCAGAGGTAGGGGGGCCAGCAGGCCAGAGGTGGATGAACGCAGTGCCCTTGTTTGGGTGTAGGGCCTGATCAGAGCCTGAAGGTACGGAGGTGCCGTTCCCCTCACAGCTCCGTAGCCAAGCACCATGGTCTTGTAGCACTGTTTACTTTAGAAGTTTGTAGTTGATGGGTTCTGACTTCTAAACTTGAAAATATGAAATATCCTTATTCATGTCACTGAGGGAGAAAGGGGAATTGTTAGATATCGGGGATCCTATGGGAAGGAGAAGGGCCACAGTCTGGTACAAGTCTACAGGACAGCCATGAGTTGGGGAAGAGTGAGGAATTTGGGCTGAGGTCAGGTCAGATGAAGTGAGGAAGAACAAATATCACTAAAGTTCTGTCTAGCAACAGAGGTGTATTGGCTATCCAGATGTTTAAGGTGGAAACTCAGAATAGGAGGAAGGGTTAAATACCAATGCTTTTGTGAATGTCTTTGTCTGTTCAGCTGTCTAACCAAGTGGGTGAATAAACTTGGTTTGAGCTTTACTAATCGTCCGTGTGTTTTTACTCTTTATTTAGAACCTAACATAGTATATTGGAGAATTCAATACTATACACTGTCGTATCCCTCAATCGTGTAGTCGTGCTTACTATAGAATTTTGTAGTATACTGGAGAATTCTATACTGAAGTATCCCTCGATCATGTAGTGCTTACTTTTAGATTTTTTTGCTTGACTGGACTGCTAGCTGCTAGCTTTGTCGATGCTGTTTTGATTTGAACGTGCTGTCCTTGGGGAGCACAGGCCAGGGATTTATTTTGAGGTTCCCCCTCGATCATGTAGTGCTTTCTATAGAATTTTGTATTATACTGTAGAATACTACTCCACACTGTAGTATCCCTTGATTGATTTTATTTGACTATTTATAAACACAATACAAACGCATTTAGACGTTTGTTCAAACATGTTACACATTTACAGCTAACCCACATAAAAAATATTATAGTATACTGTGGTCTAAATACTGTAGTATTACTATATTTATATACTATAATATTAACTGTAGTGTTTTTGCAGACATAACTGTAGTATACTATAGTATTTACTGTAGTATTCCACCACTGGGGTGCCAGGACAGAGAAGAGCTTGGACTGGGCTGAGCGGGAAGGGCCAAGAGACCAGAGGTGGCAGAACAGAGTGCTCGGGTTGGGGTGTAGAATTTGAGCATAGCCTGAAGGTAGGGAGGGGCAGATCCTCTTGCTGCTCCGTAGGCAAGTACCATTGTCTTGCAGTGGATGCAAGCTTTGACTGGAAGCCAGTGGGGTGTGTGGGGGGAGCTGGTGACATGGGAGAACTTGGGAAAATTGAACACCAGGCGGGCTGCAGCATTCTGGATAAGTTGCAGAGGTTTGATGGCACAAGCAGGAAGCCCAGCCAACAGCGAGTTCCAGGAGTCCAGATGGTAGATGACAAGTGCATGGATTAAGACCTGCGCCACTTCCTGGGTGAGGTAGGGTCATACTCTACAGATGTTGTAGAGCATGAACCTGCACGAGCGAGTCACTGCTTTGATGTTTGCAGAGAATGACATGGTGTTCTCTAGGGTCATGCCAAGGTTCTTTGCACTATGGTAGGGGGGCACCGTAGAGTTGTCAACCGTGATGGTAAGGTTTTGGAGTGGGAAGGCCTGGGAGGAGGAGAAGCTCGGCCTTTTCGAGGTTGAGCTTGAGGTGGTGGGCCGACATCCAAGCGGAGATATAGTATCTGCCAGGCATGCAGAGATATGTGTCGCCACCTAGGTGTCAGAAGGGGGGAAGGAGAAAAGTAGTTGAGCGTCATCCTCATAGAAATGATAGGATATGATGAAGCCGAGTGACTTGGTGTATAGAGAGAAGAGGAGAGGCCTAGAACTGAGTCCTGGGGGACACCAGAGTACGTGGTGCAGACACAGATCCTCTCCATGTCACCTGGTAGGAGCGGCCTGTCAGATAGGATGCAATCCAAGTGTACAGAGCCTGAGACCCCCAGCCCTTAGAGGGTGGAGAGGAGGATCTGATGGTTCATGGTGTCAAAGGCAGCGGATAGATCTAGGAGGATGAGAACAGAGAGAGAGTCAGCTTTGATAGTGCGGAGAGCCTCCGTGACACAGAGAAGAACAGTCTCGGTTGAAACCTGACCGGTTAGGGTCAATTAGATCATTATGAGAGAAATAGCCAGAGAGATGGTCAGAGACAGCATGCTCAAGTGTTTTGGAAATAAAAAGAAGGGATACCGGTCTGTAGTTTTTGACGTCAGAGTGGTCGAGTGTTGGTTTCTTGAGGAGGGGAGCAACTCTGGCTATTTTGAAGTCAGAGGGGAACCAGCCAGTGGTCAGGGATAAGTTGATGAGGGAAGTGATGAATGGGAGGTCTCCAGAGTTGGTCTCGAGGAGGGGATCGGGTCGAGTGTGCAGGTTGTTGGGCGGCCGGACCTCACTAGTCAAAGGATTTCATCTGAAGAGAAAGTGGAGAAAGAGTTCAAAGACGTAGGGTAGTTCTGTGTGAGTGGGATCAGTGGACTCAATAGGCTGAGTGAATGAGGAGTGGATGTCATCAACTGTCCGCAGAGAGGAAGGGATGGAGGGGGTGGAGGATTAAGGAGGGAGGAGAAGGGGTAAAATAGTTTCCTAGGGTTAGAGGCAGAAGCTTGACATTTAGAATGATAGAAGCTGGTTGTAGCAGCAGATACAGAGGAAGAGACGGTAGCGAGGAGGGAGTGCAAGGTCCCCGGAAGTTTAGTTTTCCTCCATTTTCACTCAGCTGCCCGCAGCACTGTTCTGTAAGCTCGCAATGAGTCACTTAGCCACGCAGCAGGAGGGGAGGGCCAAGCCGGCCAGGAGGAAAGGGGACAGCGCGAGTCATCGGATGCAAAAAGGGAAGAGAGTAGGATCAAAGAAGCAGAATTAGGAGACAGGCGGGAGAAAGATTTAGCAGAGAGATGATAGGGAGAGATGATAGGATAGAAGAGGAGAGAGTAGTGGGAGAGAAGGAGCAAAGATTTTGACCGCGCATTACCATCTGGGTAGGGGCTGAGTGGCTAGGGTTGGAGGTGAGGGAGACAGAAAAGGAAACAAAGTAGTGATCAGAGACCTGGAAGGGTTTGCAGTGAGATTAGTAGGCCTCTAGTAAAGATGAAGTCAAGCATATTGCCTGCCTTGTGAGTGGGGGTGGGGGGAGAGACTGGGAAAGAGTGGTGTCAAAAAAGGCAAGGTGAGTAAAGAAATGTATCGAAAGACGTCGGGACGTTGAAGTATGAAGAGCGGTGAGCCATCAGGAAATGAGCTTATCAAGGTGTCAAGCTCATCGAGGAACTCTCTAAAAGGGTCTACACAAAGTACGCAAACAGGGCCAACGTTTTTTGTCACACGGCTCCTTGTAATACGCTCCGTCGTTCGACAGGTTTTTTTGTACCTGGAAATTGAGACCCAACGTATCATTCCATGTGAAGACTGAGGGGTAAGTATTGATTGAGTCTCGCCCCTGTGTCTACATCACATATTTTTCGGAATCCCTTGTGATATAAACACGACAGATGGACATTCTGCTACTTCGCTTCTACTACTTGCAAGCTTCCTTTTTTGTGATTTTATTTTGAGATTTGCTATGCGCAATTATGTCTTACTGTCCATTTTTGAGGAGCGTCTGTGTGAGCTGGTGAGACAATACAATAACCTTTACAACCCTTCAATGCGGTTGTATACAGACAAGCACGCAAAAGACAACAGCTGGCGGGAGATACTGTGTAACAACATTTACTGATGTCATAGAAACATATAGAAAGATTCAGGACCGGAATGTTCGGAATCTGAAAAGGGTAAAGGAGACAAGGAGTGGGGTTGGCGCGTGTGTCCCACCGATTGTCCGACAACTGGATTGGCTTCGTGTTCACGTAAAACACCAATATGTCAGATATGGCATGTACTCTTGTCATACAGCTAAGTCCTTTTGTACGGTGTGTGTTTTTCTGATCCTATGTAGTTAGAACATGTGAAATCAGCTCTTTTCTGGATGGGAGAAATTGTGTGGGAAACAGTCAGTGCCTGTGTTATCAGAGCTAGTTAAAACATCTGAAAACAGACACTGTGGTGTGTGTCAAAAAAAAAATATTTGTCACATGTGCAGAAGACAACAAGCGTAGACTTTACCGTGACATGCATACTTACGAGCCCTTTCCCAACAAAGTAAGAAAATTAACAAATAGATAAAGAAAAAAGTAACACAATAAAATAACACACAATAACGAGGCTATATACAAGGAGTTCCGGTACCAAGTCAATGTACAGGTGTACAAGGTATTTGGGGTGATTGATTGAGGTAATATTTAGGTTTGATTAGGTGAGTGAGTGGACACTATGTACATGTAGGTAGGGGTGAAAAGCAGAAATTCCGGGTAGCCATTTGATTAACTATTCAGCAGTCTTATGGCTTTGGGGTAGAAACTATTCAGGAGCCGTTGTCGTGCCCTCTTCACGACTGTGTTGGTGTGTTTGGACCATGATAGGTACTTATTGATGTGGACACCGAGGAAGCTCTTGACCGTTTCCACTACAGCCCTGTCGGTGTGAATGGGGGTTTGCTCGGCCCTCCATTTCCTGTAGTCCACGATCAGCTCCTTTTGGCACCACACAGCCAGGTTGCTGACCTCCTCCCTGTAGGCTGTCTCATCGTCGTCGGTAATCAGGCTTACCATCGTTGTGTCGTTAACAAACTTAATGATGGTGTTGGAGTTGTGTGGGTGGGTGGGTGAGTGAACAGGGAGTACAGGAGAGGGCTAAGTCAGAAAGTCCAGTATCTAATTGCAGAGGGAGGTGTTTAATCCCAGAGTCCGTAGTTTAGTAATGAGCTTGGAGGGCATTATGGTGTTGAACGCTGAGTTGTAGTCACGTAGGTGTGTGGCGAAATCCTGCACGGAGCCTTCACCGTGCCCTGCCACTTTCAGAGCACATCAGCAGTCAGGAAGGAGAAAATAAAGATAGCTCTTCCGGCTCTGTATAAGAGCTCTCGGTTGGCGCGGCAGTTTGATAGTGTGCGCAACCTGGTATTCAAAATTATCATAGGCTACTAAAGCCAACAAGTTACCGTTGTGCCACAGAATTTTTATGAAAACAGTGGAGAGGAAAAAGAAGTCTAAGTTTTAATTCAAATGATTATCTGATAATCACACACTGCTATTTATTGCTGACCAGCAGATGTCACGAATGTGCATTGTGAACAGATAATGAAGCTCCAAGTAATGAACCAATTTACGGCACAATTTGGTGAAAGCACTGAAGCTTTCAGAAAGCCTCGGTTTCCATATCCCTACCATTTACAGCCAATGAATTATGTACGTTAATTGCTGTTATTGCGGTTATTATTTGCAACTTTCTGTGTCTCCTTTTGGATAAACCATACTCTATACCAAGCCAACCAAGTTTTAATTCAAATAGAGTCTCAAGTCAACAACTGTCAATCATTCCCTGCCATGTATCTCCATTACCTGAATCTATAAAGACTCTTAAAAAAAATTTTTTAACCAGGCAAGTCAGTTAAGAACAAATTCTTATTTACAATGACAGCCTACGAACAGTGGGTTAACTGCCTTGTTCAGGAGCAGAACGACAGATTTTTACCTTGTCAGCTCGGGGATTTCGATCTAGCAACCTTTCATTTACTGGCCCAACACTCTAACCACTAGGCTACCTGTGGAGTCCCACAGTAGATGGGCATCACCATCACCATAACCTCACCTAAACATCAATCAGTTACAATCTTGTAACTGAACAATATTGTGTGACAGGCTAGGAACCAAAGTTTAGGTCAGTGTTTCCCTGGGCACCCTTGTTAGGGGAGGACATGCAGGAAATGTATAAAAGCACCCCTTGGCCATGTTCAGCAGAAAGTGTAGTATCTGAAAGGTCCATTGGGTGTATAGGCTGGTGCTGGTTCTGGTTCTGGTTCTGGTTCTGGTGCTGGTGCTGGTGCTGGTGCTGGTGCTGGTGCTTTATTTCTGTGAGCAACCATTTTGTGACCATGCTTTCTTGAAGAGATGTTTGGGGTGTGGTTGATTGTTCTTAATGGTATGTGTTCAGTTTGACCATCAGTGAGTTTATTCATGTGGGACAATATTCAAGATGTTCATTATGTAAAGCTACTGCAATAATGTCCTTTTGTTTGTAGAGGTTTTGCTGGTTTGAGGTCCAGGAAGTTTATTGGCAGCGCCCTCCAATAAGGTGACTGTCTTTAAGTCAATTAATTTGTATTTCTAAAATATCTATTGTTTATTGAAATGCAGTGGTTAACAGTTCTTTCTTTTTTACCATCAGAAGTACAGTATTGTTTGTCACTGTTTTTGGTCATCTTGTGGTCAGCTGAATCTCTGTGAAAGCGCTGTTGTATTTCGGAAAACTATCTAGTGGAATTAACAGATCTAAGAAGTCCTGTTGGTGTACTCTTGGTAATGTTTGACATTTGTCGGTGTCAAACAAGCAAACCTAATCCTGAACTTGAATAAGCTTTGCTTGTTCTTTATCTGCCTCTGTACTGTTTCCCTTTAAAGGGCCTAAAACCTGTAATGCTTAAATGTCACAATTGTAATACAATTTTTATATTTTTGCTAAGGTGTTGTCTGGTCCGTTGGATTGCTCAAAACTGCTGACCTAACTCAATAGGTGGCCTGTCACAAAACTTTGTCTTATGTTCTGGTTGAAGTGTTCCCCTCATTAAACAGTAACTGTAGAAGTCTGGTAGTTGTGCCATTTTAGCTAACACTAGTTGGCTGGTGTTACCATCATGTCCGCAAAAACACTACAGTGAATACTATAGCATACTAGCGATGGCTGCAAAAACACTACAGTGAATACTATAGTATACTAGTCAAGTCTGCAAAAACACTAGTACAGTAAATACTACAGTCATGTCTGCAAGAAACTACAGTGAATACTACAGTAAATAGTATACTAGTAATGTCCGCAAAAACTCTACAGTGACAACTACAGTATACTACAGTCATGTCTGCCAAAACACTACAGTGAATACTATAGTATACTAGTCATGTCCGCAAAAACACTAGTCAGTGAATACTATAGTATACTACAGACATGTCCGCAAAACCACTACAGTAAATACTATAGTGTACTAGTCATGTCGGCAAAAACACTACAGTGAATACTACAGTCATGTCTGCAAAAACACCACAGTGAATACTATACTACAGTAAAGTCCACAAAGACGCTACAGTGAATACTATAATATATTAGTCGTGTCCGCAAAAACACTACAGTGAATAACAGAGTAAAGTCTGCAAAAACACTACGAATCCTATTGTATATAAACATAGTACTACTATGGTATTTAGACCATAGTGTACTATAGTATTTTTCATGTGGGTTCTACCCGATGACATCACCAAAAGTTAAAACATTTTAAAAGGTGATTTTCAAACACTATGAGATTTGAGGTGATGTGGGGAGTACACAAATATCCTCTATCTGGCTAGAAACTTGTTGCAGGTTTTGAAAAACACCGTTTTTCTTCTTTTTAACTACAGATCATTTTTATTATTTTTATTTTTTATTTTGCTCCTTTGCACCCCAGTATCTCTATCTGCACACTCATCTTCTGCACATCTATTATTTCGCCACTATGGCCTATTTATTGCCTTACCTCCCTTATCCTACCTCATTTGCACACACTGTATATAGACTTTTTCTATTGTAATATTGACTGTGTGTTTGTTTATTCCATGTGTAACTCTGTGTTGTTGTTTGTGTTGCAATGTTTTGCTTTATCTTGACCAGGTCGCAGTTGTAAATGAGAACTTGTTCTCAACTAGCCTACCTGGTTAAATAAAATGTGGAGAAAAAAAATAGAATAAGTGAAGACTTAAATAACACATATGGAACCATGTAGTAACCAAAAAAGTGAAAACAAATACAAATATTTTATAGAAGGTGAGTAATGAAGTGCTGCATCAGATGACCTGGCCTCCACAATCACCCAACCTCAACCTGTTTGGGGTGAGTTGGACCGCAGAATGAAGGAAAAGCAGACAACAAGTGCTCAGCATATGTGGGAACACCTTCAAGAACGTTGGAAAAGCATTCCAGTGTGAAGATGGTTGAGAGAATGCCAAGAGTGTGCAAAGCTGTCATCAAGGCAAAGGGTAGCTACTTTGAAGAATCTCAAATATAAAATATATTTTGATTTGTTTCTCTTTTTTTGTTTGGTTACTACATGATTCCATATGTGTTATTTCATAGTTCTGATGTCTTCACTACTATTGTACAATGTAGAAAATTGTTTTTACAAAAATTAAAAAATGGAATGAGTAGGTGTGTGTTGACATTTGACTGCTACTGTATGCAGACACTGGTTTGGTGTTGGAGATAATAAATATGAGGTTGAAAATCCGCAGAACTGCCGTTTAAGGCTTCCATGTGTTCTATCTGACAATTTGGGATCCTTCATTGCAGTTTCCCAAAATGCATTGCTTTCCACTACATGGGAGAATGTGGGGCCTGTCTCTTGACTTCTAAATGCAATGGATCACTCAATTCAAGCATATTGGCCTAGGCCTACATGTAGACATCTTCCTACTGACTGGTAGTGATGGTCACAAAGAAACTTTGTACCTAAATGTTCTTTAATCCAATTGTATAGGTAGGCTATCTTCTGATTAGAATGTTAAAGTTTCCAATATCTTTTTAATTCTAGGAGTTTAAAGGTGACTCACTTTTATTAAACAGCTGAAAATAACATTGCAATGTTTGAATCATTATCAGCTGGTTTCATCTAATTGGTTTATTCGGATCCCCATTAGCTTTTGCCGAAGCAGCAGCTATTCTTCCTGGGGTCCACAAAAAACTAAAATCATGACTAGTAACTGATACACTGATAGACAAGGACAGTCACACAAATGTAAAATTCAACGATATACAATACAACAACAAAATAATAATACAAACAACACAACTATAAGTATAAAGTGAGTGTTAGTGTGCGTGTGTGTGTTTGTGTGTCCTCACAGTCCCTGCTGTTCCATGAACTCAATCTTTGGTCAAACTGTAATTCATTATGCATTGAATTCACATCAAGGTGTGTGCAAGAAACACAATTGTGATTTTCCTATTCTATTTTTATTAATGAAAGAAGGCAAGTTTAACTGTACTTCCTTGTGGCCACCAGAGGGTTGAGTTGTTATATCTAAGAATCTGTGCCTCACCAGGCGACATTACCATTCTCCTGGCAGCAGGATATTCCCATAAATACACAACATAACAAAAATGATGTGGACACCTGCTCGTCGAACATCTCATTCCAAAATCATGGGAATAAATAAGGAGTTGGTCCCCCCTTCGCTGCTATAACAGCCTCCACTCTCCTGGGAAGGATTTTCACTAAATGTTGGAAAACAGCTGCGGGGACTTGCTTCCATCCAGCCACGAGCATTAGTGAGGTCGGGCACTGATGTTAGGCAATTAAGCTTGCAGTTGGTTCCAATTCATCCCAAATGTGTTCAATGGGGTTGAGGTCAAGGCTCTGTGCAGGCCAGTCAAGTTCTTCCACACCGATCTCGACAAACCATTTCTGTGTGGACCTTGTTTGTGCACGGAGGCATTGTCATGCTGAAACATAACTGTTGCCACAAAGTTGGAGGCACAGAATCATCTAGAATGTCATTGTATGCTGTAGCGTTAAGATTTACCTTCACTGAAACTAAGGGGCCTAGCCCGAACCGTGAAAAACAGCCCCAGACCATTATTCCTCCACCAAATGTAACATTTGGCACTATGCATTCGGGCAGGTAGTGTTCTCCTGGCATACGCCAAACCCAGATTTGTCTGTCGGAATGCCAGATAGTGAAGTGTGATTCTGTAACAGAAGTTGTCATGGAGAGAAGACCAAGGCGCAGCAGGTATGTGAATACTCATATTTAATTTTTTAAAAAGGAGTAAAGCATCCACTTGACAAAACAATAAAGGTGACACCAGCAACAGTTCTGCATGCTATGAAACGCAGTGCAAAAACAACCACCCACAACCCCAAAGAAAAACACACACACCTATATAGGACTTCCAATCAAAGGCAACTCAACACACCTGCCTTCAATTGGAAGTCCCAATCAACAACACAATCATTCACATACACAAAAACTGCCACGTCCTGACCCCAAAACTAATACAATAGCTCCATCTGCTGGTCAGGACGTGACAGATTCAGAGAACGCGTTTCCACTGCTCCAGAGTCCAATGGCGACGAGCTTTACACCACTCCAGCTGACGCTTGGCATTGCGCATGGTGATCTTAGGCTTGTGTGCAGCTGCTCGGCCAACAGTTCTTGTGCTGACGTTGTTTCCAGAGGCAGTTTGGAACTCGGTAGTGAGTGTTGTAACCGAGGACAAATGATTTTTACACTCTATGCGCTTCAGCACTCGGCGGTCCCGTTTCTGTGAGCTTGTGTGGCTTACCACTTCAGCCATAGTTGCTCCTAGATGTTTCCACTTCACAATAACAGCACTTACAGTTGACCGGAGCAGCTCTAGAAGGGCAGACATTTGACAAACTGACATGTTGGAAAGGTTGCATCCTATGACAGTGCCACGTTGAAAGTCACTGAGCTCTTCAGTCAGGCCATTCTACTGCCAATGTTTGTCTATGGAGATTGCATGGCTGTGTGCTTGATTGTATACACCTGTTAGCAACTGGTTTGGCTGAAATAGCCGAATCCACAAATTTGAAGGTGTGTCCACATACTTTTGTATATAGTGTATTACGCTGGCAGCACGATCGCGGATTTAAAAAAATTATAATAAGAGTCCCTCCACTAAGACATGCTAAACTTGGAATATCAATCTTTTTTTGCACTCTGGTGCAGTACAACTGTTTTTCACAGCACTGCAACCACCTTTTAATGTATGGATCATTTCACGTACTATTATTTTTTATATTGTATTATTTATACAAGTATTTCTGTAGAACGTTTACATCAACACTGGTATGTTGAAAGCTATTGTGTAGGCTAAATGTAAAGAAATACACTTTTAATAAAATACAAATATGTCATTGGAATTACTCAATATTGTCTACAAAACTTAAATTGGTCTAATGTGCTGGGCAACAGGTTTAATACAGAATGCTAATGACTCCTTACTCCACCCACTGGAATTGAATGCACTGCATATAAATTACATATTGGCTTATGGAGAAAGAACTACTCTATGTGCCGATGTAAATGTGGGGTTAGGATTACTCAGTAGGGTCTGTGGAATCTATATATGTTGTATTTATTGGGGGACTTAGGTCTATATACCCAGCAGCACTTTTTACTCCACCCATTCCAGTGGTCCCAATGCAATACACTGCAAGCCTATAAATGACATATTTGCTTATGGAAAGTTTTTTTTTAAACTCTTTGCCAAAGTAAAAGTGGGGTTGGGAGTAGAATCTACATGAAGTATACAAAACATTAGAAACACCTGCTCTTTCCATGACAGACTGACCGATATTAGAAAGGTGTTCCTAATGTTTGGTACACTCAGTGTATGTATGGTGTTATTTCATGGGGCACTGAATAGTACAGTGACAAATTAGTGTAATACTGCTAACGGCTTTCAGTGGTCAAGCTCTGTCAGCCCTAATGTCATCCATGCTCCAATTACATTACTGTGAAGGTAGACAGGCCAGAAGAGAGTTACACAGTCGGTTTTGTGACACCAAAGCAGTTATGCCAAATGTGCCTAGAACATCCCACAACTGGTGAGGTTTTAAGCATGTGATAGGGCCAGTGAACTTAGTCACATTGGAAAGTTATAGCCATAGATATGCAACATGTAGTAGTAATTGCATTACTTTAGATCTTATGATGGATTCCTGAAGCCAGTATGAAAGAGTAGAGGATACACTACTCTCAATTCAGAAATACCTGGCATTAGTCTCTGGCAATGCATGGAGTTGTGGTAAATGTGACACTAAACTATGAATTTTTTCATCAGTGCCCCCATTTTAGAAAACTGTCAGACGGTAGTCGTTGTGGTGTAAATGTGTGATTGTTCTCTAAAGACTTAGAGTGCAATGTGAATACAGTGTCACAATGGCATGAGAGACTATTTTATGAGTTAGAGGGGAAATTAGTTGAAGGGTTTTAAGCTTGAAGAATGCAGCAGACAGTCTCTTGTAATGCATTTTAAAACTGTACAGAAAATAACGTCGCTGACCTTGATAATCACCACAATATAACTTGCTAATACTCTTGTTTAAAAAAAAAAAGTTGAATAGCCCTTACTGTATACTGCTAACCTTGTTATATAAGCAACACATACAGTGCCGTCGGAAAGTACTCAGACCTTGACTTTTTCCACATTTTGTTACGTTACAGCCTTATTCTAAAATTGATTAAATTGCTAGGGTTGCACGAGATATCGGTAAGAATATTGGAATCTGACGATATTAGCTCAAAATGCCAACATCGGCATCTGCCCGATGTCTAGTTTAACACCGATGTGCAAAACCAATGTCAAAGCTGACGTTCATACCTATATAACGTAGGTAGATGACGTAATGACGGCATGAAAAATATAGCGCTACACATTCAAAGCATTACTAACCTAGCCCACAATTTCTGCTGTGTGGAAGAGTAAGAAAATTTCAGCGAGACAACTCAAAGGCGAAATACATTAACGCCAAGATAATGGAATTCATTGCCCTTGACAATCAACCGTTCTCTGTCGTGGAAGATGTTGGCTTTCGCCGACTGGTCGAGCACCTTGAGCTCCGGTACACACTACCAAGTAGGCGCCATTTTTCAGACGTTGCCCTACCGGAGTTACACAGTATTGTTGAAACTATCATCTATGAGCTACTTGCTATGGCTGTCACTGCTATTAGCTTCACGACTGACATTTGGACATCGCGTCAGCCCCATGAGCATGCTGAGTCTGACAGCACAGTGGTTCGACGAGGATTTCGTACTGAGGAAAGCCGTATTGCATGCTCAAGAATGTGCTGGTTCTCATACCGCTGATGCCATTTCAATGGCATTTGAGAACATGTTTGAAACATGAAAACACTCCTAGCTCTATTCGAACAACTAACTTGAGAAATAAGCTAATCAACTGCGTCTGCAGCAAACGTGATACCCTCTGTCATGGCATTGAAACGCCTGCTCAACAAAACTGCCAACAGACCGTGGGGTTAACTTAGAAAAGTACTCTACTAGAGACTGTGAACAAGCGATTCGTGGCATTCTCTCTGAGCCTCGCCACCATGCTCGATGCTAGGTACAAAGACCGCTACTTCGATGCAGACAAGAAACAGGGTTTTCGTGAAATGTTACAGACACAGCTGGACAAGATGGAAACGGACACAGTGACAGTGCGCACCGAGGAAGAGAGGCCACGGACAGACAGAGCTGAAACTTCACTGCTTGACATGTATGATGAAATCCTGGCTGAGAATGAAACAACTGAACAAAAGAACAACGAAACAGCACAGCAAGTAAGTGAAAGAAATAGGTGTTGATTATGTTTTACTGGTAATGAGGACATACGTAAATGACAACAAACTAACTTTTTGGTGTGTGTGTGTGTTTATCAACTATTTAACTGTACTAGAATGCTTAAAAGGCCGCTAAAATGTTAAATATCGGTTATCGGTATCAGATTTTTTGGCAAGGAAAATATTGGATATCTGTATTGGCCAAAAATGTCATATCTGTGCTTCCCTATTTGTTACTTGTAAATAATTGCTGTTCTGAAAGTGTCATTATGTTGTGTACTAATATCCTGGATGATATTCATTAGGTTTTTTGAGAATTGAGTGCGTATTGTGCTGCTATGTATTTAGACCTCAGTGACCCATGAAAAAAAAACATTGATAGATTCTACGGACCCTACTGAGTACTCCCAACCCCACTTGGAGGGCTATGGTCAGTCTGTCCTATCTGTCCTTCTTGTCTGCATTGAAGTAGCGGTCTTTGTGTGCTCCCTCTAATTCTCCTCTCTCTCTCTCTCTCTCTCTCTCTCTCTCTCTCTCCTCCTGGAGGACCTGAGCCCTAGGGCCATGCCTCAGGTCTACCTGGCCTGATGACTCCTGGCTGTCTCCGTCCCCATGTAACCGATGTGAAATGGCTAGTTAGTTAGCGGTGGTGCGCGCTAATAGCGTTTCAATAAGTGACGTCACTCACTCTGAGACTTGAAGTAGGGTTTCCCCTTGCATTGCAAGGGCCGAGGCTTTTGTGGCGCGATGGGTAACGATGCTTCGTGGGTGTCAGTTGTTGATGTGTGCAAGGGTCCCTGGTTCGAGCCCGGGTTGGGGCGAAGAGATGGACGGAACCTACACTGTTACACCCAGTCCACCTGGTCGTGCTGCTGATCCAGTTTCTGCTGTTTTGCCTGTGGCTATGGAACCCTGACCTGTTCACCGGACGTGCTACCTTGTCCCAGACCTGCTATTTTCGACCCTCTCGGTCTCCCTCTCTACTCTCTACTGCACCTGCTGTCTCGACCTCTGAATGCTCGGCTATGAAAAGCCAACTGACATTTACTCCTGAGGTGCTGACCTGTTGCACCCTCTACAACCATTATTTGACCCTGCTGGTCATCTATGAACGTTTGAACATCTTGAAGAACTTAATGGCCATGTACTCTTATAATCTCCATCTGGCACAGCCAGAAGAGGACTGGACACCCCTCAGAGCCTGCTTCATCTGTTTCTTTTTAGGTTCCTGCCTTTTCTAGGGAATTTTTCTTGACACCATGCTTCTACATCTGCATTGCTTGCTGTTTGGGGTTTTAAACTGGGTTTCTGTATAAGCACTTTGTGACATCTGCTGATGTAAAAAGGGTGTTATAAATACATTTGATTGTAAAATTCAATCAAATCAATCATCGGCATAAACAATATTTATGTTCACTATAACACCAATATTGTCAACATACCAGCCTGAACATAGTATTTTTCAATAGTGGTCTGTATATATATATATGAAACATACATACATACATACATACATACATACATACATACATACATACATACATACATACATACATACATACATTCCTTCTTAAATTCTGGTTACAAACACCAATCTTTTTAAAGAGTTATCTACCTCGCAATGTTTTGAAATGCAGGCTTTTATTTTGAAGGTTTCTCATTTCCATAGAAAGTGACGTCATTAGTGCTGCTGGCAGAATAGTCGTCCAGGCGACGTACGTAGAGAATAAAAGATTGAACACCATGCCTTTTGACTTTACTCTTGATTCTTAGCAAAGGTGGGGGACTTTACTGGCTGGACAAATGGGTCAGATTCGATCAATTGCGATTCGTCCCAGAGAAACGCCAAACTGTTGAGGACTATTTTCTTCAATACTCGAGAAGATTTGACACAACAGCGATTTTCGCTCATGCATGAGTATTTTGATGGAAGATTCCATATAATTTCTTATTCGACTCAAACAGGCCAGACAAAGAAAAACAGTATACATTTTCCATTTCTATATGAGGAACATTTCCGTTTTGTGAAATGCCAGTAACCTAGGCAAAACCGGTTGATGTACTGCCCGGTACGAGGATAGGACTGTCGTCGTTTACCTTTAGGAAAAGGAAAAAAAGGCCACCAAATTGAAGAATTAAGGTGTCAAAATCTCAAGAACGAGACTGAAGAATGGCAGCCAGTTTGTCAGCGGAGGAAGAACAGGTAATTTTGAAAATAATAAAAAAATATTGTGTGTGTGTCTAAAGTAGTTGCATTCCAGGTAGCCTACCATAGCCAGAATCCGACTTTCGTTAATTTCTTCTCTCTAGTCTGAATGGTGTGGTACAGTATGCAGTGGCGGTTCTAGACCATTTCAACTGGGGAGACCATTTCAACTGGGGGGGGGCGGCAAAGCTGGGGCCAGTTGTACTGTTAGAGGGGCCAGTTACATTAGACGTTATTGTTGTCATATCTTTATCTTCACTGCATTAGTAGGCAAAAGACCATGTTCATAATGCAGATTGCATGTGGTACGATACTGTTGTGTTCCGCCTAAAGCCGTCCCTCTAGAAAATGTTTGGGTTAAATTAGTGTTCCGAGTTGCCACTGTCTAATAACGGATGTAAAAAAAAAAAAAGAACGATAGCAAAAATGTGTTATGTAAAAATGATTTCATACTCCACATTTAGGGGGGGCACAAGGGGGTCCAAAATTGTTGTCACAGGGGCACTGCCCCCCACCCCAGAACCGCAAGTGACAGTATGTTAGCCCAATAATTTACTGTTAATACGAGCCTATCGTTACTGTAGCAGGCCATTGGATTCCATGAAAATACGACGCCACGCATTGGCGTGAGTAACCGGAAGTGTTGTCGAATCCAACGGTTTTCTTTAGCATTAGCTAGCCTAGAATGCATTGCTATAGACAATTGAAGTTTAATTAAAATCTAGCAGTATTTAATTGTTCTTTCTCAATGTGTAATTAGGAGTACAGCGCCCTCTCCCATCCCCGTATTCTGGTACGTTTAACGACCCATCTCCCGCCGACTCCGCGGTGTCCTGATCACGGCACCCTGCAGTTCAGACCTTAAAGGGAAAATGTAATTACAACGACCTTAATGTCTAACTCTTTAGGCTACCTACACCACTACTGCAAGTTACGCTCTTAAATGGTTAAATTGTTGCGACGCAGGCATCCCGATCACAAACATTGTATACATTTATGGCACAGGCCTTTACATTGTCGCATAGGTTGACGATGCTTCTAACATGAAAATTCAAAATATTACAATGGATTGTTTGTGGTTTATTATAGCTATTGAAAAACACAATGGTAGCTTGATTTCCGCGAATGTAGACAGTCAATGAAATGCTATAGCATTAGAAACGAATAGTCTAGCAGGTAGCCAAGTGGTTAGTGCATTGGTCCACTAACCGTAATGTTGCTAGTTCGAATCCCGGAGCTGACAAGGTAAAAATCTGTCGTTCTGCCCCTGAACAAGGCAGTTAACCCACTGTTCGTAGGCTGTCATTGTAAATAAGAATTTGTTCTTAACTGACTTGCCTTTTTAAATAAAGGTTAAATTAAATAAGGGCAAGAATCTCAAAAGCAATGATTTGTGCGCTCACTTTATATTTGCATTGATGCACTTAGCCCACACATCCCCCTTAACCCTTAACATGCCACACAACAATATGGCTAGTACAGGTCAATATATCCATGCCAAGCTGTTGCCTCTAAAAAAATTTTTTAAACCAGGCAGGGAACTGGTATTATATAATGATAGGCTATCTATTGCTTGAGTGGTATTGTCCATATGATTAACATTTATCCACAGCATAAAAAGGAGCTGGTTGACCTATTGTAGGTCTATTCATGCTATAAAGGCTGATGTTCCTTTTTTCCAGCCTGTTGGTAATGATGCTCTTTACACTTTCCAGGCCCTAATCCCATTTCCCAATCCCTGTGGCTCATCTGGCCGGCAGGCAGTAAGTCTTATCTGGGGACTTCATTTCCTCTGCGGTCCCAGCCATGGTGGAGGGCTGAACGCCTGTAGGCTGGGTTATTAGATCCTCAGCCTGGTTGTGTCCGGTTGTAACAGGGGGCCTCTGGGGGACTCTGCTAGTATGGTGGAACTTCACTTATAGGCAGCTGTTAAAAACATTTCCACTGGAGTGATGCTGCTGTTGTGGGGATACTTTGTGTGTGTGTTGGGGGAGGGGGCAGGCAGTCAGTCGGCTCCCAGGAAGCTTAACAGGAAGAAAGAGCGAGTGGGGGATAGAAAGAATGACGCACGAGACTTCCTGTTAGGATCGACTTGTGCCAAATGGGACTGAACGGAATAGGATGGCACTCTCCACATATGGCTAATGTCGAAGTGTCTCAGCAATAATCATGATCATGTTACATATGAATCACCTTTAACATTTCTAATATTAACTGCTCATACATTTTGCAACACTAAGGCCTGGCTGGTTTCTTTTAGATTCTGGCCTGTATATCCTAGTAGTGATGCACGGTATACCAACATTTCTGTAGTTCTTCAAAACGGTTTCTCGTGGCGTCTACTGATTTGAGAGGATCAAGTCTATCAGCAAAGCCAATCCTTTTATAGTGTGAGTACACCGTTCATGCCTCCTCTTGCCTGCCTGTGCCACTTACTCATTGCTAGCTGTTGCCTGCCATGAGGAACCACTGATCTCACTGGGAGTCTGTACTGTATCAGAAATTAACACACTTGAATAATGCAACATGGCATGTAGAAATGTTGAAACTGTTAATTACTGACTGTTCCCAAACAATCTCTAGTACAGGCTAGAACACTGCATACAATGGGAAGAAGATACCGATAGCTTTCCTTGCTAGCTTACAGCTGAAGCCAACATCAATTCACTACTCTTGTACCTTGTTTGTGTATGGAAAGATGTTTTTAAAGGGGAAGTTCACCCAAACACGTCTGGGCCCTTTATAACACTTGCCTGGCTGTTTGTCAGGTAAGTGTTAGACTGTTTTTAGGTCTTTTTTTGAGTATTTAGATTTGTATTTTTATATAAAAATGCAGAATTTTCTAAATGACCAAAAATGCATTTATGCCTTTTTTTTTTGTCACATGCTTCGTAAACAGGTGGAGAGTAACAGTGAAATGCTTACTCACAGGCAATGTTCCCTCTAAGCTTTGCGTGTGCAGTAGCCCCGAGACTGACATGCTGAAATATCAGCCTACCGAGAGAAGCAACAGATTGTACTTCAATCAACTTTCTAGAACAGTGGTCACCAACCTGTTGCTCACGATCAACTGGTTGATCTCCAATGCATTCCTAGTCGATCGTCAAACATTTCTGTAAAAAAAAAAAAAAAACAAAGCTTTGAGTTCCTTTTTTTAATTTTTATTATTCTCTCTGGATTTTGCGGAAGGCGCACCCGATTCAGCTGCCTTGCGCTCCAGGAAAGCAAACTGTTGCCATTTTGAACCATTTCATGTGTCTGAAGGTACAAACACTGCATTTCAGGTGGGCACAGAGAGCAAATCAAGTGCACTATAGGCCTACCACTGGCCAATCGGATGGCTCAGATGACCATGTCTGCGGTAACGTAACAGGCATAAAAGAAAGCTACAGCAAAGTTGATACTGTGAGATTTTTACAACCATGACTAGAGACTGTCAACGAATACAGCAAAGAGATGTTGTTTTTATGAGTGCGTTCAAGTTCTTACTCAGCGCTGTCAACACTGTTCAACCCTTTTTTAAAACATTTTTTATAAGCCATAAAATATGTTCTTCCTATTTCTAGTCAGCACTACAACAAGCACTGCAGCAGTAATGAGTCGGAAAGTGTTCAGACCCCTTTTTCTACAACTTTAATATTACATTTACATAAGTTTTCAGACCCTTTACTCAGTGCTTTGTTGATGCACCATTTGGCAGCGATCACAGCCTCGAGTCTTCTTGGGTATGACGCTACAAACTTGTCACACCTGTATTTGGGGAGTTTCTCCCATTCTTCTCTGCAGACCCTCAAGCTCTCAGGTTGGATGGGGAGCGTCACTGCGACGCTATTTTCAGGTCTCTCTAGAGACATCCAATTGGGCTCTGGCTGGGTCACTCAAGGACATTCAGAGACTTTTTTTAATTTATTTTTTTATAAATATTTATTTTATTTATTTGTAATAATGACAATTACAATACTGAATGAACACTTTTAACTTAATATAATACATTAATAAAATCTATTTAGTCTCAAATAAATAATGAAACATGTTCAATTTGGTTTAAATAATGCAAAAACAAGGTGTTGGCGAAGAAAGTAAAAGTGCAATATGTGCCATGTTAAAAAATGTTTTTTTTAAAGCTAACGTTTAAGTTCCTTGCTGAGAACGTATGAAAGCTGGTGGTTCCTTTTAACATGAGTCTTCAATATTCCCAGGTAGGAAGTTTTAGGTTGTAGTTATGACTATTTCTCTCTATACCATTTTGTATTTCATATCTTTGACTATTGGATGTTCTAATAGGTACTTTAGTATTGCCAGCCTAATCTCGGGAGTTGATAGGCTTGACGTCATAAACGGCGCAATGCTTGAAGCACAGCGAAGAGCTGCTGGCAAATGCAGGAAAGTGCTGTTTGAATGAATGCTTACGGGCCTGCTGCTGCCTACCACCGCTCAGTCAGACTGCTCTATCAAATCATAGACTTGTAATATATAACACACAGAAATACAAGCCTTAGATATGGTCAAATCCGGAAATGATCATTACGAAAACGAAACGTTTATTCTTTGAGTGAAATACGGAACTGTTACTTATTTTATCGAACGGGTGGCATCCCTAAGTCTAAATATTGCTGTTACATTGCACAACCTTCAATGTTATGTCATAATTATGTACAGTTCTGACAAATTAATTACGGTCTTTGTTAGGAAGAAATAGTCTTCACACAGTTCGCAACGAGCCAGGCGGCCCAAACTGCTGCATATACACTGACTCTGCTTGCACAGAACGCAAGAGAAGGGACATAATTTCCCTAGTTAATATTGCCTGCTGACATGAATTTCTTAAATATGCAGGTTTAAAAATATATACTTGTGTATTGATCTTAATAAAGGCATTGTTTATGGTTAGGTACACATTGCTTTTTTTTTTCCGCCAACGCGCTTGTTAAATCACCCGTTTGGCGAAGTAGGCTGTGATTCAATGATAAATTAACAGGCACCGCATCGATTATATGCAACGCAGGACAAGCGAGAACTACACATGGTTGACGATATTACTAGTTTAACTAGTGATTATGGTAAAATTTATTTTTTTATGAGGTTTAATGCTAGCTAGCACCTTACCTTGGCTCCTTGCTGCACTCGCATAACAGGTAGTCAGCCTGCCACGCAGTCTCCTCGTGGAGTGCAATGTAAGCGCCCATAATCGGTGTCCAAAAATGCCGATTACCGATTGTTATGAAAACTTGAAATCGGCCATTCCGATTAATCGGTCGACCTCTCGTCTTCACTGACATTTTCGTCCTCTCCCTGACCGAGTCTGTAATACCTACATGTTTCAAGCAGACCACCATAGTCCCTGTGCCCAAGAAAGGGAATGACTACTGCCCCGTAGCACTCACGTCGGTGGCCATGAAGTGCTTTGAAAGACTGGTCATGGCTCACATCAACACCATCATCCCGGAGACCCTAGATCCACCCTAATTCACATACCTCCCAACAGATCCACAGATGATGCAATCTTAATTGAACTCCACACTGCCCTTTCCTACCTGGACAAAAGGAACGCCTATGTGAGAACAAAATTAACAGAAATTTGCATCCCTAATACCCTTGATGTTTTCCACATTAAGTTTTTATTGATTCCATTTTTTTTTTTTAAACTTGAATTTTTCTTTTTCGCTGGCCTACAGACTACCCCTAAATGTCAAAGTGAAATATTTAAAAATGAAAAGCTGAAATGTCTTGACTGAAGTATTCAACCCCTTTTGTTATGGCAAGCCTCCATAAGTTAAGGTGTTTAAAATGTGCTTGAGTGAGTTCATAAGTTGCATGGAATCACTGTTTTCAATAATGGTGTTTAACATGATTTTTGAATGACTACCTCATCTCTGTACCCCACACTGTAAGGTAACTCGGTCAAGCAGTGAAAAAAACGGACATTTAATGTCTCTTTTGAGCATGGTGACATTAATTAATTGAAACAGTTTAATGCTTGTGATAGGAGAAAACAACTGAGGATGGATCAACATTGTAGTTACTCCAAAATATCAGCCTAAATGACGGAATCCAAATATTTCAAAACATGCATCCTGTTTGCAATAAGGAACTAAAGTAAAAAGGCCAAACATTTAGCAAGGATATTTAACTTTATGTCCTGAATACAAAGCGTTATGTTTGGGGCAAATCCAATACAACCCATTACTGAGTACCACTCTCCATAATTTTAATCATAGTGGTGGCTGCATCATGTTATGGGAATGCTTGTAATTTCTAAGGACTGGAGTTTTTCAGGATAAAAATGTGATGGAGCTAAGCACAGGAAAAACCCTAGAGAAATGTGTTTGTCTGCTTTGCAACAGACACTGGGAGACAAATTCACCTTTCAGTAGGAAAATTACTTAAAACACTAGGGCAACTCTACACTGGAGTTGCTTACCAAGAAGACAGTTAAATATACTTGAAAATCTAGCACAAGACCTGAAATGGTTGTCAAGCAATGATCAACAACCAATTTGACAAAGCTTGAATAATGGGCAAATGTGAAGCAATCCAGGTGTGGAAATCTCTGAAAGACTCACAGCTGTAATCGCTGCCAAAAGTGGTTCTACCACACTACCAGGTCAATGACCTCCTCCCTATAGGCTGACTCATTTGTCAGCGATCAGGCCTACCGCCATCGTGTCATCCGCGAACTTAATGATTGTGGTGTAGTGCGCGGCCACGCAGTTGGGATTGAACAGGGCGTACAGGAGGAGACTAAAGACATACCTCTTAGGGCCCCTGTGTTGAGGGTCAGCGTTGCAGATAGGGCCTAAAATTATTTTAAATTGTCCACCGGCCACTGTGCCAACCAGTCAAAGTATTTTTGTTAGCTATAATTACACCAACAAAACGGAAAAACAGATGCACATGCTTTTGTAATGTTTCTAAAACAAATGTATAACTAGTAAGAATTTGTGTAATTTTTTATTTTTTGTATTTTTTGTGACCCGAGTCTTTTAACCAAAATGTCACAGATGAGACAAATGTTCACCTGCCCCTTTAAGGGCATGGGGTTACCGTGGTAACGCAACTCCAGTTATGTTTGTGCCTGTGAGATTGAGTGTCTGACTAGTAGCGGTGTCAGCATTGCCTTTTCCCTAGTGGTTGCAACTCGCATTGTTTTATTCAAAAGCTAGGTTGTTTTTCAATGTAAATGGCCAAGAAACACAAGGATAAAGTCTCACTTCAGTAGACTTTTTTGTTTTCAAGTAAATTAGACCAACTTTTATGCCTGTTTCTAAAAATGTATTTTCAAATAATTTCTTTACATGCAGTGTTGCAGCACGAGGTGGGATAGGCTGTAGGATTTGTAGTTGTTTGACTTTGTGATCAATTACTAGGTATTAAAAACAAAACGCATGAAATGCTTTGAAAACAGCTACTGAAGATCTTGTTTTGCTATAAATGTGATCATACTTGACTATTTATATTCACAAATGCGAGTGAAATGTTTGCGCTGTGGAGCCCTGACCAACTGCCAACGTGGCTGGTGAAATAGTCATCTTACCCGCCAATGCCAAAATCTACCTGTAGGTGGAGGGTGTTTAATTTTAGGCCCTTGGAGGTGTTAAGTTGCAGGGTCCTGAGCTTAGTGATGAGCTTGGAGGGCACCATGGTGTTTGACTACAGCTCAGCGTTAATGGACAGCATTCTCTCATAGGTGTTCCTCTTGTCCAGATGGGAGAGGGCAGTGTGGCGTGCAATAGAGTTTGTCATCTGTTGGTGCTGTATGTGAATTGGAGTGGGTCTGGGAAGATGGTGTTGATGTGAGCAATGACCAGCCTTTCAAAGCATTTCATAGCTATAGATGTGAGTGCTACGGGGTGATAGTCCCTGTGTCCATGAACAACAAGGTAACTTATGGTGGTCTGCTTCAAACATGGAGATATTAGACTGGGTCAGGGAGAGGTTGAAAATGTCATTGAAGACACTTGCTAGCTGGTCAGCGCATGCTCTGAATGCGTATCCTGGTAAGCCGTCTGGCCCCGCGGCCTTGTGAATGTTTACCTGTTTAAAAGGTCTTGCTCACATCGGCTACGGAGTGTGAGATCACAGTTGTCTGGAACAGCTGGTGCTCTCATGCATGGTTCAGTGTTGCTTGCCTTCAAAGCAAGCATAGAAGGCATTTAGCTCATCTGGTAGATTCGCGTCACTTGGCAGCCTGTGGCTGGGTTTCCCTTTGTAATCCGTGGTAGTTTGCAAGCCCTACCACATCTGACGAGCGTCTGAGCCAGCATAATCAGATTCGATCTTAGTCCTGTATTGACACTTTGCCTGTTTCATGGCTCATCGGAGGTCGTAACGGTATTTTTACAAGTGTCCCGCTCCTTGAAGGTGTAAGCTCAGTGCGGATGTTGCTTTTAATCCATGGCTTCTGGTTGGGATGTACAGTCACTGTGGGGATGTCGTCGATGCACTTATTCATGAAGCTGGTGACTCCTCAATGTTATCAGATGAATCCCAGCAGGATTCAAGAGGATAAAGTTACCGTCAGATTTGCCAAAGGGAGGGCGTGGGACAGCCTTTCATGTATTTGTGTGTGGAGTAAAGGTGATCTGGACTTGTTTCCTCTAGTTGCACAGGTGACATGCTGGTAAAACAGATTTTAGTTTCTGTGTTAAAATCACCGGCCACGAGAAGCGCTGCATCTGGATCTCCATTTTGTTTGCTTACGGCCCTATACAGCTCATTGAGTGCGTTCTTAGTGCCAGCATCGGTTTGTGGTGGTAAATGGAGAACTATGAAAAAAATAAAGTAAACTCTCCGTAAATAATAGGTATTCTAACTCAGGTGAGCAAAAACTCAAAACTCCCTTAACATTAGAGGTTGCGCACCAGATGTTAAAAGAGATGCCGGAACTTCTACAAACATGGAGCATTGGTGCACTGTGGGAGGCAACCTATCTGTCTAGAGACTAATCAGACGATGTTGGCCTTTTACGGATAGCGGACGATGATTCCACCCAATAACGATATTCAATAAATTTGATCAAAAAAGGATATCTCCTGCTTATCTGAACACATGCGGCCATTCTCATGCTGTGTCATTGTCACAATGTAAGAAATCAGCATTTTGAAGCGCATTTATTTTTGGATGGCAATTTTCATGCTGTAAAACAGTAGATGTGCAGATGTACCACTATCACACGGTTTTGTTCCCCCGCCCCCAAAAATCGGAATCTGTATCGGACCCCAAAAAACTTATCGGTCAGGCTCTAATATGAACTCGGTCACTGGTGGTTCGAATAGCTTTCAGACTTGTGAAATGGCTAGTCTCTCATGTCCACTCACTTGATATTGAGCTCCTCTGGCCCTTGTTACAGCATATAGCCAGTCACCCCTCTCCATGTGAACCAAGGAACTCACTGATGAATATGATCCTAACTACTACTGTCAAGTTTCTGAGCTTTCATTTGTCGTTATCTTAGCCTTTTAAGGAGACGCAACAGACTCTGGGCAGAGTGTATGGGAAGGCTCTGACCTGTTCCTAGAGCAAGCAGTCATTTTTTCTTTTCTGCAGATCGAGCGAGATCAGTAAGAAAATGACTCAGTGAGGATGGACACTTTGCTTTTATTGCAGCATGTGTAACCCAGCAGAACCACTATTTGAGGAACAACATACTGAATCCTCTACAATATGTAAATATTTGTGTGTATCCTCTTGATTCACAGAATTTGCCTGAGCCAAAACATTTTTCTTCGAAGTAGAACATTTTTGTTTAGGCCTTATCCTCATGACGGCTATAAGCAGTAGCTAAGCAAACCGGCCCAGAACCTGGGTTGGTGACACACAGGGTCCATAGAATACTTCTTAGGAATCCATTCATGCTCTTAGTTCACCTGAATTAGAAAAGGTACCTATCTTGAAGTAACAGGTCAGTAATGGGTCCAACTCTTGGTGCATGTTCAAGTGTAAACTGTGACGCTTAAGTTTTGGTGAACCAGAAAGTTATTCTAGAGGTAGGTTACTTTTTAATAGTTTATCCATGCACAAACACCTGTTTTTAATCCCTCAATAACATTGTAATTTAATGGGCCTATGTGTGAGCCTGAGAGCATATTCTGTGTCCTTGAGTATCACAATTTGTAGTGGTCCTTTATTGAATCCTGGTTGTTGGGCTCTTTTGGATCATAAATGATAGCATTCCTTCATCTTCTCTGGGAGTCCAGGGTTCCTGGTTGTATTTTGAGTAGAGCCATACTGATATCAGTTGACTGGTATTATTGGCTGATATTGGCCCATTTGTTGTCTTTTACCTGAATAATTTTTTGTATCCGTTTTTGTACAATTGATATTTATATAGGAAGATCATGCTAATTAGAGTACTTTAAAATGTACTGATAATCTGATTAGATATTAAGGCCCACCTCCTTTAAACACCACCTGCAACCAGAGGAAATGCTTTTTACATGAGCCTTCTAAAAGAGCCAGGCCAATATCGTGACTTTCTTGGATTTTCCCAGTTAAAAGAATCAACTGATACACAGAAACAGAGATGAGAATGGAAGAAACTACATGGTGAAAACACAATCCAGCAACACGGCGCAATTTATTTTTTAAACAATTACAAGTTGGCTTCCTCTTCAGCTTTTAGCTGTTTTAGTAGTGCAAGAGCCCCTGACACTCACCAGTTTGTCTTTGAAAGCCTGGGCTTTGCAAGAGGAGGACGGTGGCATCCTGTCCTTTTTAGCTTTGCTCATCAGTAGCTTTTTGTATTCTTGAAGAGCCTGACTTGACTACACCCCCCCCCCCCCCCCCCCCTCACTGGCTGGAGAAGTGGAACTCTTGCTTTGAGCTTTCATTTCCCCCCTCGGGCTTCTGTGACAGCTTGCTGGTGCTGCCTGGCTGGGCTCGTCAAAGAGAATGTCCGGAAGCTTTTAGGGAGGACATGGACCTAGAGGGCGTGCACGCTTAGATTGGTCTCTTTACTAGTTGAAACATGATATAATGGGGGTCTCTAGTGCCTTTTCACACTACTGTAGGTTTCACTACTGATTTTGTTTATTTGAATCTTCATTAGATTTTGCAGCTACTCTTCCTTGGGTCCTCAAAAAACACAACATTGCAAGTAACAAAACACTGATAGTCCCACAAATGTAAAATACAACAATATACAGAACAAATAGATAGTGTTATGAAGCCCTTTTTGTCCAAATGTGTTAGTTTTTGAATATTTTATTTAACGGATAATGGGGAAGTTTTAAAGCTTTGAATTAGCTCCTCCAGGCCTGGTGTCTAGAGGGAAAGATGGCATGATATGTGGGACGGGAAGTTAATGGTCCACCTTGACGTTTGCCCCCCCCCATCAGCTCCAAGCTATTAGATATAGGGATGAACACTGTGTTGCAATTCTGAAATAACTCCCTGAACATCAATTGAATATTTAAATCAGTCCCAGGCAGCATTCATGTAGTATGATGCCGCTGTAATCACTTGGGTCTATCTAAAGTACATTTTGCTTAACCATCTTAGTGGCAAAGCTGTCTGTTTGGTGTGCGCACATGGGTGTGTGTGAAATCTACATCGACAGGGCTCTACCGTGCAACCATTTTACTTGCATATAGCCTAAATGTTTTGCTGTGCGACCAGGAATTTTGCGCCTAGACAAATTTGAAGGATTCTAGCTTCATTACCTCAAATATTTTTCATTATGCTCCCAAATTTCTGTGTGCACTTAAATTTTTCACGCAAGTTGGCGTAGAGCCCTGATCCATTTGTTTAAAACCGCCATTCCTTCAATAGCGAGGGCACATTTTCTTGAAGTTGATGTTGCAGTCTTGGATCTCAAGCCTCATTTAACTGTAGCTATTAAACATGGGAGGACTGACTGGAAGTCAGTGTTTTCTGCACAGAAGCCCAGTGTATTTGCTATGGTAAGGGAAGACCCCCATGAAATGGGCAAAAAATGAATGGCAACTTATTGGCATTGGGCGAACCATATACACACTCGCAAATGAATGTTTCTATTTTTCCTTACACTGTACGTTTATGTACTTAGACGTGAAGCGGTCACCGTTTTCGACCTTTAATCCCAGAAAATGGGCATTCATTCAAAGAGTGTTGAGGCCTCGATGCCATCTTGTTTCTGGGCTAAAAGTACATTTGGCCAAACCTGTGCTCACTGAGTTTCGTCTTCGAAGTCTTTTCCATTTACGAGAAACGGCCATGTCCGTTTGATGTTTTGACCATTTGCAATAAGCAGCTAGTCTCCATCTGGTGGAATTTTCTTGTACAGCAGAAATGTCAAACTATTTAAACATTGCGGAACTAAAGTCTCTGACATTTTAGTTTGACTTCCCGGAAAACCGGGCCCTGGGGGGACGACTTGAGGACGTCGACCTATTTTAATAACACCCGCGGACATCTAGTAAGGGACTGTACATTTGCAATATGGAGATGCCACTCACGTCCCTTGTGTAGGTAGGGTTGATAGTCAGACCTTATGGAATCCAGACTCATGGTAATGGCTGTAGTGTGTTTGATACCATTACCTTTACTCCATTCCAGACATTATTATGAGCCGTCTGTAGCCTCCTGTGAGATAGCATTTCATGTCATAGAAAGGTCATACATGCACCACTTCCTCATAGGATGTATCATGTTAAACCTGAGTTTCACTTACTCTAGTCTTTCATTTCTCTCTGGAGTGACTGCATTGTGTGTGTGACCATCTCTCTCTCTCTCTCTCTCTCTGTGTATTTTTAGGCTACCAAGGAGTTTCTGGAGGAAATCAACAAGTGGACCACTCAGCATGGAGTGTCCCCCCTGTCCTGGGAAGTGGCCGTCAAGTTCCTCATGGCGCGCAAGTTCGACGTGCTCAGGGCCATCGAGCTCTTCCACAGCTACAGGGTGTGTGGGTGGGGCGTGCCGTGCCAGTGGTTGCTGGTAACTTGTGAAGTTGGGAGGAAGATTTTATGAAAGATTATTTTTAACTAAACTTTTTAGGAGGATTTATTTTAATTAAAATGTTATTTGTTTTATTTCTCCTACATTTGAGGGGGAACATCCTCCTCTTCCTCCCTGGAATAGCCTCCTCTGGTCACATGCAGGTGTATGTTTCCGGTCGTGTGTATGTGTACATGTCGGCATGCACACGTTTGGCTTATATGATTGATGGTCATGACAGTGTCATAACGTGTGTTATTTAAAATTAGATTATTTTTTTTAATGACTAAAGAATTTAAGAAACAAACTTTCAAACGGAAGGAAACTTCTTGGCAGGGAAAAAATACATTTCAATAAATGTCTGTTTTGACACAGGTGTCATAACCAGCCATAAAATAATGCAATATGTTACAGCGGGTGTAAATATAGTGTCATGAAAAAGTGAAGTTGAGTGTTACAATATGCATTTACCTAGCAAATAAAATAAGTTGTGTAGAGTAATTCAGCGGTCTAACCAGAACTAGAATGACATTTCTATTTGTCCAAATCTATGGATTTTGGCTGTCTAATCACACAATGACATGCATAGCTCTCTGGGGAGATTGTCTTCAAGTCTCCGGTGAGTGACGAAGTCCATTCCATCTATATAATGTATTACAGGTTATGGATAGGTGGATGACATGAGTTTGCCTCAACCCATGTGTCCAGCAGGTAGAGTTCAAGAACTACAGGCAGATGTGAGATGTAGGCTACTGAGGAAGCTTTGCATTGGTCAGTAGCCTAAGGAGTAATTTGAGATGAGTGCAATTGTTGAACCTATGTACATATTCTAAACAAAGTAACAGTTTTATGTAGAATAAACCATACTTTCTATAATACTGTAGAAGCAGTGTTCTCCTAATTTTTCTATTTAACTAGGCAAGTCAGTTAAGAACAAATTCTTATTTACAATGAGAGCTTAGGAACAGTGGGTTAACTGCCTTGTTCAGAGGCAGAACAACATGTTTTTACCTTGTCAGCTCGACTCGATCTAGCAACCTTTCGGTTACTGGACCAACGCTCTAACCACTAGGCTACCTGCCGCCCCAGTAATATAACAGTGTGCAAATAATAAAGTTCCCTGTCATGTTTGAAGAGCACACAGCGCCCAAGGTAATGGGTTCATGGTTTTGTGCCTCGGATTGGACAGTGTACTGTGCGCAAATGTGTAGGATAGACTATTGCGCAACGACCAACGCTATTTCTATTAATTATAACTTACATGTGTAATGGGCTTATTCACAATTTGATCTGCTAATGAATTAAACAAAAAAAACTATTCTCCATGTTAGACCTGCAATTTTAAACAATACAAAGGGCTTGAAGTAGTCTACTTGAATTTGGAGTAGGCCGCCTACCTTGACAATCAGACGTTTCCTCAATGTGGTGTTTGAAAAGTCCTGGTAATTGTTGTAGCCAATTTATAAGTTGTCCTGCTCTCTTACAATTATCTGTGATTTCATTATTTTTCTTTCTGTTTTTGTCCACTTTAGTTTGTTTCCCGCCACTTCAGTTGAAGGGTGTTGTGGTAAATGTTGGCTTCAACTTGGGTTTCCAAACAAATTCTTCCATGGGGAGAAAAAAAAAAAAAAAAGGAACCTGCTTTTCGTCACGTTCTCTTTATAAAAACAGCGATGGTGTGACACATGAGATTAATGCTACTGCTATTCATGCCTTTGTGTGCCTGCGTCGGCTACAGAAAAATCTCTATGCATCCCATCTGTTTTAGTCAGGCAATCTCCACATTATTCTCACATACAGTACTTTAGAATGTAATCATAATTTTAATATCAATGCATTATTCTTAGTGGTAATGGCCTACTTTTCTTTTTTACACTACCTTTTTTTGGGGGGAGGGGGGTTCTGCTGTATTAGGCCCTAAAAAATTATACAATTGTATAACACTGAAGTCCTTAAATTAAGTGCTTGAGAAAGTATTTTCATTTGATTTGCCAATGTCTGTATGAACCCTGCTTAAAGGATGTATAGTCCTAGGCCTATGTTGTATAGGTGGAGTTATGGGCTAATTTGCATATACAGTGCACTCAAAGTATGCTTACTGATATTTCGTGCATCCCTAGTAGGAAACCTATACAGTGCCTTCGGAAAGTACTCAGATCCCTTGACCTTTTTCAACATTTTGTTAGAGCCTTATTCTGAAATTGATTTTAAATAAAAAATCCTCAGCAATCTACACACAATACCCCATAATGACAAAGCGAAAACAAGTTTAAAAAAAAAATGATCTACCTTATTTACATAAGTATTCAGAGCCTTTGCTAAATTTGAGCTCAGGTGCATCCTGTTTTTATTGATTATCCTTGAGATATTTCTACAACTTGATTTGGATTCCACCTGTGGTAAATTCAATTGATTGGACATGATTTGGAAAGGCACACACCTGTCTGAGGTCCCACAGTTGACCGTGCATGTCAGAGCAAAAACCAAGCCACGATTTCTATGGAATTGTCTGTGGAGTGCCTAGACAGGATTGTGTTGAGGCACAGATCTGTGCAGCGTTGAAGGTCCCCAAGAACAGTGGCCTCCATCATTCTTAAATGGAAGAAGCTTGGAACCACCAAGACTCTTCCTAGAGCTGGCCGCCCAGCCAAACTGAGCAAACAGACAACTTAATTCATGGGTATGCTTGTCATCATCTAGGACTAGGGAGTTTTTAGGATTAAAAACTAAATGGAGCTAAGCACAGCCAAAATCCTAGAGGAAAACCTGGTTGTCTGCTTTCCAACAGACCCTAGGAGACAAATTCACCTTTAAGCAGGACAATGGCCTAAAACACAAGGCCAAATATACACTGGAGTTGCTTACCAAGATGACATTGAATGTTCATGAGTGGCCTAGTTACAGTTTTGACTTAAATTGGCTTGAAAATCTGTGGCGAGACTTGACAATGGCTGTCTAGCCATTGTCAACCAACTTGACAGAGCTTGAAGAATTTTCTTTCAAGAATGATGTACAAATAGTTTACAATCCCAGAAAGACTCACAGCTGTAATCGCTGCCAAAGGTGACTAACGTGTTGACTTTTTTTCCCTCAATGTTAGAAAGGGGGGAAAAATCCACTTTCAGAGTATTTTTGTGTAGATTGTTGACAAAAAAATTACCACTTTTAAATCAATTTTAATCCTACTTTGTAACACAAATGTGGAAAAAGTCAAGGGATGTGAATACTTTCTGAAGGCAGTGTATCTACTTAGCTAATGTACCAACACCAGTGGGTTGACAGGCAGCAGAAGTGACCGTGTCGCATGTAATCCATTCGAATCCTGAGCATCTGGTAATATTATTGAAATGCATTGCAAGTTTGCACCAACTTTATGGATGCCCATTTTCACTCCCATTTGCTGAGCGAAATGTATGTGCGTTGCGCCCTTATACAGACATGACAACATTGTCCACATGGCAGCTGGGGGTGGACCACAACGTGTTGTCTCTGGGCAATTGGGCATCATTTAGCAAAAGTGGGCATATAAGTAATCCATCTCCAGTAAATCGTGACAAACTCAGTTTTGGATGAGACCTGACTTAATGACAAAAATGATCCTATTTACAGTTAGTAGTAAATTTGGACACTAATTTGTTTGACTCATATATCGATGCCATATAGGTTAAAACCAGAGAAGTTGGTTCTAAGGGGCAGTTGACCTTTAATTAATCCTCCATTTGGATGGTGCTGTGTTTAGTCACTTTGTGGACAAATGGCTCTAACTGTCGAACACAAAATGGGACTTATCCGTTCCAATCCACCACAGAAAATGGAAAGTTCCCAAATGTCTTGTTCTCCCTCTAATTTCCTGAATAGCAGCAGGATGTGGCTAGATTTTGCTGCTTGTCACTTTATCAGAGGATTTTGTTAGTTGTGGTTGATTTTCAAGGACTGAATAATCTTGCCTCTTATGAATAAATACCCTATAAACTCTTTCAGTTTGCGTGAAAGGTGTTTGAAATGCCCATGTTTTACCTCTGCTTGAATGAAAGTGTTTGAGGTTGAGCTGTATTTGGCTTGTTGATGTGACACCATTTTTTAATTTAAAAAAATATATGTATTTCCATAACTTCATTTGGTTCAAATGGTGACACGCAGGTACCTGCCAAATAATGAAAACACTTGAGTAAATGAGGGATACAAAGTATATTGAAAGTCGGTGCTTCCACACAGGTGTGGTTCCTGAGTTAATTAAGCAATTAACATCCCATCATGCTTAGGGTCATGTCTAAAAATGCTGGGCAGGCCATGTCTATGGC
Organism: Salmo salar; assembly: GCF_965601325.2. NCBI lineage: Eukaryota > Metazoa > Chordata > Actinopteri > Salmoniformes > Salmonidae > Salmo > Salmo salar. The sequence continues at coordinate 72,337,303 of NC_138300.1, forward strand.
CCCATAGAATCAAATCAAATGTATTTATATAGCCCTTCTTACATCAGCTGATATCTCAAAGTGCTGTACAGAAACCCAGCCTAAAACCCCAAACAGCAAGCAATGCAGGTGTAGAAGCACGGTGGCTAGGAAAAACTCCCTAGAAAGGCCAAAACCTAGAGAGGAACCAGGCTGAGGGGTGGCCAGTTCTCTTCTGGCTGTGCCGGGTGGAGATTATAACAGAACATGGCCAAGATGTTCAACTGTTCATAAATGACCAGCATGGTCTAATAATAATCACAGTAGTTGTCGGGTGCAACAGGTCAGCACCTCAGGAGTAAGTGTCAGTTGGCTTTTCATAGCCGATCATTGAGAGTATCTCTACCGCTCCTGCTGTCTCTAGAGAGTTGAAAACAGCAGGTCTGGGACAGGTAGCACGTCTGGTGAACAGGTCAGGGTTCCATAGCTGCAGGCAGAACAGTTGAAACTGGAGCAGCAGCACGGCCAGGTGGACTGGGGACAGCAAGGAGTCATCAGGTTAGGTAGTCTTGAGGCATGGTCCTAGGGCTCAGGTCCTCAGAGAGAGAATTAGAGAGAGCATACTTAAATTCACACCGGCTAAGACAGGAGAAATACTCCAGATATAAAACTAACCCTAGCCCCCTGACACAAACTACTGCAGCATAAATACTGGAGGCTGAGACAGGAGGGGTCAGGAGACACTGTGGTCTCATCCGAAGATACCCCCAGACAGGGCCAAACAGGCAGGATATAACCCCACCCACTTTTCCAAAGCACAGCCCCCACACCACTAGAGGGATAACTTCAATCACCAACTTACCATCCTGAGACAAGGCCGAGTATAGCCCACAAAGATCTCCGCCACAGCACAACCCAGACAGGGCACCAACCCAGACAGGAAGACCACGTCAGTGACTCAACCCACTCAAGTGACGCACCCCTCCTAGGGACTGCATGGAAGAGCACCAGTAGGCCAGTGACTCAGCCCCTGTAATAGGGTTAGAGGCAGAGAATCCCAGTGGAGAAAGTGGAACCGGCCAGGCAGAGACGGCAAGGGCGGTTCGTTGCTCCAGTGCCTTTCCGTTCACCTTCACACTCCTGGGCCAGACTACACTCAATCATACTGAAGAGATGAGTCTTCAATAAAGACTTAAAAGTTGAGACCGAGTCTGCGTCTCTCACATGGGTAGGCAGACCATTTCATAAAAATGGAGCTCTATAGGAGAAAGCCCTGCCTCCAGCTGTTTGCTTAGAAATTCTTGGGACAATTAGGAGGCCTGCGTCTTGTGACCGTAGCGTACGTGTAGGTATGTACGGCAGGACCAAATCGGAAAGATGGGTAGGAGCAAGCCCATGTAATGCTTTGTAGGTTAGCAGTAAAACCTTGAAATCAGCCCTTGCCTTAACAGGAAGCCAGTGTAGGGAGGCCAGCACTGGAGTAACATGATCAAACTTTTTGGTTCTAGTCAGGATTCTATCAGCCGTATTTAGCACTAACTGAAGTTTATTTAGTGCTTTAGCCGGAAAGTAGAGCATTGCAGTAGTCTAACCTAGAAGTGACAAAAGCATGGATACATTTTTCTGCATTTTTGGACAGAGAATTTCTGATTTTTGCAATGTTACATAGATGAAAAAAAGCTGTCCTTGAAACAGTCTTGATATGTTCGTCAAAAGAGGGATCAGGGTCCAGAGTAATGCCGAGGTCCTTCAGTTTTATTTGAGACTAATGTACAACCATCAAGATTAATTGTCAGATTCAACAGAAGATCTTTGTTTCTTGGGACCTAGAACAAGCATCTCTGTTTTGTCTGAGTTTAAAAGTAGAAAGTTTGCAGCCATCCACTTCCTTATGTCTGAGACACAGGCTTCTAGCGAGGGCAATTTTGGGGCTTCACCATGTTTCATTGAAATGTACAGCTGTGTGTTATCCGCATAGCTGTGAAAGTTAACATTATGTTTTCGAATGACATCACCAAGAGTTTGTGTGTTTGTGTGTGTGTGTATATATGTATATATATATTAGTTTTCACTATAGTGAAAACAATAGTGGTCCTAAAATGGAACCTTGAGGAACACCAACATTTACAGTTGATTTGTCAGAAGACAAACCATCCACAGAGACAAACTGATATCTTTCCGACAGATAAGATCTAAACCAGGCCATAACTTGTCTGTGTAGACCAATGTGTTTCCAATCTCTCCAAAATAATGTGGTGATCGATGGTATCAAAAGCAGCATTAAGGTCTAGTAGCACAAGGACAGATGCAGAGCCTTGGTCTGACACCATTAAAAGGTCATTTTCCACATTCACGACTGCGGTCTTAGTGCTATGATGGGGTCTAAAACCAGACTGAAGCGTTTCACATACATTGTTCGTCTTCAGTTGCTGTGCAACAGCTTTTTGAAAATGTTTTGAGAAGAATGTGAGATTTGACATAATATATAGTTTTTTTTTAAAACTATCAGCCTTTCTGGTCACGGTTTTGCTTTATTAATGCACCTTTTTAGTGAGTTTGGTACACATCCGGTGGATAGGGAGACATTTATTATATTCAACATAGGAGGGCCAAGGACAGGAAGCAGCTCTTTCAGTAGTTTAGTTGGAATAGGGTCCAGTATGCAGCTTGAAGGTTTGTGTCGAGATAGATATAGTACTGAAACACTTGAGTGTCTCCCTTGATCCTAGGTCCTGGCAGAGTTGTGCAGACTCAGGACAACTGAGCTTTGGATAAATACGCAGATTTAAAGAGGAGTCCGTAATTTGCTTTCTAATGATCATGATCTTTTCCTCAAGGAAGTTCATGAATTTATTACTGCTGAATTTATACCCATCCTCTCTTGGGGAATGTTGCTTTTTTGGGGGGGGATTGTTCTTATTTTCCTCAATTAAGTTGGAAAAATAGGATGATCGAGCAGCAGTGAGGGTTCTTCGATACTGTCTTTCCAAGCTAGTCGGAAGACTTCCAGTTTGGTGTGGCACCATTTCCGTTCCAATTTTCTGGAAGCTTGCTTCAGAGCTCGGGTATTTTCTGTATACCAGGGAGCTAGTTTCTTTGGACAAATGTTTTTTTTAGGAGTGTGACTGCATCTAGGGTATTGCGCAAAGTTAAATTGAGTTCCTCAGTTAACCACTTAACTGATTTTTGTCTTCTGACGTCCTTGGGTAGGCAGAGGGAGTCTGGAAGGGCATCAAGGAATCTTTGGGTTGTCTGAATTTATAGCACGACTTTTGATGATCCTTGGTTGGTGTCTGAGCAGATTATTTGTTGCGTTTGCAAAAGTAGTAAAATGGTGGTCCGATAGTCCAGGATTATGAGGAAAAACATTAAGATCCACAACATTTATTCCATGGGACAAAACTAGGTCCAGAGTATGACTGTGGCAGTGAGTAGGTCCAGAGACATGTTGGACAAAACCCACTGAGTCGATGATGGCTCCGAAAACCTTTTGGAGTGGGTCTGTGGACTTTTCCATGTGAAAATTGGTCACCAAAAATTGGAGTATTATCTGCTATGACTACATGGCATGAGTGGACATTCAATGGTTTGATGAGCATGAAAACAATATATGCCATGGCAGTCTGTCACCAGATCTTTACCCAATTGAACACTGGAGACATGCCTTTAACAGCGGTTTCCACCACCATCAACAAAACACCAAATTATGGTATTTCTTGTGGAGGAATGGTGTCACATTCCTCTGATAGAGTTCCAGATACTTGTAGAATCTAAGCCAAGGCACTTTGAAGCGGTTTTGGCTAGTGGTGGCCCAACGCCTCTGTCTATTGCGCCTCTATTGTTCCTCAAGCAAGGGGGAGGCTGATGACATCGCTAATTTCACATCGAAACCACTCCTTGAATGCCCTACTCGAAGTTTGCAGTTGTCTACAAAACAGTATTTTGCGCAGCATTTTTTGATTTATTTTTATTTTTAAATTTTTTTACCCTTGAGTGTGAACTTTACTGTATTTATACTTAGAATATCGCTTTTCAACAGTAAAGTAAAAAAATCGCTGCAGGACATCTGAGGCAGGGAACATCATAATACACAAGTAAACTAAAGGTTTTTGTCAAATTGCTGTGAATTCTACTCAAAATGTAATGGGGAGACACTTGGTTACCATTATACAATTGTTTTTATTTTTTATTGAAATTCCACACTACTGATTTTGAAAGAAATCAAAACATTTTCTTGTCAATTTGAGAATCATTAAACCTTTTAATATTAGCATTAATTATGTCTCACCAGAGGACAAATTCAAGGCTCTAATGCATGAAATTGTTAAACTGGACAAAAAATTGAAGGTGGCCACAGCAATTTGACGAAGAAAATACATTTATACCCATGTGTACTTACTGGTTAGTGTGCTTTGTGCACTCTCACTAAATATTGAATGCTACTTTGCCCCTTAGGGCCACTAGTATATTGTCCCACATATTAATTGTATGGTGACCCCTCCTATAACTGTAAGCATGTTATGTCATAGTCCTTTGTCCACGGGTATCCAATTGTTTGCCACTTTAGTCCATTGAAGCCTCTTGATCCATATGGAGCAAAGCAGGAGACAAGGTAAAGTCGCTCTAGTCACTTGGGCAGGTAGTTCTTTGGAACTGTTAGTGTAGTGTAGCCTACAGGGTTTAATTCACAGCTTCCCACAGGTATTTATAGCTTATCTGCTTGCATATCACAGTATCTCTGTAATATGATACATCTGAGCACTGAAGCAATACATCCTAGCACTGAAGCAATACATCCTGAAGCTCATCTGTCAAATGGTTTATTTTCCTTTCTCCTTCCTTTCATCTAAACTTCCTTGTAATCACATGACGAGTGAAAGCACACTTGCTGGTAGGCGTTATCCATATTATTGCCTTCATCCTTCCAGCCTTTGATCTAATCAGTATAGATTAAGGAAAGGCCAGTCAATGAAGAGTTCTGAGACACTGTCTGGGATGGGGAATGCAGTTCTGTTTGCATCGTCCAATATTTTGCTCCTGCCCAGCACCAACACACCCAATGCAACAAATCAAGGTCTTAATTGAAGACTGATTAGCGTATCATTTGAATCCGTTGTGCTGGGCTGGAACAGAAGCAGACTTTTGCTCTGGCTCGGCACAAACACACCTGATTGGACTAATTGTAGTGGCCTACATTGAAGATGTAGGTGGATTTGGATCATTGGAATCAATTGTGTTAGTGCTGGACTGGAACAAAAAGCATGCACACATTGCAACCCGAACACCTGTGTAGTGGATGGATGTTGTACTGTAGGCCTCTTCAGGCCTGATGTTCCCTTTTAACTATTTTTCTCATGTTTCTAGGAGACGCGTCTGAAAGAGGGCATTGTCAAACTACAGCCCCAGGAGGAACCTCTGCGCTCAGAACTGCTCAGTGGAAAGTTCACTGTGCTGGTGAGTCTAATAGTTTCCAGTTTTAATGTCACATGTACAGTTAAATGCCTTTCTTATAAGCTCTAACCCCCAAAATGCAGTAATCAATTTAATACTAAAAATGACAAAATAGAACAAACACACAAGATCTAAAAAAATAAGGACAAAGTAAGCAAACTGCATACAGGGTCAGTTCCAGTACCATATTTACAATGTGCAGGGATACTGGATTGATAGGGGTAAGGTGACTAGGCATCAGGATATATGATTAACAGAGTAGCAGCTGTGTGTGTTGGGCCCTGTGAGTGTGCGGTAGAAAATATAAATGTCAACTCCGATATTTTGTTAGCTATTTAGCAGTCTTATGGCATGGGGATCGAAGCTGTTCAGGCGCTTGTTGGTGTCAGACTTGATGCACCGGTCCCACTCTGGAGAAGCAGAGAGAACAGTCTATGGCTTGGGTGGTTGGAGTCTTTTTAATGATTTTTCCAGGCCTTCCTTTCACACTGCCTAATTGTCCGCACCACCCTCTGTAGCGCCATGCGATCGAGGGCAGTGCTATTGTCATACCAAGTAGTGATGCAGCCAGTCAAGGTGCTCTCAATGGTACAGCTGTACAACTTTTTGAGTATTTTGAGAGCCTATGCCAAACCTTTTCAACCTCCTGATTGGGAAAAGGCGCTGCCGCGCCTTCTTCACGACTGTGTGCATGTGTTGACCATTTCAAGTTCTTAGTGATTTAGACACAGAGGAACTTGAAGCTCTCATCGCGTTCCACTGCAGGCCCATCGATGGAGTTGTGAGTGACCACGCGGTCGTGGGTGAACAGGGAGTACAGAAGGGGAATAAGCACACATCCCTGTTAACCAATTGTGTGTGTGCCTAGAGTGTATGCCAGCTTTGGCAACCCTGTGTTTTCTCCTGCATCGTGCCTACTGAACACAACCCAGATGCTGAAAAAGATAAACACTATAACAACTCTAGGACTAGACATTAAATTGGCTATCCTCTGCCTATGGAGCAGCTAGTAGATGTTGTTTCCCTTCCTGTCACTCACTCCCCATTATGAGGAAGCTCTCGTCAGGATGGGGAGACCGGCAGAGGAAATGCTCTTGAACTTTTTTTTATTTTACAGCTTTGAGATATCTGGAGCTGTATGAGCTTGGGGGGAGGCATGCATAACCATGGTAGCAATTAAAAGGGAACAGTTTAGAGATTATGGTAAAATTCTTAGACTAAAGGTACACTGTTGCTTTAATGTGCATTTTACATTTTTGCTGCATTTGTTGTTAAATTACTCTGGATACATTCAGTAGTATGGTAATATGCTTGGAACATTTGGGGTAGGTGCAACAAGACAAAAAAAGGGTTTGAGTGCGAGGTGTAACTGGTGCTTCCAAGTGGCCACACAACTCCAAAGTGTACACAGTTCCTAAGTAATTTCAATGCACTTTTATGACTCAGTCTTCAACTAAGGTATTTTTTATTTTTCTGAAAAGCTTCTACCCGCAAGCCATAAGACTACTAAATAGTTAACCAATAGCTACTATCTGTATTGACAGACTCATCACATATGCTGCTGCTACTGTTTTATTATCTATCTTGTTGTCTGGTCACTTTATCCCTACCTGGAGTGCCTTCAGAAATTATTTACACCCCTTCACTTTTTCCACATTTTGGTGTTACAAAATGGGATAAAAATAGTTTTTTGCAATTTGTGTAACACTAATATGCATGCAGAAGCGCTCCATGACTTTCAACGTGGCACCGTCATAGAATGCCACCTTTCCAACAAGTTAGTTCGTCAAATTGCTGCCCCGGTTAACTGAGTGCTGTTATTGTGAAGTGGAAATGTCTAGGAGCAACAACGGCTCAGCCGGGAAGTGGTAGGCCACACAAGCTCACAGAACAAGACCGCCGAGTGCTGTAGCGTGTAAAAATCGTCTATCCTCGGTTGCAACACTCACTACCAAGTTCCAAACTGCCTCTGGAAGCAACGTCAGCACAATAACTGTTTGTCGGGAGATTCATGAAATGGGTTTCCATGGCCGCACACAAGCCTAAGATCACCATGCCAATGCCAAGCGTCGACTGGAGTGGTGTAACATTCTCCACCATTGGACTCTGGAGCAGTGGAAACGTTCTCTGGAGTGATGAATCACGCTTCACCATCTGGCAGTCCAACGGACTAATCTGCGTTTGGTAGATGCCAGGAGAAAGCTACCTGCCCAACTGCATAGTGCAAATGTAAAGTTTGGTGGAGGAGCAATAATGGTCTAGGGCTGTTATGGTTCGAGCTAGTCCCCTTGTTCCAGTGAAGGGAAATGTTAACGCTACAGCATACAATGACATGCTAGATGATTCTGTGCTTCCAACTTTGTGGCAACAGTTTGGGGAAGGCACTTTCCTGTTTCAGCATGACAATGCTCCCGTGCATAAAGTGGGGTCCATACAGAAATGGCTTGTCGATTGGTGTGTAAAATATTGACTGGCGTGCAGAGCCCTGACCTCAACCCCAACTTACACCTTTGGGATGAATTGGAATGCCGACTGCAAGCCAGGCCTAATCGCCAAAAATCAATGCCCAACCTCCCTAATGCTCTTGTGGCTGAATGGAAGCAAGTCCCAGCAGCAATGTTCCAACATCTAGTGGTAAGCCTTCCCAGAAGCGTGGAGGCTGTTATAGAAGCAATGTAGGGACCATATTAATGCCCATGATTTTGGAATGAGATGTTTGAGGAGCAGGTGTCCACGTACTTTTGGTCATGTAGTGTATCTTGATTAGATAAGCATTCAACCCCCTGAGACAATACATGTTAGACTTATCCAGAAAGAGTCACAGCTGTAATTGATTCTAAGAGCTTTACACACCTGAATTGTACAATATTTTAACATTCTTTAAGCTTTGTCATGTTGGTTGTTGATCATTGCTAGACAGACATTTTCAAGTCTTGCCATAGATTTAAGATTTAAGTCAACTGTAATTAGGCAACTCGGGAACTTTCAATGGCGTCTTGGTAAGCAACTCTAGTGTGTGTTATTTTATTGTCCAGCTGAAAGGTGAATTTGTCTCCCAGTATCTATTGGAAAGCAGACTGAACAAGGATTTTCTTCTAGGATTATGCATGTGCTTATCTGTTTGTTTTTATTTTTTTTTTAACTCCCGAATCCTTGCCGATGACAAGCAATCCTATGATGCAGCCACAACTATGCTTGAAAATATGAGGAGTGGTACTCAGTGTTGTGTTGGATTTGCCCCAGACACTTTATTCAGGACATGGTTAATTTCTTTGCCACATTTTTTTGCAGTTTTACTTTAGTGCGTTATTGCAGACAGGATGAATGTTTTGGAATATTTTTATATTCCTTCTAACTTATTTTCACTTTTTTTTTTAAGTCACCATTGGCCTCATGATGAAATCACTGTGCAATTTCCATCCTCTCCGGCAGCTGCGTTAGGTTGGACGCCTGTATCTTTAGTGACTGGGTGTATTGATGCACCATCCAAAATGTAATTATTAACTTCACCACACATTTTATTTTTACCCATCTACCAATATGTTCCCTTCTTTGCGAGGCATTGGAAAACCTCCCGGGTCTTTGTGGTTGAATCGGTTTTGAAATTCATTGCTCGACTGCAAGACCTTACAATTATCTGTATGTGTCAGGTACAGAGATGAGGTAGTCGTAAAAAAATCATTTTAAACACACTTACTATTAGTCCATGCAACTTATTATGCTTTTTGTTGAGCACATTTTTACTCCTGAACTTTTATGTGCAGTTGAAGTTGGAAGTTTACATACACCAAGTACATTTAATCCTAGTAAAAATTCCCAGTCTTAGGCCAGTTAGGATCACCACTTTATTTTAAGAATGTGAAATGTCAGAATAATAGTAGTGATTTTATTTCAGCTTTTATTTCTTTCATCACATTCCCAGTAGGTCAGGAGTTTACATGCACTCAATTAGCATTGCCTTTAAATTGTTTAACTTGGGTCAAACGTTTCGGGTAGCCTTCCACAAGCTTCCCACAATAAGTTTGGTGAATTTTGGCCCATTGCTCCTGACAGAGCTGGTGCAACTGAGTCAAGTTTGTAGGCCTCCTTGCTCGCACACGCTTTTTCAGTTTTGCCCACAAATTTTCTATAGGATTGAGGTCAGGGCTTTGTGATGGCCACTCCAATACCTTGACTTTGTTGTCCTTAAACCATGTTGCCACAACTTTGGAAGTATGCTTGGGGTCATTGTCCATTTGGAAGACCCATTTGCAACCAAGCTTTAACTTCCTGACTGATGTCTTGATGTTGCTTCAATATATCCACATAATTTTCCATCCTCCTGATGCCATCTATTTCGTGAAGTGCACCACTCCCTCCTGCAGCAAAGCAGCCCCACAAGATGATGCTGCCACCCCCGTGCTTCACGGTTGGGATGGTGTTCTTCGGCTTGCAAGCGTTCCTCATTTTCCTCCAAACATAACGATGGTCATTATGGCCAAACAGTTCTATTTTTGTTTCATCAGACCAGAGGACATTTCTCCAAAAAGTACAATCTTTGTCCCCATGTGCAGTTGCATATCGTAGTCTGGCTTTTTTATGGCGGTTTTGGAGCAGTGGCTTCTTCCTTGCTGAGCGGCCTTTCCGGTTCTGTCACTATAGAACTAGTTTTACTGTGGATATAGATACTATGGTACCTGTTTCCTCCAGCATCTTCACAAGGTCTTTTGCAGTTCTGAGATTGATTTGTACTTTTCGCACCAAAATATGTTAATCTCTGAGACAGAACGCGTCTCCTTCCTGAGCAGTATGACGGCTGTGTGGTCCCATGGTGTTTATACTTACGTACTGTTGTTTGTACAGATGAACATGGTACCTTCAGGTGTTTGGAAATTGCTCCCAAGGATAACCCAGACTTTTGGAGGTCTACCTTTTTTTTTCCTCAGTCTTGGCTGATTTCTTTAGATTTTTCCCATGATGTCAAGCAAAGAGGCACTGAGTTTGAAGGTAGGCCTTGAAATACATCCACAGGTACACCTCCATTTGACTCAAATGGTGTCAGCCTATCAGAAGCTTCTAAAGCCATTACATAATTTTCTGGAATTTTCCCAGCTGTTTAAAGGCACAGTCAACTTAGTGGAAGTAAACTTCTGACCCACTGGAATTGTGATACAGTGAAAATCTGTCTGTAAACAATTGTTGGAAAAATGACTTGTCATGCACAAAGTAGATGTCCTACTCGACTTGCCAAAACTAGTTTGTTAACAAGAAATTTGTGGAGTGGTTGAAAAACGAGTTTTAATGACTACAACCAAAGTGTATGTTAACTTACGATTTCAACTGTATCACTTGTGAATGATGCCCAGCGTGTGCAGTAAGGCAAGAAACAGCACATGCCTTTTTCTGTGACTTAAAAAAAAAGAAATCATAGTCTCTCACCTCATGTAGCCTAGCCCATAGGCCTATATGTTTTGTATCACAACTAAAGTGGCCAAATAACTTTATGTTTAATCCGCTTTACAACCAGTGTAGAGCCTAACTGGCATACATAGGTGGCATGTGAGTTTCAAGTTTGGGTAAGAATTTTCACGAAATTGCACATCTATAATAAAGCGTTACATGCTTTATCGCATTTGCAGTCACTTGAGAAGTGTTTTCTGCCTAGCCTACTGCAGTATGCATTGCTGTGCTGCATTTTGGATATCCGCGCTTATAGCCTACTGCAGTGTGCGCATTGCTGCGCTTATAATGTGAAGACATAGCCTAATAGTTTATCACCAGTTCTTTTTTTTAAGCTAAATGGTTCTGAGCTGTTGTATCAGCCTCATTTGCTTTAAAAAAAAATAAAATAATTGATGCGAGTGGTTGTGTTAATTTGGGATCTCACATCCCACAAATGTCCCAGAGTATGTTTGGAATATTTATTTATTGCACAGGAGAGGTTGACCAATAGAATAGGGTAACTTTTGTACTATGGGGATAGTAGGTTGACGTAGGTGTTCGTTAGGCCTACTCATTTTGTTGGCAGACAAAGTAGGCAAAATGTGGACAGTTCTTTTATCTTAAATATGCACCTCCAAATTCATCATTAGTGATTCGCGCAGTTGCGTCCCCGACATGTCGGTCTTCACTTGTAGTATACTATTTAGTTGAGATGCCTGTAAGATATCTGAGAGAGCAATTTGAGTGAGAGGTGCTTCGGCGTATGGTAGCCGGGAGAAGGGAATTATAATTATTATATTCAGCCCAAGAGCTCAATAGACATTTTGGGTTGCAAAAGTTATGGCTTTTTTTTAGGGGGCTTTACAGCCACACAAGGAGGATGCCACCGGGAAATATAAGGCCTGGTTAGAATATTAAGTGCTTGTCAAATTGTGAAGGAGAGACTGATGAAGTGTATGCAGCCTGCACAAAAAACAAATCGGAGCTCATGCCTTTCATGCATTTTTGTTTCTTCTAATTATCATTAGTCGCATAATGCAGTCTTAAAATGTATTAAAAATCAAAACATATAGCCAAACGTATATCGCAACTAAATTTGCATAAATAACTCTAAATTTAAACATATAGGCTGACGTTTGTTTGTTAACCGCTCAACAGAGTAGCCGTATGTGCGCACTTCCTTGGAAATCGTTTGGAGAAAACATCCTTTCTATTTTATTAATCTTTTTACAATTGTATTCTTCATACTATAAAAAATGCCACGGAATTCTAAGTGAATCTTGTCTGCTAAATGAATTGGTGTAGCCCACAGGCATATGGCATAGCCATATCAGGAGTATGCTATTCTGTTCTTCTAAAATAGACTACATTTTCTTCATGTTTCTTTAGACGTGTCTAAAATAAATAATGGATTTATTGTGGCGATATAGGCTATACTAAATGGATTTATTGAACTTTTTAAAATGGATGTAGATGTTCAAAATGTCTCAGTGGCTTGTCGGCTATGTGTGGAAGCCAGGACGTGTTTGTTAACAGTCAATTACCGTGAGACCAGCAGTTATTTGCTTTACAATCACCAGCTGACACAATTTCATGGCCGCTACAGCCCTAGTCATGAGATGCATGGTCCGGTGCAAATTTTCTTCACAAAACAAACGGGCTCATTCTGTTCAGGACAACTCGGTGTATAACGCAATGTTATCTTGTAACTGTACATCAAACATGGAGATCATAAATGTTGAGGCTGTACAATTCGTTGGGACATGGACTCTACAAGATGGCGGAAGTGTTCCACAAGAATGCTGGCCCATGTTGACTCATGCTTCCCACAGTTGTGAAGTTGGCTGGATGTACTTTGAGTGGTAGACCATTCTTGATACACATGGGAAACTGTTGGGAATAGAAAAACCCAGCAGCATTGCAGTTCTTGACACAAAACAGTGCACCTGGCACATACTACCATACTCTGTTCAAAGGCACTTAAATCTTTTGTCTTGTCCATTTACATAAAAATCCTTCTTTAACCTGTATCCCCCATTCATCTACACTGACTTGAAGTGGATTTAACAAGTTACTTCAATAAGGGATTATAGCTTTCACCTGGTCAGTTGATGTCATGGAAAGAGCAGGTGTCCTTAATGTAATTTACACTCGGTGTATATTACATTAGTTTTATGAGGAATTATTTATTTAATTTTTTTCACCTTTATTTAACCAGGTAGGCAAGTTGAGAACAAGTTCTCATTTACAATTGCGACCTGGCCAAGATAAAGCAAAGCAGTTCGACACATACAACAACACAGAGTTACACATGGAGTAAAACAAATTTACAGTAGAAAAATGTCTATACAATGTGAGCAAATGAGGTGAGGTAAGGGAAGTAAAGGCAAAAAAAGGCCATGGTGGCAAAGTAAATACAATATAGCAAGTAAAACACTGAAATGGTAGATTTGTAGTGGAAGAAAGTGCAAAGTAGAAATGATGGGGTGCAAAGGAGCTAAATAAATAGTGTGAGGTGCACATTTGGACTCATGGGTGTTTAGCTTGCTTGTATGACATCAATGCGGTATTATAATCCTCAACGTCTCATCTTTCAAAATACATTGAGTCCTTGTAAGTTACAGCATTTCCCTCACTCAAGCAATGAAAGAATTTGCAAAAGCTGCCAAATTAGTGGGAGGATGGGGGCAACTTCTAATCGCGCTTGGTGGTTTAAGTCAGAACGGCTGTCAGTCAAAATCCTTACAGAGCTGTGAAACAGTCCCTGAGCTCTGACGTGTTACTGTACAGCCACTAGTTTCAATTTAGGCACTTATCAGTGTGCAAATTTGACATTTTCAACCCATATACGGGTACGAGTGTAAAAGGCTGCTAGAAGTAGTAGTACTACTAGTAATAGAAATTGTATCTTGGCTTGGATGTTGAATTCAAAATGGGATTTTATAGTAATTCAAAATTGTGGATGATAATGGTAAGCTGCGTAGAGTTTCAGCAAGAATGTTGTGGGGGAGGTGTAAGATATCAGCATGTTGGTAGTCTTTAGACTGTTGGAATGGGTTAATAATAACTCAATAGTTCAAATCGAGAAGTCAGGGTCCTTCCATGTAGTTTGTCTTGGAATGGGATCAAGTGTGGTAGTGAAGGGTCCCTCCCTTTCTCCCTGCATGGAAATCTGAGTCAGTCAGCAGGGCTAGAGCTATGACAGCTGATTGTCACCGATCCCTCTTCTCTTCCCCCCCCCCCCCCCCTCCCTTCCCATTGTCACGCCACTGCCAGTCTGCTGCATCAATTTGAGACAACCTCCTTCCTTACAGAAAGAACACTTCCACAACTTCAGCACTGGCCCTCTGTCTGTATCCTGTCAGGTATTTTTAGTCATAAGACTATTTTGCCCTCAAATAACAGGAGTGTCCAGGGCCTGTATTCAAGCGCCTCAGGAGTGCTGATCTAGGATCAGGTCTTCCACGTAATCTTATTATAATCTAAAATGTCAAACATCTTATTCAGCCCTCCCACTCTAAGACGCTTTATGAATGTGGGCCCTGATAAAGGGGTAAATACATTTGTCAAAATAGTCACTCGATCCGCTTTTTGGATGCTGGGGTGAGTGTAAATTGTTGTGGTTCAAACTAGACTATTCAGTTGAAATTCTGTCATTTTCAGTAGGTTGCGCAAAGTGCAAGAACAATGTATTTTCATTGATAATCCAGTAACCTGAACTTGTTTTAATTGAATGGGACCCTTGTTTTAACAATTGTTTCCTCTTAAGTGCAATGTCCCTTTCATACAAGTCACTCCTTCAGAGATGTGAGGCGGCACCCATTTTAAATCTGACTGTGAACCCAGGTGCTTCCACGTGGCCAAAGCTCTCATTGCTTCTCATGGTCATGTCTACTCTGCCACCTTGTGGTCAACCTGAACCCAGACCCCATTTTAGATACTTGGGCCTGCAAGCTGCTGCTCTGTCCCATGTATTTGATGATTGCATGTTGGATCCAGTGTGCAACTAGTCCTGTATGTACTTCTACTGTCAACTGTATGCACCTCTGTCAGAATACCACTTACAATTCCCGGTGTATTTAGATCAACAGAAAAAAATTGAAGTTAATACTAAATGAAATTTGTGATGTGCTGCTTATTCTCTTCCTTTGCTCAACTAAGGTACTGTATATTTGAATATGCAGATGTTGGCATCTGTGCCCTGCAGTGCAGCTAAGATGCACACCCTAATCGCTCCTTACTTTGACCCCTGTCTCTGTTCTGTTCTAACAGAGTGTGCGAGACCCATCAGGCGCCTCCATAGCCTTGTACACGGCCAAGCTCCACCACCCCAACAAGACAGGCAACCATGTTGTCCTGCAAGCTCTTTTCTACCTCCTGGACCAGGCTGTGGAGAGGTGAGCACAGATGTGTGTATGTATGTCATATAGCAGACACTTTTATCCAAATACATTGGTCCTGGGAATCTCACCCACTATCATGGTGTTCCAAGCGCCATGCTCTACCAACTAAGCTATGGAGGACCAGTATTAGCCTATTATCTATTCTGTTCAGTTATGTGGATGAGACTCCGGCTTAAATGACATGATCAATTTCCTTTCATAGAAAATCAAGACCATTGGGTAAAAAAAATGGACAAATTGGACCAAATGAGACATGTTGGTGTTAATTATATGCAGCTTTTAACATCTATGGCATTCATTCTAGTACATTATGCATAGCACACAGATTTATAAATCTGCTTATGTATTAAGAAGGTATTACCAACATACAGTACCAGTCAAAAGTTTGGACACTTACTCAAGGTTTTTTCTTAATTTTGTACTATTTTCTACATTGTAGAATAATAGTGAAGACATCAAAACTATGAAATACTACATGATTCCATATGTGTTAAACAAATCAAAATATATTTGAGATTCTTGAAGTAGCCACCCTTTCCCTTGATGACAGCTTTGCACACTCTTTCCTCCAGCTTTGAAACTCAAAGAAATGGCCTGGTGTTCATTTACGACATGGCGGGCTCCAACTACACCAACTTTGAGCTGGACCTCAGCAAGAAGATCCTCAACCTACTCAAGGTTAGAAAGTACTGAGCCAGCATATTGTAGTAGTGTATCAATATCTGTTCACCAGGCTAATATGTTGACAAAAAATGTATGTTTATGAAAAAGTGGCCAGGATTGCAAAACCGTTCCAAAATTGCAGCTCTGCTCTCCACCAGGGGGCGTTCCCTGCCAGGCTGAAGAAAGTGTTGATAGTGGGCGCCCCTGTCTGGTTCCGCGTGCCCTACAACCTGCTGAGCCTGCTGCTTAAGGAGAAACTCAGGGAGAGGGTGAGTGCAGTGGTATTATTCTCACTATGGGCAGAATCATATCTTCAGAAACAAGCATCAAGTCCAACTTTAACTATCAAGAAAGTGTGACAGTGACTGATGTTCTAAACCGACTTCCTAAGTATATGTGGCTAATGCAGGAATCACACAACCCTGGTGTTGCTAGCACCATGCAAGCTGTGCTGTCAGTTGCATTTAAAACAGTGTTTTTTTCAGATGCAGCATGATGGAGATATGTTCTGGCATGGTGCACTATCATAGGCTTAGCCTCACAGTGTAGAGCGAAGCATGGCCCCTGTGTCTCTAAAGACATTGCACCAGTAACCCCTTTCACTCCCTGCCCTAGTTTAGGAACATCTCCTAGTAAGGAGCAGATAAACACTCCTGGGACCTGGGGATGAGTCACATTTTTAATCTGATGTCTTGTCCCATGATGCATTGAATGGGAATGAAATCAACCTAATCCTCTATTGTACAGAATCCATTGAGAACATCCTGAAGGCTGAAACCTACAGCTTACAAATCAGGATGTCCTAAAAAGGATTCCAGACTTGTATTGACATGTGGTCCAGTTGTAATGACGTGAGTGTGTTTCGAAACGGAGCAAGGAAGTTATTTGATTGTGGTAGGTGAAGCCCTCACTCTCTCCTACATCCTTCCCCTCTCTCCCAGGTCCAGATGGTCAAAATGTCTGACCTCTGCCAGCACCTCCCACGGGACTGTCTCCCTGAGCACCTGGGGGGGCTGCTGCCCCTGGATGCCCACAGCTGGAACCAGCAGCTTCTGGCTGGGCAGAACGGCCGTGTGGACCCCGTGGATGAGCTGGTTGGCATCCCCCTGGAGGACTCGTCGGTCCACAACCCTGGGCCTGAGGCCATGCGTCTGCCTGAGCTCATGGCCCACCTGGGCAGGCTCCAGCGGTCAGGCATCCACCTGGAGTACGAGGAAATCCGCAAGGAGCAACCACCTGGGACATTCCATTGTGCCCTGTGAGTAGATGGATAGAAGCACTTATAAAAGTTTAGCTTTGGGTCAGTCTACATTTCCAGGCTTTTGAGCTGGACGGAGAGAAGCCTAGAGTTCCGGGCCCATATTCACAAAGCGTCTGAGTAGGAGCTGATCTAGGATCAATCTCTCCTGTCCGTGTAATCGTATTCTTTATGATCTAAGACAAAACTGATCATATACTAGCACTCCTAGTCTGAATCTTTGAGGCCCCTGAACCCTCACTGGGTTACAAATGAGAGGAGACTGTAGGTTTATCAATTAAACTTCCAAGGAAATAATTAAAGTGTCAAACTGTGTGGCAAAACTTTGCACCAGTCCCTTGGAGTAGGAAGTTGATGTATTGTTTTATGATATTCATAAATCACCATTGGTTGATTTTTGTCTGTCAATCTCTCCAGTACTGCATATAACCAGGAGAGGAATCGCTATGGGGATGTCCTGTGTCTTGACCAAACAAGAGTTCACCTGAAAACCAGAAGAAATGAGGTGTGTACTTCTCAAAAGTTAAATGACAACGTCATCATGCAGTTAAAGTTTACAGAATCATAACACAAGAGATATCAGTAACACTTTCTAGGAATCACCTGTGCATAGTGCATACAGTGCCTTCACTAAGTATTCATACCCCTTGACTTATTCCACATTTTGTTACATCCTGAATTCAAACTTGATAAAATATATATTTTTTAAATTCCATCTTCACACAATACCCCATAATGACAAAGTGAAAATATATTTTTTGAAATGTTTGCACATTTATTGAAAATGAAATACAGCTATCTCATTTACATAAGTATTCACACCCCTGAGCCAATTCACACCCCCACCAAGCCCCTTTGGTGGCAATTACAGATTTGAGTTGTCTTGGGTATGTCCGTATCGGCTTTGAACATCTGGATCTGGGTCGTCTCCCCTTCTTCCTGGCAGATTTTCTCAAGCTCTGTTAAGTTAGATGGGGAGTGAACAGCAATCTTCAAGTCTTTCCACAGATTTTCAATGGGATTCAAGTCTGGGCTTTGGCTAGGCCACTCAAGGACTCATATTCTTGATCTGAAGCCATTCCAACGTTGCTTTGGCTGTATGCTTGGGGTCATTGTCCTGTTGGAACATAAATCTTCTCTCTAGTCAAAGGTTGTTTGTGCTCTGAAGTGAGTTTTCATTGAGGATTTGCCTGTGTTTGGCTCCATTCATTGTTCCCTCTTTCCTTACCAGTCTCCCAGCATCCCCATAGCATGGCGCTGCCACCACCATGCTTACAGTAGGGATGGTGTTTTACGGGTGATGAGCTGTGCCTGTTTTTCTCCAGACATGGTGCTTTGCATTCAGGCCAATGTTCAGTTTATCCCATTAGACCACAGAATCTTTTGCCTTATGCTTTGAGTCATTCGTGTGATTTTTGCTAAATCCAGGTGTGCTGTCATGTCCCTGTTTCTCAGGAGTGGCTTCGGTCTGGCCACTCTTCCATAAAGCCCAGATTGGTGAAATGATGTAGAGCCTGTTCTCCTATCGCAGCCAAGAAACTGTAATTCTGTCAGTGGTCATTGAGTTCTTGGTCACCTCCCTGACCAAGGTTCTTCTTGCCCGGTTGCTCAGTTTGGTCAGACAGCCAGAGTCTGGCACAGTCTGGGTAGTGACATATTCTTTTCAATTTCCAAATGATGGAGACCACTGTGCTCTTTGAAACTTTCAACACTCTAGAAATTGTTTTATACCCTTACCCGGATATATGCCTCCATCACAATTCTATCTGAGATCTACGGACAGTTCCTTGGACTTCATTGTATATTTTCTGCTCTGAATATGCACTATCAACTGTGGAACCTTATACACTGAGTGTACAAAACATTAGGAGCACCTGCTCTTTCCATGACATGGACTGACCAGGTGAAAGCTATGATCCCTTATTGTCCCCTGTTAAATCCACTTCAATCTGTGTAGATGAAGGGAAGGAGACCAATTAAAGAAGGATTTTTAAGCCTTGAGACATGGATTGTGTATGTGTGCCATTCAGAGGGTGAATGGGTAAGACCAAAGATTTAAGTGCCTTTGAAAGGGGTATAGTAGTAGGTGCCAGGTGCACTGTTTTATGTGAAGAACTGCAACGTTGCTGGGTTTTTCCTGCTCAACAGTTTCCTGTGTGTAACAAAGGTCCACCACCCAAAGGACAGCCAGCCAACTTGACACAACTGTGGGACGCATTGGAGCCAACATGGGCCAGCATCCCTGTGGAACGCTTTCGACACCTTGTGGAGTCCATGCCCGACGTATTGAGGCTGTTCTGAGGGCACAAGGGGGTGCAACTCAATATTAGTAAGGTCTTCAGTGTATAAATCATGTCCAAACAATTGAATTGGCCACAGGTAAACTCCAATCATGTTGTAGCGCTAGCTCAAGGATGATCAAAGGGAATTGGAGTGTCATAGCAAGGGGGTGTGAATACTTATGTAAATGAGATACTTCTGTATTTCATTTTCAATAAATGTGCAAAAATGTCTAAACATGTTTTCACTTTGAGAATTATTATTTTTTTAATCAATTTTGAATTCATGCTGTAACACAACAAAATGTGGAATTAGTCAAAAGCTAGAAATACTTTCTGAAGGCATTGCCTTTCATCAAGCACAAAGTGCATTAGAAGACTTGCTGTAAGTATTCCTGTCTTTCTAAACACACCTATGCCTACTCATTACATGTGGTTCCCAGAACTTGAAATATTAATTTAAATGATTGATTAATCTTGAGCATGCTTGAGCAATCTTGAGCAAGACACAAATAACTGAGCTATATTTTCATGTTTGTATAATGTTATCTGAATTGCTACTGTACAGCTCTGTTATAAGACCCCTATTCTATCGTTCGCTGTGACAAAGTCCTGTTTTTTTCCCCACAGAGATCGGATTACATCAACGCCAGCTTCATGGACGGCTACAAACAGAAAAATGCATACATTGGTACTCAAGGTACAAAGATGGCACTCTATGATACCTGCTAGTTTCACTATCAGATACTTTTGCACTAATACATTTTTTTCATGGGATATTTATTAATTTGTAAGAGGTTCCTTTGGTTCTCAAACTATTGATATTTTGGTAACACTAAAGTTGGCAGGTAAAATGCATTGTGGTGGATGCGTTGTAAGACTTGTCATAAGCATTTATAACTCCCTGATGATGGGGGTCAAGTGTTAGTTCACAAGGGGGGGGGGGTTGGGGTGCTGTGGGATTATTTAAGAAGAGGTAGGGTTTTAAGAAGATGGGCAGGGATTCTGTTGTCACCATTGTGCCAGGACAGAGAAGAGCTTGGACTGGGCTGAGCACAAGCTGCCCTCCACTAGGTGTGGGAGGGCCAAGAGACCAGAGGTGGCAGAATGGAGTGTTGGGGTGTAGGGTTTGAGCATAGCCTGACGGTAGGGAGGGGCAGTTCCTCTTGCAGCTCCGTAGGCAAGAACCATGGTTTTGTCATGGTGCAAGCTTCAAATGGAAGCCAGTGGAGTGTGCGGAAGAGCGGGTGACATGAGAGAACTTGGGAAGGTTGAACACCAGCCGGACTGCAGCGTTGTGGATAAGCTGCAGGGGTTTGAGTGGCTAGGTTTGGAGGAGAGGGAGACTGAAAAGGAAACAAGGTAGTTTGTGATCAGAGACCTGGAAGGGGGTTTCACTGAGATGAGTAGCAGCCTCTAGTCAAGCGTATTGCTTGCCTTGTGAGTGGGAGGGGACTGGGAAAGAGGGAGGTCAAAAGGAGGGGACAGAGTGAGTTGGAAACAAAGTAATCAAAGGCAGACGTCGGAAGGTTGAAGTTGCCAGAGAGGGAGGAAGGAGAATCTCCACTTAGGAGAAATGAGTAGCCCTGTGCCATGACCGCGATCAGCCCAGAACTCACTCTCTCGGACTACGAGAGAGAACATAGTCAGATGAAAAGAGAGCAGCATGTCTCCGTCAGGGCCAAAAAGTCAAGGGACTGAAGGGCAGCATTGGCTGAGATGAACTCGGCGTTCTTGATCGGCAGTTCCAAACGCTGCCATAAGCTTTTTTTTTTCGGTGATTACTTGCGAGCGGGACACAGTCAAACGGTATAAATGTATGTCATTATCATTTCTACACAGTTTTCATTTGGTTTTTGTCCTTTTTAAAGTATATATTGAGTTCAGGAATTGGCGTAAGCAGCATGAGTCTATAGCCCCATCCTGCCTGGTGTCACGGTATAGGCTGGTGTTGTAATGATGTGGGGAATGTTGTCTTGGCACATGTTTGGTCCCTTAATGCCAATTGAGCAACGTTTCTATCTCCCTAAGGATTTAGGCCGTATGCTTGACACCCCTGCTTTATGATGTCTTTATTAAAAGTAGTTAATTCCCTTCATTCTACCCTCTGCTGTCCATAGGACCACTGGAGAAAACCTATGGGGATTTCTGGAGGATGGTCTGGGAGCAAAACGTGCTAGTCATTGTCATGACAACAAGGTAGTTCATCTTCTTACATATTTGTTTTACCCAGTGGGCATGATGTAGAGAATTGTTGTTAAATGAGTCGTTGACAGTCGGAAATTACTGTTGTGAACCAGACCCAAATACTGTAGGTTAAAATGGGGCACTTCCTAGAGGTTCTAGAAAGATCGTCAATACCTTCATGGAGATAATGGATCTGTGTATTGCAGGGCGGACGAGGGAGGTCGGAAGAAGTGTGGTCAGTACTGGCCTCTGGAGGAAGGCGGCCAGGAGGTGTACAGTCACATGGCTGTGGTCAACCAGAGGGTGGACAATCACTCCCACTACAACCAGACCACTCTGGAGCTGCACAACATGGAGGTACAGTAGCAAGCTACAGGTCTCAAGTGACCTCTGAGATTATCTAGCTATAGCACACACTACTATCTCTTAGACTGTTGGCTAATATCAAAACTTCCATCGAGTTTGAACGATTGCAAAACATTGGTGGTTGTTCACCCACTTTGAAGCTACAGTGAGGGGGGGAAAGTATTTGATCCCCTGCTGATTTTGTACGTTTGCCCACTGACAAAGAAATGATCAGTCTATAATTGTAATGGTAGGTTTATTTGAACATTGAGAGACAGAATAACAACAAAAGTCCAGAAAAATGCATGTCAAAAATGTTATAAATTGATTTGCATTTTAATGAGGGAAATAAGTATTTGACCCCTCTGCAAAACATGATTTAGTACTTGGTGGCAAAACCCTTGTTGGCAATCACAGAGGTCAGATGTTTCTTGTAGTTGGCCACCAGGTTTGCAAACATCTCAGGAGGGATTTTGTCCCACTCCTCTTTGCAGATCTTCGCCAAGTCATTAAGGTTTCGAGGCTGACGTTTGGCAACTCGAACATTCAGCTCCCTCCACCGATTTTCTATGGGATTAAGGTCTGGAGACTGGCTAGGCCACTCCAGGACCTTAATGTGCTTCTTCTTGAGCCACTCCTTTGTTGCCTTGGCCGTGTGTTTTGGGTCATTGTCATGCTGGAATACCCATCCACGACCCATTTTCAATGCCCTGGCTGAGGGAAGGAGGTTCTCACCCAAGATTTGACGGTACATGGCCCCGTCCATCGTCCCTTTGATGCGGTGAAGTTGTCCTGTCCCCTTAGCAGAAAAACACCCCCAAAGCATAATGTTTCCACCTCCATGTTTGACGGTGGGGATGGTGTTCTTGGAGTCATAGGCAGCATTCCTCCTCCTCCAAACACGGCGAGTTGAGTTGATGCCAAAGAGCTCCATTTTGGTCTCATCTGACCACAACACTTTCACCCAGTTGTCCTCTGAATCATTCAGATGTTTATTGGCAAACTTCAGACGGGCATGTATATGTGCTTTCTTGCGCAGGGGGACCTTGCAGGCGCTGCAGGATTTCAGTCCTTCACGGCGTAGTGTGTTACCAATTGTTTTCTTGGTGACTATGGTCCCAGCTGCCTTGAGATCATTGACAAGATCCTCCCGTGTAGTTCTGGGCTGATTCCTCACCGTTCTCATGATCATTGCAACTCCACGAGGTGAGATCTTGCATGGAGCCCCAGGACGAGGGAGATTGCCAGTTCTTTTGTGTTTCTTCCATTTGCGAATAATCGCGCCAACTGTTGTCACCTTCCCACCAAGCTGCTTGGCGACGGTCTTGTAGCCCATTTCAGCCTTGTGTAGGTCTACAATCTTGTCCCTGACATCCTTGGAGAGCTCTTTGGTCTTGGACATGGTGGAGAGTTTGGAATCTGATTGATTGATTGCTTCTGTGGACAGGTGTCTTTTTATACAGGTAACAAGCTGAGATTAGGAGCACTCCCTTTAGGAGCACACAATTAATCTCAGCTCGTTACCTGTATAAAAGACACCTGGGAGCCAGAAATCTTTCTGATTGAGAGGGGGTCAAATACTTATTTCCCTCATTAAAATGCAAATCAATTTGCAAAATTTTTTACATGCGTTTTTCTGGATTTTGTTGTTATTCTGTCTCTCACTGTTCAAATAAACCTACCATTAAAATTATAGACTGATCATTTATTTGTCAGTGGGCAAACTTACAAAATCAGCAGGGGATCAAATAAATATTTCCCTCACTACATCTCATGGGCTGTGTGTGTGTGTGTCTGTCTACCAGAATTGTGAGCAGAGGCAGGTGACCCACTTCCAGTACCTGAGCTGGCCCGACTACGGCGTCCCCACCTCGGCTGTGACGCTCATTGACTTTCTGGGGGCCGTCAAGAGGCAGCAGAGGCGGTCAGTGAAGGCCATGGGGCCTCAGTGGACGGGCCACCCCTTGGGACCCCCCATGGTGGTTCACTGCAGTGCTGGCATCGGCAGAACAGGTGAATTATTACTGTGACGACCACATTATTGTGACGACCACCACTCCTTGAGTCTGACACGCATAGACTCATTCTAGTCCTTCAGTCCCAAATAGACACATCTTTCCTGCCAAAAATAAGCCCTGTGGTAAGATCGGTGTAAAGCACAGAATGACTTAGAATCTCTATGGACAGTCATAGGTGTCACCTCCATTTCTCTAATAGGGATTCTATTTCTAAGGCCATCACCTTGGCTATAATGTATGAAGGCCATAGTGAACTAATGTTATTCCTGCATTTTCCCCACAACATATTTGTTGATAATGATGTCTCCTGCCTTCCCTCTCCTCTCCCCAGGTACCTTCTGTGCCCTGGACATCTGTCTGTCCCAGCTGCAGGATGTGGGGACGCTCAACGTGTGTCAGACGGTGCGGCGGATGAGAACGCAGAGGGCCTTCACCATCCAGACCCCAGACCAGTACTACTTCTGCCACAATGCCATCCTGGAGCACGCTCAAAGACAGGGCCTGCTCTCAGCCAATCAGTGATGCCTGGTGGTCGCCTTGTAGTTCTCATAGCCAGTCTGTGATGCCCTGGGTGTTGTCGTAGCCTATCAGTGACCCTTCTCGCAGCCAATCTGTGAATCCAGGGGACACTTTGTAGCCAATCAGCATGCCCACTTCTAGCAAATGCCATCACTTCTTCCCTTTTTAAGAGGCCTTTAAGACCAACTCATTCCTCCTTCTGACTCTGCCACTTCTGACAGAGCCACAGTTGTGATGAAAAATGTTAGATAGTAAGACATAATAACATACAAGACACAGCAACCTGGCAACAAATGTTGTCAGTTTTGTGTCTGAGGAAGGTTTTGAATCATTATGTGGCCGTTATCTGTGTCTATACGAGTCTGTCGTTTAGTGTTGTGACATACTGCACACATCATTCGCTTTGGTGTCTTGTGTGATCCAGATACTTAGCAGTAACCGATGACATGAACTTTGCGTTCAACATCCTTTTTAAGAACCTACCACATCTGTGACCAGTTCAGTGACCTTTGAGAAGGCCTTTTCTCTTGCTCTCTCCCTCTCTCCATCCTCTACCTGTGAAAGCAAAGAAGAATGGTATTGGAGAAGAAAGTAATAATAATAGTTTTTTTTCATGGTCTTTTGCCTCTTGGTATTGTCGTTGTGACCTTGGCATACAAGCGTTGAATCCCTCCTGGGACGACCCCCCCCCCCCCCCAACTTCTCCTGGGCCATTGAATCGAATGGCTACATGTAAAAGTTGCCCCTGAGATGCATGCGGACTTCTCATCTTACCCTACCCCCAATCCAAGCCTCAACCATTGAGAGTTAAAATGCATAGATGACCTTAAGTTCAACTTAAAGTAATACTACACATATTAATGTTTTTGTGAGCAGCTGATAAAGTTGCTATCTCGATGCATTTCCTGCAGATCGAATAATTAAGAGCTGGCCTCCTGACAACACATGAACCATCTGCCTTCATTTTGTTATTGTAAGTCATTCACATTGGCTGTTCAAACGTTCCTTGTGAAAATCTTGTAGTGATCGTGACATTAAATGTTTGGTCGCCGCTGCATTCACTCAGTAGTTGTTCCGTTTGCTTCAGTTGTGTCATGTACGTCTGAGCCGCCTATGCTGCAATGGACCTAGTGTAGGAAGGCCATAACCCTGCTTCCGCTTTAAGACACCAGTCTTAGACCTCACCTCAGTAAAGTGCAATAGACTTTTATACACAGCCATGTTGAAGCACTTTGTGCTTTTAGAGATTACAGTTCTTGTGTTGGTAAAGTGCATTTAAGGTGAAATTACAATTATAGGAGATTGTATACATGTGATATACAGTGCCTTCAGAAAGTATTCACACTTACTTACTTATTCCACATTTTGTTACAGCCTGAATTAAATATATGTTTTTTCTCTCACCCATCTACACACAATACCTCATAATGACAAAGTGAAAACATGTTTATTTTATTTTTTTACATTTATTGAAAATTAAAATCAGAAATCTAATTTTACATGAGTATTCACACCACTGAGTCAATACTTTGTAGAAGCATCTTTGGTGGTGATTACAGCTGTATGTTTTTTTGGGGGGGGTAAGCCTAAGAGCTTTGCACACCTGGATTTTACAATCTTGGTAAGGAACTCCAGTGTAGATGTTTTAGGTAATTGTCCTGCTGAAAGGTGAATTTGTCTACCAGTGTCTGTTGGAAAGCAGAGTGAACCAGGTTTTTCTCTAGGATTTTTCATCTGCTTATTCTTATTGTTTATTTTTGGCTTAAACTTCCTTGCCAATGACAAGCATACCCATAACATGATGCAGCCACCACCATGATTGAAAATATGAAGTGGTACTCATTGATGTGTTGGATTTGCCCCAAACACAAAGTTTTGTATTCAGGAAAAAAGTAAATTTCTTTGCCACATTACTTTAAGTGCCTTGTTGCAAACAAGGTGCATGTTTTGGAATTTGCGTGTCCTGTACGGGCTTCCTTTTCACTGTCATTTAGATTAGTATTGGGAAAGGGGATACCTAGTCAGTTGTTCAACTGAAATGTGTCTTCATTGTGGAGTAACTACAATGTTGTTCCATCCTCCGTTCTTATATTACAACCATTAAATTCTGTTTTAAAACCACCTTTGGCCTCATGGTCAAATCCCTGAGCATTTTCCTTCCTCTCCAGCAATTTAATTAGGAAGGACGCCTGTATCTTTGATTGGGTGTCTTGATGCACCATCCAAAGCCTAATTAATAACTTCACCATGCTCAGAAGGATATTCAGTGTCTGCTTTTTACATGTTTTACACATCTACCAATCAGTGCCCTTTGCAAAACATTGAAAAACCTGCCTGGTCTTTGTGCTTGAAATTCACTACTCAATTGAAGGACCTTACACTTTATTATCTGTATGTATGGGGTACTCATTCAAAACTAATGTTAACCACTATTGAACATGGAATGATTCCATGCAACTTATGCGATTTGTAGCACATTTTTACTTCTGAACTTATTTAGGCTTGCCACAACAAAGGGGTTAAATACTTATTGACTCAAGACATTTCAGCTTTACATGTTTTAATTTCTAAATGTTTTCACAACCCAAATCCCACTGACATTTGTGTGTAGATCAGTGACACAAATCTTAATTTAATCCATTTTTTTTTTTTTAGGCTGTAATAACAAAATGTGGAAAAAGTAAAGGGGTGTGAACTCTCTGAAGGCACTGGGTACAATATAACTTGATTACTGTTGATTGAACTTTTGACCTTCAGAAAGTATTCAGACCCCTTAACTGTTTCCACATTTTGTTACAGCTTTATTCTGAAATGTATAAAAACTAAATTAAATCCTCAATCTACACACAATACCCCATTATGACAAAGCAAAAACAGGATTTTTAGACCACTTTTACAAATGTATAAAAAAATATATACCTTATTTACATAAGTATTCAAATACTTTGCTTTGCGACTTGAAATTGAGCTCAGGTGCATCATATTTCCATTGATCATCCTTGATGTTTCTACAACTTGGTTGGACATGATTTGGAAAGGCGCACACACTTGTCTAAGGTCCCACAGTTGACAGTGCATGTCAGAGCAAAAACCAAGTCATGAGGTCAAAGGAATTGTCCGTAGAGCTCTGAGACAGGATTGTGTCGAGGCACAGATCTAGGGAAGGGTACCAAAACATTTCTGCAGCATTGAAGTTCCCCAAGAACACAGTGGCCTCATCATTCTTAAATGGAAGAAGTTTGGAACCACGAAGACTCTTCCTAGAGCTGGCCGCATAGCCAAACTGAGCAATCCAGGGAGAAGGGCCTTGGTCAAGAACCTTATGGTCACTGACAAGAGCTCCAGTGTTCTTCTGTGGAGATGGGAGAACATTCCATCTCTGCAGAACTCTACCAAGCAGGCCTCTATGGTAGTGGGCAGATGAAAGCCACTCCTCAGTAAAAGGAGACTAGTCAGGATCAAGGGAAAGATGAATGGAGCAAAGTACAGAAGATCCTTGATGAAAGCCCCAGTCTGAGGTCCCGAACAGGTTAAGGTTTACCTTCCAACAGGACAAAGACCCCAAGACAATGCAGGAGTGGCTTCGGGACACAATGTCCTTGAGTGGCCTAGAATGAGCCTGGACTTGACCTGATCGAAAATCTCTGGAGAGACCTGGAAATAGCTGTGCAGCGACACGCCTCATCCAACCTGACAGAGCTTGAGAGGATCTGCAGAAAATAATGGGAGAAACTCCCCAAATACAGGTGTGTCATACCCAAGAAGACTCTGCTGTAATTGCTGCCAATGGTGCTTTAACAAAGTATTGAGTAAAGGGTCTGAAAACTGAAGTAAATGTGATTTCACTTTGATAAATTAGCAAAAATGGCTAAACCTGTTTTTGCTTTGTCACTGTGGTGTATGGTGTTTAGATTTGGGGGGGGGGGGGGGTGATTTAATCAAATTTAGAATAAGGCTGTAACATAACAATGTGGAAAAAGTGAAGGGGTCTGAATACTTTCCGAATATAATCCATCTGTACCTGACATCTTGTCATGATTAGACGTAGTATATTACCGTTCCCATTGCTGTACAGTGCCTGTGCATCATTACATGATATCTTATAGTTGGATGAAATGTGTTCTTTGCAACTGAATTCATATTGAATTTGCTTGAAGTGGAGCCTCATTTTAGTCCGCCATCCTCGTGCACTCTTAATTATTTTAGATTTATTACTTTCAATGACGGTCACAAAGTGTGACCAATATTATTTTTCTATTGTATTCAACTTTTTCTTACAAGTATTCAGACTTTAAAAGTATCTACTTTAAATTATATTCTCAGTTGTAACATTACTTGTTATTAGTATGATTGAGGACAACTGAATCAAACTATGCTGTATGAAAAGCCAACATTTGTCTACACGTGCATTTGAAATGGTTCTGTCTTATTACCCAATTTTTTAATTTTTTTGTCAAGTATTATATTTTCCAATCGAAGGAGATTGGGATATGTCCAATAACCTTTCAAAGGAAGACAGTGTATTCAGCATATTAAATGGTGATTCCCAATTGATTGTGTGCTTTTGTCATATTTTAATCTGGTTTGTCTAGACTAATCATATTTCTGAAATCTAAGCTTGAAGAAAATTATTAATTTGGCTTTAATTATTTTTTTGTGACTTGATTACATTTCTTAGCATCTATAAAAGGCTCTAGTCTTGGCTCCAGGATTGTTTTGCAGCTTTCTGAGGTGGCCAAAAGCTCCATAAATTCCAGAAGGGGGAGCTAAGATCTTTTCAACTCCAATTTAGTATTCCATCTCCCCTGTGATAATCGTTACTTGCTCTTGCTAAAACTTTGAGTTATCTGCTGTTGACTTTTTTTGTCCAATAGTAGTGGTTTGGACATCAATGATAGGATGCCCTAATATTATCACCACAGGGAAGTTGTCCCTAATGAGCCTTCATACTATCCTTACCTCTTACTTCAATTTTAGTATTGTTGGACAAATGTGAATACATTTGCATTTACTGCACACTCAACTCACAGGTTTTGTTTTTTGCTCCAACCCAGCAGTAGCCTATGGCCAAGTGTCACTTCTCAGTAGTCTGCATGCATTTAAGATATCAAAGATATCCCAGAAGTTAAAGTAGCAGAGGCTTTTCTTTTTCTTTAAGTGTCATGCCTCATCTTGACTCCATGGTTACAATTTAGGCTTGCTTGAATCAAGATGCTCTTAATTTGGAGGAAACCTGGTGGCATCCACCTGAAAGTGAAGGGAGGGTAGCCTAATCGAGAATAGATATTTATTATTACATTATGTACTATTTTAAATTCTATTGTATAAGATGCATTAAAGACATTTCTGCTCACTTTAGCTGCTCCCAAAGGCTATTATTTAATAAAGATTGGTAACATTTCAACCGTCGAGGTCTTCCTCTTTTGCTGTTTACTTTGTCACCAGGTGAGTCTTCTGCCATAGCTTATGAATCTGACAATAACATATCTACAATTTAAAACAATATGAATCAAAGTTCATACCAAATCCTTATTTGTTTCAAACTATTACATTTCTTAGACTAGACCAGCATAAAACAAATAGGCCTATAGGTAAGTTCGGCGGGTAATATTTAAACTTAAATGACGTAAGAAGAAGTGTACGCCAATGCAAGAGGGGAGGGAGGGGGGGCGTTTCCAACTATTTTGTTACAAACACGAATCCGGAGTGAGAAGATCATTTTTCCTAGGTATGTAACAGCTGGTAAAGCAAACATAAATGTTGCTGCTTTCATATTTCGTACCATATGACATTCATAAGGATTAGGAAGGTTAAGGGTATATAGGCTATGAATCTTGTTCTTGCAAATGTATTGGTGTTTACGCGATAATGTCAAAGGAACGGCCAAAATAAGGACATGGTTGCAAGCCACATTTCCCCCAAGCATGCGTTTCTGTTGCTGAAATAACACAAATTAAATGTAAATGAGGTTATATAGAAATTGTTTACACTTCCCGAGAAGTAAAAATACTATGTAGTATCTTGCAGACCTCGATGTATAGGCTACAGTTTGCAAATGGTTCGGCAGGGGGAGGGAGTTATTGTGGTGAATAGGACATTTTACTCCGAGTATCAAAGTAAACAAAGAATTGACTCGACGCTCAAACGGAGGCATTTCCTTTACATTTACCACTGCTTTTGACACGGAATTGCCTATAACTTCAATTGTAATGACGCTTACAAAATGTTTCATAGTTCCTATTTGACTTTGGCAATGAATGTTGAGGGCAACTGACTTGCATGTTTCGAACGAAATCTGCTATTGATATCTGAAATTATCTAAATTGTTGTAGTCTCGTATATCAGGTTTCAACCATTGTCCTCGCTGCGAGTGCCAAATCTACGCACAACAAAGCTGCTGCAACCGGGGAAATAATATAGTTTGCTATGTTTCCCGTATTGCTTTAGAACGCAGCATTTCACAATCGTTCCTGTTCATTTTCGGTAGAAAAGTATCGAACCAGCCAGCGCAGCCTATAGCATTTGGGATTTTGCAGGGCTAATGTGACGCTCCAGTTACAATCTGCTAGCTATATCGAGGGAGACCGAGACTATTCTGCCATCATCCTATAAAACTTGAAGAAATGTCCTTGCTCTGTCCTAGCTGGTTTACTTAATGTTGGCTACATGCTTAAAATGTTTCCGCTCTAGCAATAACCATATGGCTTTTTATGTGTTTGACAACATTATAGATCTGGTGCCTACGTCGGTCGAAATTAGCTGTGCTTCTATTTCTGAGTCTGAATAAGTCACATAGGCGCCTCAAATGGATTCGCCTGTTTGACTGTATTCAGCAGAAGCATGCCAAAACCAAATTCAGAACGAATTAAAATGTGCGTACTGGTCAATGTCTGGTAGTCTGTACACTGGCACGGTTGTCATACAATCGCTGCTGTAATTCCTCGGGTGGAGGAGGGAGGAATCCCTGGCTGTTTCAGCTCCGCCTCCCGTGGGCGATGGTTTATTTTGGAAGTTCCACCACAGTTTCTAAACCCAGAGGCGCAACATCGCGAGACTTCTGGTTACGCTTGCGAAACAGGCCACGGTTTGAGAAGTGAAATATTATTCCAAAGTTTAATTTTATCGAAATCTAAAGGCACTACCTAGATTTGAGCCAATATATTAATGAATATCAGGCCAATGTCTAGTTGAATTTGTTATTACTCCGACCTCGTAAAAGTGCCAAACTGACACGTTTTCATTTGTCAAAAACAACTTTGTCGGAGTGCCTTTGACAGCCTGCATATGCGCAGTTATGCGCGAGACAACTCGGTGTCCCTCCAGCAGGTGACGTTGTTTCGCCCACAAAACAATGTATGGAGGTCAATGAGTGTTAAATTTGGCCAACAATTATATATTTTTTTTCTACGTGAGGTTTATTTGATTGAATAGAAGTTTTGTAATGCTTCAGTTTACGAGTGTACTGATAAGTAGTATAAATGATATGCCGGCAACTTTGAGAAAATTCACATTATTGTAGTTGTCTCGAGATGACTATGCATATTCATGAAGGTGGCGAAGGATATCATTACACTACTAAACGCGCATCCAAGTTCAGTTTAGCATAGGGTTTGCTGGACGCTTCTGACTTGGACTGAAATAGGGGCCGGTACTCATGTTGCGTGCCAGTACGGTTGATATTTAGGTGCAGGAGCGCCACAATACTTTTGAGCTAATATTCTATAAGAGGAACAGGAGCTCAAGCAGTAACATTTTAGGTGCCGGTGTTGGGCCGAAAAGTACCCCCTGTCAGAAAATTAAGTATATTGGGGGGGGGGGTGATTTCGGCAAGGCCATTTTCTTGCCTGCTGAAATCGTTGTCGTCGTACCCCCCTTCTAATTTCCTTAATTTTTCCCTTAATTTTGTGGCTGGAGTCAAATACTTCCCGTGGCACACGCTACTGGTCAACATGAGCTACCAAAATGATTCTGAAGTGTGCCAGGCCTTGCAGTCCCAAGAAAGAAAAGGGGAAGAATTTCGTCAGGAAAGAAAATGGCCTTGCCGAAATCCCCACACAATTTTTTTCCCTACATTTTGTGGCTAATCAAATACTTTGTGGCACACATCAGAGTCAAATGCTTTCTATAGCACAAACTTCACACAAGGATAGGCAACCAAAATTTATTATTAATGTATGTGTTATATTAAACATAGGAGGGAGTAAAATGTAGGCAAGCAATAAACATTACAGAACAACTACTAGTCGAATAAGACATGGGAGAGATGACGAATTTTGGCAGAGATTTATTTAGACTAATACATTTGAAACAAATAGCCAAACCCGAAAACTGCAGACATTACTAGTGCCTCCCCCGCCATCAAACCGACATAAAAAAATAAAATGAAACGCAGCCTAACGTGATCAGAAATGTTAACTAGCAAGCAAGTCACAGCAATGAAGAATTGTGTGTGTGCGCGTTTATGCGAAGGGAGGGAGAATTCTGGCAGGGGGGAGCTTTTCGGCACAACACCGGTACTCTGCTCTGGTGAGCTCCTGCCCGTCAAGCACTGCTTCTGACTGGTCTTGGAACAGTAACAATGGGTACTCTCTCTCCCCGCTTGGTTTGATGGGATATGTAGTGATTTCTGCCAACACAGCCAGATATGTACACAGTCTTGTACCCTTCACTTTTTTTTTTAACTGACGATCGTATTTGTTGATTAAATCGGACATAATTAGTATAATGTGTGATGCTAGAATTAAGATAATTGACAGAAGAAAACTCTACAGATGGCTAAATTACTTCCCCCGACATGAAGGGTCCGTGGAGATCCTCCTCACCACTCTGAAACAGACATGCCTGGTGACCAAATTCATGATGTTTTCCGTGCAGCGAGAGTTGAGTGGCGACTAACGGATTCGGTTCAGTCAGTCGTCCTGATGAGCCCTGATGAGGAATAACTTGTAAATTGGTACCATCTGGATGTCACGTGATAGTCTTCACTGCTCAATGGGGATGTACAATATTAAGTTACAAATTCTCGTTGAAGTTTCTAGCCACAATATCCAATTTAGCTAGAAACTTTAGCGAGAATTTGAAACATAATATTGTACATCCCCATTGAGCAGTGAAGACTATCACGAGATCCAGATGGTATCAATATTACAGGTTATTTCTCATGTAGGCTGCTATCCTAATACAAAATAAAAATCAAGTGGGATGGAACAAATTGGAGATTGTGACCACCAATGTTACCTTTAAATTTTGGGGGCCCTGAGCAAATTGTTGGTCTTGTGAGCAGAAACTTGAACATTGTGAGAATTTTGTGCAACTTCCGGTGTGCGTTTATAGTGAACACCCTTATAATTTTAGACCGTAGCCAATATGCTATTGTGGCTATTTGAGCATAATGCAGGCCTACCAACAAAACATTTTTTCATGGAAATAGCTTTTGATTTCTATGATAAAGCCTACAGTAGCCTATGTGGTGTTCAATGCAGGCCTACATTACATGAGACTTTTAAAAATGTTTTTATGTTATATGAAAGGGCTTGCCATGAATTCATGAATTTTGACTTGGTCTGTAATGCCATGGGCCAAATAGGTAACTGTAAATTGTATTGTTGTATGATGCAAGAAACCACTAACAATATGCAATCAATTATTATTATTATTACCATACAGACAATTAGACAATGTAGGCTACCCCTCTGTTTATTGGCTTATTTGTATAGTCAAGCCTGTCACAGAATGCAAGACTGTCACTTTATTTTATTTAATATTTTATTTAACTAGGCAAGTCAGTTAAGAACAAATTCTTATTTACATTGACGGCCTAGGAACAGCGGGTTAACTGCCTTGTTCAGGGGCAGAACGAAGATTTTTACCTTGTCAACTCCGGGATTCGATCTACCTGCTGCCCTTTTAATTAAGACATACGCTTTTTACCTGACTGGCTTTTCAAAGACAACTTGAAATGTAGCCTACACGTTTTGTGCTCTTGTAGGAAGCAATAACTCCCCATTGTTGACCTATACTTGTCTATAACTGGGCGAATAACTCGCTAACAAGCAAAGAATATGAACAAATGTGCACACGCTCTGAACTGATCTAAAAAAAGTGCATTCACTCGCCAATAAAATTGTGCTCCGTTGCGCTCTGGCTCTGCTACAACAAAATCACAGACTCAATCTTGCAAAGTTAGATTTGTTTTCTTTAATTGAAAAGGTGATGATATAATGTTGATTTGATCACAGAAAAAACGTTTATCTATATAGTGAAAACTAATGGGGTGAACTCAGTGAAATGTAATCTCGTCTCTGCTTAGCATTTCTTCTTCGTGGCAGTCCCGGTGGTGGTGCACAGTTAAGGGAACATTGGTGATCAATACTGCAAATTATTTATCCCATGTTCATCTACATAACATCACTGACTTTTACAAGTTTTAACTAGCGCCATGCTGTTGCCAGCTAGCCAGCATAAACTACGTTAGCTGGGAAGGGCTTATTGGACAACTGACTGAACCGAATACATTCCTCTGCACATTCTACTCTCAGCTACAAGTCATCCATTTGGGCATCCTGCGTGCAGCAAAGCAGCCCCACAACAAGTTGATGCCACCCCCGTGCTTCACGGTTGGGATACTGTTCTTCGGCTTGCAAGCCTCCCCCTTTTCCCCCCAAACATAACGATGGTCATTATGGCCAAACAGTTCTATTTATGTTTCATCAGACCAGAGGACATTTCTCCAAAAAGTACGATCTTTGTCCCATGTGCAATTGCAAACCATAGTCTGGCTTTTTTATAGCGGTTTTAGAGCAGTGGCTTCTTCCTTGCTGAGCGGCCATTCAGGTTATGTTGATATAGGACTCGTTTTACTGTGGATATTACACTGTGTGCACAATTATTAGGCAAGTTGTATGTTTGAGGAATAATTGTATTATTGTACAACTACAGCGCTCTCGGTCAATCCAAAATGTTAATAAACCTCAAACCTGAATATTTAAGAAGGTAAAAGTGAGGTTTTGGCTTTCTTTGGAGAATATCTATGTGTGTACAATTATTCGGCAACTATTAGTGTGCAGAAATATTATGCAACTAAATGAAAAAACGAAAAGTTCCCCATCTCACTTGTTTATTTTCATCTGTTAAAAGTGAGAATAATAAACAAACAACTCAAAATCTATAAATAAACATTTCTGACATTTCAAAAAAAAATCTGTGACCAATATAGCCACCCTTCTTTTCAATAACAGTCATAAGCCTTCCATCCATGGAGTCTGTCAGTTTCTTGATCTGTTGACGATCAACTTTTTGTGCAGCAGCAACCACGTAAATCGTCCGTTTAAGAAGGGACCACAAGTTCTCAATAGGGTTTAGGTCAGGTGAGGAAGGGGGCCATGTCATTGTTCTTTCATCTTTAAGGCCTTTACTGGCTAGCCACGCAGTGGAGTACTTTGATGCATGCGATGGAGCATTGTCCTGCATAAAAATCATGGTCTTCTTGAAAGATGCAGACTTTTTCCTCTACCACTGCTTGAAGAAAGTGTCTTCTAAAAACTGGCAGTAGGTTTGGGAGTTGAGTTTGAGTCCATCTTCAACCCGAAAAGGTCCAACTAGCTCATCTTTAATAATACCACCCCATACCAGTACCCCACCTCCACCTTGCTGGCATCTGAGTCGAAGTGGAGCTCCGTGCCCGTTACTGATCCAGCCACGGGCCCATCCATCTGGTCCGTCAAGAGTCACTCATCACCCGTCCATAAAACCTTAGAAAAATCTGTCTTCAGATATTTCTTGGCCCAGTCTTGACGTTTCAACTTATGTGTCTTGTTCAGTGGTGGTCGGGTTTCAGCCTTCCTTACCTTGGCCATGTCTCTGAGCACCTTGTACTTCTGGGCACTCCAGGTAGGTTGCAGTTCTGGGATATGACAGCACTGGAGGATAATGGGTTTCTGGTAGCTTCACGTTTGATTCTTCTCAAATCTTTGGCAGTTAATTTGTCTTTTTCTCAACACGGTTCTTGCAACCCTGTTGACTATTTGCAACAAAACGTTTGATGGTTCTGTGATCACGCCCCAATATCTTAGCAATTTCAAGAGTGCTGCATTCCTCTGAAATACTTTTTACAATTTTTGACTTTTCAGAGTCAGTTAAATCTCTTTTTTGGCCCATTTTGCCTGAGGAAAAGAAGCTGCCTAATAATTATACACACCTTGATATAGGGTGTTGATCTCCTTAGGCCACACCCTCCCTCATTACACAAATACACATCACCTGATATGCTTAAATCCAATAAGCATTCCAGCTTATACTGCTTGGAGTTGGGGAATATGCATAATAATAATGATATGGTCAAAATACTGATTTGCCTAATAATTGTGCACACAGTGTAGAGGTCGACCGATTAATCGGAATGGCAGATTAATTAGGGCCGATTTCAAGTTTTCATAACAATCGGTAATTGGCATTTTTGGACGCCGATTACATTGCACTCCACGAGGAAACTGCGTGGCAGGCTTGACTACCTGTTATGCGAGTGCCGCAAGGAGCCACGGCAAGGTGCTAGCTAGCATTAAACTTATCTTATAAAAAACAATCAATCTTAACAATCACTAGTTAACTACACATGGTTGATGATATTACTAGTTTATCTAGTTTGTCCTGCATTGCATATAATCGATGCGGTGCCTGTTAATTTATCATTGAATCACAGCCTACTTCGCCAAACGGGTGATTTAACAAGCGCATTCGCGAAAAAAGCACTGTCTTTTCACCAATGTGTACCTAACCATAAACATCAATGCATTTCTTAAAATCAATACACGTATATTTTTTTAAACCTGCATATTTAGTTAATATTGCCTGCTAACATGAATTTCTTTTAACTAGGGCAATTGTGTCACTTCTCTTGCGTTCTGTGCAAGCAGAGTCAGGGTATATGCAGCAGTTTGGGCCGCCTGGCTAGTTGCGAACTGTGTGAAGACCATTTCTTCCTAACAAAGACCGTAATTAATTTGGCAGAATTTTACATAATTATGACATAACATTGAAGGTTGTGCAATATAACAGCAATATTTAGACTTAGGGATGCCACCCGTTAGATAAAATACGGAATGGTTCCGTATTTCACTGAAAGAATAAACATTTTGTTTTCGAAATTATAGTTTCCGGATTTGACAATGATTTGACCTAAGGCTCGTATTTCTGTGTGTTGTTATATTATAATTAAGTCTGTTTTAATAGAGCAGTCTGACTGAGCGGTGGTAGGCAGCAGCAGGCTCGTAAGCATTCATTAAAACAGCACTTTCCTGCATTTGCCAGCAGCTCTTCACTGTGCTTCAAGCATTGCGCTGTTTATGACTTCAAGCCTATCAACTCGCAAGATTAGGCTGGCAATACTATAGTGCCTTTAAGAACATCCAATAGTCAAAGGTATATAAAATACAAACAGTATAGAGAGAAATAGTCATAACTACAACCTAAAACTTCTTACCTGGGAATATTGAAGACTCATGTTAAAAGGAACCACCAGCTTTCATATGTTCTGAGCAAGGAACTTAAACGTTAGCTTTTTTACATGGCACATATTGCATTTTTACTTTCTTCTCCAACACTTTTGTTTTTGCATTATTTAAACCAAATTGAACATGTTAAATTATTTATTTGAGATTAAATGGATTTTATTGATGTATTATATTAAGTTAAAATAAGTGTTCATTCAGTATTGTTGTAATTGTCATTATTACTATATATATATATAAAATAACAAAATCGGCATCGGGCTTTTTTTGGTCCACCAATAATCGGTATCAGCGTTGAAAAATCATAATCGGTCGACCTCTAGTGGATAGATACTTTTGTACCTGTTTCCTCCAGCATCTTCACAAGGTCCTGTGCTGTTGTTCTGGGATTGACTTGCACTTTTCGCACCAAAGTACGTTCATCTCTAGGGGACAGAACGCGTCTCCTTCCTGAGCGGTATGATGGCTGCGTGGTCCCATGGTGTTTATACTTGCGTTCTATTGTTTGTACAGATGAACGTGGTACCTTCAGGCGTTTGGAAATTGCTCCCAAGGATGAACTAGACTTGGAGGTCTACAATTTATTTTCTGAAGTCTTGGCTGATTTCTTTTGATTTTCCCATGATGTCAAGAAAAGAGGCACTGAGTTTGAAGGTAGGTCTTGAAATACATCAACAAGTACACCTCCATTTGACTCAAATGGTGTCAATTAGCCTATCAGAAGCTTCTAAAGCCATGATATCATTTTCTGGAATTTTGCAAGCTGTTTAAAGGCACAGTCAACTTAGTGTATGTAAACTTCTGACCCACTGGAATTGTGATACAGTGAATGATAAGTGAAAGAATCTGTCTGTAAACAATTGTTGGAAAAATTACTGGTGTAGATGTCCTAACCGACTTGCCAAAACTATAGTTTGTTAACAAGAAATTTGTGGAGCGGTTGAAAAACGAGTTTTAATGACACCAACCTAACTGTATGTAAACTTCCGACTTCAACTGTACAAGTAGTAAATTCAGAGCGTTTGAGTGTTTCACTGTGTGTTCAGAGCGCACACTGGACACTAGCCGAGGAGTAGGGTTGATCCGAGCATTCTGACCTCAACTCTAACTTCCGCAGTCAAGCACCCAAGTTAACTGGCTAAAGTTGGCTAGCTTGCTCATCTCACTCTGATAATTTTACTTGCCCTAGCAGAGCTAGTTAGGCTGTTTTACATGTTATTTAGAGCGTTGGTGACTGACTGTGCTGCTAGCAACAATTTAATTTAAAAAATGTGCAGGTGTTTACTGACACAGGTCATATTCAACGGGTGTTACGTGTTCATAAATTCCTCAGTTATTCTGTCCTCTGTCACACTCAGACGAGAGTGCTCTGAAATCGGAGTAGATATCCACAGTGAATTTACGAACACACCATTGGACACCTGGTCCCCACAATTTTCCACTCTTCCACACCGAATAGCCTGAAGCCTAGGTTGAAGATGGTAAGACAATGCTATTTTAAAAAAAACTCTAAATTAACAGATTGACAGTAAAGCAGTTATGTTATGTGACTGCTGAGTAGTTAACTGAAATTCACTACAGTTACGTTCATTATTCACTTTGACGGTGAACTTCTTGCTGCTACCATTCACTCCCAGTCGCTCCGAATGCAGAAGCTGGTTCCTGTTGAATAGTGGCACTACACATGGTATTTCTTATTTATTTTTGCATTGTGTAATTACAGAAAATGTACATAATATCTGCAGTAATAGTGGAATGACACACCTACTCATTCAAGGGTTTTTCTTTATTTGTATTATTTTCTACATTGTAGGATAATCGTGAAGACATCAAAACTATGAAATAACACACTTGGAATCCTGTAGTAACCAAAAAAGTGTTAAACAAATCAAAATATATTTTATATTTGAGATTCTTCAAATAGCCACCCTCTGCCTTGATGACAGCTTTGCACACTCTTGGCATTCTCTCAGCCAGCTTTCTCTCAGCCAGCTTTCAGGTAGTCACCTGAAATGCATTTCAATTAACAGGTGTGCCGTAAGTTAATTTGTGGAATTTCTTTCCTCCTTAATGAGTTTGAGCCAATCAGTTGTGTTGTGACAAGGTTTAGTAAAAGACCAAGTCCATATTATGGCAAGAACAGCTCAAATAAGCAAAGAGAAATGACAGTCCACCATGACTTTAAGATATGAAGGTCAGTCAATCCGGAAAATTTAAAGAACTGAAAGTTTCTTCAAGTGCAGTCGCAAAAACCATCAAGCGCTATGATGAAACTGGCTCTCATGAGGACCGCCACAGGAAAGGAAGACCCAGAGTTACCTCTGCTGCAGAGGATAGGTTTGAGTTACCAGCCTCAAAAATTGCAGATCTAATAAATGCTTCAGAGTTCAAGTAACAGGCGCATCTCAACATCAACTGTTCAGAGGAAGCTGCGCGAATCAGGCCTTAATGGTCGAATTGCTGCAAAGAAACCACTACTAAAGGACACCAATAAGAAGACTTCCTTGGGCCAAGAAACACAAGCAATGGACATTAGACCAGTGGAAATCTGAGTCCAAATTTGAGATCTTTGGTTCCAACCGCTGTGTCTTTGTGAGACGCAGAGTAGGTGAACGGATGATCTCTGCACGTGTGGTTCCTACCGTGAAGCATGGAAGAGGAAGTGTGATGGTGCTTTGCTGGTCACACTGTCAGTGATTTATTTAGAATTCCAGACACACTTTACCAGCATGGCTACCACAGCATTCTGCAGCGATATGCCATCCCATCTGGTTTGAGCTTAGAGGGACTATAATTTGTTTTTCAACAGGACAATGACCCAACACACCTCCAGGCTGTGTAAGGGCTATTTGACCAAGAAGGAGAGTGATGGAGTGCTGCATCAGATGACCTGGCTTCCACAATCCCCCGATCTCAACCCAATTGAGATGGTTTGGGATGAGTTGGACCGCAGAGTGAAGGAAAAGCAGCCAACAAGTACTCAGCATATGTGGGAACTCCAACATTGTTGGAAAAGCATTCCAGATGAAGCTGGTTGAGAGAATGCCAAGTGTGCAAAGCTGTCAAGGTAAAGGGTGGCTACTTTGAAGAATCTCAAATATAACATATATTTTGATTTGTTTAGAAAAAATGGGTTACTAAATGATTCCATATGTGTTATTTCATAGTTTTGATGTCTTCACTATTATTCTACAATGTAGGAAATAGTCAAAAAATTAAGAAAAACCCTTGAATGAGTAGGTGTTAACTTTTGACTGGTACTATATATTTATGCTATGCGAGCTAACCTGTAAGAGCCTTTGTGCTCAAACCCATGCAGTGTGATGAATGTAAATTTGTGAAGTGTATGTAGACGGGAGGAGTATCATATGCCATTTGGGGCGAAATGCTGCAATTGTGGTGGCGAGCATGCGCCCGAATGCATGAAGTGCCCTGTTCGGGTGAAGGAGACAGAGGTGGCGAGAGGAGTGGAAGGCGTCAGTAAAGTTTAAGAAACCATGGTATTTGGATTAGAGAAACGAGTAAATGTTACTCGCCAACAGGATCCTGAGATGTTGCATGTTAAAAAGGTGCAAACGTATTGGAAATCTGAGAAAATAGGCAGTGTTGTGAGTGCGGCTTAACGTTTTTTGGCATTACAAGGAATCCTGTTGATGAATGTTCCATCCTGTAGTGATGTGATTTGGACTATGACTGAAGGAGTGGGATTGGTTTTAGGATTTCATTTTGTATTGTATTTTTTTCCACTTTCTCGTAGTTTATTTTTTACCCCTTTTTCATTACCCGTATAGTATGTGGCAGCATACACCTTTAACCTTTGTTTGCAGGCTGCTGTAATACCAGAGAAGACTACTTTGTGGCTGTGTTTATCTAGTGAAAATAGGGTCTAGTGGCCAATGTAGAAATCACTGTATATTCCTGGTTGCAAAAATGTGAAACTTCTCTTTGTGACAAAAGATGCACTGAATAGTGTAGGGAATCATTGAACCATAGTTTTTACAGCTGTTGGACTAAAACCGAGAGTAAAAGGCTCAAGTGCGAGTGTCTGCCATGTTACATTGAAGTGGAATGCAGGGGAAGGGGGAGATTTTGTCATTAATGACAATGTGTCAATGTGAATAATTTCTCATAATTCAGGGGTATAACATTACAGTTGTATAGCTAATATGCGGTGTTTGTAGATCAACAGGTGAATGAACCTACAGCAGAATGAAGGATCACCATGGCTGGGGTCATTTTTGCTCTTCTCCAAATAGTATTGTTTTTTAATTGTATAGAAATGCAGTAAATGAGCTTCAACTTTGACATATCCTTCAACTTCACTAAAACTCCCACCCTGGTTATGGTCCTGCACTCATCAGATGAAGGATAGCACAGTAAAACAATAATGTATTTTAAACAGTTATCTGTGTATAACATTAGCTCAAATTGCAATGATTAACGTTACATGTCGACATGTAGGCTGTAGCTTATGCCAGACAAATAGCTTTCTCATAACCCAGCTCAGCAACTCGCGTATGGCAGGCTATGGAACCATCAGCATTGGGTAAGGAAATATGTGTGTACTGTTGTAGATACCAAACCAGCTTATTAATTGAAAACGAGGGTTTTCTTTGTTAACGTGACATGACGGACATCTGCATTCATCCATGCGTGCTGACAAGTTAGCAAATGCAATGCCAGAGGTAGGAATATTTAGCTAACCAGCTAGCGCACCCACTGGCAGGCAGTTTGTGGTCGGTCATTCGGTGTTCAAACAAGATAGCTGAAAAAGGAGCGGAGTTACATTTCTCTAACTAGGCAGTTAGGGGCTACAGATGGGCTAGCTAACGTTAGGTAGTTACTACCTTTGCATACATTCATTCTGCACAATGCTAGTGGGTGAAGATTCAATGAAGGCGATCTGTCCAGCATTGCAATTGGAGTTGGCTGGCATTACATTCCCCCCCCCCCCCCCAAAAAAAATGACATACAAATACATAGCTCTGGCTAGCATACAGCAAGGTCAGCTGCAACCAAGGCAATGTTTGTAGTTTTGCAGTTAGCTAGCTTGCTTCGTTAATGGAGGAAACGCTATCTAACAACCTAGAAATATGGAGGCTTGATAACAAGAATAGTGTTGATGATTTTATATAAATGTTAAACTGAGTATATACATTATTAATTAGATAGTCTAGTTATTACGGCGGTGATCTGCATATGGTTTTATTTTCGTTCTCGAGTGCAGCTTTCCGACGCTCGCAACCCGGAACTACCAGAACGGCTTTGTTTACAAACATTCGGATTATTTCGCGAGCATTTTGTTCAGTCTAATTTTCGAATGTTGTGTGCGCGAGGGTTGCGGGCGAAAGTACAGCCCCTTTCCAGTTAATATTTGAGAGACTTCTCAAACTGCCAATAATAACTACAATACCATCCCACTTTGCCGCTTCTTTCGAGTGCCGACCAATAACATTGTTCAGTGGGTGGGAAAGAGAAATACACAATCGTGGCCACGCCTCTTGTTTAAGAACCGAGCCGAGGTTGTTTTCTGTCGAGGATAATTTTCCCTATTGCGGTCCGGGGCGGTGATTGTTAAAATACTTATAGCTGTATAAATTATTTTATTTACAAAAGTATATGCATGCTCCTGTTAGTCTTTTCGGCTTTCAAAGGTTTAAGTTTATACCCACGAATTGACTGCAACTTTAACGTGCCTGTTCAAGTCTGTTACCAGGGCAGGGGGTGAGTTCATTTGTCAAGAATTGAAAAAACAATCATTGTTTCGTTTGAATTAGCTATTTCCCCGATAGCAATTTTGATATAGCCAGCACTAAAGGGCAACTGGCGTGTGGAACTGGACTTTCAGTCACTGCTGAAGTACTCTTTAGCAAAGATTTGAGGAAAAAATGTGGTAAATTGGCTAGCATGTGAATATTGTGCAACGCTAACTTACTGTAGATAGTCTGCCGTGCTCCACTCGAATCGATTCTCAATGTGTTGTTTATGTTGTATGCTAGCAAGACAGCTTAGCTAACTAACACACCTACCTTTGCAATGGACAAAGATTGTTAGTTTGCGAATTTTTAAAAGGCACCGTTAATGTCTCATCTTTTGTTGTGGTGGTCTTAGCTATGGCATTTGAAAACACTAACTAGTTAACGTTAGTATGTTTTCTCTAAAACACTTAATACTTGGAGTCGTTATCCAAAGGCGGGCACTGGATCGCTTCGTCTTGTAACTCGGCTACTCGCGGTCGGTGTTCTGAAATGGTGACAGGCCGCAAAGCAGAGGGGGAGGGTAAAGGACTGGCCATTACTTTCAGCTTGAAAATAAGGCCGAAGCTATTATTGTGGCCAATACACTTGCATATGAGCCGTTCTCTTAATACTTAACTCGCAATGCCTTTATTTGGGAAACGCTGGTGGTTTGTTTGCAAGCTAGTCATGTGGCTACGATTAAGATGCACAGCATAAGTGGTTAGCTTGTGACGTTAGTGTGTTGGCAGTTAGTTACCTACCTGATTGAAGACGCTTGCTAAGTTAACTACATATTGGCTAGTTAGCGAGTCGACCAGCCGAGGTTGTCTGGGTAGGTGGCACCGACCAAAAACATGGACCCGGTCATATAGTTAAACTAGTGTGGTCTAGTCATCATAGCGTACGTGTGTAGGCTAGCCACAGATGTATTGGGATATTAATTCAATATAGCTAACGGTAACTAAACTTTTGCTACAAAGCTTACCTGTCCGAAATGTTAACCAGCTACCGGCTAGATATTTTATATCAAAATACATATTTATATTTATTGGAGCCTCTCGGTAAACTAACCAAGTAGAAATCTCATATTGACTTGTTGATTTTGTTTTGTCATCATGCGAAATTGCAGGAAATAAATCACTACCACGGTAGCTAGATCATGAATGGAA
The DNA here is from genome assembly GCF_965601325.2 of Salmo salar. Lineage (NCBI taxonomy): Eukaryota > Metazoa > Chordata > Actinopteri > Salmoniformes > Salmonidae > Salmo > Salmo salar. The sequence continues at coordinate 72,382,217 of NC_138300.1, forward strand.
TGTAGCAAGCCAGTCACATTCAATCGGGGGTGTATTCATTACATCTTAGAACGGAAACCGTATAAGAAGCAAACGAAATGGGGACGACCCTTCCTGAATTTGTCCAGTAGAAACTCTCGTTTTCATTGCAAAACATTTTCCGTTAGGAATAAGCGGTTTCTGTTTTGCAACGTAAATCGGCGTAATGTTTTGAATAAACCCCAGTACTGTGGCGTCGCTTCGATAAGTAATTCATAGTTCTGCAGCATGCCTTGGCTGCTAGGTTGTTTTCAGTCTACATAGTATTCCAACATTGTATCAACACGTGCCAGTCGTATTTTTATGTCCATGTTTAGCTTCAGATTCACGCTCATACTTTCTTCCCAGAATGGATGTTTGACAAAAATAAAACCTGTTGGTGTATTAAGTTTAGGCTTACATTTCTTTCTTAAATGTATACCTTCCTACCTGAAAGTACATATATTTTTGACGCTGTCTTTGTCTCCATTTAAGTGAAAAGGTAAACACAATGTTTGCGCGAGTATGACAAAAAAAAACGGCCCGGTAAATACATGACTACCCGGACGCCATGCTGAAGTTGTTTCGTCCGCAGGTCTTTCAGCCCCCTCAAGCATGAGTTCAAAATGAAACGGCGCTTGGAGGAACAGGAACCGGTATTTGCGTCCCAACAGCGGCGCTTCACCGGCAGCACGGAGGCTTTCCAGCACCGCGTCCTGGCCCCGGCGCCTGCCGCATACGAGGCCGTGGGCGACAGCATGCAGCCTACCGCAGGCAACATCCAGTATTCTGTCCCACAGGGCTACCAGGTACGCAGTGCTACACACGCAACCAAGGTTTACGGTTTAATAGATTTAACTTCTATTTTAATCATAAATGAGCAGTAACTTTTCTAATAGTGATATTCTGTGGCTATGTACACTTTGGAATGATTTAACAATTGATCAATCAATTCCATTACTGCATTCATAAAACAACCAATAAGTCATTTCCTCCCCCAAAAAGAAATGCCTCTATATGCATGTGCACTACTGATCAAAAGTTTTATAACACTACTCATTAAAGGTTTTTTCTTTATTTTTACTATTTTCTACATTGTAGAATAATACTGAAGACATACAAATTATGAAATCAGACATGGAATCATGTAATAACCAAAAGTGTTAAACAAATCAAAATATATTTTATTTTTGAGATTCTTCAAATACCCACCCTTTGCCTTGATGACAGCTCTGCACACTCTTGGCATTCTCCATATTATGGCAAGAACAGCTCAAATAAGCAAAGAGAAACGACGGTCCATCATTACTTGAAGACATGAAGGTCAGTCAATCCGGAAAATATAAATAACTTTGAAAGTTTCTTCAAGTGCAGTTTCAAAAACCATCAAGCGCTATGATGAAACTGGCTCTCATGAGGACCGCCACAGGAAAGGAAGACCCAGAGTTACCTCTGCAGCAGAAATTACCAGCCTCAGAAATTGCAGATCTAATAAATTCTTCACAGAGTTCAAGTAACCGATGCATCTCAACATCAATAAACACGAGCAATGGACATTAGACCGGTGGACATTTTTCCTTTGGTCTGGAGTCCAAATTGGAGATTTTTTGTTCCGACCTCCGTGTCTTTGTGAGACGCAATGTGAGTTAACGGATGATCTCTGTTTGTGTATTTCCCACCGTAAAGCATGGAGGAGGTGGAGTTATAGTGTGTGGATGCTTTGCTGGTGACACTATCAGTGATTTCTTTAGAATTCAAGGCACACTTAACCAGCATGGCAACCACAGCATTCTGCAGCGATACGCCATCCCATCTGGTTTGAGCTTAGAGGGACTATCATTTGTTTTTCAATAGGACAATGACCCAAAACACACCTCCAGGCTGTGTAAGGGCTATTTGACCAAGAAGGAGAGTGATGGAGTGCTGCATCAGATGACCTGGCCTCCACAATCCCCCGACCTCAGCCCAATTGAGATGGTTTGGGATAAGTTGGACCGCAGAGTGAAGGAAAAGCAGCCAACAAGTGCTTAGCATATGTGGGAACACACACTCTCAACCAGTTCACCTGGAAAAGCATTCCAGGTGAACTGGTTGAGAGAATGCCAAGAGTGTGCAAAGCTGTCATCAAGGCAACAGGTGGCTATTTTAAGGATAAAAATATTTTAAAGATATATATTTTGATTTGTTTAATACTTGTTTGGGTTACTACATGAGTCCATATGTTTTGATGTCTTCACTATTATTCTACAATGTAGGAAATAGTACAAATAAAGAAAAAACCCTTTTAATGAGTATGTTTATTAAAACTTTTGACCGGTAGTGTATTTGACTCTGTGTCCTCCCTACAGGTCTCCACTGTGCCACAGAACTCGAGTGGTCATGGCCACGCCCCTAGCCCAGCTGTACACCACCACAGCCCAGCGGTCCAGCCCCATGGGCCCCCTGTGATGCAGGGCCACGCTCACCCCCCTGCCTCAGCCCAGGGCCAGCAGCAATTCCAGAGGCTCAAGGTGAGACCTCCTGGGCCCCCTCCCCTGTTTGGTGTTTTCCAGGCCAGCCTAATGAGAGCAATTTAGACATTTTTCTGAAATATAATCAAATAAGACCCAGATGAACAGTGATCAGACTTAGAGTGATGGATATCTTTCTGTCTCTCTCAGGTGGAAGATGCTTTGTCTTACCTGGACCAAGTGAAACTCCAGTTTGGCAACCAACCTCAAGTCTACAATGACTTCCTGGACATCATGAAGGAGTTCAAGTCTCAAAGGTGAGGTCATTCACTATTGACATTTAAGGTTTTGCCTCTCTTACTCTAGCATGACAAAAGTTAACTGCCTTTCAAGCAAATATGTTTCTCTGTTCTGTCACAGCATTGACACTCCTGGGGTGATAAGCAGGGTATCCCAGCTCTTCAAAGGCCACCCTGACCTCATTATGGGATTCAACACCTTCCTGCCACCGGGCTACAAGATCGAGGTCGCGACCAACGACCTGGTCAATGTGACCACGCCGGGTCAGATCCACCACATCACCCCTCACGGCATCTCTGTCTCACAAATCCCCCTGTCGGGACTACCCACCCCGCACCAGCCGCCAGCCCCCACCACCACCTCTGCCCCACCCCCTCCCACACAGCCAACCCCTACCAAGATAAGCAAGGTGAGTGGGTGAAAATATAAATATTACACATTATTTGCCTATATTATGTTTACCACTCTGTTTTCTCAGTCCGCTAGTCCAAAATGTTAAATATGTTAGTTTTTCCCCAACATGATTTTTATATACATGTTCGTTTTGTCTTTGTCTAGCAGCCACTGCAATCTCCAGTCCTCACGCCAAGCAGCCAGCCCAATCCGTCCATCCCCGCCTATGCCTCCCCCCGATCCCCAACCCTGCAGCCCCACACCCCGATCAGTGGCACGCCCAATGCCCCTCCGCTGCAGAACAACCAGCCTGTGGAGTTCAATCATGCCATCAACTACGTCAACAAGATCAAGAACCGTTTCCAGGGTCAGCCGGACATCTACAAAGCCTTCCTGGAGATCCTGCACACCTACCAGGTCAGCAGCCAAACCACATTTGCCTCTTAGACCACCTATCACGTAATATTCCAACTGGAGCATTCATAATAGCAATGTTTTTCTTTGTCAACTCTAGAAGGAGCAGCGGAATGCTAAGGAGGCAGGAGGGAACTACACCCCAGCCCTGACAGAGCAGGAGGTCTATGCCCAGGTGGCCCGGCTCTTCAAGAACCAGGAGGACCTTCTCTCTGAGTTTGGCCAGTTCCTACCAGATGCCAACAGCTCGGTGGTGAGTAGAGCACAAAGCATTTATCTGTTCCCTGAGAATCTAAACTGAGTATACAAAACATTAACAACACTGGCTCTTTCCATGACATAGACTGACCAGGTGAAAGCTATGATCCCTTAAATCCACTTCAATCAGTGTAGTTGAAGTGCAGGAGACGGGTTAAAGAAGGATTTTTAGTCTTGATGCATGGATTGTGTACGTGTGCCATTCAGGGTGAATAGGCAAGGCAAAATATTTAAGTGCCTTTTTGAAGGGGTTATGGTAGTAGGTGCAGGGCAAACCGGTTTGTGTCAAGAACTGCAATGCTCTTGGGTTTTTCACACTCAACAGTTTCCTGTGTGTATCAAGAAGGGTCCACCACCCAAAGGACATCTAGCCAACTTTACACAACTGTGGGAAGCATTGGTGTCAACATGGGCTAGCATCCCTGTGGAACGCTTTCGACACCTTGTAGAGTCCTTGCCCCAATGAGTTGAGGCCGTTCTGAGGGCAAGGGGGGGGTTCAATATTAGGATGTTGATATCTAATGTTTGGTATACTCAGTGTATGCCTATAAAGTGTGTAAAGTATTCATTTATATTCAGAAGTATTTGTCCCTAAAAGTCCATATCAGACATAATATTCAGTGGTTGACGTAACTTTTCGATAGCAGGTTTTCAAATGAGTACCTGAGGTAATATTGTGATGCAACTACCTCTGAGCTATCTGCCAATGTCGTGTCCCTTGTCCTCCCTAGCTGTTAAGCAAGACGACAGCAGAAAAGGCGGAGTCTGTGCGGAATGACCACGGTGGCACAGCGAAGAAGCTGCAGCTCAACAACAAACAGAGGCCCAATCAGAACGGTTGCCAGATCCGCATGCTCTCTGGGACAGTTGCCACACCCCCTGTCAAGGTACACACCCCTTTATCAGCACACTGTAGATACGAAAATGCATTACCCTATGACTGCTTTCCAGCATGCTCTACTATTTTACAGCTTGTGTTGAATTATTTATCAATATAAACTGATATATTTTTTACATCACAGTTGAGAACTCACACTCTTTTGTTCACATCTTTGCTATCTTGAAGAAGAAGCCCAAGTTGGTGAATTTGAAAGACTCGTCCCTGGTAGAAGACAGCAAACATGGAGATGGCACAGAATCTCTGTTCTTTGAGAAGGTGAGTTTGAGCTTGGCTTTCTACCCAATTTAGTTTCATTAGCTATGTAATTAAATAACCTGAAAGGTCAATGTTTTTAACTAATTTAATTAAATATTAACGAGTAAAAGTTGCTTATAATTTCCTGTTATAATGAACTAACTTTATTTATAAAATTTTTATTTTACCTTTATTTAACTAGGCAAGTCAGTTAAGAACAAATTCTTATTTTCAATGACGGCCTAGGGACAGTGGGTAAACTGCCTTGTTCAGGGGCAGAACAACAGATTGTTACCTTGTCAGCTCGGGGATTCGATCTTGCAACCTTTCAGTTACTAGTCCAATGCTCTAACCACTAGGCTACCTGCCGCCCCAGGCGGCAAACCCCCCATAAAGCTTGAAGGTGCAGTATGATATAGTTTATCTTAAAGGGAAACATGCAATTTTTTTTTTTTTTTAATATATTTTTTTTAAATCTGTCTTTACTTGACGTCTCATCCAGGTGTTTACACATTTTTTGCAGGTGCGGAAGGGCTTGCGGAGTGCAGAGGCCTATGACAACTTCCTACGTTGTTTGGTCATCTTCAACCAAGAGGTCATCTCCAGGGCTGAGTTGGTGCAACTGGTGCTGCCTTTCCTGGGGTGAGTACGGAAGTTGGGAAACGGCCTCACTCAGTCAGTGACCGACTAGCTCTAGATTCATCCACTCCTCATTGGTCGTGGCTTGTTTCACATCATTGACATGTTCGACTGGTTATGCATTCATTTGATCCATTCAGTAAAGCTTTGTTAAGTGTGGCTGAAGCAAAAACATTTTTTTTACCAAAATGGCCACTGTCGTTGACAGGAAATTCCCCGAACTGTTCAATTGGTTCAAGAACTTCCTAGGATACCGGGAAATGTCCCACACTGAGCGCTATCCCAAGGAGCGTGCTTTGGAGGGCATTGCCATGGAGATTGACTATGCTTCCTGCAAGAGACTGGGATCGAGCTACAGAGCACTGCCGAAGAGCTACACGCAGCCAAAGTGCACCGGGAGAACGCCACTGTGCAAAGAGGTAAGTGCAACACTGCCCCTCGAAGGCAATCTAAAGACCAACAGCCAATCAACAGGCCCTCAAGGGAACCTTTTTCACCAGCCATTAACCACACCTACCTGTCAGCTGTTCACACAAATAATTACTCTCTAGTTAGTCTACTCACTGTGTGTACTGTTTTCTGAATGTAGTGGATGTTCATGTCAGAACCATGTTTCTATAGGTTTACTTGGTGAAATCAGAGCTGTATTATTACCAGAGCTGTATTGCGTTGCATCACACAATCTATTTTTTTTTTTTACACCTTTTTATATGTTTAAAGTATGTACACAAGATGTTTAGTGTGTCCTTGCTTCATCCAGGTCCTCAATGACACCTGGGTGTCCTTCCCTTCCTGGTCTGAAGACTCTACCTTTGTGAGCTCCAAAAAGACCCAGTATGAGGAGCACATCTACAGATGTGAGGATGAACGCTTCGAGGTGAGTTAGCCAAAAACTGTAAACCAAATTAATAAAAACAGTTTCTATCTGTTTCATGGACAAATACATCCATCTACGCCATTTTTGCTGACATAGGCTAATTAAGTATCTGATGCACAACCAAATTTCGAAATTGCACCCATTTGCCCATCGCTGGTCTATGCTATTATGTTGTCTTGCCCATGTTGTGCTTGTTATCTAACACTCCCTTATTTTCATTTGTATTTGCCTCCAGCTGGATGTGGTGCTGGAGACCAACCTGGCCACCATCCGCATGCTGGAGACTGTACAAAGAAAACTGTCCCGTATGTCTGCCGAGGAGCAGGCCAAGTTCCGCCTGGACAACACGCTGGGAGGCTCCTCGGAAGTCATCCATCGCAAGGCCATCCAGAGGATATACGGTGACAAGGCCCCTGACATCATCGATGGGCTCAAGAAGAACCCTGCCGTTTCTGTTCCCATTGTGCTGAAGAGGTGAGTGTCAAGCCAAAACTCAAACTGTACCAGGAAAGGAGTATTATTTATTCTGGATTTAATTTGGATGAGCTATCCCTAGTTTCTCTAAACTGTTGATTCAATTTTTATATATTTGTTTACAGGGCTTTTGTGGGTGTCTACATTCTTCTTTCATGCATGCTCATATGCCTGTTCTTACATCAAAGTGTTGAGTTGAAAACTATGAATCTTTTCACTTAGTCACAACTTGAGGTTTTCTCCTGGAAGCCGTCCTCATTCCCATGTTGTCCTCAGGTTAAAGACCAAGGAGGAGGAGTGGCGGGAAGCCCAGAGGGGCTTCAACAAGATCTGGAGGGAGCAGAATGAGAAGTACTACTTGAAGTCTCTTGACCACCAAGGTATCAACTTCAAACAGAACGACACCAAGGTGCTACGATCCAAGACACTGCTCAATGAGATTGAGAGCATCTACGACGAGGTGAGTTTTCTTGAGTTCCAATAAGTTAAAATGGATAGAATCCTAAATTGTGGGAATTTTATGTTGCTGTTCACTCAACAGCAAGTACGTGAAAAGTGTGTGCTTTTGTGTTGCGGTGTAGCGACAGGAACAGGCATCGGAAGAGAACACCGTGATGCCCAGCGGCCCCCACCTGACTTTGACCTACGAGGACAGCCAGATCCTGGAGGACGCTGCCGCCCTCATCATCCACCACGTCAAGCGGCAGACGGGCATCCAGAAGGAGGACAAGTACAAGATCAAACAAATCATTCACCACTTGATCCCCGACATGCTGTTCGCCCAGCGCGGCGAGCTCTCAGACCTGGAGGAAGAAGAAGAGGAAGAGGAGATGGAGCTGGATGTGTCCGTGGCCAAGAAGCACAATGGCGTCACGCAAGGCGGAAGCCCCAACAAGTCCTCCAAGCTCCTCTTCTGCAACACGGGTGCCCAGAAGCTGCGGAGTTGCGCCGAGGCCTACAATCTATTTTACGTCAACAATAACTGGTACATCTTCCTGCGGCTGCACCAGACACTGTGCTCGCGGCTGACGCGGATCTACGGGCAGGCGGAGAGGCAGATAGAGGAGGACATCCGGGAGCGTGACTGGGAGAGAGAGGTGCTGGGCCTCAAGCGAGACAAGAATGACAACCCTGCCATCCAGCTGAGACTGAAAGAGCCCAGTGAGTTCATAGCACAAAACTGTTAATCCCACACAGCAATAGCCTTTTCACACTCAATCACTCATTGATTTTCATCACTTTGATCGGTAAGTCTCATAGACACACAGTGCATCAGCACTGGGTTAATGGGGGCTACTGTGGATCTGTGAAGCATTGAGCAAGCTAGAGATTGGCTAATCATAGCCCATGGCCATACACCGTATGTGCAGTTGTCTGCAAAATTTCCACAGTAAATCAGTTACTATTCAGATTGTGCATTGAAAGATGTTTCAGTATAGAGGTCTGCCTGGCACTTATTTTTTTCATCCTGCCGCAGACTCCCACCTGTTACTGCAAGAACTGGTCCTCAACCCAACCACAGTCCTGCAATGTTATTTTAGGTCTGTGTAATTTTCACATGGCCCATTATATTAAGTTATCGATATTACTGGGTTTATCGGCCAATATGCTAGATGTAGTTTGAAGAGAGCAGAGTTGGAGATACTTTCTCTTGAGCTATTTTTATAGCCTACATTCGGAGTGGGACGATTTTCAGACTGAGGCAAATATGGTTAATCAGTATTTATTCCTAGGCAAGTTGTAAACTATAGCCGTAATCATATTTAGGAAGTACAGTTCCTTGGAAAGATGCACCACAATAAATTGAACCTTTTATTTAATTAGGCAAGTCAGTTAAGAACAAATTCTTATTTACAATGACGGCCTTCCCCGGCCAAACCTTCCCCTAACCCGGACGACGCTGGGCCAATTGTGCGCCGCCCTGTGGGACTCCCGATCACGGCCGGTTGTGATACAGCCCAGGATCGAATCAGGGTCTGTAGTGACGCCTCTAGCACTGCGATGTAGTGCCTTAGTTTTTTTAGATTAACAGTTTTATTTGACCAAGAAGGAGAGTGATGGAGTGCTGCATCAGATGAACTGGCCTCCACAATCCCCTGATCTCAACCCAATTTGAGATGGTTTGGGATGAGTTGGACCGCAGAGTGAAGGAAAGATTGTTGGAAAAGCATTCCAAATGACTCCCTCATGAAGCTGGTTGAGATAATGCCAAGTGTGCAAAGCTGTCATCAAGGCAACGGGTGGCTACTTTGAAGAATCTAAAATATATTTTGTTTTGTTTTAACTTTTTTTTGGTTACTACATGATTCCGTATGTTATTTCATAGTGTTGATGTCTTCACTATTATTCTACAGTGAAAACTGCTGACCGCGCCACAATGATCTGTCGGGATCCTCAGGTCCTGCGGGCATCCCATGGGAATGCAGTCCTCTATTTAAATGTCATCTATACATTGGTTGAACTGAAATGCATAGTGCCATGATCAGTCTCTGATAGTCTTTCTTCCCTACCTGCAGTGGATATAGAGGTGGAGGACTACTACTCTGCCTTCCTGGAGATGGTGCGGAACCTTCTGGATGGCAACCTGGAGCCTGCTCAGTACGAGGACTCCCTCCGGGAGATGTTCACCATCCATGCCTACACCGCCTTCACCATGGACAAACTCATCCAGAGCATCGTCAGGCAGGTCAGTAGCCCCTCATTACTGCTATTCTTTTACACTAAATTTGGGCTAGTTCCTAGTAGCATAGCTAGCTTTTTGATCCTCCAGGTTGATGAGCCTATTCTAAACCTGTTTTCAGTTTTTGTTTAAGCATTTTTTACAGGTTGGTTCTGCTGGTCTAGCACTTTTCTCCACTCAGCTCTTCTTCTTTTCTGTCTGCAGCTCCAGCACATAGTGAGTGACGAGATCTGCGTGCAGGTGACAGACCTGTACTTAGCAGAGGGCACCAACGAGGCCACCGGGGGTCCCCTTCCCACCCAGACATCCAGAGCTTCCACAGAGGGATGCTACCAGCGCAAGGCGGAACAGATCATGTCCGATGAGAATTGCTTCAAGGTAGATCGACCACTGTCAGGAAATAGTATTTTTTTCCTGTGATGTCTGTTTCTGACTATCATATATGTATGTGTGTATGTGTGTATGTATATGTGTGTGTGTGTGTGTGTGTGTGTGTGTGTGTGTGTGTGTGTGTGTGTGTGTGTGTGTGTATGTGTATATATATATACTCTAACGTCACCTTTCTCTCTCTCCTCTCCTGCCTTTCTTCCCTGGCTCTCGCCACAGCTTATGTTTCTAAAGAACAGAGGCCATGTTCAACTGACAGTGGAGCTTCTGGACACCGAGGAGGAGAACTCCGATGAACCCATGGAGGCAGAGGTAATAGACAGCACAGTACAAATATATGCTTTTATTTTCTCCTGTGTGTGTGAACCCAGGCATCTCTCAGCTTTCCGCCAGTTAATTAGCGCACCTGTATTTTTTCTTATACTGTGTTTGACCAATGGCGAAGATTGTTTTGATTGACAACATGCAATCTTTGACCCCATCTAATTGAAAGTTGTTTTTAGTGTTGTGGTAAACGGTAGATGTGTGTTATCACTGCTAACCTTTTTATTTTGGCAGCTGGTCTGTGTATTGAGTGGAGTTGTTTTGTATTTTCAAGCGCTGGTCAGATTACGTGGGTCGCTACCTGAATTCTGACTCTACCTCTCCAGAGTTGCGGGAACACCTTGCTCAGAAACCTGTCTTCCTTCCCAGGTTAGTGTCACTTTATTTGAATATGCATTCTTTATTCTCTTTTGGTGCAAAATGCCTCAAAAGAGTTAGCTTTAACTAGCCTAACCTGGAACCTTTTCTATTCAGGAACCTCCGTCGGATACGGAAGTACCAAAGTGGTAGGGAGCAGCTGGAGAAGGAGGCCAGCGAGGGACAGAAAAAGTCCATGGAGAATGCAGAGAACCTTAAAATGGAATGTATGTTCAAGCTCAACTCCTACAAGATGGTGTATGTCTTCAAGTCTGAGGACTACATGTACCGACGCACTGCCTTGCTGCGAGCTCACCAGGTATTCACCTCTCCTCCCATTTACTCATATTCCTCTCCCACTACCGTCTTAGTGTAGTGAGCTGTACATATTACCCTTTGTGGCCTCATCCTTTTAATGGGCACAATCCTATTTGTGACTTGTTATTCTAGTCGGTTAAATTAGTAACCGTCCTCTAAATCAGTGGTTCCCAAACTTTCACTCAGGCTCCCATTCAAGCATTGGGGAACATTCCGCGCCCCCTCCTGCACGTGCCACGTGTATTTCTAACTGTTCACAACCCTCTTGTTGGTGGAGAGAACGTTTCTCAGCTTTAAAGCTTATTTCCAGCAATTCTACACATTTTGTCACATGGTGCAGAGAAAAATTGTAAGTTCTACATCTCGTTTTCTTGCAATTTTATACATTTTTCCATGTCTAATGTGTATTCATGTGATAATTGAGTGACTCAAACATTACAACAAAATCTATGGCTAAAAAAAACGTTCACTGACATGGATTAGTTGATCTCAGAAATGTCCAGAGGTTATAAATAGCTCTCTTATGCCGCGCTCACATGCAAGTCGGAACTAGGAAACTAGAACATTTCAGACTTGCTGATTCATTGAACGCGGCACGTATAACTACAACCAGTTAGCAAGTTGGAAATGTCAGCGTTGCCTAGTTCCGACTAGTTTGCGAACGTGACATAAGCTATGCAATGACTGACATGACGAGGAAAACTGATGCACTACCCAGTTTCGAAATTGCACCTTGTGCATTCTACTTTTACCACTTTCAAGAGTACGTTGAAAGCCGGACTGAGTTCCTTTTTGGGGTGGGACCCAAGTGCCCCCCCTGCCGATCCCTCGCGTGCCTCAGTTTGGGAACCACTGCTCTAAAGGACCACCAATTGTGTGAGCGATACCTTAGAAACCTATATTTGCTGTGTTGAGAGTTCTGTTTTTTTTTTTTAACACAGTAGTAACATGACCACGGTGTCCCTCTCTCCTTTCCACCTGCAGTCACACGAGAGAGTGAGCACTCGGTTGCACAAGCGCTTCCAGGCCTGGGTCGACTTCTGGGTGAAGGAGCATGTCACTCGCGACATGGCTGCTGAGACCAACAAGTGGCTGATGGGAGAGGGGCGTGACGGCCTGGTGCCGTGCACCACCACCCGCGAGCTGGAGATCCTCCACTTCATGAACATCAACAAGTACCGTGTCAAATACGGCTCACCCCTCAATGCACCATAACCCACCAGGAATGGAAGGGGGGGGTTGGGATTATATACTAGGGTGGGTCAGGAATGGAGGAGAGGGCATATCAACAACTTTCTAAAACTGATATGGGAGCACAACACACAACTAGGTCTTACCGGGGGCGACTGGATCACTGTTTTTAATCAGCGTTTTTAGCTGTGCACACTTTTGCAGGGCCTTCGGTGCCAAAACGTAGGGAGTTGTCCTGTTGGTTGAAATCTAGCCACAGTCACTGACCTGAGCTCTTACCAGCAGACCAAACCACATCACAAATCATGGTCTTGGGGCTTTAATAAAAGGCTTTTGGGACTTGCCCTGTGTGCTCCCTAGAGGTGCCTGCTGGGTAACAGCCTCACTTGCGCTCAGTCAGTAGGCTGGGGTTTGGTTGTTTGTAATTGACAGACATAGTAATATATGAAGCCATCAAAATAAGGATTCTGTTGTCAAAGATTACTTTTGACGGTGTAACTGCGGTATCCGTGGAAAATAGTTTTGGGGGATAAGTGCACTTAACTAGGAATTGGATGGGGTTGAGTTTGACTTGCCACGGTTTCAAGGGTGCATGGAGCTCAAAGCGGACTATAGTTGAAACGATCTGGCACAGCCACGGCCCTGTGTTGGGGACAAATCACAATAACACATCACTTCAAAATGAGAACAAGATGTTTCTTATTGGTCACCTTTCCTTTTCAAACACAAGGGTGCATTAAGAGAACGAGGCCTGAGTCACAAGCAGCGTTGTGGGGTGAGAAGTGAAAAGCACTGTTGTGTTTAATGTAAAAAGACAAGTAGTTTAGCCACACAACTCTGCTGTGTCTAACTGTAAAATTGTATAGCTTGTGAATGTCAGATTATGAAATGTATCGTGTGTGTGTATATATTTATTATAAGTATATAAACACAACTAATCCTGGCCGCCCTGATATTCAACCTTTTGAAGTTGCTGGCAATGCCCTACTACGCCAATACACCAGCTTGTACACATAAACCGAGATCATTATGGATGGACTATCCACACTGTAAATAAACTGTACATAGTGTCAGACCTTTTTTATGACTAAGAACTGCGTTGTTGTTCTAGTAATACTTTCTAAGCTTACTGTGGACTTTAGTGAGATGGCTGAAGTTAGTACGTGTATGAAAAATAAAAATGCAAGACAGTTTTTACCAAAGGGAGTTGATTATGATAGTTGTTTTTTGTTTTTCCTTACTGTGTTTTTTTTTTTTGTTCTTTGTTGTAAGAAATGTTCATTTGAAAAGTAGAAATGTATCCAAGTCTTTGTTTTTGAAATGGAAGTTTTATAAAATCTTAAATTTTTTTGAAGTTTGATTTTGGCTTTCATTTCAGTCGATATCACTGCCCATGTGGATATGCTGAACATACTCTTAATGGAGTGGAGCTGGGCTATTAGCGGAGGGCCTGTATCCACAAAGCATCTCAGAAAAGGTCCTAGGAATCCTGTTTTAAAACCTGTTTTAAGCCAATCTCTACCAAATAATTTCTGGATAATAATTAAGTACCTTATTGTGGTTGTTATCAATTAAAATGGTCAAAAATAATAAAATAGCTTCTTAGCAAAGACTTGCTAGGACTGTCTGGGAGTGGTCTGAGTGAGGAGGGAAAAACTGAACTAGCTGTTATTGGTAGAGAGGTTTGGAACTCATTATTGGTCTATTATCTAATTTACCGCATGGTGATGTCACAATGGAAAGGCTTAAGCTCAACCCCCCCCCCCCCCCCCCCCCCCCCCCCAAAAAAAACAGGATGACATTTCAGGAAGTCTTTTCAAACAGCTCTTACACGAAAATGGTGTTATCATTTTCACGATTTCAAAGTATTATTCCAACCACATGGTGTGGAAACGTATATAAAACACAGGAAAATCACGTGTTTCACTGCGCTGGGCATTTTAATCTTCTCTAAACTGGTTTGTCATGTGATACTAGATGTACACTGAGTGTACAAACATTAAAAACGTCTCTTTCCATGACAGCCAGACCAGGTGAAAGCTACGATCCCTTATTGATGTCACTTGTTAAATCCACTTCAATCAGTGTAGATGAAGGGGAGGCGACAGGTTTAAGGATTTTTAAGCTTTATGTAAAACACTTTTCAACTAACTCAAAATGATTTTGTCAGGATCATCAGATTGTCAGGGTCAAGTCTTACAATGCATCCACCACATCGTGCATTTTTCCTGTTGACTTTAGTGTTACCAAAGTACTAATAGTTTGAGAACCTAAGGAACCTCTTACAAATTTATAAATATCCCATGAAAATGTTTTGGTGCAAAAGTCTTGGATGGTGAAACCAGCAGGTATCATAGACTGCCGTCTTTGTACCTTGAGTACCGATGTACGTATTCTTCTGTTTGTAGCTGTCCAGGAAGCTGGCATTGGTTTGTTTGTGTGTGTGTGTGTGTGTGTGTGTGTGTGTGTGTGTGTGTGTGTGTGTGTGTGTGTGTGTGTGTGTGTGTGTGTGTGTGTGTATATATATAGATATCAGCAAAAAAAGAAACGTCCTTTTTTCAGGACCCTGTCTTTCAAAGGTGCATTCATAAAAATCCAAATAACTTCTTAGGACACTGAAGAGGCCTTTCTACTTACTGACTCTGAAAAACACCAAAAGAAAGATGCCCAGGGTCCCTGCTCATCTGCGTAAACGTGCCTTAGGCATGCTGCAAGGAGGCATGAAGACTGCAGATGTGGCCAGGGCAATAAATTGCCATGTCCGTACTGTGAGACGCGTAAGACAGCGCTACAGGACAGACAGCTGATCGTCCTCGCAGTGGCAGACCACGTGTAACAACACATGCACAGGATCGGTACATCCGAACATCACACCTGCGGGACAGGTACAGGATGGCAACGACTGCCCGAGTTACTCCAAGAACTCACAATCCCTCCATTTAGTGCTCAGACTGTCCGCAATAGGCTGAGAGAGGCAGGACTGAGCGCTTGGAGGCCTGTTGTAAGGCAGGTCCTCACCAGACATCACTGGCAACGTCGCCTATGGGCACAAACCCACCGTTGCTGGACCAGACAGGTCTGGCAAAAAGTGCTCTTCACTGACGAGTCGCGATTTTGTCTCACCAGGGGTGATGGTCGGATTCGCGTTTATCATCGAAGGAATGAGCGTTACACCGAGGCTTGTACTCTGGAGTGGGATCGATTTGGAGGTGGAGGGTCTGGGGCGGTGTGTCACAGCATCATCGGACTGAGCTTGTTGTCATTGCAGGCAATCTCAACGCTGTGTATTACAGGGAAGACGTCCTCCTCCCTCGTGGTATTCTTCCTGCAGGTTCATCCTGACATGACCCTCCAGCATGACAATGCCACCAGCCTTACTGCTCGTTCTGTGCGTGATTTCCTGCAAGACAACAATGTCAGTGTTCTGCCATGGCCAGCGATGAGCGCAGATCTCAATCCCATTGAGTACATCTAGGACCTGTTGGATCGGAGGGTGAGGGCAAGGGCCATTTCCCCCCAGAAATGTCAGGGAACTTGCAGGTGCCTTGGTGGAAGAGTGGGATAACATCTCACAGCAAGAACTGGCAAATCTGGTGCAGTCCATGAGGAGATGCACTGCACTACTTAATGCAGCTGGTGGCCTCACCAGATACTGACTTACTTTTTGATTTTGACACCCCCCCCCCCCCCCCTTTGTTCAGGGACACATTATTCCAGTGCTGTTAGTCACATGTCTGTGGAACTTTGTCTGTTTATGTCGAATCATGTTATGTTCACACAAATATTTATACATGTTAAGTTTGCTGAAAATAAATGCAGTTGAAAGTGAAAGGATGTTTCTTTTTTTGCTGAGTTTATATAAAAATAAATTGACTGCACTGGGCATTTAAGACACTGCTCAGACAAACTGAACCAGGAGTAAAATCAATTCATTGAAGTTTCTCCGCTTGTAATCACGGCCGTTTTGAGCTACTGCAAAGGAAAGATGATGACGCTCAATGACGTTGCAAATAATGTCGGAAAAACAATCGCGACGAGGCATCGGCAGCTATGAACTCTAGCACGCTTCAGACAATCGCGGTAAATGTGACGATGGTAAAAAGGTATATACACTACTAGTCAAACGTTTGGACACCTATTCATTCAAGGGTTTTTCTTTATTTTTACAATTATTTTCATTGTAGAGTAATAGTGAAGACTTCAAAACTATGAAATAACACAAAAGTTAACAAATCTAAATATATTTTAGATTCTTCAAAGTAGCCACCCTTTGCCTTGATGACAGCTTTGCACACTTGGCATTCTCTCAACCAGCTTCATGAGGTAGTCACATGGAATGTATTTCAATTAACAGGTGTGCCTTGTTAATTTGTGGAATTCCTTTCCTTCTTTATGCGTTTGAGCCAGTCAGTTGTGTTGTGACAAGGTAGGGGTGGTACACAGAAGATAGCCCTATCTGGTAAAAGTCCACGTCCATATTGTGGCAAGAACCACACAAATAAGCAAAGAGGAATGACAGTCCAGCATTACTTTAAGACATGAAGGTCAGTCAGTCTGGAACATTTCAAGAACTAACATCAAGCTCTATGATGAAACTGGCTCTCATGAGGACCGCCACAGGAAAGGAAGAATTCGCAGACGAGTAGGTAAACCACCACTACCCTCTGTATTAGTGGCCAACGTGCAGTCATTGGAAAACAAACTAGAGGTAGACTATACTACCAATGGCACATTTAAAACTGTAATAGTTTGTTTCACCGAGACTAAACTGAACGACGACACTGATAATATAGAGCTGGCTGGCTTCTCCGTGTTTCGGCAGGACGGGGTGGGGATTGGGCGGGGTCTATTTGTCAACTTTCGGTGCGCAATGTCTAATATTGAAGAAGAATTGAGATATTTGTCACCTGAGGTAGAATATCTCATGATAAGAGTTCTCAGTTATGTTATTCGTAGCCGTCTATTTACCACCACAAACCGATGCTGGCACGAAGACCGCACTCGACGGCTGTATAAGGCCATAAGCAAACAAGAAAATTCTCTTCCAGAAGCAACGCTCCTAGTGGCCGGGGACTTGAATACAGGCAAACTTAATTCCGTTTTAACTCATTTCTACCATCATGTCACGTGCAAACAAGAGGGGGAAAAAAACTCTAGACCACCTTTACTCCACACACAAAGATGTATACAAAGCTCTTTCTCGCCCTCCATTGGCAAATATGACCATAATTCTATCCTCCTGATTCCTGCTTACATTCAAAAACTAAATTATGAACTAAATCAAATCAAATGTATTTATATAGCCCTTCTTACATCAGCTGATATCACAAAGTGCTGTACAGAAACCCAGCCTAAAACCCCAAACAGCAAGCAATGCAGGTGTAGAAGCACGGTGGTTAGGAAAAACTCCCTAGAAAGGCCAAAACCTAGGAAGAAACCTAGAGAGGAACCAGGCTATGAGGGGTGGCCAGTCCTCTTCTGGCTGTGCCGGGTGGAGATTATAACAGCACATGGCCTAGATGTTCAAATGTTCATAAATGACCAGCATTGTCAAATAATAATAATCATAGTAGTTGTCGAGGGTGCAACAAGTCAGTAACACAAGAGTAAGTGTCAGTTGGCTTTTTCATAGCCGATCTTTGAGAGTATCTCTACCGCTCCTGCTGTCTCTAGAGAGTTGAAAACAGCAGGTCTGGGACAGGTAGCACGTCCGGTGAATAGGTCAGGGTTCCAGCAGGTCTGGGACAACAGGTCTGGGACAGGTAGCACGTCCGGCGAACAGGTCAGGGTTCCATAGCTGCAGGCAGAACAGTTGGAACTGGAGCAGCAGCACGGCCAGGTGAACTGGGGACAGCAAGGAGTCATCAAGCCAGGTAGTCCTGAGGCATGGTCCTAGGGCTCAGGTCCTCCGAGAGAGAGAAAGAAAGAGAAAGAGAGAATTAGAGAGAGCATATTTAAATTCACACAGGACACCGGAAAAGACAAGAGAAATACTCCAGATGTGACAGACTGACCCTAGCCCCCCGACACATAAACTATTGCAGCATAAATACTGGAGGCTGAGACAGGAGGGGTCAGGAGACACTGTGGCCCCATCCGATGAAACCCCCGGACAGGGCCAAACAGGTAGGATATAACCCCACCCACTTTGCCAAAGCACAGCCTCCACACCACTGGAGGGATATCTCCAACCACCAACATACCATCCCGGGACAAGGCCGAGTATAGCCCACAAAGATCTCCGCCACGGCACAGCCCAAGGGGGGGCGCCAACCCAGACAGGAAGACCACATCAGTGACTCACCCCACTCAAGTGACGCACCCCTCCCAGGGACGGCATGGAAGAACACCAGTAAGCCAGTGACTCAGCCCCCGTAATAGGGGTAGAGGCAGAGAATCCCAGTGGAAAGAGGGGAAACCGGCCAGGCAGAGACAGCAAGGGTGGTTCGTTGCTCCAGCCTTTCCGTTCACCTTCACACCCCTGGGCCAGACTACACTTAATCATAGGACCTACTGAAGAGATATGTCTTCAGTAAAGACTTAAAGGTTGAGACTGAGTCTGCGTCTCTCACATGGGTAGGCAGACTATTCCATAAAAATGGAGCTCTATAGGAGAAAGCCCTGCCTCCAGCTGTTTGCTTAGAAATTCTAGGAACAATTAGGAGGCCTGCGTCTTGTGACCGTAGCGTACGTGTAGGTATGTACGGAAGGACCAAATCGGAAAGATAGGTAGGAGCAAGCCCATGTAATGCTTTGTAGGTTAGCAGTAAAACCTTGAAATCAGCCCTTGCCTTAACAGGAAGCCAGTGTAGGGGGGCTAGCACTGGAGTAATATGATCAAATTTTTTGGTTCTAGTCAGGATTCTAGCAGCCGTATTTAGCTCTAACTGAAGTTTATTTAGTGCTTTATCCGGGTAGCCGGAAAGTAGAGCATTGCAGTAGTCCAACCTAGAAGTAACAAAGGCATGGATAAATTTTTCTGCGTCATTTTTGGACAGAAAGTTTCTGATTTTTGCAATGTTACGTAGATGGAAAAAAGCTGTCCTTGAAACAGTCTTGATATGTTCTTCAAAAGAGAGATCAGGGTCCAGAGTAACGCCGAGGTCCTTCACAGTTTTATTTGAGACGACTGTACAACCATCCACATTAATTGTCAGATTCAACAGAAGATCTCTTTGTTTCTTGGGACCTAGAACAAGCATCTCTGTTTTGTCCGAGCTTAAGAGTAGAAAGTTTGCAGCCATCCACTTCCTTATGTCTGAGACACAGGCTTCTAGCGAGGGCAATTTTGGGGCTTCGCCATGTTTCATTGAAATGTACAGCTGTGTGTCATCCGCATAGCAGTGAAATTTAACATTATGTTTTCGAATGACATCCCCAAGAGGTAAAATATATGGTGAAAACAATAGTGGTCCGAAAACGGAACCTTGAGGAACACCAAAATTTACAGTTGATTTGTCAGAGGACAAACCATTCACAGAGACGAACTGATATCTTTCCGACAGATAAGACCTAAACCAGGCCAGAACTTGTCCATGTAGACCAATTTGGGTTTCCAATCTCTCCAAAAGAATGTGGTGATCGATGGTATCAAAAGCAGCACTAAGATCTAGGAGCACGAGGACAGACGCAGAACCTCGGTCTGACGTCATTAAAAGGTAATTTACCACCTTCACAAGTGCAGTCTTAGTGGTATGATGGGGTCTAAAACCAGACTGAAGCGTTTCGTATACATTGTTTGTCTTCAGGAAGGCAGTGAGTTGCTGCGCAACAGCTTTTTCTAAAATTTTTGAGAGGAATGGAAGATTCGATATAGGCCGATAGTTTTTTATAATTTCTGGGTCAAGATTTGGCTTTTTCAAGAGAGGCTTTATTACTGCCACTTTTTAGTGAGTTTGGTACACATCCGGTGGATAGAGAGCCGTTTATTATGTTCAACATAACAGTGACTCGCTCAATACGGAAGTGGTCAGATGATGCGGATGCTACGCTGCAGGACTGTTTTGCTAACACAGACTGGAATAGGTTCTGGGATTCGTCCAATGGCATTGAGGAGTATACCACCTCAGTCACCGGCTTCATCAATAAGTGCATTGATGACGTCATCCCCACAGTGACCGTACGTACTTTTCCCAAGCAGAAGCCATGGATTACAAGCAATGTCCACATTGAGCTAAAGGCTAGAGCTGCCTCTTTCAAGGCGCGGGACACTAATCCGGACGCTTATAAGAAATCCCGCTATGCTCTCAGACAAACCATCAAACAGGCAATGCGTCAATACAGGACTGAGATTGAATCCTACTACACCGGCTCTGACACTCGTCGGATGTGGCAGGGCTTGAAAACTATTACGGACTACAAAGGGAAACCCAGCCGTGAGCTTCCTAGTGATGCAAGCCTACCAGACGAGCTAATTGCCATTTATGCTCGCTTTGATGCAAGCAACACTGAAGCATGCATGAGAGCACCAGTTGTTCAGAATGACTATGATCATGCTCTCCGTAGCCGATGTGAGCAAGACCTTTTAAACAGGTCAACGTTCACAAAGCCGTGGGGCCAGACGTATTACGAGGATGTGGAATTAAAAGCATGTGCGGACCAACTGGCAAGTGTTTTCACTGACAATTTCAACCTCTCCCTGGCTGAGTATGTAATACCTACATGTTTCAAGCAGACCGCCATAGTCCCTGTGCCTAAGAACACGAAGGTAACCTGCCTAAATGATTACCGCCCCGTAGCACACGTCGGTAGCCATGAAGTGCTTTGAAAGGCTGGTCATGGCTCACATCAACACCATAGAAACCCTAGACCCACTCCAATTTGTGTACCGCCCCAACAGATCCACAGATGACGCAATCTCAATCACACTCCCCACCTGTACGAAAGGAACACCTATGTGAGAAAGCTGTTCATTGACTACAGCTCAGCGTTCAACACCATAGTCCCCACAAAGCTCATCACTAAGCTAAGGAACCTGGGATTAAACACCTCCCTCTGCAACTGGATCATGGACTTTCTGATGGGCTGCCCCCAGGTGATAAGGGTAGGTAACAACACATCCGCCACGCTGAACTTCAACACTGGGACCCCCCAGGAGTTCGTGCTTTGTCCTCTCCTGTACTCTCTGTTCACACACAACTTCGTGGCCAAGCACAACTCTAACACCGTCATTAAGTTTGCTGACAACACAACAGTTGTAGGCCTGATCACCGACAACGATGAGACAGCCTATAGGGAGGTCAGAGACCTGACAGTGTGGTGCCAGGACAACAACCTCTTAATGTGAGCAAGACAAAATAGCTGATCGTGGACTATAGGAAAAGGAGGGCCAAACAGGCCCCCATTAACATCGACGGGACTGAAGTGGAGCGGGCCGAGAGTTTCAAGTTCCTTGGTGTCCACATCAACAACAAACTATCATGGTCCAAACACACCAAGACAGTTGTGAAGAGGGCACGACAACACCTTTTCCCCCTAGGGAGACTGAAAATATTTGTCATGTGTCCCCATTCTCAAAAACTTCTAAAGCTGCACCATGGAGAGCATCCTGACCGGTTGCATCACCACCTGGTATGGCAACTGCCTGGCATCTGACCGTAAGGCGCTACAGAGGGTAGTGCGTCTGACTCAGTACGTCACTAGGGCCAAGCTTCCTGACATCCAGGATCTATATACTAGGTGTTGTCAGAGGAAGGCCCTAAAAATTGTCAAAGACTCCAGTCACCCAAGTCATAGAGTGTTCTCTCTGCTACCCCATGTCAAGCATTACCAGAGCGCCAAGTCTAGGACCAAAAGGCTCCTTAACAGCTTCTACCCCCAAGCCATAAGACTGCTGAACAACTAATCAAATGGCCACCCAGACGATATACATTAACCCCCCCATTGTTTTTACACTGCTGCTACTCGCTGTGTATTATCTATGCTGAGTCACTTTACAAATTACCTTGACTAACCTGTACCCCTGCACATTGACTCGGTACCGGTACCCCTCGTTATTGTTTATGTAAACTTTTTTATTTTTTACTTTAGTTTATCCAGTAAATATTTTATTAACTCTATTTCTTGAACTGCATTGTTGGTTAAGGGCTTGTAAGTAAGCATTTCACGGTAAGGTCTACACCTGTTGTATTTGGCGCATGTGACAAATAAAATTGTATTTGATTTTGCGCTTAGTGGGACTGTCATTTGTTTTTCAACAGGACAATGTCCCAACACACCTCCAGGCTGTGTAAGGGCTATTTGACCAAGAAGGAGAGTGATGGATTGCAGCATCAGATGACCTGGCCTCCACAATAACTCGACCTCAACCCAATTGAGATAGTTGGGATGAGTTGGACCGCGGAGTGAATGAGAAGCAGCCAACAAATGCTCACACGTATGTGAGAACTCCTGCAAGACTGTTGGAAAAGCATTCCAGGTGAAGCTGGTTGAGAGAATGCCAAGAGTGTGCAAAGCTGTCATCAAGGCAAAGAGTGGCTACTTTGAAGAATCTCAAATACAAATTATGTTTAGATTTGTTTAACACTTTTTTTTGGTTACTACATGATTTGTGTAATTACTACATGGCTATGTGTTATTTCATAGTTTTGATGTCTTCACTATTATTCTACAATGTAGAAAATAGTAAAAAAATAAGAAAAACCCTTGAATGAGTAGGTTTGTCCAAACTTTTGACTGGTACTGTATATCATTTTCACCTGACACGATCACTTTGCCTACTCTTAATTATTGGCTAATATGTTAGCATGCGTACTGTTATATCAATCAACACACTCGTCACTCCTGTTTAACTACTCTAAATCGCTTTGGCAAAGTTGTCAAGTCACTTGCTGATAATGTTGCATAGAATGATTGAAAGCTCTATCATTTTCATTGAACTAAATCAAAGTTAACAGGCCCTAGATGCTTTCAATTGCCCAATTTAGGCATATTTTAAACTGTGATATTGTGCTCCAAATAGATGACTTGAAATAATATGTAGGTTAATTAAATTAAATAAATTAAAAATTAAACGGCTTATTTATTAGCCTGTGTGGTTAGGTATTTTATGTGAAATAGGGCTCATGAGAAATCATTTTTCAAAAGTGCAAGATACTGTTGCATGTAGGTCTAGATTATTTATGCATTGATCATATAGGAATATCAAAACATTCAACAACTCCACTGACTTGCTGCCCTTTTCTATTATCAAGACACCTACTGGTTAACTGGTTAGGGCAGTTTGTGAAATATGTTCTACTCTGAGACGCTTTGTGGATACGCCCTCAGTTCATTCTTGCAGTCCCTTGGCAGCAAGAAGACTTGAACAAAGTCTAATTTCTTCACAAGGTCTCCCACCCTGGATAGATGTGTGTGTGTGTGTGTGTGTGTGTGTGTGTGGTGTGTGTGTGTGTGTGTGTGTGTGTGTGTGTGTGTGTGTGTGTGTGTGTGTGTGTGTGTGTGTGTGTGTGTGTGTTTGCGTGTGTGTGTTTGCGTGTGTGTGTTTGCGTGTGTTATATATGTATATATTACACAGCCTGGAGGTGTGTCCTGTTGAAAAACAAAATAGTCCCACTAAGCACTAATCTATACGGGATGGCGTATCACTGCAGAATGCTGTGATGACCATGCTGGTTAATATTGCCTTGAATTCTAAATAAATAACTGACTGTCACCAGCAAAGCACCATCACACCTCCTTCATGCTTCACGGTGGAAACCACACATGCAGAGATCATCCATTCACCTACTCTGCGTCACACAAAGACACAGCGGTTGGAACCAAAAATCTCACATTTGGACTCCTCAGACCAAGGGGCAGATTTCCACTGGTCTAATGTCCATTGCTAGTGTTTCTTGGCCCAAACAAGTCTCTTCTTATTGGTGTCCTTTAGTAGTGGTTTCTTTGCAGCAATTTGACCATGAAGGCCTGACTCACGCAGTCTCCTCTGAACAGTGGATGTTGATGTTGAGATGTCTGTTTCTTGAACTCTGTGAAGCATTTATTTTGGCTGCAATCTGAGGTGCAGTTAACTCTAATGAACATCCTCTGCAGCAGAGGTGACTCTGGGTCTTCCTTTCTGTTGGCGGTCCTCATGAGAGCCAGTTTCATCATAGCGCTTGATGGTTTTTGCGACTTCACTTGCAGAAACTTTCAAAGTTCAAGGCACACTTAACCAGCATGGCTACTACAGTATTCTGCAGCGATACTCCATCCCATCTGGTAAGGTCTATTACCTGTTGTATTTGGCACGTGACAAATAATATTTGATTTGATTTTGCACTTAGTGGGACTACCATGTGTTTTTCAACAGGACAATGACCCAACACACCTCCAGGCTGTGTATGGGCTATTTTATCAAGAAGGAGAGTGATGGTGCAGCATCAGATGACCTGGCCTTCACAATCTCCCAACCTCAATCAAATTAAGAGAGTTTGGGATGAGTCGGACCGCGGAGTTAAGGAAAAGCAGCTAACAAGTGCTCAGCATATGGCCATGTACTGTTATGATCTCCACCCGGCACAGCCAGAAGAGGACATGACACCCCTCAGAGCCTGGTTCCTCTCTAGGTTTCTTCCTAGGTTCCTGCCCTTCTAGGGAGTTTTTCCTAGCCACCGTGCTTCTACATCTGCATTGCTTGCTGTTTGGGGTTTTAGGCTGGGTTTCGGTATAGCACTTTGTGACATTGGGTGATGTAAAAAGGGCTTTATAAATAAATGTGATTGATTGATATGTTGGATCTCCTTCAAGCCTGTTGGAAAAGCATTCCAGGTCAAGCTGGTTGAGAAAATGCCAAGAGTGTGCAAAGCTGTCATCAAGGCAAAGGGTGACTATTTGAAGAATCTCAAATATAAAATTATATTTAGATTTGTTTAACACTTTTTTGGTTACTACATGATTCTATGTGTTATAGTTTTGATGTCTTCACTATTATTCTACAATGTAGAAAATAGTAAAAATTAGGAAAAACCCTTGAATGAGTAGGTGTTCTAAAACTTTTGACCGGTTTTGTGTGTGTGTGTGTGTGTGTATACACACACAATCCCCCCCCCCCCCCCCCCCCCCCGAAAAAGTCACTTGAGCATGTATTTTCTGTGGATCATATTCCTTTTATTTCAACATTATTTAAAATAATAATAAAAAATGACATTTGTAGCTGATATACCCTGTCTTGAGGGTTTGTTTAAAAAATAGATATATTTGCAGCCTGTACATCCTCCAATGGACACAAAAACAGTATGTAGCTACTAAACTAAATGCAGATAATTGTATGTGTGGGGTACAGAGATGAGGTACTCATTCAAAAATCATGTTAAACACTATTATTGCACACAGAGTGAGTCCATGCTGCTTACGTGACTTGTTAAGAAAATGTTTACTCCTGAACTTATTTAGGCTTGCCATAGCAAAGGGGTTGAATACTTATTGACTTATTGTCAGCTTTCCATTTTTTATTAATTTGTAAACATTTCAAAAATCATAATTCCACTTTGGGGTTATGTCTTATTGTGTGTAGGCCAGTGACAACAAATCTCAGTTTAATAAATGTTTTATACAGGCTGAAGCACAACAACACTTTTAAAAAGTCTAGGGTTGTGAATATTTTCTGAAAGGCACTGACTGTATGTATGCCATGGTTGCCTTAAAGGAATGATTATGTATCCACCTAGAAGAGGGCATATCTCTGAAGAGGGAAGTTGGAGGGAGAATTGGCAACACACCAGAAAAGTGTATGTGGTCGGTCAGTCTTTTTTTTAGTTTGACCATGCAGATAAAGCGCTAACACATTTTTGGCTGTAAGCCTTTGACAGTGTGTGCCCATGTCATTGACTGTATCATTGTTCATCCATTTTCATGTTGAGAACATAGGAACTATCCCAATCTGAGTCTATTGCTGACCACAGTCTTCTGTGTGGAGATTTGGTGGGCTATTTATTATAGTGTTATCTTAATACTGTTTAGCCACTGGGGGATGTTGTAGGATAGGATGTGTGTCTTGTACCAAAAGCAAAGAAATGTACACGCATGCAATGTTCTTACTTTCCAGCAGATGGCGTTGTTTCACCATATACCAGTGTACATTATAATTGTTGATGAGCAGCATTGCCCATAGAAAATAATCATAATATACCAGTAATGTAAAGTGGTCAACCAGAGTAGATTGTGGTGGTAGTTGGTCTCAATCACCAACAAAAATGTTACTAAATATATACTGGGAATGTTTGTGAATGTAAGTACATCTGCACTACATCTGTGTATTCCAAGGTGCATAGGCGCCTGAGCAATGGCATTAAAGGAGCAGCTGCATCCCCACTTTCAAAATAGAGGTGCTAACGTGTTTTTTACCTGAGATGTGTCAACGTCCATTGGGTAATTTGTCATTTTCAATGATTAGTAATATTTTGAGATAGTCTATATTAAAATGGATATGTGAATTTGATATATTATATAAAAATTAACAGATTGCATTTTGCACCACCTCCCCCTGTCGCATCAAGATGAATGGTTTTGCCCAGTGGAAAGTTTTTCTTCCCTCCACGTTTGTATCGTTGTTTCATGTCCGATGATGGGCATGGGCATGACTGATTGGTCTTCGATGTATAGCAGCCTCTGGGAGAATCTCAATTGCTTGCGTCCTCTCTCCTCACCTCCTTCTCAAAACCCATTGGTTGAGAATGTCAGAGGGGAGGGACCTCTGGCTTTCTCATCCAATGGATTTTGAGAAGGAGAGTACGCAAGGAGGATGCAATTGAGATTCTCCCACTGACTCTGAGTAGCCTTCCATCAGCCTACGTAAGGTTGCACCTTTGCAGGAAACTGCAAATATTACATGATTAAATCTGTAATAAAAAAAAGGATCCCTAAGCTTTTTACAGGCATTTAACATCATTCTGCATTTTTGCCATCTATTTTCTCAACATCAATCGGTTAAATCACATTGTTAAAATGTTTTTATTCAGTTACAAAAGTAAGAGTTGTGGCTGAGCCCCATATGCGAGCACACCGTGGCCACTTCGCGGTTACAATGTAGCCAAGCCGTGTCTGTGTGCGCCTATGCACAAATTGAAAAAACACGGTAATTGTACCTCGATAAAACAGCTCTGCTTTGCTTGGCAAGTAATATCGCCCAAATAAGCCATTTCTACCTTTGTTGCATCAAATATGTAGCCTATGCTGCTGAGACAAGTTCTGTCTCTAAAATGACGTTGGAGGCGGTTTATGGTAGAGAAATTAACATTAAATTCTCTGGCGACAGCTCTAGAGGATATTGCTGCAGTCAGCATGCCAATTGCACGATCGCTCAGCTTGAGACATCTGTGGCATTGTGTGACAAAAATGCACATTTTAGATGGGCCTTTTATTGTCCCCAGCACAAGGTGCACCTGTGTAATGATCATGCTGTTTAATCAGCTTCCAGGTATGCCAAACCTGTCAGGTGGATTATCTTGGCAAAGGAGAAATGCTCACTAACGGGGATGTAAACAAATTTGTGCAAAACATTTTAGAGAAAAAAGCTTTTTGTGCGTGTGTTTTTTATTTCAGGTCATGAAACATAAGACCAACACTTTAAATGTTGCATTTATACTTTTTGTTCAGCTTAATTTATTGTGGTTAAACCTATGAAAAAGAGTTCTTCTGTTCATAAATATGGATTCCCTCTGTGAAAAAACAGAAGAATTGCAGGATTCTTTTTTTTGCACCCCCACTTTCAGACAAAAAAAGTCAGGCTTCTTGCCAAGGTTGATTTAGGACATTTGGCTCATTACGTAAACAGTTACCAAGCTTGGCGTGTACAAAAAGTGGTTGGACATATCCTTTTACATGAGCACCTGGTTGTGTCCGAAGACACCGAATAAGTTCCTTTCCTCATCCCGTCACTTTCCTGACCAATGATGGATGCAAATACTGGATCAGTTCCATTAAATTGCTCTCACAGACCAGTGGTCATGGAGATCAAATGAGACACAAAGAAAAAGCCACTCAAGGTTATTGGGACATGCCATATAGGTCAGACACTTGTTTTCAGTGCAGCTGTGTACATAATCTGATGGGGTGGCTGGGGCTGAGGGGACCTCACTGGGACTGAGCTCAATCTGGCTGGCCAGCGAGCCCTGGGTGGTGCACCACGACTGGCACAGATCCGATGAGGCCGGACAGGTGAGAGATAAACCCAGTCCCCCACCCCTCTCTGTTCCCCCCTGACCCAGTTAGCACTTGTAGCGCCGGGGCCCTGACGAGGAGCTGGACTGACACATGCCCACAGAATCCCCCTTCTCCCACCGGCAGAGGTAATGAGTTCTGTTAAAAGGGAAAGCAGGAGAGGGGGTTGTACTTTTCCCCAAAGTCCTTCTGCATGATTATGCCTCAGAGTGCATGCTTCCCAACTTCCAACAGTGTTTGAATGGCCCCTAATGGTGGCCCGGCGTATACAAAGTTTGACTCTCAGAGCAGGCTGCTGTTGGAACTACAGATTAGGTATTGTCTCTGAAACAAGTGGCTCCTCAATGTCAAAGCTGCCAGTTAACTCACTGATTGGCAAACATTGGCTAATGCTGTTTACTATTCCAGTATGTCATGGGACAGAGTCTTTTCTCTTCTGGAGTATGGGGGCGGATTTCCTCATTCATTCTCTGTCCAGTGCACTACGCAGCCAAGACAAAGTGCTCCTGGTACCTTCTTTGTTGCAACAATGTTTTTATTTTCACAACTGCAGTGTGGGTATTCTCTGCACACTCTACCCGGGGGATACTCCAGATCTGAACTATAATGAGGGCTTTCCGTGCTGTGTTGAGGCCCCCTACCTCCCGGCTCCTCCACAGCAATGAGGTTAGTCAGGAGCAGTCTGGCAATTTTGCATAACCACTGCAGCCTTCTGTAGTACACTCACTCTCAAGCACTCTACCAAAGTTTTCGCACACCAGTTTTCAATGTATGTGTGCATTGTTATAGCAAACAAATGCTTTTTATCCGTAGCGAAACTGAATCAGTCACAGCATAGATGAGGTGTAAAGGCTACAATTGAATGGAGGACTGCCTCATGTTAAATGTGCAATCAGAGGGAAAAAAACTCTGGACCACCTTTACTCCACACAGAGACGCATACAAAGCTCTCCCTCACCCTCCATTTGGCAACTCTGATCATAATTCTATCCTCTTGATTCCTGTGACAAGCAAAGATTAAAGCAGGAAGCACCAGTGACTAGATCAATAAAAAAGTGGTCAGATGAAGCAGATGCTAAACTACAGGATTATTTTGCTAGCACAGACTGGAATATGTTCTGGGATTCATCCAATGCAATTGAGGAGTACACCACATCAGTCATTGGCTTCATTAATAAGTGCATCGATGACGTCATCCCCACAGTGGCCGTACGTACATACCCAAACCAGAAGCCATGGATTACAGGCAACAACCGCACTGAGCTAAAGGCTAGAGCTACCGCTTTCAAGGAGCGAGACTCTAACCCAGAAGCTTATAAGAAATCCCGTTATGCCCTCAGACGAACCATCAAACAGGCAAAGCAGGACTAAGATCGAATCGTACTACACCGGCTCTGACGCTCGTCGGATGTGGCAGGGCTTGCAAACCATTATAGACTACAAAGGGCAGCACAGCCGAGAGCTGCCCAGTGACACGAGCCTACCAGACGAGCTAACTGCTTCTATGCTCGCTTCGAGGCAAATAACACTGAAACATGCATGAGAGCACCAGCTTTTCCAGAATACTGTGTGATCACGCTCTCCGCAGCCGATGTGAGCAAGACCTTTAAACAGGTCAACATTCACAAGGCCGCAGGGCCAGACGGATTACCAGGACGTGTACTGCGAGCATGCGCTGACCAACTGGCAAGTGTTTTCACTGACATTTTTAACCTCTCCCTGTCCGAGTCTGTAATACCAATATGTTTCAAGCAGACCACCATAGTCCCTGTGCCCAAGAACACTAAGGTAACCTGCCTAAATGACTACAGACCT
The DNA here is from genome assembly GCF_965601325.2 of Salmo salar. Lineage (NCBI taxonomy): Eukaryota > Metazoa > Chordata > Actinopteri > Salmoniformes > Salmonidae > Salmo > Salmo salar. The sequence continues at coordinate 72,412,366 of NC_138300.1, forward strand.
GTAGCACTCATGTCCGTAGCCATGAAGTGCTTTGAAAGGCTGGTAATGGCTCACATCAACACCATTATCCCAGAAACCCTAGACCCACTCCAATTTGCATACCGCCCCAACAGATCCACAGATTATGCAATCTCTATTGCACTACAAACTGCCCTTTCCCACCTGGACAAAAGGACCACCTACGTGAGAATGATATTCATTGACTACAACTCAGTTTTCAACACCATAGTACCCTCAAAGCTCATCACTAAGCTAAGGATCCTGGGTCTAAACACCTCCCTCTGCACTGGATCCTGGACTTCCTGACAGGCTGCCCCCAGGTGGTGAGGGTAGGTAGCAACACATCTGCCACACTGATCCTCAACACTGGAGCCCCTCAGGGGTGTGTGCTCAGTCCCCTCCTGTACTCCCTGTTCAACCACGACTGCATGGCCAGGCACAACTCCAACACCATCATTAACCCTTGTGTTGTCTTAAGGGTCAAAAATTACCCGCCACTATGTTTAACAGCAGAAAAAAAACCTAAATGATATTTTTTCAGCTTGAAATTTGATGACTTTTCCTAGTGACCCCAACATTATCAAAAGTGAAACGTCGCCTTTGTTCATATTTCCATGAAAGCTGTACACCACCAGGGTACAAAGATTGTCTTTGGGTCATTTTTGACCCGGCAGTTATAAAATAATTTACACACCACAAAAACCAGAAAGACACACACACACACACACCACACACACACACACACACACACACACACACACACACACACACACACACACACACACACACACACACACACACACACACACACACACACACACACACACACACACACAATGAGAAATTAAGATTGTATGCTACTGATTGAACTCAGCCAGCAGCTCATGAAGAGGAAGATCACCATGGTTGGCACAGTTAAAAAGAACAAGCCTGAGCTCCCCCCCTGCACTCCTCACAACAAGGGGGAGACAGGCCTTCTCATCAAAGTTTGCCTTCACCCCACCACCACTCTAGTTTCTTACCTCCCAAAGAGGAACAAGAATGTGGTCCTCCTGAGCACACTGCACAAAACGGCTGAGATCAGTGATCATGAGGACAGGAAGCCAGCCATCATCCGGGACAACAGCCACAACAAAGGAGGCGTGGACAACCTGGACAAGGTGATTGGAAATTACAGATGCAGGAGGATGACTGCTTGCTGGCCCCTGGTCATCTTCCATAACATCCTTGATGTGTCCTCATGGAACCATATCAACCCTACCTGGATGCCTGATAAGCGGAACAAGAGGAGGGTGTTCCTGGAGCAGCTGGAAAAGGCACTTGTAACCCCACACATTCAAAGAAGGGCGTTTTGAATCAATTATCTTATTTTATTCTTATTTATTGTTGTTGTTTTTACACCTTGGGTTGGGGCAATGGTTCAAAAATGGCTGAAGACTAGTATTTTCTTGTTGAATTCCTCATTGTACAGTACAGTACAGTATATGTACAGTATATAATAATATATCACTATGTTGCCAAGAAAGTACAAGACTGTTATTGTTTCCCTTCAATAAAATGCATTAAAAACTACTTTCTGCACATTTCTGCTACTTTCTTAGGCTATACAAGTGCTATCTCTTGCTAAAAAATGTATGTTTACACCTATGCAGTACCTTTAGCAATAATAATAATAAACCTGTACTTTAGTAAAGAAAACAATTATGACAGGTGTGTTGTAAAAACGAGTGGTGTCCACTGATTAAATACAGTCTTTCTGCATTGTGAAGAGGGAAAACCCAGGTATTCACAAAGTTTGTGATGAATGACAGGTTGTTTCTTCATGCAAAATAGATTTGGGGTTTAAAATTCAATTAAACTGCATTATTTTAGAGGTTTAGTGAAGGCGGGTCATTTTTTACCCTTAGGACAAGGGGAGTATACAGAATGTTAAGACTACACAAGGGTTAAGTTTGCCGATGACACAACAACACCTTACAACGATGAGACAGCCTATAGGACAACAACCTGTCCTTCAACGTGATCAAGACAAAGGAGATGATTGTGGACTACAGGAAAAAGAGGACCGAGCACGCCCCAATTCTCATCAACGTGGCTGCAGTGGAGCAGGTTGAGAGCTTCAAGTTCCTTGGTGTCCACATCACTAACAAACTAGCATGGTCCAAGCACACCAAGACAGTTGTGAAGAGGGCACGACAAAACCTATTCCCTCTCAGGAGATTGAAAAGATTTGGCATGGGATCTTCAGATCCTCAAAAGGTTCTACAGCTGCACCATCGAGAGCATCCTGACTGGTTGCATCACTGTCTGGTATGGCAACTGCTTGACCTCCAACCGCAAGGCACTACAGAAGGTAGTGCGAACAGTCCAGTACATCACTGGGGACAAGCTTCCTGCCATCCAGGACCTCTATACCAGGCGGTGTCAGAGAAAGGCCCTAAAAATGTCAAAGACTCCAGCCACCCTAGTCATAGACTGTTCTCTCTGCTACTGCACGGCAAGCGGTACCAGAGCGCCAAGTCTAGGTCCAAGAGGCTACTAAACAGCATCTACCCCCAAGCCATAAGTCTCTTGAACACCTAATCAAATGGCTACCCATACTATTTGCATTGCTCCCCCACCCTCTTTTACACCGCTGCTACTCTCTGTTGTTATCATCTATGCATAGTCACTTTAATAACTCTACCTACATGTACATATTACCTCAACTAACCGGTGCCCCCGCACATTGACTCTGTACCGGTACCCCCCTGTATATAGTCTCGGTATTGTTATTTTACTGCTGCTCTTTAAATACTTGTTACTTTTATTGATTTGATTTGTTGTTGTAATTATAAGCTATCCCTGTGCTAGTAGCAGTACTTGTACGTTTTTTTTTGCTGTGTTGTGCACTACTGAATACAAACAAGCTCTGACATGCCTCCAAAAACTTTATTGAAAACCTCAATTCATAGTCAGTTACTTTACATTGGAGGTTCAAATGAGGACATTCAGCATTCCATGTTTCATCCCTTTTAAACACATCTTATCCAGCAATTTTTTCTCACTTGGATACCAGTACGTGCTTGCGGCCTCATTCTCTTGTGAGCCTTCTGTCCTTAACTCTGTCGTCACAGCCATTAACGTGAACCAAGTGTGAACTTGCACACAGATTCCTAGAAAACATACTAAATCTTGAAAATGTCTTCACTTTCATCAAATGCAGTGTTTTGTTTGGAAATGTTCTACTACTGGATTCCAATTGTGTGGAATAAATCCTTGGACACTTGTGTTGCACTGGAAGTATCTGTCAGAGCTCTGAATATGTGTGAATGCCCTTTGAGAAAACCATTTATTTGGAGTTAAGCGTGACTAAATATATCACAGGATGAAAGTCATTGGGGACATCTGAGGCACAAAGCACTCTGGGTAATTTGATGTGACAGCCCTCCCACACTTGGCTGAACTTGACCTTTTTCAACCTTCGTCAGTCTTACTATTTTAATAGTTCCATCTGCTTATGATAACATGAGAATCTTTTAAGCTTTTGACACCTTTCAAAACCAACAACGAAGAAGACCAAAGCATGTCTTTTCAGGCTAGGAAAGTAAAGATGGTTTTATTCCCTCAGTTTAGCATCATGGCTCCTTTGTTTGGAGAAATTTATTTACCAATTATTTCTTGAGCAAATACAGTATACAGTGCATTCGGAAAATGTTCGGACCCCTCCACATTTAGTTATACTTCAGCCTTATTCTAAAATGGATTTAAAAAATGTTTATCCTCATCAATCTACACACAATACCCCATAATGACAAAGCAAAAACAGGTTTCTAGAAATGTTTGCAAATTTATAAAGAATACAAAACTGAAATCACATTCACAGAAGTATTCAGACCCTTTACTCAGTACTTTGCACCTTTGGCAGCGATTATAGCCTCAAGTTTTCTTGGTTATGACACTACAAGCTTGGCACACCTGTATTTGGGGTGGCCAAGGTTGCGTTGTCTTGGCTTTGTGCTTAGGGTTGTTGTCCTGTTGGAAGGTGAACCTTCGCCCCAGTCTGAGGTCCTGAGTGCTCTGGAGCAGGTTTTCATCAAGGATCTCTCTGTACTTTGCTCCATTCTTCTTTCCCTAAATCCTGACTAGTCTCCCAGTCCCTGCCACTGAAAAAAATCCCCACAGCATGATGCCAGGTTTCCTCCAGATGTGACACTTGCCATTCAGGCCAAAGTGTTCAATCTTGTTTCTCATGGTCTGAGAGTCCTTTAGGTGCGTTTTGGCAAACTCCAAGTGGGCTGTCATGTGCCTTTTACTGAGGAGTGGCTTCTGTCTGGTGAGGCCAACCCTAAAATCCTGATTTGGTGGAGTGCTGCAGAGATGGTTATCCTTCTGGAAGATTCTCCCATGTCCACAGAGGAACTCTGGAGCTCTGGCAGAGTGACCATCTTGGTCACCTCCTTGACCAAAGTCCTTCTCCCCCGATTGCTCAGTTTGGCCGGGCAGCCAGCTCTAGGAAAAGTCTTGGTGGTTCCAAACTTCTTCCATTTAAGAATGATGGAGGCCACTGTGTTCTTGGGGACTTTCAATGCTGCAGACATTTTTTGTTACCCGTCCCCAGATCTGTGCCTCGACACAATCCAGCTCTATGGACAATTTCTTCAACCTCATGACTGTGGGACCTTAAATAGATGTGCGTGCCTTTCCAAATCATGTCCAATCAATTGAATTCACCACAGGTGGAGTCCAATCAAGTTGTAGAAACATCTTAAGTAAATAAGGTTTTTCCGTTATTTTTTAATTTTTTTAAATACATTTACAAATATTTCTAAAAACCTGTTTTCGCTTTGTCATTATGGGGTATTGTGTGTAGATTGATGAGGGGAAAAAACGATTTAATCAATTTTAGAATGAGGCTGTAACGTAACAAAATGTGGAAAAAGTCAAGCAGTCTAAATACTTTCCGAATGTGCACTGTATATGTACAGTACCAGTCAAAAGTTTGGACACACCTACGTATTCAAGGGTTTTCCTTTATTTTTATTATTTTCTACATTGTAGAATAAAAGTGAAGACATCAAAACTATGAAATAACACATATGGAATCATGTAGTAGCCAAGAAAGTGTTAAAATATATTTTATATTTGAGATTCTTCAAAGTAGCCACATTTTCTTTGCCTTGATGACAGCTTTTCCAACAGTCTTGAAGGGGTTCCCACTTGTTGGATGCTTTTCCTTCACTCTGCGGTCCGACTCATCCCAAACCATCTCAATTGGGTTGAGATCGGTTGATTGTGGAGGCCAGGTCATCTGATGCAGCACTCCATCACTCTCCTTCTTGGTCAAATAGCCCTTATACAGCCTGGACGTGTATTTTGGGTCATTGTCCTGTTGAAAAACAAATGCTGCTTTGAAATCTAAATTTAAGTGTTCCTTGAATTTAACACTTTTTTTGGTTACTAGTTACTACATGATTCCATGTGTTACTTCATAGTTTTGATGTCTTCACTATTATTCTACAATTAAGAAAATAGTAAAAATATAGAAAAACCCTTGAATGAGTAGGTGTGTTCAAACTTTTGACTGGTACTGTATATGTGTGTGTATATATGTGTGGCTCGCAGTCGGCGTTCCAATTCACCCCAAAGGTGTTCGATTGGGTTGAGGTCAGAGCTATCTGCAGTCCAGTCAAGTTCTTCCACTCCGATCTCGACAAACCATTTCTGTATGGACCTCTCTTTGTGCATGTAGGCATTGTCATGCTGAAACAAGAAAGGGCCTTTCCCAAACTTTTGCCACAAAGTTGGAAGCACAGAATCGTCTAGAATGTCATTGTATGCTGTAGCGTTAAGATTTCCCTTCACTGGAACAAGGGGACTAGCTCGACCCATGACTAACAGCCCCAGACCATTAATCCTCCTCCACCAAACTTTACAGTTGGCACTATGCATTTGGGCAGGTAGCGTCTCTTGGCATCCGCCAAACCCAGATTTGTCCGTTGGATTGGTGAAGCGTGATTCATCACTCCAGAGAACACGTTTCCACTGCTACAGAGTCCAATGGTGGCGAGCTTTACACCACTCCAGCCAATGCTTGGCATTGCACATCTTAGGCTTCTGGGTAGCTTCTTGGCCATGGAAACCAGTTTCATGAAGCTCCCAACGAACAGTTCTTGTGCTGACCTTGCTTCCAGGGGCAGTATGGAACTCGGTAGTGAGTGTTGCAACTGACGACAGTCGGTTTTTACACGCTTCAGCACTCGGCAGTCCCGTTCTGTGAGCTTGTGTGGCGTACCACTTAGCGGCTGAGCCGTTGTTGCTCCCAGACTTTTCCACTTCACAATAACAGCACTTAGTTGACCGGGGCAGCTCTAGCAGAACAGAAATTTGACAAACTGACTTGATGGAAAGGTGGCATTGTCACGGTTATCGTCGGTGAAAGAGGACCAAAATGCAGCAGGACTGTGTTTGTTCATTTTGAACATTTATTAACTTCCCGACATGAACGTACAAAAATAACAAAACAAGCGAACGAACGATATACCGACAGTCTGGCAAGGCACAAGGCTAAACACAGAACAATTTCCCACAACCACACAGACAAACACACCCAACTAATATAGGACTTCCAATCAAAGGCAACACCACACAGCTGCCTTCAATTGGAAGTCCACCCCAATTAACTCTACATAGAAACACACTTACTAGACTACACATAGAAATACATAAACATAGACCATAAACCAAAAAACCCGGAAATACTAAATCAAACACCCTTTTACCAAAACACCACCCCGGACCACATAAAACAAATACCCTCTGCCACGTCCTGACCAAACTACAATAACAATTAACCCTTATACTGGCCAGGACGTGACAGTACCCCCCCCCTTAAAGGTGCTAACCCCGGAAGCACCTTAAAAAAAAAAACAACAACCCCAAACAACAAAACTACAATTCCCCCCTACTAAAGGGAGGGAAGGGAGGGTGGCTGCCGTCAATGACGGCACTGTGCTACACCCCCCCTCCCCAACCCACCTATATCTGGAGGTGGCTCCGGTTCTGGCCGTTCCAGGCAGTCGGGGCAGTCTGGCAGCTCGGGGCAGTCTGGCAGCTCGGGACAGTCTGGGCAGTCTGGCAGCTCGGGACAGTCTGGGCAGTCTGGCAGCTCGGGACAGTCTGGGCAGTCTGGCAGCTCGGGACAGTCTGGGCAGTCTGGCAGCTCGGGACAGTCTGGGCAGTCTGGCAGCTCGGGACAGTCTGGGCAGTCTGGCAGCTCGGGACAGTCTGGGCAGTCTGGCCACTCCGGCGGTTCAGGGCAGTCTGGCCACTCCGGCGGTTCAGGGCAGTCTGGCCACTCCGGCGGTTCAGGGCAGTCTGGCCACTCCGGCGGTTCAGGGCAGTCTGGCAGCTCGGGACAGTCTGGGCAGTCTGGCAGCTCGGGACAGTCTTGGCAGTCTGGCAGCTCGGGACAGTCTGGGCAGTCTGGCAGCTCGGGACAGTCTGGGCAGTCTGGCAGCTCGGGACAGTCTGGGCAGTCTGGCAGCTCGTGACAGTCTGGGCAGTCTGGCAGCTCGTGACAGTCTGGGCAGTCTGGCAGCTCGGGGCGGTTCAGGGCAGTCTGGCCACTCCGGCGGTTCAGGGCTGTCTGGCCACTCCGGCGGTTCAGGGCTGTCTGGCCACTCCGGCGGTTCAGGGCAGTCTGGCCACTCCGGCGGTTCAGGGCAGTCTGGCCACTCCGGCGGTTCAGGGCAGTCTGGCCACTCCGGCGGTTCAGGGCAGTCTGGCCACTCCGGCGGTTCAGGGCAGTCTGGCCACTCCGGCGGTTCAGGGCAGTCTGGCCACTCCGGCGGTTCAGGGCAGTCTGGCAGCTCGGGACAGTCTGGGCAGTCTGGCAGCTCGGGACAGTCTGGGCAGTCTGGCAGCTCGGGACAGTCTGGGCAGTCTGGCAGCTCGGGACAGTCTGGGCAGTCTGGCAGCTCGGGACAGTCTGGGCAGTCTGGCAGCTCGGGACAGTCTGGGCAGTCTGGCAGCTCGGGACAGTCTGGGCAGTCTGGCAGCTCGGGACAGTCTGGGCAGTCTGGCAGCTCGGGACAGTCTGGGCAGTCTGGCCACTCCGGCGGTTCAGGGCAGTCTGGCCACTCCGGCGGTTCAGGGCAGTCTGGCCACTCCGGCGGTTCAGGGCAGTCTGGCCACTCCGGCGGTTCAGGGCAGTCTGGCCACTCCGGCGGTTCAGGGCAGTCTGGCCACTCCGGCGGTTCAGGGCAGTCTGGCCACTCCGGCGGTTCACCGCAGTCTGGCCACTCCGGCGGTTCAGGGCAGTCTGGCCACTCCGGCGGTTCAGGGCAGTCTGGCAGCTCGGGACAGTCTGGGCAGTCTGGCAGCTCGGGACAGTCTGGGCAGTCTGGCAGCTCGGGACAGTCTGGGCAGTCTGGCAGCTCGGGACAGTCTGGGCAGTCTGGCAGCTCGGGACAGTCTGGGCAGTCTGGCAGCTCGGGACAGTCTGGGCAGTCTGGCAGCTCGGGACAGTCTGGGCAGTCTGGCAGCTCGGGACAGTCTGGGCAGTCTGGCCACTCCGGCGGTTCAGGGCAGTCTGGCCACTCCGGCGGTTCAGGGCAGTCTGGCCACTCCGGCGGTTCAGGGCAGTCTGGCCACTCCGGCGGTTCAGGGCAGTCTGGCCACTCTGGCGACTGTTGACTGGCGGGCAGCTCTGACGACTGTTGACTGGCGGGCAGCTCTGACGACTGTAGACTGGCGGGCAGCTCTGACGACTGTAGACTGGCGGGCAGCTCTGACGACTGTTGACTGGCGGGCAGCTCTGACGACTGTTGACTGGCGGGCAGCTCTGACGACTGTTGACTGGCGGGCAGCTCTGACGACTGTTGACTGGCGGGCAGCTCTGGCGACTGTTGACTGGCGGGCAGCTCTGGCGACTGTTGACTGGCGGGCAGCTCTGGCGACTGTTGACTGGCGGGCAGCTCTGGCGACTGTTGACTGGCGGGCAGCTCTGGTGACTGTTGACTGGCGGGCAGCTCTGGTGACTGTTGACTGGCGAGGCTGGGTTTACGCACTTGAACCCTGGTGCTGGTACTGGGCGTACCAGATTGTGAACACGCACCTCCAGGCTAGTGCGGGGAGCGGGAACAGGACGAGTCGGACTGGGTTGACGCACTTCCGGGTCCGCACGAGAGACAGGAGCTGGAAACCCAGGGCTATGGAGGCGCACAATCGGTCTTGATCTTACCTCCTGCACAACCCGTCTTGGCTGGATGGAACTAGTAGCCCTGTACGAGCGGGGTGCTTGTACAGGGCAGACTGGGCTGTGCAGTGGCCTGATGGTAGCCGTGCGTAGAGCGGGAGTTGGGTAGCCTGGTCCTCGGAGGCGTACCGGCGACCAGATGCGCTGCGCAGGCATCCTCCTACCAGGCTGGATGCCCGCTCTAGCACGGCACCTGCGAGGGGCTGGAATAACGCGCACCGGACTGTGCGTGCGTATGGGTGAGATAGTGCGCTCCTCAGCGAAACATGGCGCTCTCCACCTCATACGCTCCTCCATATAACCACGGGTAGCTGGCTTCCGGCTCTTCCTATGCCTAGCCAAACTACCCGTGTGCCCCCCCCAAAAAAATGATTGGGGGTGCCTCTCGTGCTTCAACGCCAGTCGTGTTCCTCGGAAACGTTCCCGGCCCATACCAGCCTTTCGCCTTTCCTCTCTCTCTCTTACCACCTGTCCCCATGGAAGGCGATCTTTTCCTGCTTGGATTTCCTCCCAAGTGTAGGAGCCTTCTCCCTTCAAGATCTCCTCCCAAGTCCATCTCTCACCATAGTCCAACTCGAAATCCCACTGCTCCTTCCTCTGCTGCTTGGTCCTGGTTTGGTGGGAAATTCTGTCACGGTTATCGTCGGTGAAGGAGGACCAAAATGCAGCAGGACTGTGTTTGTTCATTTTGAACATTTATTAACTTCCCGACATGAATGTACAAAAATAACAAAACAAGTGAACGAACGATATACCGACAGTCTGGCAAGGCACAAGGCTAAACACAGAACAATTTCCCACAACCACACAGACAAACACACCCAACTAATATAGGATTTCTAATCAAAGGCAACACCACACAGCTGCCTTCAATTGGAAGTCCACCCCAATTAACTCTACATAGAAACACACTTACTAGACTACACATAGAAATACATAAACATAGACCATAAACCAAAAAACCCGGAAATACTAAATCAAACACCTATTTACCAAAACACCACCCCGGACCACATAAAACAAATACCCTCTGCCACGTCCTGACCAAACTACAATAACAATTAACCCTTATCCTGGCCAGGACGTGACAGGCATTCTGTGACGGTACCACGTTGAAAGTCACTGAGCTCTTCAGTACAGGCCATTCTACTGCCAATGTTTGTTTATGGAGAATGCATGGCTGTGTGCTCGATTTTATACACCTGTCAGCAACGGGTGTGGCTGAAATATCCAGATCTACTCATTTGAATGGGTGTCCACATACTTTTGCCAATGTAGTGTTTATTGGTCTAATCCTGATTTTGGACAGATTAACTAAGCATTACCACAAGTGCAACGTTTGCACCTTATTTTCAAGAGGTTGTAAAACAACAAAAATGTCAAAATATTAAATAAAGGTTCAGCGAACAATAAAAATGTACAGTGAAGTATTAATAAAGCACTTAGTTTTTTATTTTATCCCCTCTGAAAAAAGAAACCGGTGCGAACTGTCCAGGTGCAAACATTTATTAGTTCGTTATTTTTCTATTCTCTGTCATCTCTCAGCATCTGACGTCATTCTGATAATGTATACTCCAATTAGGTCCTAATTGTCTCAGTTCACAAAACCAATGGGCCATTTTCAGCAGGGCCCCCACCCCTTCAAAACCCCGTGTAGAACTTAATTGGGTTGGGCGGTGGTAAGGAAGAGCTTTTTGGGAAGAGCTGTCCCTCACTACTGTTGGTGACAGAGGGAAAGCGGGACAGACCCGAAGCAAAACAACAATGACTTTATTCAGCTGTTTGGATGATCATTTGAGCTGCAGCTCGTCATTAAATTAACATCGCAGCGGCTTGCACCCCGGACCCGGCTTCCCCCCGACCTGGCTTCCCCCACGCATTGTGATTCACTCAGGGGGAAACTCATTCTTTCAAGGGATACCAGGTCAAAAAGCAGGGGCGTTACATTGTCGTCCTGGCAGCCTCTGTGTTGAATAATGGGAACCGCCGCCTTGCTGCTGTGTTACGGCTCTCAGAGCGGAGTGTTGAAAATCCCTGGCAGCCGTGAAAGACAGACAGATTTGCTTTTTGTTTTTGATGTGGTGCCATTTTCTTGCCATAGAAAGTGGACACGGCTTTCGTCGGTGCCAAGGCTTCTGCTGGTTAGGTCCATGGCAATATGTTTCCCATTGAAATGGTGACGATAACCCAAAACAAGGCCTGTGTACTAGCTTTGGTAAAAACCACCTGTCAACACTAGTGTTGTGATGTTGCTAATGCCAACATGTCACAAGTGTGCCCAAAAGATGCGGTATGTACAATATTGTTACTAAAGTAATCACAGCATTACTACACAGGTTACTGCTCCTTGTGAGGTATTACAATCATCACTCAAACATTATTACCACATCAACAGTTCAGTTAGTCCAGGAATTTTTCTTCTAATTTGTTCAGTATTTTGCCCTGAAGAGTATTGTGGTTTTAGGGCTGTAAAAATGTTTGGAGTGGGTTCACCCACACTTATCATCCATCTACCAAACTTTCTGGAGTTCAAATGAGCTCAGTCATGCTGTTTGAGAGTGGGTTATCTCCCCAGAGTCCTCCCACGATCTGTCTTAATCCAGTGATAGTGTTGCTGTCCCACACACAGCCCCAAGGAATCCTCCAGCAGTGCGTCTCACATCTGATGCTGCTTAGCTTTGATCCCATTTTCAATTAGCTCCTATCTTCAATTTTTTTCTCATTGCACTCCTCAGTCTGAGCTGAGTTGAACTCAGGCCCGGATTAAAGGCGTAGATATTTTAAAGGGATATAACCATCCCAGAGTTGTCAGATGTTTTTAGACCTCAAATGTGGTGTCCCAGGCAATCTGTAGATCCAGCTATATGCCTCAATCCAAAATGAATGGAAAAGATAAGCACCATGTCATTTTCAGGTTTGCTGTGATTGTCTGTTCTGTTCATCTGGGGTTGAGTAGCTGGATCTACACAACCGATGGCGTTATACTTAGACAACCTTAGCGGGCCATATTTGACATCCCTGCAATGATCTAATCTGGAGACTTGTTAGAATATATATATTTTTCGTTGTTGTTGCGTAACTGGTTCTTAGGGTTGACTCTTGACTTCAATGCCACAAGTCATCACAAAAGAGCACTTTTTGTTCACTTGAATACGTTTTACACTGTTCAGACCAATACACTACACAGATCATAAAGATTTCTCATTGTTCTCCAGTGATATATTGTTCTCTTACCATGAACAGTGCACCCATGCAAATTCGCCACTGCCATTTGTCACGCTAGCGACAGCCTTTTTTAAAACACATTTACTGTCTTCGGTTTAGTCTGTATGGTCTTATCTCGTCTCTCCATTCTGCCTTTAATCTCATTGCCTGGAGTATCAGACGCGAGAAGACGGTCGTCTTGCAGGATTGTCTGGAAGATGGTGCAGCGCGATTGACGAAGGGCTGCGGTATTGTCGGATGGAATATGAAGCGCGGGGGCATTGAGTTTGGATTTTAAGGCGTTTTTCTGAGGTCTTCTGCGGTAGCCAAACGAAAGCAAATGAAATGGGCCTATCGATGTAACCCCAGTATATCTGGAGTTGTTGGACTTTCACCAGGGCAGTTTTTGTCCTACATGTCAAACGTTTTCTGTGTCACAGCCTGTTAGTAGTGTTGGTAGACTTTCTCCAGAGTGGTTTTTGGGTAACACTTTACTTGACATTGCAATGTCATAATAGCTGACATAACTTGTCATAGCCTATATTTAGACCTGTTGTGACATATATTAATGTTATTTTATGGCTGGTTATGACACCTAAATAAGAGTGTAAAAACCCACAAAACCTTCCAACGGTAGGTATTTTATGGCTTGTTATGACACCTACATAAGAGTGTGAAAACCCACAAAACCTACCACACAGGGCAAAACATTTCACTACACCATAACCTATGTGTCAACAGTATGTTTATGTTATATCTTTAGATTTTTTTTTTCTTGACCATATTAAATTATCATTGTAATTGTGCACACATTGATGTCAGACATGCACCTACCCCAGTGCTCTGTTGCTGATGACTGGGATGAATTCAGGAGCAGATTTCAGGACAAGACATCCTCTTTTTGACTGATGACTGATATAAGGGCATGTGCATTCAGAAAATATTCAGACCCCTTCCTTTTTTCTACATTTTGTTACTTTTTTCCCCCTCATCAATCTACACACAATACCCCATAATGACAAAGAGAAAACTGGTTTTTATAAATGTTTGCAAATACCAAATTACATTTTTAGGATTTTTTAAAATAAATTTGCAAACATTTCTGAAGACCTGTTTTCGCTTTGTCATTATGAGGTATTGTGTGTAGATTGCTGAGGGAAAAAAATACTATTTAATACATTTTAGAATAAGGCTGCAATGTAACAAAATGTGGAAAAAGTCCAGGGGTCTGAATGCTTTCAGAATGTACTGTATGTGGCCAGGCCTATCTGGCTCATATGATTCTGATGGTCTCAATGCTTCTTGACAGTTTGTCATTTTATTTGGACTAAGAAAATAGTACACAGGATGTTCATAATGCTTCAATGTTTTTGTTCTACTTGTCAAAAATGCTCTAGCTGTAGGTCCACTGGAGACTTGAGTAAGCCTAACGTTACCTTTACGTTCACTATTAATCCTAGGAAAGGCTTGAGTAATTCTATTTGGATACTGTCAAATATCAGTTTGAACACTCACACAATTTTTTTATCCCATTTTTATTCCTGTTTGCAATATTGACAAACTCAACAAAGAAGGTAGTGGTTGTAGATATGGATCAAACACTGAGAATTGCAGTTATAGCAGAACTGTAACACACATTACCACATCACAAATGACCATATTACGCAAATGTTGTTTTATGTAGACTATGCAGCAGATGCTGCTGGATTACGTAGGATATACTATATATTGATTTTTCAGCATGGTAGGGAAATGGGGGGTTAAGGAGTGTTGTAACATATCTGACTGGTTTTATTTTCTGTATTTTCTGTCTTGTCCAGGTTGGCCTTGGAGAAGCTTCATTCTCGTAAGTAAATCCGTGTGCACACCACGTCGTCAGCCCCGAACATCTAGGGAAAACAAACAAACACAGATTCCCATACTCTCAATTCAAGCTCACATTATACCGTTAAGAGAATAAGTCAGCAAAGGTTAAACTATAGCATAATTGAGCATTGGTTTTATTTCCACTACATTAAACACCTATTTGGATGGCAGATGAGTGCCCACGGTAATAAAACAAAGTAAATATCTTCCATGTCCTCAAAATGCTAACATTGAGGGTTCCTTGTGACCAGCTTTATTCTGTCCCATTTTTTTATTTTGAAGCGAAGTGGGAAAGCTGTGCTAATTGTGAAACATTGCCTTAAACGCTGATTTTAATCATAATCAATTAAATGGAGCGTGCATTTTTTATGGAAATGCGCCCCAGTTACAGCGAGAACTGCCAAAGACAATCAAACTATCACTTTGAATTTCAGCTTCTGAGTCTGTGTGCTTCCTTAAAATGAATGGTTGAGCCTCGAATCGAGGCCAGACTGTTTGTTTTGGCTTTTTCGTGAAATTCCTGCATATATTTTAGTCTCACCGTCTGACCCATCATTCAAAAGACACCGTCTGGGTGTAAGTTTGATGATGGAGAACAACTCTTTTCCTCATGTCGAACTTAGATTCCAGGGTGAATTTATTTACAGTATATCAGTATCATCTTGGTGTGATTTAATACTCACAAGTATCAACTTCTGCACATTGGGGTTTAATTTGCTGCACTAGTGGTGGCTGCTCTGTTGCTTGACTAAGAGGCTAAGCTTTTAAAAGCATTTAAGAATTTGAAATGTTGGACTTCCTTGAACCCATCAAAACATTCTAAATCCCTAGAACTTGAAAGTTCAAAGCTACCCACACAAGAAAAGCCTGGTTCATTTGGGATTCAAATCATCAGAGATGTCGGGATTGTGGAGAGTGATATAGCATACTGTATGAAACGACAGAACATCCCTCCTGTAGTTACAAGAGAAGACCCCTGTCCTCTATCAAGCCATTATGGGGTTGCGTCATATCATGTGCATAGTCTATGGGGACCAGTGGAGGCTGCTGAGGGTAGGACGGTTCATAATAATGCCTAGAATGGAATGTCATCAAACACATGGAAACCACGTGTTTGATGTATTTGATACCATTCTGCTCCAGCCATTACCACAAGTCCGTCCGCCCCCAATTAAGGTGCCACCAACCTCCTGTGATGGGGACTGAAGTAAGAAGAGCAGTGCCTGTGTCACCAGCAGCCATCCGAATAGTTCCGCTGCTGTCATTCTTCAACTATATCAATGGGATCCATTAGTGGTGCAAGGCACCCCCACCATCTGGAGGTCAGACGTCCAATGTCACTGGAGCCCGGCTCTGTGCACCCAACACGCGGCTGCACTCTGGTTTTTATCACTAACCCACTTGAAGAAAATCCATACATACACTACTTCCTGATCATCAGTTTTATGAGCAATGCTCATACACCAGTATAGTGACTCATTGACAAGGAAGAGCAAACATAGTAGCGTTTCTGAGCACCCATTTTCCACTTTGTTTGCAGTTAACTGTATTCTATTGGCTCATAATGGTGCATTGGACTAATCCTGAACTCTTCCCATTCTATATTACTTTTGGGGCTATAGACTAAACCATGACTCAAACCCATATTCACTGGCTTTATGCAACAGGAGTATAATGGTATTGGCAATACTCTGTTATATAAACCCTCTTGTTATCCTGTAATCCTTTCACATCTCTCTGAAAGATGACGTAAAGCTCCTCACTTCAGAAGATGTCCTCTTATAATCTAATTTCCTTTATGTGGCATTGGGAAATGGATGCATCTCCAGGGTGGCTGCTTATGGGATTCTATTAACAAAGTATTTCATAGGGCACAGTAGGGGTTTTTATATCCCTTCTTTAATGTGCAGTAAATGTACATGCTGCTTTTAGACCTTCCCCCTCATGCTATATCACTAGTTATGAGGTCTGTGACTGAGGAGTTGGGCTGGACTGCAGAAAATTAGGTTTAGGAACATATTCATAGCATCTTATAGATGCAGTGATGGTGTATTATGAAACTGAGTAACACTTTATTTGGATAGTCCATCTGTAGATTCTCTACAAACTGAGTAATATTCCAATGAACTATCTACTATCTACTAACCCTGGCTCTAACCCTAACCTAAACCCTTATCCTAATCCTAAACTTAATGCTTACCCTAACCCTAACCTTAACCCTGGCTCTAAATTAAACTGTAACCTTAGCAAGCAGTTGCTTATCAACGGATAGTTTGTTGATTATAAATCCAGACTATCCAAATAAAGTGTGACCTGAAATGGTATAGTAAAGAAATAGCACACAACATAGTTGAATAATGCTGTATGCATCTAGAAGGTGCTATGACCTTTCTAAGGCAATATAACAGTTCATAACAATTTCAAGGAAATTCATTTATATTCTATGCACATTGATCCATGTCAAAATGGGAGTTTGTTTAATCACTCAAGTAGTCTCTTGACAGACTGTGAGCAGGTGATTTGGTTCTGGGTGTCGAGGTTACCGACCAAGTTCAGGTTTTTGGCTAGCGATACTACTATTACTACTACTACTATTAGTAGTATTGACTACTACTATGACTACTATTGTAGTCCTCACCAGTATCAGCTCGTCTCCTCGCAGTTCTCTTGTCCAGTATGTCTTGGGCCCATCTCCATCCACCAGCGTCTGCTTGCACACCATCTTGTTCTCCGTCTCCCAGATTGCAAGACTCTGTGAGGCCATAGGAAGATATAGGGGGACTAGTCAGTAGACTACAGTACATTCATTGTTTTATAATATAAAACATAATTGGCAGATGCCTCCGCAACACACCTGATAACTTTTCCTTTTACACACAGCAATATTTTCCACATAGGGTTCCCTCGAGTAAATGCTTAAAATTGGAACAAAAACAGTAGAGCACTATAAGGTGTAGGGCTACAATGTATTGTCATTATTGGTGTTCGTAGGAAGCAGACAGTATGGATCGGCGATACAGAGCTTTTGTTTTATACTTTTTTTTAAAATACTTACACGTTTAATATTTTTAAGACACTTGTACATTTTATACCAGTTGAAACTTTTGTTTTAAGTGTTTATTGCAGGACCATGGTGTTAGTGCTGTTCTTTTTGGCTGGATTTTGCTGTCTCATGGCGCTAACGTTAGCAGGCAAGCCCTGGCTAGCTCTGACTAGCTAGGCTACTTGGCTGGCAGCAACAAAGCTTGTCTCACGTCGCAGTTGGCTCTAGAAGCCGGGACTGCTGTTTCTGACCCGAGTATAAGCATGTTGGACTGCTCTGATTTGGAGTCAGATCCAGAGATGGACAGTGAAGCCATAAAATGTGAGACCTGTGATATGTTCATCATAGTGAAAGAGTAAGGATTTACTGACCTATACACTTGTGAAAAGTGTAAACAACTCGTTGCCTCAACAGACCAGATCATTGAGCTACTAGAGGAGAACAGGGTTCTAAAAGAACGTCTCGCTCTCGCTAAGGAAACTTCAAGACTGCATGCTGTTTTTGATGCAACAATTCTAAATGACAGGTGATAATCCTGGTTGCTGTACGAGATTGGGCTCCTCTGCAGTAGCTACTGAGGATACTACCTTGGACCACTTTCCCATATTAAAACATCCCACTGACGAGAACCAGAGAACTACTGCGTCTTGCTCTACACCATTGGAGTTAAAGTGGAATCCAACATATCCTCCCTCTGTCCTCTCGTCCAGAGCTGCGGCTCTCTAACCGTTTTACAGCTTTCAGCCCCCTGACTTCACCGGAGCCTTCCGACGAAGTCCTCCGCCACTCCCCCTGTCCTTCTCACTCCATCTCAGTACCCAGTGCAAGATCCTCTGAATCTGGTCCTGGGTTACTGAGCCAGCCATCTCATGGAGCAGCCTCCGGACCACGTCCCACATGCTCGCAGCGACCCTCTCCTCATCCTCCAGGGGTGGTTGTTATGGGGGAGCTCCATAGTTAGGGATGTGGTGGACGCGGAAGCAAGGACCCACTGCTTCCCTGAAGCCTGTGTTTGTGACAGACTGTATATGTATGTCTCACCTTTGATATTTGGCTTATCTCCACAGAACAAAAATATAAACGCAACATGCAACAATTTCAAAGATGTTACAGTTCATATATGGAAATCAGTCAATTTAAATTAATTCATTAGGCCCTAATCTATGGCATGACTGGGAGTATAGGAATGCATGTGTTGGTTACAGATACCTTTTTTAATAAATGGTAGGGTCGTGGATCAGGAAACCAGTCAGTATCTGGTGTGACCACCATTTGCCTCATGCAGCGTGACACATCTCCTTCGCATAGAGTTGTTGATTGTGGCCTGTGGAATGTTGTCCCACTCCTCTTCAATGGCTATGGGAAGTTGCTGGATATTGGCGGGAACTGGAATACACTGTCGTACATGTCGATCCAGAGCATCCCAAACATGCTCAATGGGTGACATGTCTGGTGAGTATGCAGGCCATGGAAGAACTTGGCCATCAGTTTAGAGGAATTGTGTACAGATTCTTGCAACATGGGGACGTGCACTATCATGCTGAAACATGAGGTGATAGTGGCAGATGAAAGCCACGAGAATGGGCCTCAGTGTCACATGCGTCGTAGTGAACAGACCAAGGCACAGCGTTTATAGTGCTCATTCTTCCTTTTAATGAAAACACTTCAATAACAAAATTACAAACGACCAACAGTTCCGTCAGCTAACAACAACTAAACGGAAAACAACCACCCACAAAACCCAAAGGAAAACAGGCTGCCTAAGTATGGCTTCCAATCAGAGACAACGAAAGACACCTGCCTCTGATTGGAAACCATACTCGGCCACACATGGAAAATGAAACATAGAAACAGAAAACTAGAACACATTCCCCTAGAAACAAACCAACCCCAAAACACACAAAACAACCCCCCTGCCACGCCCTGACCATACTACTATGGCAAAATGACCCTTTTCACTGGTCAGGATGTGACACTCAGAATTTGGTCACCGTATTTCTGTGCATTCAAATTGCCATCAATAAAATGCAATTGTGTTTGTTGTCCATAGCTTATGCCTGCCCATACCATAACCCCACCGCCACCATGGTGTTCGCAATGTTGACATCATCAAACCGCTCGCCCACACAACGCCATACATGCTGTCTGTCTGCCATCTGCCCGGTACAGTTGAAACCAGGATTTGTCCGTGAAGAGTACACTTCTCCAGCGTGCCAGTGGCAATCGAAGGTGAGCATTTGCCCACTGGAGTCGGTTAGGACGCCGAACTGCAGTCAGGTCAATATCCTGGTGAGGACGACGAGCACACAGATGAGCTTCCCTGAGACGGTTTCTGACAGTTTGTGCAGAAATTCTTTGGTTGTGCAAACCCACAGATTCATCAGCTGTCTGGGTGGCTGGTCTCAGGCTGGTCTCAGATCCCACAGGTGAAGAAGCCGGATGTGGAGAACCTGGGCTGGTGTGGTTACACGTGGTGTGCAGTTGTGAGGCCAGTTGGACATACTGTTAAATTGGCTTATGGCTTATGGTAGAGAAATCAACAATAAATTCCCTGGCAACAGCTCTGGTGGACATTCCTACACTCGGCAGGCCAATTGTACGCTCCCTTAAAACTTGAGACATCTGTGGCATTGTCTCATGAAACATGGGACCAACACTTAACATGTTGCGTTTTATATTTCTGTTCAGTGTATATACATACACACACTGAGTGTAAAAAACATTAGGAACACCTTCCTAATATTAAGTTGCACCCCCTTTTGGCATCAGAACAGCCTCAATTCGTCGGGGCATGGACTCTACAAGCTATCGAAAGTGTTCCACAGGGATGCTGGCCCATGTTGACTCCAATGCTTCCCACAGTTGTGTCAAGTTGGCGGGATGTCCTTTGGGTGGTGGACCATTCTTTATACACACGAGAAACTGTTGAGTGTGAAAACCCAGCAGCGTTGCAGTTCTTGTCACACTCAAACCGGTGCGCCTGGCACCTACTACCATACCCCAATCTATGTCTCAAGGCTTCTTCTTTAACCGGTCTCGTCCCCTTCATCTACACTGATTGAAGTGGATTTAACAAGGGACATCTAAAGGGGATCATAGCTTTCACCTGGTCAGTCTATGCCATGGAAAGAGCAGGTGTTCTTAATGTTTTGTACACTCAGTGGATTCGGAAAGCATTCAGACCCCTTCACTTTTTCCATTTTGTTACGTTACAGCCTTTTTCTAAAATGGATGAAATGTTTTTTTTCCTCATCAATCTGATGTTCGATCGGGTTCCTAATGACAAAGCGGAAACTGTTTTTTAGAAAGTTTTGCTAGAAAGTTATTTAAAAACAATAACGTAAATATTACATTTACATAAGTATTCAGACCCTTTACTCACTACTTTGTTGAAGCACCCTTGGTAGCGATTTACAGCCTCGAGTATTCTTGGGTATGACGCTAAAGGCTTGGCACACCTGTATTTGGGGATTTTCTACCATTCTTCTCTGTCAGGTTGTATGGGGAGTGTTGCTGCACAGCTATTTTCAGGTCTCTCCAGAGATGTTCAATCGGGTTCAAGTCCGGGCTCTTGCTGTGCCACTCAAGGACATTGAGACTTGTCCAGAAGCCACTCCTGCTTTGTCTTGGCTGTGTGCTAAGGGTCGTTGTCCTGTTGGAAGGTGAACCTTCACCCCAGTCTGAGGTCCTGAGCGCTCTGGAGCAGGTTTTCATCAAGGATCTCTCTGTATTTTGCTCCGTTCATCTTTCCCTAGATCCTGACTAGTCTCCCAGTCCCTGACCCTGAAAAACATCCCCACAGCATGATACTGCCACCACCATGCTTCACAGTAGGGATGGTGCCAGGTTTCCTCCAGATGTGATTATTGGATGTGATGTGATGCTCAGGCCAAAGAGTTCAATCTTGGTTTTATCAGACCAGAGAATCTTGTTTCTCATGGTCTGAGAGTCTTTAGGTGCCTTCAGGCAAACTTCAAGTGTGCTGTCATGTGCCTCTTACTGATGAGTGGCTATATCCTGCCTGGCTGGACAGGGCCAACCAGGCAGGATATAACCCCACTTACTTTGCCAAAGCAAAGCCTCCACACCACCAAAAGGAGATCAACAGACCACTAACTTACTACACTGAGACAAGGCTGAGTATAGCCAATGAATATCTCCCCACCGCACAAGCCCGAAGGGGCACAAAACCGGACAGGAAGATCACGTCAGTGACTCAGCCTACTTGTATAGCAAAACAATCTTGGCATAACGTGATACACCCCTCCTAGGGACGGCATGGGTGAGCGTGAGCACGCCAATGACTCAGCTCCTGTAATAGGGTCAGAGGCAGAGAATCCCAGTGGAGAGGGGAGCCGGCCAGGCAGAGACGACGTCTATGCTGCAATAGTGTATGTACGGGGGGGCTAGGGTCAGTCTGTCCTATCTAGTTAAATTCTCCTGTCAGGTGTCCTGTGTGATCTTAGTTATTCTCTCCCTCTTCTCTCTCTCCTCTCCCAGAGGACCTGAGCCCTATAACCATGCTTCAGGAATAGCTGGCCTGACAACTCCAGTCCACCTGGTCGTGCTTCTGTTCTGCCTGTAGCTATGGAACCCTGACCTGTTCACCGGACGAGCTACCTTGTCCCAGACCTGCTGTTTAGACTCCCTCCTCCTCCCTCTCCCTCTCTCTTTCTCGTACCTGCTGTCTCGACCTCTGTATGCTCGATTATGAAATTCTGATCATCTATGAACATTTGAATATCTTGAAGAACGATCTGGCCTTAATGGCCATGTACTCTTATAATCTCCACCTGGCACAGCTAGAAGAGGACTGGCAACCCCCCCAGAGCCTGATTCCTCTCTAGGTTTCTTCCTAGGTTCCTGCCTTTTTAGGGAGTTTTTCCTAGCCACTGTGCTTCTACATCTGCATTACTTGCTCTTTGGCGTTTTAGGCTGGGTTTCTGTATAAGCATTTTGTGACAACTGCTAATGTAAAAAGGCCTTTGTAAATACATTTGATAGATTGATTATGTTTGAATGTTGTAAATTTTATACATTTTGTTTATGCAGGGCTCCCTTTCAAAAGAGGGCCTTGGTCTCAATGGGATCCATTAGTCATTATGTACATTGGACACAAGCAACTTCAATCGGTTTGATGCAACACCCCTATCCTCTCCTTGAACCCCCCCTAATCTTGCCCTGGGGTGCAAAAGGAACAACCCATTAAATTATATTTATTTAAGTCCCTTTTAAATGAAATACAAACTTCAGGACATGTCTCCAATCCTTATTTAAGTCTCATCTATGAAGGCCTTTTTTATAGGCAGAAAAAACACATTCTATAAGCCTCTTAGCACCAAAAAGGTCAAGGTTTTTCTCAGTTAGTTTGATTTAATAATGGTTTTAATACACATTTTCCCTTGGGTAATTGATTCAAATATTAAAGGATTATCAATTCATAAAAGCCAGGAACCAAAGCCTAAGGTCTTGGCTGACTATTGATGCAAATGAGCCAGATCTGTGGTTCTTGGCTAAGAGTTTCTTGTGAAGTTTGTTTTGATAATGTTACCTTTGACCACCACCTCTATTTTCGCAGCAATCTCAGAGCCGACTGAGAGATCTGAATAATATAGCACTGTCCATCTCTACCACCCCAGACTCAAGATTCAAACCTGCGTCCCCAACAACGTAACTCACTTAAGCATAACATGCAAACTTCTGTAGCCAGATGCTAGCCTGTCACTCCGGGAACTGACCAGAAGATGAAGTCACTACGCAATGCTAATTTAATAATCCACATTCCACAATACGGTCATAGAATATTTTCCAAATGATCAAAAAGGAGCTTAATACTACAGTAACTCCAAAATGTGTACAATATTTGGCCACAACACATTTTGTCACAACTGAGTAAAACATTTTCCCAAATGATCAAACTACAACTACTGCAACTCTTTTTCAATCAATTATGACGATTTACGAAGTAATCTATTCCTTCTAATTGCTGGTGAATATACCTATTTTTCAATGTAATTAAAAGGACATCTTTTGAACAAAGCTCGATAGTGTGTACATAGCCGTTCTCCATGCTGTTTGATGTTGTCCACAGTAGACTATGCTGCAGTTCCTAGTCTGTGAGACCCAAATGTTAATCACCATATCAAAGGTTGGGGGAAGCGATCAGTGCCTGCCGGGCCCGTAGACAGACAAGCTACAGCTTGAACAGTGGAGCTCCGCTGTGCACTGCGCTTTTTTTCAAGCTCTCTCCTCCTTTCTAATAAACGCAGAGTCGAATTTGCTACGGCCCCATTTTCCACTATCATCCGTCTCTGGCACCGACTCGGATGGATTTGCTCTCTCTCTTTCCCTCTCCCTCTCTCCCTCCCTCTCTCTTTCTTCTGGTCTCTTTCTCCCCATCCCTCCTCCGGGCATTTGGTTTACCCCGTCATGCCTCTTCTGTATCATTTAAGAAGCTAGTTGACTGGAACATCTGCTGGCTTTGGCTTTGGATAAGAGCCGTTCTGTTACCATGGCCTCTCGGCAGACAAAGAGGGAGTCTAATTTTTAAGTGGGGAAAATCCTATTTCCTGCTCTGAATAATCATCTATGTTTTGGGGTGAATTGGGATTTCTTGTGCTTTACTTAGCGGCATCCTAAATGAAAGCCCTTACTTCCCGTGAACTCCACCCCACCCAAGATATTCTTGTAGACTATTACAGTTTTTCATTTGCTTGCAAGGTATAGATGCAGGGTGCATCTTCATAAAACGTTACATTTAGTGATTTTATGACAATGCACAGTCCTGAAAGCTATCTATTATTCATTGGTACGTCACTGGTTTTTAGTTTATCACATTGATCCAGTGAGTTGTCAACATGACACAGTGTTAGAGCAAAATTCAGCCAAAAGCATTCTTTCATGAGACTTTCCACGGCTAGCTGTGGAGCTGTGGTCTCCCTGTGCCTCGCTGCAGGCGTGTTCCAAGCACTTGGCTGACTGTGGATGACACATTGTCTGTCAAAGGACAGCAGGGAGCGTGGCTGTCAACGCAACAGCCTAATAAGCTCCAATAGCCAAGACCCAGGAAGCCATCTCACTTAACTCTAAACTGAAGGCATGTTGCCTCACTGAACTAACTCACTTCGGATCTCCTTATACAGTGCCTTCAGAAAGTATTCACACCCCTTGACTTTTTCCATATTTTATTGTTTTACAGACTGAATTTAAAATAGATTGAATATATATATTTTGTCACTGGCCTACACACAATACCCCAAAATGTCAAAGTAGAAATATATATAGACAGTGGGCTCCAAAATTACTGTCACAATACTTTAAAAAATATAAACAATATACTCAAAACTCAAAATACCAACATGTGAGAAATACTGTACTTTATTAATGTTTCAATGGAACCAACCAAAATCATACAATTATTTAATACAAAATATATTTCACCAAAATCAAGGTTTCATAATTATTGGCACTCCTCATCAACCACCTCTGGCAAGGATAACAGCATGGAGTCTTTTCCTGTAATATTTGACAAGGTTAAGGAACATATTTGGAGGGATATTGGACCATTCCCCTATGCAGATCCTTTCAAGATCCTTCACATTCTTGGGTTTGCTCTTATCAACTGCGATGATGATCAACTGAGATGGCCATGGCAGAACATTGATTTTGTTCACAGAATAATTTCTGTGTGGATCTTGAGGTATGTTTTTGGTCATTCTCTTGTTGGAAAGTCCACCCACGGCCATGTCCCAGCCTTCTGGCAGAAGCAACCAGATTGTCAGCCAAAATTGTCTGATAGTTGGTGGAATTCATTATGCCGTGAATCTTAACCAGTGCCCCTGGACCTCTGGAATTAAAACAGCCCCAAAACATCACTGACCCACCACCATATTTCACTGTGGGTATGAGGTGCCTCTCCTTGTATGCATCTCTGTTTCGACGCCAAACATGCCGATGCTGTATCTGACCAAAACGTTACATTTTGGCCTCATCTGACCAGAACAACTTCTTCCAGTCATAATTTAAATGATGTTTGGCAAACTCCAAGCGCTTGCGTCTGTGTCTTGGGGTCCGAAAGGGCTTTCTTCTGGCAACCATTCCAAAGAGCCTGTGGTTGTGGAGGTGGCATCTGATGGTGCTTTTTGAAACCTGGTGACCCCAAGACAACACCAAGGCCTGCAATTCTTTCACAGTGATTCTTGAGGATTTTGTCGCTTCTCTCACAATCTTCTTCCCTATCCTGAAGGGCAAAATGCATTTGTGTCCTCTACCCATGTGGTTTTCAACTGTTCCATATGTTTTGAATGTTTTAATAATTTCCCTGACAGTGCTCAGTGGTATATTCAGTCGTTTGTGGATCTTCTTGTAGCCGTTACCAGATTTATGAAGTTCTACGACCATCTGTCTCTTTTGAACTGCCAGTTATTTTTGTTTTCTTCATGGTGTTGGATGACAAAGGGATAGTGCATGCGTGTTACCTCATTTTTATACCCTAGTGAAACAGGAAGTGATGTAATGGCTCAATATAGTTCCTTAAGACTTACATAAACTTAAATAAATGGAATTTAATTATTGGTTTAAATTTGGTAGATGTTATTTACAATAAACTTTAAGGCCTTGATTTAGAGGACATTGATTTATAATTAAATCAGTAAATTATTTTGGTGGGTTCCATTGAAACATTAATAAAGAACAGTATTTCTCACATGTTGGTATTTTGAGTTTCTCTATAGTTATATTGTTTATTTTTTAAAGTATTCTTTGTCCATTGCCAGTCAGGGGTGCC
Organism: Salmo salar; assembly: GCF_965601325.2. Taxonomy (NCBI): domain Eukaryota; kingdom Metazoa; phylum Chordata; class Actinopteri; order Salmoniformes; family Salmonidae; genus Salmo; species Salmo salar. Next base: position 72,438,502 of record NC_138300.1, read on the forward strand.
AGTAATTTTGGAGGCTACTGTATATATACAGTACCGGTCAAAAGTTTTGGAACACCTACTCATTCAAGAGTTTTTCTTTATTTTTACTATTTTTTACATAGTAGAAAATAGTTTCTCAAACTAGACACTCTAATATACTTGTCCCCTTGCTCAGTTGTGCATCGTGGCTTCTCACTCCTCTTTCTATTCTGGTTAGAGACCGTTTGTGCTGTTCTGTGAAGGGAGTAGTACACAGCGCTGTATGAGATCTTCAGTTTATTGGCAATTTCTCGCATGAAATAGCCTTAATTTCTCAGAACAAGAATAGACTGACGAGTTTCAGAAGAAAGTGCTTTTTTTATGGCCATTTTGAGCATGTAATCATACCCACAAATGCTGATGCTCCAGATACTCAACTAGTCTAAAGGAGGACAGTTTTATTGCTTCTTTAATTAGGACAACAGTTTTCAGCTGTGCTAAAATAATTGCAAAAGGGTTTTCTAATGATCAATTAGCCTTTTAAAATGATAAACGTGGATTAGCTAACACAACGTGCCATTGGAACACAGGAGTGATGGTTGCTGATAATGGGCCTCTGTACGCCTATGTAGATATTCCATAAAAAATCTGCCGTTTCCAGCTACAATAGTCAATTACAACATTAACAATATCTACACTGTATTTCTGATCAATTTGATGTTATTTCAATGGACAAAAAAAAAGATTTTCTTTCAAAAACGAGGACATTTCTAAGTGACCCCAAACTTTTGAACAGTAGTGTGTATATATAATATATATTTTTTTTTTTGTACAAATTAAATCAAAATGAAAAGCTGAAATGTCTTGTGTTAATAAGTATTCAACCCCTTTGTTATGGCATGCCTAAATCAGTTCAGGAGTAAAAACTTGCATAACATCTTACATAAAAAGTTACATGGACTCACTCGGTGTACAATAATAGTGTTTAACATGATTTTTTTAATGACAACCAAATCTCTGTACCCATACAGTGAATTTCAATCACAGATTCAACCACAAAGACTAGAGGTTTTCCAATGCCTTGCAAAGAAGGTCACCTATTTGTAGATGGGTAAAAAATATGAAAAGCAAACATTGAATATCAATGTGAGCATGGTGAAGTTATTAATTACACTTTGGATGGTGTATCATATGTTATACGTGTGCACCAAGTACTTGATGTTTCTGTAGTGAATTTAACAATTTTTTAGGTCCTACTTGCATATTTAAGATCTGAAAGATACAGGCATAATTTCTAACTCAGTTGCCGGAGAGGAAGGAAACCGCTTCACCCTGAGGCCAATGGAGACTTTAAAACAGTTACAGAGTTTAATGGCTGTGATGAGAGAGAACTGAGGATGGATCAACAACATTGTAGTTACCCCACAATACTAACCTAATTGACAGAGTGAAAAAAAGGAAGCTTGTACAGAAAAACAATATTCCAAAACATGCATCATGTTTGCAACAAGGCACTAAAGTAATACTGCAAAAAAAAAGGTGGCAAAGCAATAAACTTTTTGGCCTGAATACAAAGTGTTATGTTTGGGGCAAAGCCAGTAAAACATATTACTGAGTATCACTCGCCATATTTTCAAGAATAGTGGGTGCTGCATTATGTTATGGGTATACTTGTAATCGTTAAGGACTGGGGAGTTTTTCAGGATAAAAAAGAAACGGAATGGAGCTAAGCACACCCAAATCCTAGAGGAAAACCTGATTCAGTCTGCTTTCCACCAGACGCTGGGAGATTGATTCACCTTTCAGCAGGACAATAACTTAAAACACAAGGCCAAATCTACACTGGAGTTGCTTACCAAGAAGACAGTGATTGTTCCTGAGTGGCTGAGATACAGTTTAGACTTAAATACACCTGAAAAGCTATGGTAAGACCTGAAAATGGTTGTCTAGCAATGATCAACCAATTTGATAGAGCTTGAAAAATGTGTTTAATAATAATGGGCAAATGTTGCTCAATCCAGGTGTGGAAAGCTCTTAGATACTTACTCAGAAAGACTCACAGCTGTAATCGCTGCCAAAGGTGCTTCTACAAAGTATTGACTTAGGGGTCTGAATACATATGTAAATGAGATATTTCTGCATTTCATTTTAAACAAATTTGTTTTCACTTTGTCATTATGGAGTATTGTGTGTAGATGGGTGAAAAAAAAATTGTAATCCATTTTGAATTCATGCTGTAGCACAACAAAATGTAGAACTAGTCAAGAGTTATGAATACTTTCTGAAGGGACTGTATGTCAATAAGAATGACCTTTTTGTCGTCTTGATGGACTGTGTTCTCAAACGACGGGAAGGAACTACGACTGCAGTCTTTGCACGGCATCTTAATCGATCTCCCTGAACCCCCTGCACGTAGTGTACCCTGTGGCAGGTGAGTAATTCTAAAAGTCTGTCTCTATAGCAACCAGCCAGGCCAAAAGACTTGATTTGTCAAAGTCGTCTGTTTGTCGTGAAGTGCAGCGTTCTCCTCTTGGTGTCGGTCTTCAGGAGAGACCATAATGGTTGCACCAAGGTTCGGTATAAAAAATAAGCGTGGTCGCTGACAAGCAGAGTGAGTTATACGTGGTATGTACATATACACAGCTGTAGCTTCTTCCTTTTCACGTTTCTACAGCATCAATGGCCACTTTGACGTTGAAGAGCTTTGCGTTGGTGAAATTGCTCGTCAGTCAGCCAGGTTTCTCTCAGTCTCATTATCACTTTTTTGGGGGGGGTCACTGTGACTCCTGACTAAAACTTTGATCCAGCCCCTTCCCTGTGGGGTGACTCTCTCAGCGCTGAATGTTCCTTATCACTTTCTCCCTGCCGGCAGAAATGAGATGCCCCTGTAAGTGAGAAGGGCTCTCCTGATCCCCTCCAATCCCCCGATTAGAGAGCGCTTTTAACCTTGTGCCAGTGTGAAACAGCCCTCGCCTGTTTGCCTTAGTGTAATCCCTTTAAACCCCCCAACCTGGGCCAGGCCCATGGCTCGGGACCCTGCCACAAGCCCAGCCAGTACGGTGTCTAATTGGGGACTGTGCCTACTATGAAGCTAAGTGGAAGCTGACCAAGGAAATATACCTGGGAAATACTTGTATCGAGGACGGGAGCAGAGCCTTTTTTAAAAGTGATCCTCAAACCTCACGAATAGCCAGAAAATACTTTAAATCAAAAGGAGTGGAGGGATCGATCATATGCTACCTGACAGACACGAGCCATTCCCATAGACTCTACACATAAATACCCAGACATAACCGATGGGGATCTGGAGGTACAAGATGGCCTAGAGATGGCAGCCAAAGAGATGTATGGGTCTGTCCACCATGCCTGAGGGCACAGACTGTAGGGGCCTTTCTGTCTCTTACGATCCAACACTGAACTGTAAAATATCCTGCACAGGCTACAGAACTCGGCAGGTAGCCTAGTGGTTAGAGCGTTGGACTAGTAACCAAAAGGTTGCAAGATCAAATCTTAGAGCTGACAAGGTAACAATCTGTCATTCTGCCCCTGAGCAAGGCAGTTAACCAACTGTTCGTAGGCCGTCATTGAAAATAAGAATTTATTCTTAACTGAATTGCCTAGTTAAAAAAAGGTCAAATAAAATAAATAAAAACCCAGTGCCATAATCTGATGCTTAAACCAATGAGTTACAGATTCCTGGTTCAGTCAGTCTAGAAATTGAATAAGATGCATTCGTATCATGACGATACAATGTTGACTATTTGGGTTGGCATTTCTATTTTGTCTTTTTCACAAAAGTAAGATTTATTTTCCCCAGTAAGATTATTTTTCCCCTTACAGTTATGAGCAGCGATTTTATTGACATAAAAGCTCTCTGCGCACTGATGCATGTTTTCCTCTTTCCACTTGCAATTATCTTGCCACCAGAATACCATTTGTCTAGACATTTTGGGGGGATTTTCTGGGGGATTCGACTGTTATTCTTTTCTTTTTTTACTTTAAGAGGAATATGTTAGTGTCCTAGAGATGTATGCTTTGGCGACTGTTACCAGCTCTTTGTAAAATCATCCATGGCCTGTTCTGAAACTGGTGACGTAAGCGGTCTTAGTTCGAACATACCAAAATCTATGATTCAAGATCAATGTTGCTATAACATGTGATTGCTGGAAAGTACTTCTACCTAACTTAATCACATGTAAAATTACTAATTCAAGAATTGAAGATCCATGTTCTTAACATGCCCCTAAATGCAAGAGCTTAACTGATGTGTCTTGGTTCAAACAATAGCAGATGGCTTATTATTGCTCTGGGTTTTTCGGCATTTATATTTTTTAAATGTTCATATTAAAATAAACATTTATTTCAATCAGAATTTATCATGGCAGTGTTATTCAATAGGACAATTAATGTGATTAAAATTAAGTAGAAAAGTCTGTTTTGTGTACTTGAGGGTGAGCTTATTAGGATGCGTTTACACATGCAGTCCAATTCAGATCTGGGTCGTTCCACGAATAGAGTATATTTTGGGTAGTGTAACTTGGTCAAAAACAACTTCATTTCACCTAATTTTAACATTCTGTCATAAAGAGCACATGTTCAACATCATAAAAAGCATGTTTTCCCATTTCAAAGGGTAAACGAAATGTCTATAGTAAGTGTCAAAATGCCATTAAAGTTACAGGATTGAGGGAGGGGCATGCTTCACAAATGTATTTTCATTGTTAGGCTAGAAATGTTTATCTATCTATAGGTAACAGGTTTGACGTGTTATGTAACATGGTTGACGTGTTGTGCTCAGTTTCCCAGCACAAAACACCAGCAAATGGCCAAAAAGAGTAGGACCAGCTCACCTGCTTTTACACTATGATTTGAGTATTATATGTTCAATGTTTCTTTTGCAAAAATAATTTCAAAAGGAATAGTTTAACCATATTAAAACGAGAGTTCAGTTCACATACCAGGCTTTACCGTAAAATGAGGGATCACATGAATGAATAACATGAAATACATTATAATCTTCAGAAATTGCGTAACTAGGCCTTTATAATGATGGTGAAAACTTGAGGAAATGTTGGGGTTAAGGGTTAAAATCTTCCTAGAAGTCATAATGAGGAACATGTAAAAATGCAGATTTTTGGCACTTTAGCAATTTAAGTGTTTATTCATATAAAAAATTGGATTTATTGAATTGTCTATGTGGTCTATATTAAAGGGCACTTTATTTAATATAACAGGCTTTTTTTAAATACAATATTGGTGCACAATTTCTACTTAAAATATCAAGGGGACGCAAAATTATAAATTGCAGATTATTTCCATATCTGATACCAATCTGATATTTTCCCTAATGTGTAAACAGCAAAAAAAACACATGGAATCTGATCTTTTTTTATATATACCACATTCACACAGTGCATTCAGAAAGTATTCAGACCCCTTTTTTTTCACATTTTGTTACGTTACAGCCTTATTCTAAAATGGATTCAATAGTTTTTTTCCCCCATCATCAATCTACACACAATACCCCATAATGACAAAGCAAAAACAGGTTTTCGATTTATTTGCAAATGTATAAAAAAAAAAAAACTGATATCTCATTTACATACAGTAAGTATTCAGACCTTTTACTCAGTACTGTGTTGAAGCACCTTTGGCAGCGATTACAGCCTCGAGTCTTCTTGGGTATGACGCTACAAGCTTGGCACACCTGTATTTGGGGAGTTTCTCCCATTCTTCTCTGCAGATCTTCTCAAGCTCTGTCAGGTTGGATGGGGAGCGTCGCTGCACATCTATTTTCAGGTCTTTCCAGAGTTGTTAGATGGGGTTCAAGTCCGGGCTTTGGCTGTGCCACTCAAGGACATTCATAGACTTGTCTTGGCTGTGTGCTTAGGATGATTGTCCTGTTGGAAGGTGAACCTTTGCCCCAGTCTGAGGTCCTGAGCGCTCTGGAGCAGGTTTTCATCAAGGATCTTTCTATACTTTGCTCTGTTCATCTTTCCCTCAATCCTGACTGGTCTCCCTGTCCCTGCCATTGAAAACCATCCCCACAGCATGATGTTGCCACAACCATGCTTCACCGTAGGGAAGGTGCCAGGTTTCCTTCAGACGTGATGCTTGGCATTCAGGCCAAAGAGTTCAATCTTGGATTCATCAGATCAGATCTTGTTTCTCATGGTCAAAGTCCTTTAAGTGCCCTTTGGCAAACTCTAAGCGGGCTGTCATGTGCCTTTTACTGAGGAGTGGCTTCCATCTGGCCACTCTACCATAAAGGCCGATTGGTGGAGTGCTGCAGATGGTTGTCCTTCTGGAAGGTTCTCCCATCTCCACAGAAGAACACTGGAGCTCTGTCAGAGTGACCATAAGGTTCTTGGTCACCTCCATGACCAAGGCCAATCTCCCCCGATTGCTCAGTTTGGCCGGTCAGCCAGCTCTAGGAAGAGTCTTGGTGGTTCCAAACTTCTTCCATTTAAGAATGATAGAGGCCACTCTGTTCTTGGGGACCTTCCCCAGATCTGTGCCTCGACACAATCCTCTCAGAGCTATTCCTTTTACCTCATGGCTTGGTTTTTGCTCTGACATGCACTGTCAACTGTAGGACCTTATATAGACAGGTGTGTGCCTTTCCAAATCATGATCAATTAATGGAATTTACCACAGGTGAACTCCAATCAAGTTGTAGAAACATCTCAAGGATGATCAATGGAAACAGGATGCACCTGACGTCAATTTCGAGTCTCATAGCAAAGGTTCTGAATACTTATGTAAATAAGTTATTTCGTAAATAAGTTATTTATGGGTTTTTTGCAAACATTTATAAAAACCTGTTTTCACTTTCTCATTATGGGGTATTTTGTGTAGATTGATGAGGGAAAACATTTATTTAATGAATTTTAGAATAAGGCTGTAATGTAACAAATCGTGGAAAAGGGGAAGGGGTCTGAATACTTTCCGAAAGCACCGTATGTGGATCTCAATCCTGATACAATTTTGATGTTTGCTCTGATGTGGCTTTTATGTACGTGACCTGGCATTACCATGACAACCACCCCAAAATGTTAAGTAACAATGCCAGGAAATGAGCATTGCATCTGTGTGCAACTTCAGAGGCTACAGTGTGCAAATCTGATATGGGTAAAACTGAGTGTGGACAGTGGATAAAAAAATTCAGAATTGGGTTCTTAGGGTGGGTGGTGGCTTTTTACCATTTATTTGGATTCCTCATGTCTTACTCATTATTAGAAAAAACTTTTGTGGACCTCCCGAGTGGCACAGTGGTCTAAGGCACTGCATCGCAGTGCTTGAGACGTCACTACAGTCCGGGTTGGATCCCAGGCTGCCGGCTGTGATCGTAAGACCCATGATGCGGTGCACAATTGGCCCAGCGTCGTCGGGGTTAGGGGAGGGTTTGGCAGCCCGGGGTTTCCTTGTCCCATCGTGCTCTAGTGCTCCTTGTGGCAGGCCGGGTGCCTGCAAGTTGACTTCGGTCGCCAGCTGTACAGTGTTTCCTCTGACACGTTGGTGCGAGTAGTGTGTCAAGAAGCAGTGCTTGGCAGGGTCGTGTTTCGGAGGACACATGGCTCTCGCCTTCACCTCTCCCAAGTCTGTACGGCTGTTGCTGCGATGGGACAAAACTGTAACCACCAGTTAGATATCATGAAATTGGGGAGAAAAAGGGGTGAAGAAATATTAGATGAAACCTATCAATTTAAATGTCCAATTTAGGTGCAATCAATTAGCTTAATTTCTCAGAGATCAAATTATATAAATAAAAAAAGGCTGCAGGAATGCTAAACTTATTTGTTTATAACTGCAAAAATGATTTCAGAACTATCTGAGATGGTGAATGTCATGGCTTGCTGAAATGACATGCAACGACCCTGGTGGAAAAGCAGCCTATAGCTGGGGACTGGTGTAGTACCTTGTATTTGATGAAGATGGCAGAGTCACAGTTTATCTGCGCTGACGTGGCATCGTGACCTGCTCATTCCAAACAACGGCTTGAGAGTTCCCCGAAGGGCCAAAGCTTGGAGAGAGGCCCCATCTATCTCATCTATGTCAGCCCTCTAATCCACTTTCTCAGACGTCAGCATGATACTAATAAGTCAGCCATGTTAATGTATACATTTTTCATGGAAACGCTACTCAAAAGGAAAATAATAAAAGCCTTGTCACACACACACACACACACACACACACACACACACACACACACACACACACACACACACACACACACACACACACACACACACACACTTTCAACCAGTCTTATTTATTATCCCCCTTCTCCTCACCCACACACACTTTTCCCAGTCTCTGTAGCTCTGCCACCCTACCCAATGCTCAACCCCCATATTTTGCCAACCCAAATCCTTCCCATCACTGAAAGCCAAATTTCCCCATTTCCAAATGTACAGTAACTCCCTCTCCCCCCTACCTACCCACCACACTAATTTGGTAATCCCCAACACAATCACCACTCCTCTCCCAAGTCTGTTGATTGTGCTTTGCGCTTCTGGCACCAAACTTGGAGTTGGGTGACCTGTGTTTGTTTTTGAGATTGAGCGGTGAGCCAATGAGTGCATTCTGATTAAACCCTATGGGTGGTGGTAACCCATACACATACACTGAGTATACCAAACGTTAGCAACACCTTCCTAATATTGAGTTGCACCCTTTTTTCCTTCAGAACAGCCTCAATTCGTTGCGGCATGGATGCTGGCCCATGTTGACTCCAATGCTTCCCAAAGTTGTGTCAAATTGTCTGGATGACCTTTGGGTGATGGACCATTCTTTATACTGTGAGAGCAAAATTGAAAGATTGTTATATTACTGTACCAGGGGGAGATGGCTCTAGTATGGAGTTGGGGGGGGCAGACCCTGGTCTCTACACAATGAGGACAGTATTTACTGCAGATACCGTTTGCTGTGAATTATTAGTAACCTTGTGACCCATTCCATACATCTGTTGTTTGTCATGAACATCCAGGAGGATGGACTTTTCTATAAAATGCTGTGGCTCAAATCCACTCCTTGAGATCTCAGTGATCACCTCCAGGGGTGGTTACTGACCAGCTCCATTACTGCAGTAATTAAATAATAAAGTTGACTTGTTTTGAAGAAATTTAAAGGTCTCTCCTTTTGATTACAATATTTCCACAACAATACACACGGGAAACTGTGTGAAAAACATAGCAGCGTTGCAGTTCTTGACACAAACCGGTGTGCCTGGCACCTACTAACTACCATACCCTATTCAAAGGCACTTAAATATTTTGTCTTGCCCATTCACCCTCTGAATGGCACAAATACACAATCCATGTCTCAATTGTCTCAAGGCTTAAAAATCCTTCTTTAACCTGTCTCCTCCCCTTCATCTACAGTCGTGGCCAAAAGTTTTGAGAATGACACAAATATTAATTTTCACAAAGTCTGCTGCCTCAGTTTGTATGATGGCAATTTGCATATACTTCAGAATGTTAATTTCAAAGTCCCTCTTTGCCATGCAAATGAACTGAATCCCCCAAAAACATTTCCACTGCATTTCAGCCCTGCCACAAAAGGACCAGCTGACATCATGTCAGTGATTCTCTCGTTAACACTGGTGTGAGTGTTGACGAGGACAAGGCTGGAGATCACTCTGTCATGCTGATTGAGTTCGTATAACAGACTGGAAGCTTCAAAAGGAGGGTGGTCCTTGGAATCATTGTTCTTCCTCTGTCAACCATGGTTACCTGCAAGGAAACACGTTCCGTCATCATTGCTTTGCACAAAAAGGGCTTCACAGGCAAGGATATTGCTGCCAGTAAGATAGCACCTAAATCAACCATTTATCGGATCATCAAGAACTTCAAGGAGAGCGGTTCAATTGTTGTGAAAAAGGCTTCAGGGTGCCCAAGAAAGTCCAGCAAGCGCCAGGACCGTCTCCTAAAGTTGATTCGGCTGCGGGATCGGGGCACCACCAGTACAGAGCTTGCTCAGGAATGGCAGCAGGCAGGTGTGAGTGCATCTGCACGCACAGTGAGGCGAAGACTTTTGGAGGATGGCCTGGTGTCAAGAAGGGCAGCAAAGAAGCCACTTCTCTCCAGGAAAAACATCAGGGACAGACTGATATTCTGCAAAAGGTACTGCTGAGGACTGGGGTAAAGTCATTTTCTCTGATGAATCCCCTTTCCGATTGTTTGGGGCATCCAGAAAAAAGCCTGTCCGGAGAAGACAAGGTGACCGCTACCATCAGTCCTGTGTCATGCCAACAGTAAAGCATCCTGAGACCATTCACGTGTGGGGTTGCTTCTCAGCCAAGGGAGTGGGCTCACACACAATTTTGCCTAAGAACACAGCCATGAATAAAGAATGGTACCAACACATTTTTTTACATTTACATTTTAGTCATTTAGCAGACGCTCTTATCCAGAGCGACTTATAGTAATGAATACATTTAATGCATTTTTTTTGTACTGGCCCCCCGTGGGAATCGAACCCACAACCCTGGCGTTGCACACACCATGCTCTACCAACTGAGCCACAGAGAGCAACTTCTCCCAACCATCCAGGAACAGTTTGGTGACGAACAATGCCTTTTCCAGCATGATGGAGCACCTTGCCATAAGGCAAAGTGATAACTAAGTGGCTCGGGGAACAAAACATCGATATTTTGGGTCCATAGCCAGGAAACTCCCCAGACCTTAATCCCATTGAGAACTTGTGGTCAATCCTCAAGAGGCGGGTGGACAAACAAAAACCCACAAATTCTGACAAACTCCAAGCATTGATTATGCAAGAATGGGCTGCCATCAGTCAGGATGTGGCCCAGAAGTTAATTGACAGCATGCCAGGGCGGATTACAGAGGTCTTGAAAAAGAACCTCTAACCTCAACTTCATGTAATTGTCAATAAAAGCCTTTGACACTTATGAAATGCTTGTAATTGTACTTCAGTATTACATAGTAACATCTGACAAAAATATCTAAAGACACTGAAGCAGAAAACTTTGTGAAAATTAATATTTGTGTCATTCGCAAAACTTTTGGCCACGACTGTACACTGCTTGAAGTGGATTTAACAAGTGACATCAATAAAGGATCATAGCTTTCACCTGGATCCACCTGGTCTGTCTATGTCATGGTAAGAGCAGGTGTTCTGTATACTTTTGTATAACTGTATTCGGAAATAAATGTTTTAATATATAGGAAATCTGCAGGCAAGATTCCAGTGAACAGTGTTTCAATCCCACAATTAGCTAAATGCATTAGATTGCCGGAATCTGGCACTGTGATTACAGTTCTCTGCCAGTATTTTCATATTTAGTGTATTAGATGTAGTCAAGGAAGCCGTTGGGCCGAACGAGAAGGTGAATAACAGTGTTTATCTAACAAGTAGAAAAATAAATATGGGCATATTATGTGTAATTTACCAAAATCTGTTGAATACTTCTTTATGATTGACTTCATGTCATATAGTTGTTTTTAAATCAGTGTGCATTACACTTATTAAGAGGCAACATGTACCTGTACTGCACAATGGAGGATACCCTTTCCACATTACCTTGCATTTCCTGCCGTCCACTGTCTCCTCGTCGAACTCCTGGCCGATGTGGAAGTTGATCTCGGTGGTGCGGACGGTGGTGGATGTCTTGATGTAGAACTGCTCCCCGTCCTGACGGATCTCTACGTGAGGCTTGGAGGCAGCCGCCCCAGCCACCTTCCTCAGCATGGCATTCACGCCTGGATGGGCACAGCAGAGACCAGGGAGGGAGAAGGGAATGGAATGGAAGGATAGGAGGAGGGAGTTAGGCCTGATTGAGACAGACAGACACCCCCCACCGCCTAGATCCGTCTGGACCAGATTTACCCCAAAACAGTCCTCGACCTGACCCCTCTCTCACCACCCCACCCTGCCCTACCTCTCTCTCTCTTTATGGACTTTCTCTTCTCTTGGCTACTTAATCATGTATATTTTCTTACTTTTAAAAACATGATAGGCCAACTGAATGAGGAATAGCTTTTCTTCAACAGACACCAAGTAAAAATGGTAAACCATAATAGTAGAGCATTGTTCTTCTGGTAAGTGCTCTGTGGTAACAAATCTGAAAACTTGAGGAAAAATCGGAGGAATTGTTGGGGCTCCGGCCTGCGCAAGAGATTAAGTATTTTGCCTGATTGCCCTGAGGGGAAAAAAACAACATTGTGTCACAGGGCCAGATCTGAATTGGGTTTCGGAGAATCTGGTGGCTGTCAGTGTAAAGCAGTGACTAAGACGCATGGCAAAGTCCTGGCATGAGGGGAGTGCTTTGGCATGCCCTGTGCCACTCTGCAAGTCTGTCTGGCCACCCCTACGTCCTTCCAACGGTCTGAATCAGCCCTACCAGGTCTTACTGGTCTCTCTCTACACTGTCTATATAATCTTGCAGGCAAAATGGCCACAGATACAGACTGACGGTTGGATTGTGGGCTATTCAAGGAGGAGGACTCACTCCCAGACATTCACCCTATGGCTTCCCTCAAACATGCATTGATCGCCAAGGGCTTTAGATACTTCCCACTGTGCAGAAACTGGTTGAATCATTTTCTTCATCATTTCAACAACAAAAATTCAATGTGATGACATTAAATCAACGTGGAAAACTGATTGGATTTGAAAAAAGTAATCAATGTAAGGGAATTTCGTATTTTTAAAAAACAAATTTTAACCTAAATCCAATGACAGTGGCATTTAAAAAAAAATGTTTTACATTGAATTCACATCTTTGCCCAGTGGGTTTCAGCACTTAGCAACTGGTGTAACAGTAGTCTTAACCTTAACCAACTATAGAATGCAACAAGCAAGACCACGTAACGAGCCGTGGACCAGGGTATTGCGTATGTACGCTGACATCACGTCATAGCAGTAAGCTGCACACAGCACTGCATGTTCCATGCTGCCATGGTCAAGAAACCGGCATCATGGTCCACCGTGCACCCCCCTCCCTCCGAGTTAACAGATGATTAGGGATGTTGATAGAAACAGGCAGAGCAGCGTCGGAATCCACATTAGGCTGATGCACGGCTCTCAGTTAACCAGGCACTTATGCAAGAGGAAACTAATGATCTGCAGAGGCAGTTGTGGTTAACCTCTACGGGATTGGTGTCCCCCCCTGCCGGATGGTTGAGCTAACGTGCGCTAATGTGATTAGCATGACGTTGTAAGTAACAAGAACATTTCCCAGGACATAGACATGTCTTATATGGACAGAAAGGTTAAATTCTTGTTAATCTAACTGTACTGTCCAATTTACAGGAGAAAAGTGAAATTTACAGTGAAAAAATACCATTCTATTGTTTTAGGAGAGTGCACAGCAACAAAAAACTTTTATCACGGCAACTGGTTTGATGCATTCATCTCTGAAGGTAGATAATGTACTTACATTCAGTAATCTTGCTCTAATTTGTCATCCTGAGGGTCACAGAGATAAAATGTAGCATAGTTTTGTTCGATGAAATCCATTTTTATGTAGGAACTGGGTTCTACAGTTTTAACCCCTGCTGTGTCTGCCCCCCCCCCCCCCCCATCTAGATGTGTGAAGGTTAGTGTCTTTTCTGTAGGGAAGTTAATTATCCATCTATGACATTCCTGGGAGTGTGTAAACTTCAATTTTTTATTACCATATCATTTTTGTATGTTCTCTATAGTTATGTACTTGAAAATTGATCAATTTACCAATTCGGCACATTTGGGCAGACTTGATACAACATTTTGAACAGTAATGCAATGTTTCATTGGATCAGTCTAAAATGTTGCACATACACTGCTGCCATCTAGTGGCCAAAATATACATTGCACCTAGACTCCTAAGTGACTCCTTATCTTTTACCAGATCTAATGAGTTATACTCTCCTACATTAATTTCACATTTCCACAAACTTCAAAGTGTTTCCTTTCAAATGGTATTAAGAATATGCATATCCTTGCTTCAGGTCCTGAGCTACAGGCAGTTAGATTTGGGCATGTCATTTTAGGTGAAAATTGAAAAAAGGGTCCGATCCTTAAGAGACTGTGGGCACAACTGAACGAAACGCAGAACAGACGGAATGCATGCAATCTCTCTGAACCATACAATCATAACCACGACGAATGGTCCCCATTGGATCATAGCTGAACTGTGCTGTGTTGGGTTGGCAGACATCTCACAAGGAAAATGTTATCAAAGCTCGGAGTGGTTCACAGGATCTGTTTGGTGGAGGCTAAGCAAGGTCAGTAAACTGCAGCTTGCATATTTAACAAACTTAGTTAAGCTGAGGGACTCATACAGGTCCAGAACAAGAGGGGCAATTTTCTTTCAATTCAGGTAATTGATTTACAATTCATGAATGGAAAAGGATTGGGCAGTTTTCAAGTTATAGATTGAAACAAACAGCCGCATAGGGAATATTCTCACCCAAAACCAAAGTATGACCAGTGTGGTCTCATTGCTTGAGCAGCGTGGTACTTACAGTCCAGACACAGAAAGACCCAGCCACACAAATGAATGACCCAGATAAACTGGTCCAATTCTAAACCATCACAATGATCAGCAAGGAAAAAAAGCAAGTGAGAGAAAAAAAACCCACAAAAGGCAGTAGAGGAGAGAATTCCATGAAGACCTCCACTGACACTGCTAACGCATGCCCTACTTAAACGTTAGTACATGAGTAATGTTGTTCCCATGCACATGCAGCCGGACCACAGCTATAACAATACCATGTCTATATCATTGACATCTCCTGTAGCTGAAGGCTTTCCCGTTACAGCTTGCTTGTATGCTCTCCCTCCCTCCTCATTTAGATGAGATAGGACAATAGCATATTGTTGGAAGTGAAGCAATGCCCAAGGAAAATACAAATATTTTTTTAAATGCACATGATGGATAAAGCTCACGCAGGGATGCACTGTGCAGACTATTGAAAAAAGAAAGGGAGAAACAAAGAGAGGGATGAGAGAGAAAACGTCAAGAAGGGGCTTACCAAGGGCTTTGAGAAGTTCGTCAAAATTCTCACTGCTCTTCATTTTCCAGGTACCGGCAAAGTTGGGCATTTCTGCTGGGGCTGACAGTAAGGCTGTGCCTACAAAGAACCTGCTCCACGCTCTGTGCTTCCTGTACCCTCTCTCTTACTCTCCTCCTTTCCTCTGCTGTGCACTCTCTTCTCTACTCACAACCTCTGCCTCTCTCAATCTTTCTGTATCTCCCTTTCTGTAGCAGCTTCAACTTCCTCTTTGCCACGAGACAAAGCAAGTGTCTCTATTCTTCATACACACCTTTTTCTTACTGTCTGCCTTTTACTCCCTCTATCTCAATTGTAGTCTCACTCCGACTGTCTCTCTCTCTCTAGTGTCAGTTTTGACCTTGTCTCTGTCAGTAGTTATAGCAAGTGTCTTTAATCTGAATAACTATAGGTCCCTCCCCCATTATTAACGCAAGACATTTCACACAATCTGTTCTGAGACTAGACAGAACACACCAAATGTGTCATTCCCTAACCCAGACTGGGATTCAGAACCGAGATGATCAACCTTTGAAATCATGTGTGATTTTTTTTTATTCATGTAAAATATTTATATTTTTTGTATGGTAATCAATGACATTTTCTGATAGAATTAACATTTTAAAGTAATGTCTGATACTTCCAGTTAGTGATTGTGTATTGTGATGGGAATAGTTTTTATTCATGGCCCAATCTAGTTTACTTGCATGCTTATGGCAAAATCTTCTGATATGGTTAACCCACTACCATATGGTTGGAAATGGAAATCCTTTATTCATTGCATCCTAACTTATTGTATACCTTATATCACAAATCGGTCCTCTTATATGAATGCTCATTTCACTCTCAATAGTGAAACCTTTACCTTTTGTGGCACACTAAGGGAACCCGTGTGGCTCAGCTGGTAGAGCATGGAACTTGCATTGCCAAAGTTGTGGATTCAGTACAAAAACAAGTTGTGGGACCAGTACAAAAAAAATGTATGCACTCACTACTGTAAGTTTCTCTGTATAATCTACTGAAATGAAGAGAAAATAAAAGTAAATTCTGAGGGCTTCATACAATAAAATATTTTAACTTGAACTTCACTTGTTTACGTCTTTGATATTTTGAAATTGTCATGAGCATAAAGATATGGAGTGAGTGCACGTGTGTGTGTGTGTGTGTGTGTGTGTGTGTGTGTGTGTGTGTGTGTGTGTGTGTGTGTGTGTGTGTGTGTGTGTGTGTGTGTGTGCGCGCGCAACAAAAGTACCCCATTAGCCCACCATACTCAGTGAGTCTCATACATACAAACAAAGCACACTAATGGCTATTTTCAAACTGCCAGCACCAGTTGAGTTGATTATGAACAATAAACAAGGTGATTCCCCTTTCTACTATTTAACATATTGATTGATTTTATCTGTTTACCATCACTGAACGATACAATAAGAAACAACTTTACTGGACAGTTTTTAAAATAATGCAAAATTGTAAACAATAATTACAATTTAAATAATTTATTTCCATTGCCTGTCAAGGCTTCTGTGAAATAACTCAAGTGAAACAGCTCAGCTGGAAAGTTTTGAAAATGCACCACTTTTGGATTAATAGTTTTTTGGGGGGATTAAAAATGTAATTTCCTTCACCTTGACACAGTTTGCCTCCAAACTCTAAATCCAATAATCAGGCTAAAACTAAAAAAAATTAACAGCTTAAGCAGAAGAGGTAGAAACTCCTCTATCATTTCATCATTACATAATCACCCCCGGATGACATGGAGAAGGAAGGAAGCGCTTGCTCTAGTTGGAGTAACATCAGCTGTTAATTGTTATGAAAATCTACCAAAAAGAAGTGTAGGGGAATAAAGCTTGGGGTTGTGATATGAAAATGGAAGGGGAGAGATCAGAGGGTTCTGATCCTCACAGTACGGGTCCCTTAAGCCAGCCATGACAGGCAGACACCAGATGAGCATTATCACGGCTCCAAAGCACTCGGCCCTGTCAAAGAATTCATGCCAGAGAAATCAGGCCTACCTGCCTGGGAGATTAGAGAAGAAGGGAATATATAAATAGATAGTTAAATGAAAGAGAAAATGAAAAGTCTCAGACTCAACAAAAGACAAGCACCCCATATCTGTCTCCCCCTAAAAATGCATAGGCCTGCCCCATTGTGAGTTTGGATTAGTACTAGTAGATATATTGCAGTAAAACAAAGATTTTAGGACATTTTGTACCATTTCAGATATTTTGGTGAAAAGTACATATTTTGTCATGTACTTTGCGCCGAGCAAAGCTGATTGAGTATTGCTACATACTACAGTATGTATGTAACTCATATATTTTTTTAAGTGAATGTTTGCTGTAAGGAACCATGTCTAAAGTGTACTTGATGATGGATCACAGCAATGACACTGACAATTTCTGGAGCATACAAACTGAACATTAAATACATTGTTGTAACATAGCCGATATGTTGGTTGAGGGAAAAGTAAAGAAAACCATATTGTAAGAAGGTCAAAATAAATAAAAACTTGGTAAGAAAAATCACATCTTTACCCACAATAGAGGAACAGGAAAAGCTAAGTACAGCAAACATGTAAAGGGTTTTAAAAACGGTGTCGTTCTCAAATCAATGCAAACCCATTAACATCAGCTGCATTAAAAAATAACCTCTGACGTGAGTAATTCTCTTTTAACATGTTGCAGTTAATGCAAGACATCAACTCATTATTAACAATCATTTCCCAAGTCGACTATAATGAGTCATGTGGATGTGCCTCCCAGTGAGGCAAACCGCAGCACTGAGATCAGTAATGAGGTGAAACAAGCTCTGGAAGCGAAGACCTGTGGCAGAAATGGAGAGAATGAATGCACTTCGTTGCTTTTGATGAGCAAAATGTTCCCTGTAAAAAAAACATTAAAAAGTCTGAAGTGTACTTGATTGAAAGAAACGCTGGTCTGGAAGTAAACACTTATTAGGAGCACAGAGCAACAATGACGCACTTCCTTCCATTAACAAGTGCATTCGATTCTGCTCAAGAGCCTTCTGAACATAGAGTACATTCACAAGCACACACACACACAAACAATTGTATTTATGAAGTAAAAGACTTTGTGGAGATGGTATGATGTGCCCATGTGCACTGTTGTGAGCATGTGTTGCAGAAACGAGTAACCAACCCCCATAAACAGGGATACATCGAGACATACATGTTTATAACCAAAGTGGCATTAAGAGGACCAGTGTTGGACTTACCATTAGGCAGAAGAGGCAATTGCCTCAGGCCTCACATCATCATGGGGCATCGTGAGCTGGGCATAATAATAAAAAAAATAAAAAAAATAGTAATCATTAAAAAAAATAAAAAAATTCCGCTTGAGGCCCCCCATGCTCTGCTCACATTTCTTTAGTAAAAAGACAGGAACTGCTGATATTACTCATCGAAGCAGAGGAACAGGACATGTACACTATATATACAAAAGTACGTGGACACCCCTTCAATTTAGTGGGTACGGCTATTTCAGCCACACCCGTTGCTGACAAGTGTATAAAATCAATAACACCTCCATGCAATCTCCATAGACAAACATTGGTAGTACATAGACTTATTGAAGAACACAGTGACTTTCCACATGGCACTGTCATAGGATGCCCCCTTTACAACAAGTCAGTTCGTCCAATGTTTGCCCTGGTCAACTGTAAGTGCTGTTATTATGACATGGAAATGTCTTGGAGCAACAACGGCTCAGCCGCGAAGTGGTAGGCCATCCAAGCTCACAGAACTGGACTGCCGAGTGCTGAAGTGCGTAAAAATCGTCTGTCTTCAGTTGCAACACTCGCTACCGAGTTCCAAACTGCCTCTGGAAGCAACATCAGCACAAGAACTGTTCGTCGGGAGCTTCATGAAATGGGTTTCCATGGCTGGGCAGCTGCACACAAGCACACACATAAGATCACCATGTGCAATGCCAAGCATTGGCTGGAGAGGTGTAAAGCTTACCGCCATTGGACTCTGGAGCAGTGGAAACGCGTTCTCTCAAATGATGAATCACGTTTCACCATCTGGCTGTCCTACGGATAAATCTGGGCGAATCTGGGTTTGGCAGATGCCAGGAGAATGCTACCTGCCCCAATATATAGTGCCAACTGTAATGTTTGATGGAGGAGGAATAATGGTCTGGGGCTGTTTTTCATGGTTTGTGCTAGTTTCAGTGAAGGGAAATCTTATCGCTACAGCATACAATGACATTCTAGACAATTCTGTACTTCCAACTTTGTGGCAACAGTTTGGGGAAGGCCTTTTCCTGTTTCAGCATGACAATGCCCCCGTGCATAAAGCGAGGTCCATACAGAATATTGGTTTGTCGAGATTTGCTGTGGCAGAACTTGACTGGGATGAATTGGAATGCCAACTACGAGCCAGGCCTAATCGCCCAACATCAGTGCCCGACCAGTGCTCTTGTGGCTGAATGGAAGCAAGTCCCCGCAGCAATGTTCCAACTTCCCAGAAGAGTGGAGGCTATTATAGCAGCAAAGGGGGGACCAACTCCATATTAACACCCATGATTCTGGAATGAATGCCCATGATTTTGGAATGAGATGTTCGAAGAGCAGGTGTCCACATATTTTTGGTCATGTAGTGTATGTGTAGCCCATGTATCTGATACTGTCTGGCAAAAAGAGTATGGAATGTCAAACTCTTTTTGGCCTGACAGCATCAGGTACATGGGCTACATATACAGTGAGGGAAAAAAGTATTTGATCCCCTGCTGATTTTGTACGTTTGCCCACTGACAAAGAAATGATCAGTCTATAATTTTAATTGTAGGTTTATTTGAACAGTGAGAGACAGAATAACAACAAAAAATCCAGAAAAACGCATGTCAAAAATGTTATAAATTGATTTGCATTGTAAAGATGGAAATGAGTATTTGACCCCTCTGCAAAACATGACTTAGTACTTGGTGGCAAAACCCTTGTTGGCAATCACAGAGGTCAGATGTTTCTTGTAGTTGGCCAACAGGTTTGCACACATCTCAGGAGGGATTTTGTCACACTCCTCTTTGCAGATCTTCTCCAAGTCATTAAGGTTTCGAGGCTGACGTTTGGCAACTCGAACCTTCAGCTCCCTCCACAGATTTTCTATGGGATTAAGGTCTGGAGACTGGCTAAACCACTCCAGGACCTTAATGTGCTTCTTCTTGAGCCACTCCTTTGTTGCCTTGGCCGTGTGTTTTGGGTCATTGTCATGCTGGAATACCCATCCACGACCCATTTTCAATGCCCTGGCTGAGGGAAGGAGGTTCTCACCCAAGATTTGACGGTACATGGCCCCGTCCATCGTCCCTTTGATGCGGGGAAGTTGTCCTGTCCCCTTAGCAGAAAAACACCCCCAAAGCATAATGTTTCCACATCCATGTTTGACGGTGTGGATGGTGTTCTTGGGGTCATAGACAGCATTCCTCCTCCTCCAAAGACGGCGAGTTGAGTTGATGCCATAGAGCTCCATTTTGGTCTCATCTGACCACAACACTTTCACCCAGTTGTCCTCTGAATCATTCAGATGTTCATTGGCAAACTTCAGTCGGCATGTATATGTGCTTTCTTGAGCAGGGGGACCTTGCGGGCGCTGCAGGATTTCAGTCCTTCACGGCATAGTGTGTTACCAATTGTTTTCTTGGTGACTATGGTCCCAGCTGCCTTGAGATCATTGACAAGATCCTCCCGTGTAGTTCTGGGCTGATTCCTCACTGTTCTCATGATCATTGCAACTCCACGAGGTGAGACCTTGCATGGAGCCCCAGGCCAAGGGAGTTTGACAGTTCTTTTGTGTTTCTTCCATTTGCGAATAATCGCACCAACTGTTGTCACCTTCTCACCAAGCTGCTTGGCGATGGTCTTGTAGCCCATTCCAGCCGTGTGTAGGTCTACAATCTTGTCCCTGACATCCTTGGAGAGCTCTTTGGTCTTGGCCATGGTGGAGAGTTTGGAATCTGATTGATTGATTGCTGGTTTTTAATTTAAGAGCTACTTAAATTGGAAAAGAGCTGTTGGGAGAGCTACACCTCACGTAAACTGAGGCGCGATTACCAGCTCAACCACTTTAGTTTGAAAGAAGCCTGAGGTTTTGTGTTTCCGCTGTTTGTTTTGCTCCATATTCTTTTTCCACACTATACTAAATTGTTGTGGGTTTTTCTTTTATGTTGTCTTTTCGGAGGCAAACCAACAGATCTCGGATCTTAATATGACCCATTTTGTCGCAGGAGGAAAATAATCCTGCAGCAGGAGGATTTGAATAAATATTTTAAACCTATAATCACCGCCGGGGGGCAGCTGGAAGCTGTGTTTGTAGGCTATACAATGTAATACCATACCTCGGGGGCTATGGTTTGGGGAAGGCTTTGCAAACCAACCGACCTCATACCGTCAAGAATTCTCACAGTTTGCGCATGCATTGTGAACTGCTGTAACGCAGTGGTCTGAGCAGCACACCTCGGCTCCGGGCATCACGAGTTCACGCAAAATGCTGGCAATTGCTTTGACACTTTGTATGAATGGAAACT